>NC_090658.1:68823304-69467054 GCF_013368605.1 Nyctibius grandis | reverse complement strand
AGAGTGGCTAGACAAGCACATGCTACGCTTCATACAACATGTAAAAGTTGAGGAAAAAAAGCCATTTTAATAGCCCTTTTTATAACAAGGGCTACCACCACAGATTGATACAAATAATTTCATACCTAATCTAAACTACATGAAAGTAATGACTACAATACTAATAGACAAATTTACAATGTACTTTTAAAATTTAAACAAGATCTAACACACTCAAAAATGAACATTTCTTATACCGAATTCTCAAAATCCTTAATTTGTTGTCTCTTTTGACTTAGCTGCCTTCTTGACCAGTAAGACTAAAGTGAAAAAAAAAACCACCTAGGCCATTAATGAATAGTTTTGGCAATAAAGTAAGGTCAGGTCACGACAATTTATCACTGACAAACCAAAGGGTAGTGTCCCTTTTCATAGGTTAGTGGCCAAACCAGTTGTAGTATGTCACTTCGTGAGAAAGACATTCCATAAAAAAAGAAAAGCAACCATTGTATTCAAGATGATCTCTTCATATGTTAGTTTGCTCAGTTAATCAAGTCAAAGTACACATAAAGAGATATATACAATTTTTTTTAAAAAAATATTACTTCCCCAAACCATCTTTTTTTTTTCTTTCTTTTTTCTTACTTCAAAGTTTCCCTGACCATCTCCCCTCCCTCCCTCCCTCCCTCCCTCTCTCTCCCCCTTTCTGCAAAGGATAAAGTAACTTTTGGTATCTTCATTCACGAAAAGCCATGAGACTTCTATCCAAGGCTACTGATAAATTTTTCAAACAGACACATGAAAGCTTCTTACATAGACAGTATCTTCATTTATAAGACAGTATAGTAAAAATAAAGCCAGAAGCTGAAAGTGTCCCACAGCTGGCAGCTAAAGTCCGGAATAGAAACTTAAATTACTTAAAGCAAAAATAAATCAATATTCTTAAGTCACATGCTTATCTGAAAATACCTGTTTTAATGTTCCTTTAATCCACTGAGGCTGGAGCCTGTGCATAAAAGTTAACATCTTTGCTGAAAAAAAGCATGAAATCCTGCTTCTTAGCTACTGTACCATATTTTCTCCTTGGGAGGTATGGAAGTCTTGTAATTCGTCATTTGTGGTTGTTCCCACCAGCAAAGCATATGCTTTGTCTGGTCTAACCAGTAATTTACCTTAAAGTCACTTTTCAAAGACACATGTTGCTAAATACTCCACTGAAATAAAAAGTCTTCAGTGTTTACTGGGCAAAATTCTAAATGACTAAGCGATCAATTCACTAAGTGACTTCAACAAATCCAGCAATTACATACATCTCCAAGAATAAAGCACTTAATCCACTTCCAAAAGACAAAATAAAACATATGCAAAACAAAAAGCTATGTGCACACAGTATGTCTGCACAGCGGGCAAGCGTTTCTTGGCCATTTCCCTGTGCTATTAATAAAAGCATCTTGCTAAGCATAACAAACTTGTACAACTACATCAAAGTCTCAAAGGATTTGAAGCAATTTTTTCCCTTCTCCTACACTGCCTGTTGTGCATCACCTGATGACCACTTCTCCACTTCTTTCTCAGAGTTGCACAGTCACTTATTCAACATCTCCATTTACAGCTAAATCTTAGGACCCTTTGCCCTTGCCCTGGATATATTTGCAACCATCACTGGAAGGTCCTACCTTCCTGAACCTACACACTTTGCACATACACGACCTTTCATTTATCTTTTCTGTTTGTTCTGATTTTGCATCTATTTTCCATGCTCACATTCACCAAACATGATAATGCTTCTTAAGGCAGGTCTGAAATCTGACCTTCTCAGCAGGACAGGGACCAGTTTGCCAGGCTAAGGCTCAAAAATGCAGCCTCGTACACTGTTGGTGATAGGTGGGGCAGGACTTCCTAAAGGAACAGGTCTGCTGCTTTGCCCACAGACATGGAGAACATACGTTATCTGTACTTGGAAGCACGAGATTCGTTGTATTCTGGATCATGAAGCCTTCCTTGCTCCTTTAACAACCCTCACTCTGGATTTGAATTACGAGTTACACAAAGACTGTTTAATCTCCCAAAATATTCCAGCTGCAAGTCAGAAAAATGCGAGATTAATTAATACACTTACTAAAGAAACCTATTATCTCACATATATATATTAATTGTTAGGAATGCATTTAAGTCTTGTTATGACAAATAAGCAGTTATTGAAAAAGATTTCAGTCTGTGTTTCAAAAATAAGCATTAACACTACAGGCGAGAAAATACACCTTCTTAGCCTAGATCTAGCACATTTTGCCAACTTGAGATTAAATGTACTGAACTTCACTGTGACACTAACTTAATACTATTTTTTTAAAACTGTCCTATATACAGGTTGAAAAAAAAATAAAACAGGGATAAAGAGGAAGTGATCAAATGGTGTTACTATAGCAGCAAAGAATCCAAGAAGTGCCAAATTTCTCCCTTTTAAAATGAATACCGAACTGCCAGAGTTATTGGGTTAGAGACTATTACGAGTAAAATTGTACAGTCTGAAAAGATTTACAGAACTTTACAATAATCACTACAAAGGTATTTTAAAAAAACAGCTAGAAAAGATGAAAAATGGAAAGCAATCACATTGATGTGAAGCCTTTCAAAAGCAGAGCCCAAGTAAAAATCTTTAAAGAAATTCACGCTTGATGCACCAAATCACCTATGTTACCAGAACTACATCATTATTCTTGAAAATAAAGAGTGTTTTTATCACGAAAGAATTCACAACGCCTGTATCTAAGAGAGCAATTATTTTATCTGGTAACATTTACCTGTAAGTGATATAGTTTTTACAGTGCTATAAATATATATATGCATATTAATGGCCGATATTATCAGTTAAGTGACTGAAGTCTGTTCAGTTGTTGGTTTTGCTCTTGCTTTTACATCTCAGAATCGTATTCTTCAAAGAATAGTTCATAATCTGTCCAGAGTACCACCTACCCAGAATTATTCCTCCTTACCTAAGAAGGTCCAATGTGTACACTTCAGAATATACTGCAAGCAAACAGACTAGTGTTTATTTTACTGGCATAGCTTTGTTTGTTTCAGCCTTTACTTAGCAATATCAAGCTGCTCACATTTCTGTAATGCTTCTTTTGATTCACTGTCATTTATGTTACATATTTTCCCTTTGTAAATAAGCTGCTTGCTGCTATAACAACATGCCTGCTATGAATCAATAAAATATTTTATACAATTATATTTTATACAAATCAAAGCGCCATCACATGTTAATGACTGTGAAGAGCACTACCTAGCATTTACGTTTTCAGCCCACCCACAAAGATCACACACAGCTTACACTGCAACCTCATAAGGTGCTCAATTCAAACATATTTGTCATAAACTATTGCTTTTTAGGAGTCACCTAGTGCTTTGCCTCTCTTTTTCAATTTTTACATTCCATACATGAAGAGGTTTTTTGCCTTCATTATTTTCCCCATGCCTGTCTATTTTTCAGTCCATCCTGCAAGTGAAGAACTCATTCATTCCTTCTTCCTTGAAAGCTGCCCTGAAAGTTCCGAGTCCTTCCCCCGGGTGTTGAGAGTTGGCTCTTGCTTTTACAGGACAATCTGTGCTCATGAAATATGTCCCGGAGTAATGCACTGCTTCTGTACAGTCAGGATGGTGTGCAAAGTGCAGACTGGGAAACTAATAAAGTTAAATACACGAATGTTGGCATGAATGTAACACAAGTCTAAAACTGAATCATTCTGATGCTAACACTGTCCCATAAAGAAATGAACAAGCTTATTTCTGTATGTAATCATTTCATAAAGATTTCCTCCACTGCTTCCAACCATACAACCCTATATAAGCATCCCCTTTTCCAGTTCACCCAAAACTGAGCAGCCAAACTTTCTACAGCAAATAGTTGCCTTTGGGTGACTCCAGTACAGTGCATGAGACTCCGTACATGAAATGCTGGGACAATATAAGGAATTACCATTCTACCTACAAACTTTGTCCATGAAAGGACAGAAGAATGACAACATTCCCCTCTAAAAGCTTCCAAAACCAAATCATAGTTGCTTTTGAATATCCAAGACCTTACTTAATTAAGAATGTTCTACAAGAACACAGTACATCCAGGACTACCATTTCATATGTCACTGCCTTCTCCCATAAAAAAAGCTCAGGTAGACAGAGGTGCTCTAAGTAGACTCGTTTCCATAGATTTATAGAATAATTTAGGTTGGAAGAGACCTCTGGAGATCACCTAGTCCAATCACCCACTCAAAGCAAGTCAACTTCAAAGTTAAGGCCACAAGCAACCTGATTATGCAATCAAGTTTTGGGATGTATTCCATATTCCACAGCCCTAGTGAGGCCACACCTGGAATACTTTGTCCAGTTCTGGGCCCCTCAGTTCAATAAAGATAAGGAATTACTGGAGAAAGTCCAGCAAAGGGCTACAAAGATGATTAGAGAACTGGAGCATGTCTCTTACAATGAGAGGCTAAGGGAGCTGGGTCTGTTTAGTCTGGAGAAGAGAAGACTGAGGGGGGATCTTATCAACACTTACAAATACCTTAAGGGTGGGTGTCAAGAGGATGGGGTCAGACTATTCTCAGTGGCGCCCAGTGACAGGACACGGGGCAATGGGCACAAACTGAATGATGGGAAGTTCCATCTCAACATGAGGAAAAACTTCTTTACTTTAAGGGTGATAGAGCACTGGAACAGGCTGCCCAGGGAGGTTGTGGAGTCTCCTTCTCTGGAGATACTCAAAACCTGCCTGGACACGACCCCATGCAATGTGCTCTAGGGGAACCTGCTTTGGCAGGGGGTTGGACTACATGATCTCCAGAGGTCCCTTCCAACCTCAACCATTCTGTGATTCCACCACTGCACCAGGCTAGTCGCTCCAGTGCTTAAGTACTCATTTTTCCCTACATCCAGTCAGAAACCCATAACTGCTGCCTCTTATCCTTTTACCATGCACCTCTCAGAAGAATACAGCTCCTTCTTCCCTTTAATATTCTTTAGGCAGTAGATTCAAGGTCAACACTAGGAACTTTAGATACTTATATCTATTTGGCTTGCAGCTTGCTTTTCCACACACTTTTGGAAAGTATGCTATGTATCTATACATGCTTATCTACATACACATATACTTTGAGAAAGCCACTCACAGGAAGAGGAGAAGAGGGTAAGAATCCAATTTTACCCACAAGAAAAGCAGCCTGTCATCCAGAGATTTCTGATTATTGGGAGGAGAGATCCAAGCTCTATTCATTTTTTTACTAACATGCGCCCTTTTAATGCAGCAGTTCAGTGGTTTCCGCCTTCTAGCTAATGAGATATATGTTTCCTTAGCCAGAAAATGCTGTCAATGACAGCAATGATATCTATACATTTTTTTCCTTCTTGGTATGATTATTTATGGGACACTAAATGACAGGAACCTCGATTTTATTGCTTGCCCTTTCAGGGCAAAAGATGGTTAAAACAGAGGACCAAAACCTATAGTCTTCAAGAAGACATCTTCTTTAACGTACTGAAGAAAAAAGGTAGGAAGAGAGGATGACATTTAGCAACATGGACAGCATTTGGTATCTGAAGAACCCTTCAGATTAGAACTTATTCTGAAGTATTTGAAGGTTGAATAGGTTGAGAGTAGACAACTTTACCTTTCCTCTACACAGCTTAAAACCAAAAAAGTACACTAAACTATTCTCATTTGTACCACCTGAATATGTATGGCCTTAGTCTCTCTTGCCTCTGCAAGAATGTCAGAAGTTTATAAAAGATGGTATCCTATTACATACTTTCTAAAGCAGAAGTTCCAAAATTCTTGTATTTTCACCCAAAATATCATTTTCATCGTCAAAATGTGAGTTCCAAAATGAAATATAATTTAACATTGCTCTTCACACTTTGATCAACTTTACATTTCTTCATTAACTTATGAGTCAATCAACTGTTGTTACAGCTATCAAATATAAAACAGACAAAATAAAAACTTGAATGAAATTGTTCTATATTATATACCCCAAAAAATATTTATAGGAGAGTTTACCTGATGTACCATAAACAGTAAGAAAATAGTCTTTTCTCCAATTGTTGTGAAATATACATTTCATGAAACCACATATTCACCATATTTCCTGCTCTTTAAGGATCTCTTCCTATCCTGAAAGATTAGGGAGCTGTTTTTCTTTCTTCAGTTTGTTTTTTTTTTTTAAACCCACAGTTTACATAGCTGTATGGCAGGCACCGCTTCAGAATAGTCAAAACCTGATGCTATTACAACCATTCCCATAATGCTTTCTGCTTCATTCTTTATGTATTATTCCTCTGTTAGCAACTCCTAATGTTCTATTTTTCTTTATGATTACCTTTTTTGAGCAATTAGCTTTCACAGAACTATCCACAAAGACTCCAATATCTCTTTCCTCCTGGCAACAGTTTCTTTGCCATCATCCATGATCATTATGAGATACTAATTATTAGCTGGAATTCCCCCTCAAACCCATCATTTATTCTGTAATATTTTTAGTATTAAATTTATCTGGCTCATTCTTGTCTTGGAAGAGACTCTTTGCATCACTTTGTAGCCAACTTCAGTTTTGACTATCCAAAATAATTTTGAATTATCTGAAAAAGATAACCAATTGCTTAACCATCCATTTTCTAATACATTTGTGAAGATGGTGAACTGCACGGCTTCCAGAAGAGATCTTTTCAAAACCCCAGTATCAGCTTTTCTCTCACCTTCCCAATCTAAGACCACAAATTTTACTCCTACCCATAATTTTCTATTTTATAGGCAACTGACCCACAAGTTGTCTTTTTGACATGTTTCACAAGCAAATTTAAGCCTTGGCAAAGAACTTTTAGACAAAACTTTTCATATCGAAACTCTGAGAATATCAACTGAATCATCCTTATGCATTTCCTCACACGATTCTTTTCTAGGAACTATGAGGAATAACCTATTTCCATAAAGCAGATGAAGACTTCGGTATACTCCATTTTTGTACACTTAATTCATGTCTTAGCTATTTTTACTGGCTTTGGTGAGGATGGAGTTCATTTTCTTCCTAGCAGCTCATACGGTGCTGCATTTTGGATTTGTAACCAAAACAGTGTTGATTAAAACAGGGATGTTCTAGCTATTGCTGAGCAGTGCTTGCACAGCATCAAGGCTTTCTCCGTTTCTCACACTGCTCCACCAGCAAGCAGGCTGGGGGTGAGCAAGAGGTTGGGAGGGGGCACAACCAGGACAGCTGACCCCAACTGACCAAAGGGATACCCCATGACATATGACATCGTTCTAGGCAACAAAAGCTGGGGGAAACAAGGAGGAAGGGGAAAAGAGAGAGGGGGAAGTGGTTTTATTTTTGTTTCAGTCATTAATGTTTTGGGCCTAGTATGTTACTGTTTTATATTCTCACTCCCTTTTCTTATCCTCTCATTAGGACATGATTTGCCCTGTTCAAAAGCTGTCCTCTTTTAATAGTCATCTTCACTCTGGTCTTAAATCACAGCTTTTGGTTTTAGTGGTGTTGGGATATTCTTGGTCCTCTTACCTTTATTGTTCCTGACCCCTCTTACACAGGAGGGCTGTTCCATGTTACCTGCAACTGCTTTAACCTTTCAGCTGCTCCTTTCAATGGATTTTTTTGTTTTGTTATAGAAAGGTCTCACTCCTCTGAGACTGGTCCTATGGAATGCAACAGCATCACTCCTATGGAATAGCTACAGAGATAATCATAATTTGAATTTTTCTCTGCTAGGCAGAGGTTTTCTCTTTGTTAGGTTTCCTAACTAGTTACCTCAAGGAATAACCATTCATAGAAGCGAAGCCTTACTCTCCACATTGCAGCTTAATATTTACCCCATTAACCAGTATTACTAGCTTCATACATCCCATTAACAGTAACCATCCTGGCCAAGCTGGGAGCACAGTCCTAGGATAATATTTCTCCTAATCAGGTTCACAAAGTCTTTCACTTTTGGAGGGGGTTTCTCTGAAAAAAAAAAATCACAATTTTCATGATTTTATGAGGCTCACTCGATTTTTTAAGAGCCTGATGCTGCCCTGTGAACAAACTGGTGCAGAACCCCTGCACCCAGTTACACACCTTCGGTGAGTTATTTGCTTAGGAGCAAAAGATTCTTCCAATATATCCATAAGGACAGACAGTGTATTACTGGGGTATTTCTAAGAGTTTAATTATCTTCCTCTTCTGCATGTTTTACCCTTTATTAAAACTTTACTAAAGAAAATAAAAAGTAGAAATGAACCTACAGATTCAGCAGAATAGAAGCGTCTGAGCTTGTCAGAAGACTCAGGGAAAAAGAAAAAAACACTCTCATGTAAAGTCACATTAATTAAAAAAAAAACAACCCAATTAAGTGTACTTCGCCTTCATTTTAACCGAAAAAAAAATATTCCCCAATTAAGTGTACTTTATCTTCATTTTAACAAAACCCTTAGCAACCACACACTGTAAGACTTGGTTGCTATGACAAAGATAATTAATATGGTTGGAAGCGAAATAAAAACCGCTGTGCACTGGTGAAGGTACCATAACAGGCCACAATGATAAAAGGTCATTAGATACTGTAGATAATAATAAACAAACTTCCCTGAAAGGTCCCAAGAGAAGCTGCTTTTCAGTTGTTGTGTTCTCTGACATTCCTTGAATCACAAGTGAAGCTTAAACTAAACCATGGACTTGACATCTCATCTACCACAAGCAAGACAAAACAGCTGTCTAGTGCAAAACTCCAGTTTTCACACATTCAACTATTCTTCACAGAACAGGAATGCAATTTCCCCATATCTAACAAATTGGCTTCATCACTGGGAGTTGTCTCTCTTTACATTCTAATATGAAAAACATACTTAAAGCTGTCTTTTGAAAACTTAAAGAAGAGGCTGTTAATTATAGCCTATTCCGTATCAGCTTTCCTATCTTTACCACATGGGAAGTAGCACTTATTTTTTCAATAACCATCTTTAGACAGTAGTGGTTACTATTAGGGTAGTTACTAGAGGGTAATGGTAATTTGAGTGTCACAGTGGAAAGTGAAGACTGTGTTTAGAAACATACTAAATTGTGTATACTGGTCTGGAAAAATAAGTTTTGCTGTTTCAATTTGACTCAGCAGATTTAATTGACATTTTTTTAGAGTAACCAAACTGCACCGTGAAGCCCATTTAAACAGTGAGCGAGTTTTTGAAAGTGAGCACTCTAAGATAAACAGTGACTGACACTGATTGATTAAAGGGATCTCTGTGACACATCACAGATAACAGATGAATTTTTAAAGAAAAGTTAACACAGAACGCTCAGTTTTTAATATATAAACCCATGAAATCGCATGTTGTTTTCTTTCAGAACCCCAAGAACAGATCCCTACTTGTTCCAAAAACAATGTACAGAAGTACTAAAAGATACAGTGATAGTCACAGGGTTATTTTCAGGTTACTCATATATTTGGTTTTTAACAAGCGCCCATATTGCAACAATTCGTAATTTTCAGCTTTTGATCATGTTAAGAAACACTCAGGATTCACAGATAGGTAAAAGTAAGTGTTTTAAATGGGCTAGTAAATTGTAACACACAAACTTCAAAGACAAAAAAAGATTACTTTCCTGAAATTTGGATGGCCACTTTAACAAGCAGCTGACACTATTAGCACTTTCCCATCAGCAAGGGCAGGTTTCCCTCTTCATCTCACTGCCCCTGCCTGGACAGACTACATCCCACCTTCTGCCAGCATCAAAGCTCATCAGATCCTTCCAGAAGCCAAAGCAACTCTGCTCTCCTGACTTTCATTGCAGCGTTAGGTTTTTCCGCCAGGCTAAAAGGTTAAACCAGCTGGTTGGTCCAACAAGTCCCAAAGCGTGCAGAGCATGCGCAGTGGCCCTGCACAGTCACAAACAGGGGAGAGACCCCTATGGGGCTCCAGGGCTGGCAAAAGTGCCCTCTCCTCTTCTTCAGCTCTGCTTTCCTTCAATGCACATGCCATACAGGTCTAACACATGAAGGAAACAACTATGTTAAATAAGTTAGAATTGTAACAAGCTCACCTTTTCAGGGCAATAACAAAACTGAAATCACAGATGAAGCAGCTTCATATTTTCCTGTGACTAGGTAGTATCTCCCCTACTAAACACCAGGAAGCTGTCCGGGGCCAAGAAGACTCTGGCTGACCCACACTGGGAATGGTGAGGAGGGGAACATGTTCATAAACTCACATGAAACTGCAGGTAGGCTTGACTGCCACATTTTACAACCATGCCCCAAGGGTGTTCCTTCTCCTTCAGCAAGTGAAGTTATCTTATTGTCTCCAGTTCACACTGCAGTTCGTGGAATTTCCAAATGTCAGTCTTCTGACAGTTTTAATCTGTCTGTACTGCTCTCCTGTAGATTCTCCCCACAAGCTTTCCTGCTCTTTAGATAAGGAAAGTGAATGAAGTCTTCCAATGGAAAAAAATAGTTCTCTGAAGATGTGCCATTATTCAGGCAAGAAGCTGAGCAGAGAAATCACTGAGTGTTTCCTACCATTTTTATCCAGTATTGTATACTAAACTCACTGTTAACCCCAACTTCAAATTAAAAAAGGAGTTATCATGGGGAGAGAATAATAAGGTAATATAAAACTGAAACACTTCAGAAAAAGCAAACGGATCCCCAGTGAAACAGAAAAATAAAAACTACATGGTAGGTACAGGGTTCCCAAACCTCACCTCTGACAGCTAACCCTATGCAACTTGCTTAAGAGTAGCTGCAGCCCACACTAACTTAACAAGATGGCAATAAACATCAGAAGTATGTGTCCTTTCAAATTACTGTCACCCTCAATCCCTCCCAAATGTTTCTTATTAAAAAAGAAGCACTTATACTTCCAAATGACCAATGGCCTTAGACACACTTTGAAAACAACAGCAAAAAAATCCCTAGTTCTTTGCTGGGACAGATGTTTAAAAAAAAGCAAGGAAGATTTCAAAATTGTAGAGGATTTCATTCAATTGCTGCAAGGTACAGAAAAATGACCCTTTAGGCAGAGTAACTAAGGAGAAGGTGTATTGCTCAATATGCTTCAGGAAGGAAGGTTTTCCCTCATCATCTTACAAAAATAATTAGGGGTTCAAGATTCTGTAACTCCCTCAAAATTGTTTCAAAATCACTGTTCTGCACAGTAAGTTAAGTATTTTAAGATCTTTATAACATCAGCAGAACTAAGCACTTCTCTATTCAAATGGACAAAAAAAGATCACTTCAAATCCTGATTGACATTCTATCTTGCAAGTATCTATGTTCTACTCTAAATAGATGACAAGGAGTTGCTATGATGTTTTTCTCAGAACTGTTATTTAACATTTCCCAACTCTGCAAAGGCATGAGAACATTAAAACTCTTTTGTTGGAAGCAGAGTGTTTGAAAGCTCATTGGCAGAGCAGTTACATCCACTTTTCAAGAACACATAATTCTCTCTCTGGTTTCCCCAAATAGAGGAGGAGAGAAGAATGCAGAAAGAAGGAGCAGCACACACAATATGTTTTTACTTCCATCTGCCATCTGTTAACAGTTTCAGCTACTTGGATAAATATGTATTTATACTCATCAGGAAAGATTACAGTCTTGTCTACATGCAGTTACTCAGTACAGCTGTTCATGAACAAGTCCAAGGTGAGGGCAGTCTTACAGAACCAGTAGTTAAGAGTGCACAGAAATAAGACATTTTGAAATGAGAATACCCAAATAAAGAACTATTTAATAGCAGGTGCTTATGCATAACAATATAAACCAACGCACACGATTCATCACAATAGGGTCTACTTCTGTGCTCACCACTACCTACACAATGCAGAATCTGCCAGCACAGCCTTGTTCTTCAGAAATCGGAGGGAGAAGAAATGACGTCTAACAAGCGTAGCTATGTGGACAGATGCAGAACCTTTTTACTGCTATGTTTCATATTAATTTAGGAAGTTGGATTAAACCACATCTCTATCAAAACATTCTTTTATCTTGAGAAAGGTAATTGCTTTTTCACTGTAGCTCAGCTGCCTCTTTGGCAGACAAACTGTAAAACTTTTGCAGTTTCGATGAGCTTAGTTTAGCACCACCACTGTCATCTCGGATCCTTCCTGCCTTGGCCTCTTGAATGAGTGAAAATAATCTGAACTAAGATGACATGATAGTACACTACCTATAACTACACACTGGGAGTAATGATCTTTCATTTCTGATGGAAGTAATTTTAAGATGAAAGATGGCAATTGCAGACTTGTGAGAATTTTTGTTTTCTCCTGAAACTGCCATTCAGCAAGAAGAACAACAAAACCCACAACGCACAGGGCACTGCTGAGGTAGACTCGTACCACACATACTATTCAATATATTCATTAATGACTTGGATGAGGGAATAGAGTGCACTGTCAGCAAGTTCGCTGATGACACCAAACTGGGAGGAGTGGCTGACACACCGGAAGGCTGCGCAGCCATTCAGAGGGACCTGGACAGGCTGGAGAGTTGGGCAGGGAGAAATTTAATGAAATATAACAAGGGCAAGTGTAGAGTCCTGCATCTGGGCAAGAACAACCCCATGTATGAGTACAAGTTGGGGGCAGACCTGTTGGAGAGCAGCGGAGGGGAAAGGGACCTGGGGGTCCTAGTGGACAACAGGATGACCATGAGCCAGCAGTGTGCCCTTGTGGCCAAGAAGGCCAATGGCATCCTGGGGTGTATTAGAAGGGGTGTGGTCAGCAGGTCAAGAGAGGTTCTCCTCCCCCTCTACTCTGCCCTGGTGAGGCCGTGTCTGGAATATTGTGTCCAGTTCTGGGCCCCTCAGTTCAAGAAGGACAGGGAACTGCTAGAGAGAGTCCAGCGCAGAGCCACGAAGATGATGAAGGGGACGGAACATCTCCCTTATGAGGAGAGGCTGAGGGAGCTGGGTCTCTTTAGCTTAGAGAAGAGGAGACTGAGGGGTGACCTCATTAATGTTTATAAATATGTAAAGGGCAAGTGTCATGAGGATGGAGCCAGGCTCTTCTCAGTGACATCCCTTGACAGGACAAGGGGCAATGGGTGCAAGCTGGAACACAGGAGGTTCCACATAAATATGAGGAAAAACTTCTTTACGGTGAGGGTGACCGAACACTGGAACGGGCTTCCCAGAGAGGTTGTGGAGTCTCCTTCTCTGGAGACATTCAAAACCCGCCTGGACGCGTTCCTGTGTGATATGGTCTAGGCAATCCTGCTCCGGCACGGGGATTGGACTAGATGATCTTTTGAGGTCCCTTCCAATCCCTAACATTCTGTGATTCTGTGATTCTGTGATAAGCAAGTCAATACGGCCCTGCCTCGCAAAGTCAGCTTCTCCTGAAAGCAGCCCAGAAACGCCCTATCTGGACCGGGAGGCTAACTATTTTTAACATGTGCATGCTCAAAAGGCATGCAGGAATACCAGACTACATAGTGGTTTAAAGCATATACCTACATGTGAATTTACTTTGTCTCAGATGTTCATAATTGGGAAATTACAGTAGTAGATTAATACAAACAAATACCAGTGAACTTTTTTAATTCTTGTATTAGAAATAACCACTGGAGATGGCAAAAAAAGTTAAGCCTCAGTGCTGCTAACTGACATTACCTATGGCAGTATTAGCTTTGTTCCACATACTCCAGTTCCATACAGCAGCTGAACATACAAAACATACTCATTGTGTTATTTTCAAGTAAAATACCTCACTAATTCTCATTGTTTACTGTATGAAAATGCATATTAAGTTAACACTGTGTCTATCAAAAATCTTCAGAATGCAGGTTGCCTTAGTATTATGAATAATCCCTTTATTCTCCAGCTGTGCATTGCACTCACTACATCTGTATTTGATTCCTTTGATGGACTAAGATGGGCATAGCATGGACCGTGTCTCCATCTCCACTGTGATGCTAAGCAAACTGGAACTGCTGACTGAGTTACAAATTTGAACGTGAGAGGCTGAACATCGTTAGCACAGCGGACTTTGGGGACGACTTGAACTTGCAGTTCCACAGTATGACTGCAGTTGTCCGTCAGTGGTCACACTGTACTGCATTCTGGCCATGTTTTATTCCTGACTTTTCTTATAGACACCTAACTTGTCAGGTTTGATTTCACTGGGAAGGTGCCGATAGACCACTTTTAACCCATCCCATGGAAATCATATTTAACTTTATAGTACACTACTCACTTAATAGACCTCATTCTCTTTTCTGTGTAACACTGACAACCTAGAGCTGCCGTAGTGATGCATGTAGATACTGAACCTGTGTTACCAAACACTCTTAACGGGCTAGTTTCAGTGATGGATACATGCCTGCAAGACATGACAAAGACTAATGGCGCACAAAATATCTAAATCAGCTATCAAGGACCAGTTCTTAAAAACTGTTTACATTTGACTTCAGGAAATGCATGTCCTGGGATACTGCAGCTAACCAGAAGAGACAGACCAATTCATGTTCAAATGAAGTTGTTGTTACTTGTTTTCAGGACCACTGTTTTCCTTGGTCCACACCAGCTGCAGCACATTGGCTCAATATCAATCGTCCTCAGAAAAGACAGCTTGCAACCAGCACAATACCAACGGCTCGCTTACACGAAAGGAAACAAGTCTGGAGGAACAAATTACTCCTGTGAGAAAAATAGCAAAGATTCATTTGTAAAATTAAAATACTGAATGCTGTAATACGGGTGATGAATTTGCAAATTAGGTAGATGACAACGAGGACAACAAGATAGAATAAAGTTGCCAGAAGTTTCAATCTTGCGCAATTTGGCAGAGAGGTGTCTCATGCTGCCTACGAAGCTACCACCAAGCACGGTGGAAGAGAAGAGATAACACAGCAACTCACAATCAGGGGATGGAGGAGAGTGGGGTATTTTTCATTTTAATTGACTTGGGAAAGAAAATCTGAAACTAAAACATCATCTCTAAAGTTGCCTTTAATTACTGCTACCTGCCATGGCAATAAGAGTAAGTAAATAGGAAATACTATTCTCACTGCTATGTGAGAACTTGCATTCAATGGCAGCTACTTGGTATGCCTTCCTGACACTAAGAAAATCAAAGCTTAAGTACATTAGCTAGCATAAGGAACAACAATAAGTGAAAACATATTAAAGCCCGCTAGTAACCACCTCTGGATTTACTAACAAAATTTGCAGTTCCTAGCTTTATTTTAAATAAGGTATGTGAGAATTCTCCCTGCAGAATGTCAGAAGAATATCAATCCCTTCCTCAAAAGTTTTACACCAGAACAGTATCTAGACTACAGACTCATTCAGCACCCCTTCTTCATGATTTATTTGAAAATATTGTACACAAAGAATTCTACAAAACTTTATTTCCTAAATACTTAGTATATTTCTGCACACAATCTGTATCAGTTTTGCAACCGAATTTTATTCCTATTCTCTACACAGCCAACTTCATTTTGCAACTATGTTAGAGCAGAGATAAAACAGCTCCTACTGTTCCGTATTGTAAACTTTAATTATATCTTAAATATCATCACGGTGGAACTAAAGGAGTAAACACCTGTAAAAACCTCAACACTTAATAACATAGATAAAAATTACTTATCAACTTGGATCACAATATTTATATGAAACTAAAGAATTCAGAAAAGCAATTAAGATCTGCTATAAGGCTCTTTACACCATGAAAATTTACTACATTTAAAATTACAGTAATTGAACTAATAAAAGCGAAGCAGTCAAATGAAGCCACATTTTAACAAACACAAACTGTGTCATTTTCCTTAATAAACTAATCTGATTTTAAACTATATGAGTGATACCAATGGAAAATCCGAAGTCCAGCTTCTACACTTGGTAAGTTTTCTTAGATCATTTTTCAGATGTTCAGCTTTAGCTTCATCTAACACTTTCAGAGAAGTGCTAGAAAAAAAAAAATCATTTCAGCTTAGGTTTTACACAGACAAGTTCCATTTGCAGCTGCACACCTTCCCTACGTGATCTTTGGAGGCATGAAGTATCTGGCCTTATTCTTGCTCGGGAATAAATCAACTCTACCAAACAATACTCAAATTACTGAAGTTCCCAATTTATATGTTTTGAAATTGACCTGATTTTCCATTTTTATGAAAACTGTACTTGATTTTTTGTTATGATTTAAAAAAAACATTAATCACAATTTTTTTTTGCAAATAAACACACTAAACCTGTTGACTACACTTAAAGAAGCAGATCCTACTCTCATTTTGACGTATATTTTCTGAAAGCAAATATCTAATCATTAACAATTTTTGCCAAAAATAAATTCTCCCTAGAAATACTCGTGCATTCACTTCTTATTGCCATCAGTGCTCCAGAGGCAACTTAAGTGGTCATTAAATAATGCCTCCAGAAAGATTTGTTGCCTATTACTCATGTCCCAGCTCCAGGAAGTTGCAGCTGAAGTAACAACTTTCCATCATCCTCCCTACCTTTGCCTTCTGGTGTGGGCTGCTCCAGCAGCTTGTGCTCTGCTGATGCTCGCATTTGGAGCCTTCCCTTTGCTTTATCCCTTCTGTGTCCGCCTGCAGATTTCCAAGAAAAACACCCTACAGCATTTTGCATTTGTTAGGGGTTCAGAAAATTCCCTTCCCAAACACAAAGGCTGGAGACCTGCCTAAAGTAAAGTCAAGTCTCCAAACAGTGCTGGTGCAAGCTTTTCTCCCAGCCATCCCTGAGAAAACAATCTCCCAGATCTTAAATGGAAATACAGCCTTTCGTTTCCCCACAAATCGATAGGGCTGGCTTGCCGAGTGCAGCATAAAGTCACAAGCCCCAGGTAGTTTTGCCGCAGCCCTGGTTAAGCAAGCACAGGTCACAGCATCAAAGGCAGTGCTGCCCTGACTTATGGGCTAAAAAGTGCTGGAGCCTCCTGGTCCCCAAACCGCTCCCTGGCTTCCCCCCTTGCCCCCAGTTACAGAACCCTGCCCGCTCTCCCACACCCACACGGGGAGCCATCACTCTCTTCAGCGACCCTTGGCAACTCACCAGCCTCACATGCCAAGGCTTTATTTCTGCTGTGTGGTTTGTTTTGTTTTAGGGGGCTTGCGATTTTTTAGGTTTGTGGGGGTTTTTTTCTGAAATTTTTTTTTCACTGATATAGCAAGAACCTGCTCAGGGAAGAAGCCAAAGACCACCAAGGGGAAGACGTAGCATTTACAAAATGACACAATTAACTTATTTTCATGTGCTGTGATTTGCCCCCATCCTGGCTCAACCCAAAGTGTTTTTTCCTCAAATTTATCAGAAAAGATTGTTGTGAAAGCATAAGGGTTTGGAATGCATTACCCAAATATTGCTTGTTACATGAAGCTACCAAGTTGGTTTTCCACAGAGTTTGCATCAGAGTTGCTCTGTAGCAAGGAAACTGCTCAGCAACCTCAGCCGTACACAGCACTTGCAGAACTGGTTTTAACACTATAGTAGATTTACTGTAGCAAAATTACTATGAATTTAAAAATGGACAAGCCAGTTTTCCCAATTTAATTAACAATCTAATTAAACTGGAGAGGAAAATTACTTACCTTCGTTATGACTTCACTTGTGAGTAAAATTATAACCCTCTATGTGGTTATTAAGAATATCTGTACCTGGATTACACTGACATTTTCAAATTCACAGAAAAAGAAACTAAGCTTATTGCCTGTACTACTGATCCTGCTACTCTTTTCTCAGAATAAGCAAGACACACATATGCTCAAAATAAAATGCTAACTTTAGAAGCAGAAACCTGAAGACATTTCAGCAGATTTCTTCATTACAGATCTGACCACAGCCAACAAGGTCCTGAAGGATGCACATTCTTAAGTACTATCTTACCATACGTAATACCCTCATCATGGAAAAAAAAAAAAAAGGAAAAAAGAGAAAAACAACAAAAAAAGTAAATTTCTGGAAAATGAAAGCTCTATTGTTACAATTTTGAAAAAGAAAAAACCAAACAACCCCTTTCTAATTTGGGGGGCAGTTCTTCAATCGAATATGTTGAACCTAACTGATGGTTCTGTAAAGCTACAGCCAAAGAAAGCACATGTGTCTGGTTTAATTGTTTTGTTGTGACAAAATACCCACTTAACACATTTTACTGTTTCAATGTGCTATGCGGTATTTATCTAACATATGTAAACAAATAATATATTAAAATGCATGCCATGTTCTATTTCACCAGGATTACTGAATCAAGACAAACATGAAACTGAAACTACTCACATAGCTTTTTAAAAAATATTGGTTATACTACATGTTATACTTCGGACGAATTAGTAATAAATCAACTGTTGAGCAACATAATTCAGACTGAATTCAATGCTACCCAGAAAAATACATCTGATATTCCAGCTCTTCATGGAAAACCAGACAGCTGCTGCTAAACTTTATCCTCTTTCATTGTTCAAATATATATGGTGTTAAGATCTCATAATTAAGTCCAGGACTAAAGATGATGCTTTACTTAAAGGTTCATTTTTCTCCTTACAAAAACAAAAGCAAAAAATCTAGGCACATGCAAACACATACTGATATACACTCAAACCCCATCACATGTACACCCACCGTCAGATTTGGTGTTTGCCATTTTTGGTTAATCAGCTTTGTTCTGATTTCTATGCTAAGTTGCACAAAAAACAACTGATCTCCTGTTGAGATCTATGACAGAAAATATTCTTTGGTAACCTGCAAATGCATTGCAAGCTGCTTGATATTTTAACCTGTATCAAAAAAAAAAAATCACCACAAGTTGATAACTTATCACAGTTTTCAGTACATTACAAAATAGTTTAATAATTCAGTTCATTTAGAAGAGAAATTCGTTCAACATGGTAGGCTCACACTTCTCTGATTAAGAGCAGTAGAAAAATGAACAACAGATTGTTACCCTGCTTTTAAGATTTACACTAAAAAACACTGGAAATATGGTAACAGGAACCTGTCATCCCCTTAGCTTACCATTATGGAAAAAGGGAAATGGTCGGGTTTTTTTGGTGGTGGTAGTATTATTATTCTATTATTATTGTTTTATTTATTTTTAAGAAACATGATGTTCTCTGGGTTTGTGTGTTCTTCACAAGTACAAGCATAGCATAAAGGGCAGCACATATTCACTCTGCCAAAGGAAAAGACCAAATATCACCCTGGGAGCATGCAATTACAATTACACAGCAGGGTAGGGACCTGTGCCAGTGCAGAGGGAAGAATGACACCGACCTCCCCTAGACCCTTTCCAAGGGCAGCAGCTGGGAAAACTGGAAAAGGGGCTGTGACAGGGGAAGAACCAACATCAAAGTCCTCTTGTCAGCAGCCATAGGCAGAGCAGGAGAAGGAAGCAAGGACCACATTGCTGCTGCCCTCCCTGTCCTTCTGAAAGCAAGTCTTAAGGGAGGACGTCACTGCTCCTTGGCCTCCTCTCCAGACATGAGGCACAGTGGCCGTGCTGTCATGAACCAGAATTAGAGAAACGCCAAAGTTCAATTCATTGAGTTCAACATGGCAATTCAAGCACATCACTAGCTGAAATTGATTCTTTTTTTAACCACAAAACTTCTGAAAGTGTGAACCAATCAGCAGTGCAGACACACAGGGGTGCACTTATATTTGATACAAAAGGTAACACAACTCAAAAGAAGAAAAGCGAGGAAAAGACAGACTTAATGCAGATTGCAACTGTTTCTTAATTCATTTTGTAAAGGCTAGAAACTTTACAGGAATCACCTAAGCATAGCAGAGAAGATGGGGGTGAGAAACAGGGGTTCACTCACATGTGAGTGGGTGTACATGTGAGCATGTGTGCCTTTAAATTCACAAAAAGAAAAAAAAAAAACAGATGAAGAAGATTATCTGTCTCCATTCCTGCCTTAAAGTCCATAAAGTTAGTGGACTTTAGTTTTGGGGGGGTTCGTTTTTTTGTTTTCTTTTTTTTTTTTTTTTTCACATTTTCAGATGAAATCCAATTCTGAAGTTAACCAGTCAACCCCAAAATTTGAAGCTAATCAGGTCCAACAAAGTCAACTAACGATGAAACCTCCCAAAGTTACATGACATGAGCAGAATGTATGCCCAAAGGGCAGCCACGTACACACTCTAGATAAAAAGTATTTCGCTGCTGAAGTTTGGCAGCTGGAAAATACAGTGTGCTCACTCATTCCTTTCTCCTCCTCTTCTATTGCTGGCAGACCAAGCTAGAAACGCTCTAGCAAGCAGCTCCTTTAGGTATTTGCTGCTGAATCTGGCACAATCACTGTTTCTTCTGCCTTCCCCAAAAGCCAGTGACAGCATGATACCCCCAGAAACCACCACCTCCACTGAGTTACAAAACTTCTGCTTGTTCTGTCTTACAGGTCAAGTCCACAACCACTTGAGTACTACCACAAAATCCCTAATATTTGATTCCTCTTCTGGTACTTCAACAATGTACTAGGAAGGCTTGCATTACAGGATATTTTTTTTTTAAAGACTTATTATAAAATCATTCAAATTGAACAAATATGCTTTCCTTGCTTGTAAATAATTTCATTCCATAAACAGCAGCAAATCTCTACTACTTCCAGGTGACAGACGTATGTCTCCTATATTTGAAGAACTAAAAACCTGCAGCATTGACATTTCAATCACCGAATACAGCACAATAATAAATAAAAAAAAAACAAAACAATCGCACTGTTTGAAGAAGAAAATTGACGAGTTATTTTCTTCCAACAGACAACACCCACTGAAGAATGCACAACCTGAGACACATTCATTGCCTGGCAAGCATAGCAAAGACTACATTTTGCCATAATTATCAATTTTGATATATATGATGATCCAAGACAAAAAGCTGACTCAAGACTAAAAATTGACGTTACGAAATTTCTAAAGGTAACTCACATACAGGCAACAAACAGGAGCACACAACCATCCCCAGTAAATACAATGTTCACACTGCAGCAGGACAGTAAAGCAACACCGCCGCAACCCCAGGAATTCCTCTGCTCTGCATTAGCAGAGATGCCCACACAATCTGCCCCCTCCACTGGTGTGGAAATCGTGTCTTCACTCTGCCTTGTAGTTGTCAAGCAGTAATGCACTGTCCCAGCTCAACACAGAGGAAGAGCCATGGGTTGGGTTTCCATTTGCTGTTGCTTGTTTGAGACACAGGCAGAGATGTGGCAATCGTGGTGTGTGCATCAATGAAATCTCAGCAATCACCTGTAAACCCTAAAACCAAAAAGGTTTCCAGCTACAGAACCTATTCCAGCAAATGAATGGCATGCAAAAAGGTCTCATGGACAACATGCAAAAGACTCCAGAACACCCTGAGGCCACAAAAAAAACCCCCCACACAACCCCCACCACAAAAAAAACACCACCAGGAAAAAACCCAGCTTGGCTCACAGGATTGCACAGGGTTTCTTCTAGGTAGCCATGGTCCTTTACTGAAATAATCTATTTCAACAACTTTTATACCAATTCTTTAAACCTTCTGGGAGTTGCACATAAAGACATTTAAAGAAAACAATGAAGGAGCTCCACAACTCACTGAGAGACAGAGCTCTCAAAGAAGAAAATAATATGTCTGCAAAGACTACAATGCAACAGTTCCTGGCTTTGAGCCCAGAGCACTATCTGCCTCACTGCACCATCACCCTGCATCCCACAGGGCAATTACTAGTTTGCAAACTTCCCATCACTACCTTAGAGCCAGAAAAGTATTCTACTTCAGATGGTGTTTCAGAATATCCAGAATGGTGGTATAATTTACTTCACTTGAGCAGGAAGGGGCAAGGAGGGTGCAAGTATCTTTAAAATGCTTTGTAATACCTTTTGGGCAAAGGGGAAAATTCAACAATACTGGTTCTCTTGTTTGCTTGATTATTTGCTTAAATACATGGACCTTGCATAATTGATCTGAATGTGATCCTACTGCAACGTAATTGATACACTTCTTCCCTCCTCTTTGATTTTTGAATATTTTTTCCTTCAGAGCAACCACCTCAGTTGGTTTTTCAGTGTCACCTCAAACAAAGTCTAAACTAAAGAAAAGAAGTACATACAAGGTAGAAAGAATTATAAAGATATAAGGCATTTATTTCCCAATGAGGAAATCATACCACCAGTCAACATGGAATTCCTATTACATACTATTCTGAATGAAGGAAACCTTTTGACTTTACTCCAAGCCTCAGGCTTTTTCACCATTTAGCATTAGAAAAAGAGAAAATATTCAAAAAAACCTACCAAAACAACCAACACATTGTAGCATGGTGTGCACAGACTCAAAAAAAAAAAAATTTCTTCCACAGCATTTCATCTTGCCCTAAATAATAAAAGGCAGAAAAGAACAAAAAGAAAGATAAGTGGCTGCATAATTCTTAGAATTATTTTTTGTCCAACATAGGCATTATTGGGGAGGACGGGGGCACAGCAGGGAAATTCCAGCCATCTAGAAGCATACAATGCTTCACAGCAAAAATTGCCTAACAATACATCTTCTCAGTGATGAATTGATGAGTTCACACTTTTAAGTCAAAGTCACTGACTCTTCAAGGCCTGTAAATCTGGATGATGATTGGTTTCCAATTTTTTGTATTGCAGAAACTTTAGTGAACTTTTTGATAATGATTCAATACTGCACTATTATGCTTTTTCTTTTATTTACTTTCACTTAGGAGTAGTCTGGAAATCCCTAGCAGAGCACAATTCGTTACTCAATCTTTTCAGAACCTGTATAATGAAATAAAGTATTATTAATTTCTGCTTTCCTTTAACCATCTACTTCAAGCATATATCATTGATTTCTGCCATAACCCTCTTTCATTCATTTCGCTTTTCACGTGAATAAAAACATATTTTAAGAAGAGCCAAGTGGAAGAGTGTATCGTTGCCAGCTCCTTGATAGCATGATATTCACAATTTTTCTTAGAAAGGGAAGGGTTCTTGCAGAAGCTGATAAAAAGATGACAAAATCTGAGCTTCTTGCATAACAAGTAATTACGCTTTCCAACTACAGACAAACATCCTGAAAAAGAAAAATCTTGACAAAAGGAACCATCCAGAACTTCTTTATTTACACACCATGATTTAAGTCAATCTTGCATTTCTGAAAAGCTGAATCAGGCACTCTGAGGTTGCTAATTAGCAAATAGTGTGTTTTCCACTTCACTGCCTGACAGTCCCTGCTGTATGATGGGGAGTGGAATGCTACAGGCTTTTCATAATCTTGGTAATCAAGGTTAATATAAAATTTGCATACCACCTTGCTGATGAGTGGAATGTTTCCTGCAAGAGTACTGAGGTTAAAGTCACATATATTTCATCAGAAATTAAGCACTGGCTAAAAATATTACGCATTTATCTCAAAGTAAGTCTTTTTGAGTTTACAGCCAGATGGTTTTCCACTCGAGACTTTTAGGTAATTAAATGTAATTTATAATATTGACACATACAGCACATTAATGTCCAAATTCTTTCATTGCCTTTGGAAATGTCAAGCATCTACTAAATTTTTGTCACCTTGCCCTGAAGATATCCACTATCTTGCAGGAAATAGTGAAAAAAGTCAAAACGCTCATCAGCTTCATTGAAACTACGTTATTGAATGGAAAGAAGAGAATTGAATGTTTGGTATGTATAGCCATACGGTTCCTTACAATATTCCAGTGCTTCAAGTATGACATTTCTACACTAGTTTTAAGCAGTTCAGATCACACATTTAGCAAAGGAAACGCAGAACACAGTAGAACAAAAGCAAGCTAGTCACAGACAGTAAAATAACAGAAAGCAGAACAGTGGAAAAGACAGCTCTGAAAAATTTAAACACAGAAAAAAAGAAAAGGGAAGGAGTAAACTGAGAAAATCTTGTTATCTTCTGAAGATCTATATTATCTCCAAAATTTCCTTATTAGGCATACAAACACTTTAGCTTCAAAATTCTGCAAATTCATTCTTTCTTCAGCACAGGACTAAGGATAGAGCAATGTAAGTGGTCGCTCAGACTCCCCAGTTCCATAGCCTGTAAAAACCAAGGTGGCCAAAGTCAAATGAACTTCCCTGCTGGAATGGAGTTCTCGGCATTTCATGGGGGGCAGAGTCGTCACTGCTTGCGATGGAGAAGTACAGTTTGGGTCATTGACTCAGACAAGGTTGACAGATTTTACCTGATTAACAATAATCTCTGCTATTTTTAATTGTAAAGATTCTTTGATACTAATTTATCATATTTGCCCTTTTTAATGTAGCAGACGCAAAACCAAATTATGTATCTTCAAATCAGGCTAACAAAATTAAATCCACCAAACTAGGAAAGCGGTTATGTACACCTCCATATGACAATTTAAAAATTCTTAAGAAAAAAGAAGAAAAAAAATTAAAATGAGACACAACATGATACATGGGGAAGAGGACAACAGCATATACCACCAACATTTACTTACTTTCCCACCACCATCATTCCCTTATCCCTTAGGAACTTCCTATGGTCACAAATGAACTAACTCTGGATGGAAAAGCAGCACATTGTGGCTAGTCTGCAGAACATACACTACTGAAATGATGCCACGGACCTGAACTAACAGTCAAAACCAGCATTGTCATTTCTAAGAAAAAAGAGTGAGCTTCCATGAAATCTCTAATATTTATGGTGGAACGTAAAACCTGAAGGCTGGCACCTCAGCCATGACTAGGCTTGTTTGGGCAACATTCATTTTCACTCTGTGCACTATGATTATCCAGTTTGAAGACTGGAATGAGACTGTATTTGCAGAAGTCCTTTGAGAGCTGTAAGTGCTTTGTGACCTACAGAACTAAATTATTAAAATGTTGCTGGTAATCACTCTGCTGGCACTTAATCTTTCTTTGTCCTCACCAAATTGATAAACATCTCAGACAAAGTGAGACAGAAATGTGACAAATATGCTTGCACACTTTCATGTTTATCCTAGCACTTAAAAAAAGATGTTTTTTTTGTTTGTACTAACAAGTCTTGGAGAAGCAATAAGGAAGTTCATTATAAAAAAGCATTTCTCAAAGTAACTCTTCGATAAACTGTATAAAGAAAGAAAGTCTTTTGATTAACTGCTGTCTAGCAAGAAACAGTCAGGACAACACTTAGGGGTTTCCGAAGCACTTCTGAGAAGAAAGCAACATCATTCCTATTTGGATATATTTCCAAAGGGGTCCAGGTCCAGTTTCTCATCATTAGTGATAGCAGTAAGCTGTGAGACAGTTAAAAGTGCTTTTAACTGATGAAAACGATAGAGGAGAAGGGAGAGGAAAGAAGGAAATAGCTCTATAAGCCATGTCATTGTGTACTAATGAACTAGGAACAAAATATTTCATGGACAGCCACCTTAAATTCTTAAAAGCCACAAAGTATTCTCAAAAGGAGTATTGAAGAATGATGCACCTATACAAGGAGCATTTCAGTGACTACCTGCCAAACATAACTGTTGCAAGTTTAAGGGGGGGAAAAAAAAAAAAGCTATCTCAGTTTAATAAATATTAACATACTTTAATTATAAAGCTAGCCAACCTTTTACTAACACATTTTACTAAACAATTTTTCGTATCTCTGCTAGAATGAAATTCTAGCCACTCACCAAAACAAAACTTCGAATTCATACTTTATTGCTGAGAATCCTTAGAAACTGGAAGAATTCAAAAGGCTTAATTTGTAAATTCCAATTTTAAAAAGTCTAAAAATATCTGTTACCCCAAGTTAGACTGAAAGGAGATGACAAGCAGAAAAGAGCCAAGAGAAATGGGCGTAGGGCCGGTAGTGGCACATGAAGTTAGTTTTCATTTCTACAGCCAGAACACTTTCACAGAATATGACCAGACTGGTTTAGGCAAGCACTGAACATAAAAATTACATTTAGTCTGCCTAGGAATATGGAAAAAAATTAAGTACACATCCACTTGGCAGGGGAGGGAGGGAAGAGGACTTTGCCCTTCGTATAAAACCTAACAACAGCTTAGCAGTTCAGGCCAAAGGTCTACTTAACCCAACATCTTTTCTTTAACAGTAATCACAAGGAAAGGTTAAGAACAGGGTAAGAATGCACATCACTTCTCTGTGCCACACCCCCCCACCCCCAAAAACGTTCTCTGCTCCTCCAGCTACTTTCAGCTCATGAGACTTACTGGCCTTGTTTGCCTAATTACTGGTTTCTAGCAGTTCTCTTTCAAGAACTTGCCTGGCATCTCCTTAAGCCTACATACTCGTCTGGCATCCAGAATGGCTACTTCTGACACAGACTTTCATGGGTCTACAGCCTGCTGTGTGACCCACCTCTGTTTGCTTCTTTCTAGTCTCATTCCCTCACCAGACCAAACAGGCCCCCAATTCTTAAACTGGAAGAGGTTTCCCCTTCACGCCAGCGATGGCTTTGCAGACCTTTATGATGTTCCCCTGAATTGCATCTTTTTCTAGGCCAAAGAAACACAGCCTATTGAAGCATTGCCTCTTACGCATGGCTACAGACTGCTCCTCTGGTGCTCAAGTCTTGTGCTCGTGCTGAGGTTTCCACAAGACTTTCAGAGTCTCGCAACTCAACATCCAAGACTTACAGCAAGTTTTAACATTGGCTGGCTGCTTATCAGTTTTTCTTACAGTGTTTAAATATAACACTTTCTATATTAAATTCTTACCTATTTAGTCAACCTATTTATACAGTTTTATTCATCCTGTATGTCTTGGATATTATTTTAAGTTATTTTCTGTATTCCAACAGATTTTAAATAAAATCCTTAGAAAACATCAGTCCTTTGGAATGCTTTCTTTTTTTTAAAGAGCTGCTTTGGATTTTCTGGATGCTACACTGCGCTTCAAGGTTAGAGACTGTATAGAATGAAGGACATCTGTCTTATAAATAGGAAGTGGGAGTTTGGGAGGTTCTTCTTAAGTTGGCCTGTGACTCAGTTCTACGCAGTCCACACAGGCTGTATGTACTTCTGTACTTTCCACTAGTGTTTCACTTGTTGCTTTCCTTTCTTAGCTGTATGAACTGACTAAAGAAATCAAATTCCCTGCTTCCTGCTTTCCCAAACTTTTCTGCATGCAGCTGGTTTATAGTCTCACATGTCTGCAAGTGTAGAACAGTGATCTGATGTCCAAAAGGCAACAAATTCTCCTATTTCACAAGAAATCTATTTCCTACCTTACCTGGCATATGACCCAACTGTACACACCATTAGCGAATCTTCAATCAAACTGCCATCCTGATGTAATAATTCTGTTACAGTTTCGAGACCTTTTAAGATCATAAAGGAAAATAACTTTCCAAGATCTTTGAGCTATTTAAACTGCTATAAATCCTATAAATCATCAATATTAAAATAAAGAACAGATTCATTATCCAAATCAGGATTCACAATTCAGCAAGAAAATTATTTGTCTTTCTAGAGTCTTCCTGCACTTTTTAAATGGTCACACATCATTAGTCTTCCTGAACTGACAAAAGAACTTCTGCTTGGTACAGTTCAGTATTTTTTGTTTGCTAGCTATACTTCCAAGTGTAACCATCACTCCTCTCAAGCAGGTATCCTAGCCAGCCTCTGTTACACTAAAGAGCCCTATTATTGTATAATGAAGTTTTAAAGAACCATAAAGAAACCAAGTAATTAATTTTTTTAGAAGTTTGAGATTTGTGGTTCCAAGTCAAGAGTTTCTTTATCAGTTTCTGATCAAAGATTACAAAAAACAGAGAGATGTAATATGAAACCAAAACCAGAAAGTCCATGGTTCACATTGCAAAGTGGACTTCGCGTGTGATCGAGCAAGGATGTGACCCAGTGGGAGCAAAATTAATTTGGGACACACACACACACAAAAAAAAGGAAACAAGGGACGTTTGGAAGACAGTGTGCAAAAACAAAAACACACACACAAAAATCAAAAAGGATGGCATAGTTGGCAAGGGAGGAGAAGTGGAAAAACGCCTGTGACAGAAGCAGAAAGAGACAGCCCCCAGCAGCTGGATAATTCCTACTGTGCAAAGCAGGAGAGAACTTGGGGAAATGAACAGAAGCATTAGACAAAACAACGCATGCAGACAGGAATAAACAAACATCTTAACTAAAATAAATTAATGAGTTACAGTAATAACCAACATAGACAACAGAGAGATAAAACTCCCAGACAGCTACAAAGTTTAAACAACAAAAATCCCAAAATATTTTTCCTTTGAAGCAAACTTTGGGCAGGTCAAACATGGCATATTTCCAATGGAGTGATAAAAAAAGATTCCAGAACTAACAAGGACCAAAACCAAATAATATCCTCCATCCCAAGGGATTCTCTAACTAAACCCTTTTCCTCAACAGTTCATCCACATGTTAAACAAACACAATAAAAGATGCAGATGCCTTGCTAGCAGGAGAGAGAAGCAAATTGTATCAATACAAGACTTCTGAAACTTCCCAAGTGCAAAATATGACAACTGAGGAATTACAGGCTCCATGCTTGGAAAAGCCCACAGGAATGGTCCTAAGGTAAGTAACATTGAATTTCATGTTAATATACACTGTAGTCACTAGAAGCTTAAACCAGTGCAAAAAGCCCCCACGGGCTTACAGGGGTATAAAGGCTCTACTTTGGTTCTTAAACTCGAAGTTCTTGAACCACAAACAGGCTCAAAGCTGGAAGTATATTCTGGGGGAGGTACGACAATGAGTTTGTCCTGTTCATAAACTCTTCTACAAGCTTCCACTGTTATCTGTCATCAGGGACAGCATTCAAAGCTAAACAAAAATTCAGCTTGATGCAGTAAAGCTATTGTAATAAAGTGTACTATATTTTGTCAGAAAATAAATAAGTAAAAAAATTAAACCAATAAAACAAAAAAAAAGCCACTTAACAGAATATACTTAAAGAAAGGCAAATAAATGGATTATTTAAAATATATATATATATATCTTGTGAGTAAAAATAAATATTAAGTCCATCCAAAAATGCATAAGCTGTATCTATACTGTTGACCAGTGACATGCAAAAACACTGTGCTAGTTTTGAACAAGAAGCAATAAAGCTTCAACCAGCACAGCAGAGCACAGAAATGCTGTTTAGGAGCTAATTAGCCAAGGTGCAGCACTTCATTAATACTATTAACACAGCCATCCTGCTAACTTCCAAGTCATCATACAAGACTTCCTTATAACATAACCTAAACTATTCAGCCCCTGCTAATATCTACTCTCTTCCCTCACTTAAAAGTGAAGGAAATGGCAACTAAGTTGACCTGATTAACAAAGTACATGCAAACAGTTGGGCTCCGCAGTGGTCTGTAGCAGTGACCTTGCTTGTACAGGCAGAGATTCAATTCCCGGTTTAGTGAAGAACCGCTTCCATCACGTTATAAAAACCGATTTGTATTTCCCTTCATTGCTCGCTGAACTCATCGACCAACAGGTAGATCAAAGTGCCAAAATCACGAGCTAGAGCTCTACAGCAAAGAACTCCTATGAGAAAGATGAAAAAAAACTTCCACGACAAAGAATAACTCAACTCAAAACTACCACTAAAAAAAGAGGAAAAAAAAAAAGGAACAATGAAGAGCAATGTTGACTTTGAGACCTCAAAGGACCACTTAAAACCACAAAATTACCAACCCTATTTGTGCAAACAAGGAGGCATGCATGGACGGCATGCAGATTTCCCCTCCTGTTCATAAAAGCAATTGTGCAAGTTGTACACAAATCACGGCAGGTTGCATTTAACTGTTCTCCAGTCTTACTCCAGATTTATTTTTAATTTAAAAATAAACCATGTTACACATAATTTCAATATTCTGCTGTATGACCAAGCAAGGGAAAGAACGAATTTAAGCACAGGCTATAGAGAGATAATGTGAAAGCTGTAATGTAAGTGAAAAATGGCCATGTTGCTAAGATAAGGCCCCAGCCACCAATCTCTTTGTCAAGCCTGGCCATCTGTCAGCAGAAACCTGATTTACTGCATATAATACTGCTATACTTGATTACTACTATACTGCTGTAAAAGGCTCCTGTTTTTTTTAAGCACACCAAAAGCTACTTTCTAGCAACATAAAAGGGTTAATAAAACACCTCCTCAGAAGCCAAGCTTTATGAAACCAGGTTTCAGAACTTTAAATCAAATTTCACCCAGTTTCAATGTCACTGATAGATTAAACTTCTTTATAAATAAAAATATTAAAAACGGGAAAAAAAAACCTGAACAAAAACATAAAATGATAGTAAATTACACCAGTTTCAACTTATAAGTAAGGCTGCTTGCAGCAATGCTTGTTCTTTTATGAAGATTATTTTGATGGTGGGCAATTGCAAAGAACTTTACAAAAGGCACTTTAAAAAACATTCCTACAATACCACTATTCAAGAAAACCGCATTAATAAGGAGGTCACTTTGTGTCATTTGATAACTAGTCTGGACATCCAAACTGTTTGGATGAGCACTAATGACCTTCAGCATCCTTAGACGAGGGCCTGCATACAACGATGACATAACACCTCATGGTGTAACAACTCAGATGAGTGCATCTAATCCAACTCTTCCCCCTCCTACATATGAGGACAAAAATGCCTGTGTATGAGATTCATCCTTCACATCAAATACCCACTGAGCAAAACAGCTGCAGGTACTTTCTCAGGTTAATCAAACAAATAAAATAACAGCATCTAGTAATAACAGGACAATTCTTCTCTCTAAACAACAGTCCTGCACTGCAGGTGGTTTTGTCCCATAGCGAGCAAACAGGAGAAAAACACATCCTGAGCAGCTGCTCATTAGGTGAGCACCATTCTGCCTGCACAGCAAATGAAGCAAATGTCATGTGGAAAAAAACACAGTTTACGGTCATGTAATTAGACACAGTAACACAGGCATATCCAAAAGAGGAGGGAAGACAGGTACAAATTACAGTTGCACAGGCAATTTATTTCTGGGAGTTTATCATTTTGATGTTCCTGGACTTTAATCTAACTATTTCTTTTAATCAGGCTTGTTTCCAGCTTACTTTTTTCCTATTATACAAATAACAGATAACTTTGAACAATCACCTCCTATAAAAAATATCCATCCCCAAATAATTATTTATTCTGAACAGAACACTTTATTTAAGGACACTGGGAAAATATCAGAACAGACCAAAATGTATGCAAACCGTATAAGGGCCTCACCGCTCATGTTATAAAGCAGTGAGAATCTATTTGCAAGTTTACCTGGTACTCGTTGGGCCAGAAAGTGCTGACAGCCAACTCTGCTCGAAGCCAGTCTTTGCCAGTAGAGCCGGTGACGTTCCAGATGGGATTAGCCAGTGGCCCTTTGTTCACCCTAACCAGGATGTTCAAAGTGCCCGGGTTTGCTCCATTCTTGCTGTACAGAAGGTAGCTGAAATCGATGCAGTGAGTATCGTTTTCTTTCATCGTTGGAAGCTGGAGTCGTGTCTTTTCTCCAGGGTCGTGGTCTGCGGAAATCACTATCATATATGATCCTAAAGAAGCGGGGAGTAGGGGTGGGGGGAAACAGTAGTAAGGAAAAAGATAAATGCCAAGAAACTGATTGTTCACTGTGAAAAGAATGGAATGCATAGGTTTTCATATCCCAAAATCTCAAAATTCAAGTATCAAGAAATCCAGCAAGGTATAAAATGTCCAGAAACACCACTGAAGCAGTATCTACAGAAGACATCACGTATCTCTGAGGACTTATCTAGATGCTTCCACCTACAAACTTTTCTCTCTCCTGTTTTAAGATCAGATAATTAGAGAGAGGATCACAGGCGGACTGAATAAAAATAATAAGAGGTGCAAAGGATCAGTATTATTCTGAGGTCACTGAGGCCAAAATTCTCTCAACTTGCTCCACAGGTTTCCTGAAAACGAAAAATATGGAATAATAAGGTTCACATCCCTCAACGCAGCTTTATCACACCTTTCTCTACCCAGAAAGAGAGGCACACTTGAATTTTAGATACATTAACAACAGAAATAGCTCACTTAAGACACCAAGCCACATTTGTCCTGAAAAGTTGGGTTTGCTGCTCCATTTGCCAATAGATTTGAGGGGACAACAGAAGTTTCTATACCTGGAAGGGAGCCTATCTTGTAAACTTATTTTACAAGTACACAAAAGACAGAACAAGCTGAGCCTGTCTAGCTACAAAGGCAGAAAGCGGAAATCAGATGTTTAAACAGGGTATACAGGACATAATGCTGAAAAAGTTTGTCCTGGTGTTCTGCAGAATGGACAGTAAAGACAGAGTTACCCTCTACGCTAGCCCTAGAGCAGCCCCGTTTCCTCAAGAGCAACAACCTTGTACCAGGTACTGTCCAGTGAATGAACCCCATAGAACAAAGCTTCCAAGACACAGCTTGCCAGGCAAAACTTTACAACCAAGAGAGAAAATCCAACTCAGTATACAATCTGGGTCCTTGCCGCAGGAAAGTTTCCTAACCTGAACTTACCTACCCTCCTGCTTAATGATTCCAGAAGCTTCATGCTGACAGATTTTCCCTATACCTCCAGTCCTAAAAAGCACCATAATAAAGAGCCCTTCCTCCTGAAGAAGTCTCAGATGAAGTCCATCAAAAATACAGTTCAAAAATTAATCTACATTTAAAAAAATGATAGATATGTGAGTGCTTGTCCAAATGAGTAGCCCCATAGAAGTCCTGAGAGTATGTACATGAATCAGCATTTATTGTTGGAAAATCTTCTCTGAAGTACATATTTGTATAAGTTATCACCATTCTCTATGTCAAGTTCTGCCCTTTGATTTTTAGGCAACAAGGAACTGCTGTGTTCCAGTATGCCCTAAACAGTTGTATTAACAATTCTGAAAATAGTTGACAAGCTGTTGCTCAGGAGAAGATGAAAATTTATGTATACAGATTAAGTCATCTGTGTGACATGCTAATTTACTGGCCTGTAAAGCAATCCTGTGCTTAAAAAATTGTAACAAAAGAGAAGGCAATACTATAAGAATGAAAGCAGCTGTTATTAAAGTACAGTGCTGGGAACTGGATTTTTAATACTAATCTTGAATAAAAAAAGGTTTAAAGAAAGCTCTACTATAATGTAACATAAGCACCTAGTTAATACTTAGAATTATATGAAGAAACCATTATCAGAAGGAGTAGAATATAAGAATTGACTTTTGCAGAATTTTTGAAACATTGTTTCTTTCAACTTATCTCAAGATAAAACCATTGTGAGGAAATGAAAAATCACAATCAAATTATGAGAAATAAACTAGAATTATTTCAAGATCTTGTTCCTATACTAAGCTAATCTACTATATTTTTGGAAGCTCCAACATACATTTTTCTGCATATCAACATATTTTACAGTACTCTACTTTTTCAACCTCATTTTTCATCATTTAAAAATACTTAGCAGTAAATTTCCATATATCTATCTACATGTGTTAGTCCTACAACATTTGGTGAAGTGCTCCAGACAGCATTCATAAGCCATTTGTCACAAAGCCAAAGCATCTGTTCAGCATCTTGCAAACTACTTCCCCTCACCCCCCCTTTTTTAAACTTAAGAGGCCATATCCCATGAATGTACACAACCTCACTCCTTCCTCAGTCATCCACCTACTCCAAGAAAACCAGAAGCCAATGACAAAGTGAACTAGACATCAAATGTATATCTTTGAAAAACACAGAAAATATCTTCTTATGCCTTTTATAAGAAAGTCATTCTTCATTTGTGAAGAAATACTACGTACCAAAATAGGATTGAAAGAGTTGGGGTTTTTTTTCCCATTTATACATGTTTGTAATATCTTAAGACAAAACTTTAAAACCTTTTGAAAATTTTAGGCCTAGATATTGTCTCTACCTTTTTTTTAAACAAGCATTTCCTTTAACACTGAAAACCGTATTTTCTAGTACTATGTATGTGGCACAAGTTGCTGTGCAATCCATTAAAACAAATGAGGCCACAGAAATATGAATAATAGAAATTATAGAAAGAATAGTGTTTGAAACAAAAGATTTATAATTAGATGTCCAGCTAAGTTTGAGGTAGCATAGCGTTGAACAGAACAAGCTGGAAGGTTTTTAAATTTGAAAGGTATTGGCTAATACTACACACTGCTTTTATAAAGCAACGCTCACCGGAAGAAGGATCACAGTGGGGACACATCCCTATGAAAATATGTGCTCGCAGTATTAGCACCAAATGCCCCTTCACATACCAATACAAACGTACGTATTTCATAAATGTTATTAGGCATGAAGTAAAAGGATTCAATAAAACCAGTGCCAGATTTTCCTTTAATTTTTAAATAATCAATTACCTACAGTGATCAGAAACTTTGCTGATATGAGATAGCAATGTATAACACTATCCAAATAAATGTCAAAATATATGTGAGTATTAAAAACAAGACTTTCAAAGGTAATGTACACTCCAGTGTACACTTAGATAGTAGTGTATAGAGATCCCAGGCGGTCAGGCAAACATCTGACCTGTTCTCACGTACAGCTACTGCAACGCTCAGTTGACCATGTAAATGGGTGGACAGCATCTATATTTATGTACAAACAAAGAAACATAGGCATAACTGCGTATGAAAAAAATCACACACACAGGAAACAAGTCTGTAATACTGTACTATTACCAAGTCAAAAGTTTTCAATTAATAGATTTATTTAATAAAGGGATGACAAAAGAGCCAAGTGGCCACTTTGCAGAGCTAATCAACTCCTTGGATTATTATTAGTGGCAATATCAGTATAGTACAAAAGCAAGAGGCGGTAAGCAAACCTCAGCAAACCACTTCAAGCAACAGGGAACAATTACCCAGACATTTAGTGTTAAACAAAGAAATAACAAGAGGACAGGTGATCACAAGCTAGAGGGTAAGATAGACGACTAGAGGCTGGCCAATGTGACGCCCATCTACAAGAAGGGCCAGAAGGAGGATCCCGGGAACTACAGGCCTGTCAGCCTGACCTCGGTGCCAGGGAAGGTGATAGAGCAGATCATCCTGAGCACAATCTCACTGCATGTTCAGTACAACCATGGGATCGGGCCCAGCCAGCACAGGTTCATGAAGGGCAGGTCCTGCCTGAGCAACCTGATCTCCTTCTATGACCAGGTGACCCATCTAGTGGATGAGGGAAAGGTTGTGGATGTGGTCTACTTAGACTTCAGTAAAGCCTTTAACACAGTCTCCCACAGCATACTCCTGGAGAAGCTGGCAGCTCGTGGCTTGGACAAGAGTACTGTTCGCTGTGTAAAAAACTGGCTGGACAGCTGAGCCCAGAGAGTGGTAGTGAATGGAGTTAAATCTAGTTGGCGGCCAGTGACCAGTGGTGTCCCCCAGGGCTCAGTATTGGGGCCAATACTGTTTAATATCTTTATTGATGATCTGAACAAGGGGATTGAGTGCACCCTCAGTAAGTTTGCAGACGACACCAAGCTGGGTGGGAGTGTTGATCTGCCTGAGGGTAGGAAGGCTCTGCAGAGGGATCTGGACAGGTTAGATCGATGGGCTGAAGCTAACTATATGAAGTTCAACAAGGCCAAGTGTCGGGTCCTGCAGCTTTGGTCACAATAACCCAATGCAACGCTACAAGCTTGGGGCAGAGTGGCTGGAAAGCTGCCTGGCAGAAAAATACCTGGGGATGCTGGTGGACAGCCGGCTGAATATGAGCCAGCAGTGTGCCCAGGCAGTGAAGAAGGCCAACGGCATCCTGGCTTGTATCAGAAATAGAGTGGCCAGCAGAACGAGGGAAGTGATCGTCCCCCTGTAGTCGGCACTGGTGAGGCCGCACCTCGAATACTGTGTTCAGTTTTGGGCCCCTCACTACAAGAAAGATGTTGAGGTGCTGAAACGTGTCCAAAGAAGTGCAACAAAGCTGGTGAAGGGTCTGGAACACAAGTCTTATGAGGAGCAGCTGAGGGAACTGGGGTTGTTTAGTTTGCAGAAGAGGAGGCTGAGGGGAGACCTTATCACCCTCTACAACTACCTGATAGGAGGTTGCGTTGAGGTGGGGGTCAGTCTCTTCTCCCGGGTAACCAGCAATAGGACAAAAGGAAATGGCCTCAAGTTACGCCAGGGGAGGTTCAGGCTGGATCTTAGGAAGAATTTCTTCACTGAAAAGAGTCATTAGCCATTGGAACAGGCTGCCCACGGAGGTGGTGGAGTCACCATCCCTGGAGGTGTTCAAAAAACATCTAGATGTGGCGCTTCAGGACATGGTTTAGCGGGCATGGTGGCATTGGGTCGATGGTTGGACTTGATTATCTTTTAGGTCTTTTCCAACCTTAACAATTCTATGATTCTATATTTCTGGACTTGGCAGAAACGTGAAGTACGAACAAGGGAAATGCTCACAAGCTTATTAATTCCTAAGATTAACTATTTGATACTTTTGACGAGAATTTAGAGCAACTGTTACAGATAACTATTCACAACAGTGCTCCAGGCTGGAGCAGGGGAACAGGCTGAGGAGGAAGGAGCAGCAGACAGCAAGTGCTATGGACTGACCGCAGCCCCTGGTCCCCATCCCCCTGCGCTGGTGGTGGGGAATTAAGTTAATTTTTCCCCAAGTCAAGTTTTGCCCATGATGGTCAGTAATTGTGATCTCCCTGTCTCTGTCTCAACCCACGAGGTTTTTCATGTTAAAGTTTTCATCCTTTGTGTTGCTGACGAAGGGAGTGAAAGAGCGGTTGAGTGGGGGTCTGGCCAAGGTCAACCCACCACAGTTGCCAAAAAGGTAAATAGTAGCAGATAGATAGTTTTACCCAACTGCAGTTAGATACTGCATATACTAGCTGTTTTATTAAATCACAGTGGAGCCAGACTTGGTGACTTTTGCCATCATTATTGGCCTAACAGATCAACAACAAGCAGATGTAAAACACTATATACACCTACTTCCCTTGCAGACAAGAAAGAAAAAAAAGCAACTGACCTGTGCTCTGTTTCCCCTAAGATTTTACAATAAGGAAGTTGCAAGTGCGTTGCCTCATTAAAAACCAAAATGATAAAAAAATAACTTTAAAAATCCATATTTTGGAAAATGAAGAAAGAGAAACTTAACATGAAAGAGCAAAAGTGCATTTTTTCTTCTTACAAGGCAGAAAGAAAAAAATTCATCTTTGGGTGATGCTGTAAGAAATTAGAGGTGAAAACTATCCAAATTCATCATTTACACCTGGACAAAGAGCCATTGCTCTTAACTATTCCTTTCACTGTCTATTTTTCATCATGCCCAAGTGCAAAATCTTCAGTTACTCTGGCAGTAGGGCTATTACAAAATGCATCACACCTCAACAGTAACATTTTTCTTGAAACATGTAGATTGACACTGATGTTGCTTCACCCTCCTTTCAGTAATTCCCAAAAGAGTCTTCCCCATCCCAGTGAGTTTACAATCTTTAAAAATCATAAGGAACATTCTCTTTCTCTGAATCAAGCTTAAGTGTTATTTTTCCTATTTATACATAGTTTATATTTCTCCAAATCAAACTCCACCTTCTCCTTTTTGCTTTTCTTTTCTGAAGTCCCTTTCTATTTATTTGCTAGTTAATAGCTCCTAATACTATTCCTGATCTAAACGGTCAGTCCAATTCTCTTCTGCACAGAATAGAAACATCAGAGTATGAAATGGCTAAATAACACTGCCTCCGAAGCCTTTACCCAGCTCACGTCAAGAACTCAACTTCAGAATCTGACTTTCCGGAAGATTTTGATGCTTATTCAGTACTTATTCATGAATGCGCTAAAAGGCATCCACATAGATATGGAATAAGAGACATTAGACTTTTCCTTAGTCATATTGTTAAATACATCTGTATATTCCTCATAGCTTTCACAATGTTTTGTTTCTTTTGATAAGCATTGAACTTGATGTCCTAGCTCAGTGGCAAGGACAGATCATTTCAGAATAAATTTATTCCTTAATTAATTATCTGTGAAAAGCCTTAGTTTTTATCCCCTGCTAAAAACCAGGCTTTCTTATCATCTAGCAGTTAATTGCAGGTAAGAAATCATGTTAAGATTAAAAAAAAAAAAAAAAAAAAAAAAAAAAAGAAATCTTTAACTAAAATATGCCTACTGTAAGGTACCAATGTGGCAGATCAGTTTCCTGATCAAATTATTTTCTCTCACTTCCTTGCTCCCTGAAAAACGAGCTTCTATTTGAAGTGTGAAACCTGTAATTTTCAGCAGGCATTTTCAGCAGGCTGGTCTTCTACTCCTGGAAATTCTCTTTCCTTCAAACAAGTACTAACTATCAAACTATCTCCATTTTGAGGGCACACTGTGGTAATTTCTCTGCCTGCTACTGTGCTCCTTCAGTTACTAAGACACTACAATGTCACCTTCAGGTGAAAAAAAATAATTTGGAAAGTTCTGAATTTCATATGCAACTAGATTTATGGGTGCAGAAGTGGATTCAACTTTGCAGTTTGCTGATGGGGGAAAAAAACCTTATATACTTCCCATTGTAGTAGGGAGTAAGATGAAAATGCTTAAACACATTCACAGAAAAAGATCCAGTAAAAAAACGTCTTCCCCTTAAAGTTAAAAGGAGGGGTTGTCTTTACTTCATGGCAATGTCAATGACACGAAGTGGAGAGTCAAGGTACTTAAGTGCATTATCCTAAAGCTCAGGACTATGTGACGCTTTTATTTCATTTTTTAATAACTACTATATAACATTATAGTCCCCAATTAGGTTTCAGGCAACCTTTATAAGAGACGGTGAGCAACGAACTGACACCGAAATACAGACATAGGCTTGCAACTGGAAGATGACTGCAAACAGAGGAAGCTCAGAAACATCTATATTAATTCACAGAAAACTTACCTTTCCCACACACTAGTATTTACGCTTATTTTGTTTTTCAGAGTAATATCCCTGTGATCATTTCACAGAGGGCCCTTGACATGTACTTCTGTGATTTGCAAGAAGGGAAAAAGTAAAGGCTAATGATAAAACCTCAGAAGCTATTAACTTTTTCTTCTTGCAAGAAGGATATTCTTTTAAAAAGGAAAAAAAAAAACAAAGCCAATGAATAAATTAAATATACTCCAGGTAAACCTCCACCTGCTTGGGTTTAAAAAAAACTCAAACCATTATACCTTCCTCCTCCTCTTTCTCCTTCCATTACCCAACAACATAGTGAATATATGTCACTCTAGGACAGAGAAAAAAAAATATTAAAGAAATTAAGAAGAAAAATTAGAGACAATATTAAGCTTTCTAATTTTAATGCCCTGTCCCATCAGTTCAGTTTCATGTCTTACAGAATGTATCTAGAAATAAATGTAAAGACATCATAATCCCACTTAAAATACATTACTTGATACACACACAAAATATGCAATATCATTACATTCTGATTTGCCTGTCAGTCAGCTGCTTTCATTAAAAAAATTCAAAAATAATGTTATTGCTGTAAACAACACAAGAGTTCTCCAAAATTTCCTTAAATGGTTACGATTCAGAGGTATCTTTTCACACGCTTCACTTGCTTACAGTATTATTCCCTACACAAGACTCAAATTGTTGAAGGTGTGATTCAATTTCTTTACAGATTGTCAAAAATAAAAGCGAAAAAAATCAGGATCACCAATTTGAACTTCACTGCATAGCTCACTGCCAATGAAACACAACTCAAATTCAAGTCAAGACAAGACGCTGAGTTTACTACAAAGATTAAAAACAACAACAACGTATAACACAAAGGGGAAATTTTTCTGGAGAATGCAATCCTTTTTTTTTTTCCCTTTTACTTCCCATAAAGAACAAGTATTATTAAAATAACCAACCCAAAACAGGTCATTAAGCTACACCATGTAAATAAAGGCAGAGTACTCACTCATTCAAATAGAAAGTCGGCCTAATGAACTTCAATAGCTCATCAATTTTGCACAGACACTGCAATATCATATGACAAGAAAAGGTGTCCTGCCCTCCAGCCTGTACTCGATCATGACAAAAGCACTGGTCTACAGCAAGGTCACGTCACTGGGATTCCCCCATTTTCCACATCCACAGAGGTAAAGCAACAACAAAGGGACAGCTTGACAAGGCAGCACAGAATAAGACCGATCCAGGCAAGGTAAATCAAAGCAGCACACCAGGTCAGCCACAGAATCAGTACCATGGGCACCGCAACACTTTACCAGTTTCTACACCTATGATACTACCGGCATGATACTACTATCCATCATGACTCATCTGTTCCATAACAACAAAAAAATGTTTGCCAATTACAAGAGGGGAAAAAAAAAGAAAGAAAACTCCCATGTTTCAAAGGGATGCACTATTTGGAGCAAAGTTTATGAATAAGTTTTGAGTGAAAACCATTCCTCGGGCTATAAGCAGCTACAAAAGTTCTGTGCCCCTTATCAACATTTTACATATGAATAAACATGAAAGATACACACTTTTGAAGTGTTTGAATTCCTAGTTTTCTCATACATAACACCAGCTTCCTGTGGATTTGTTTTTACTGAAGCAGAGAAAGAAAACATGATGACATACCAGTTTCTGAGGTATGATAATTTTAGTCTTTTCACCTTGCTTTTTCTTGTGATGGATCTTTAGCAAATACATAGGCTTTAAGAACTCCAAAATCTGAGACAGAAAAATGTCAACAACTGAAATTTGTAATGCAAGCTTGCAGCGCCTGTACAAAAGAGCATTTATCTCATGATGTACTCCTTTGAACAGTCTCTTCCAACAAAGCATTCAGAAAATGACATTTGATACGGTGCATGAGGCAAGCTTACGAAAGGACAGTGTTACTGAAGAGTAAGCTGCATTTAAGTAACCGAAAGACACATGGAATAGTTTCGTATTTATTTGGGAATTAAGCAAGGCACTCAGTCATGAATTTGTAACATCAGTGTCCATGAATGGATGGCTAAGATGAAACTAACAACAGCTCCAAGTTGTCTGAAATTCTATTGTAAAGCCATAAATATCCCACGGGTGGTGGCACGATGACTGTAGGATGCTTCTCAGTCACCCAGGGGCTGATCTGGCTGCCCACGCAGCAGCATACATTGGTCAGCTGTCTGGAAGAAAACGTATTTTCTAAGCAGAATTTCCAAGAAACGTCCAAAGAGAGAATATCAACTCAGTATGAAGTTATCCCATTGGGATACCAAATAACTGGGTGCCTACACAGCCTAAAGCCAGGGAGATGTTCCAATGTGCAGCTCCTTCCAGAGCAGCAGCTGCCACTGTCAAACCTAAAGCATTCTGTACCTCCTGGTGAAAATTCAGCCCCGTAAAGACACAGACACCTACAAACACCTGCAACAACTTCACTGTATGGAATACAGGCACAGAAAAGAGTTGAAATCCATTTTGTTTCACCATTGCTGTAAACTGCTCTGGTTTTACTTGGCTGGGTAGGATGAGCAGTAACACACGGACAGACATCTCCCCGCACTTTAGTTTTGTTCCATCCATTTTTGTGGCAGACATTCCAGGATGAAAGACCGGTGTTGGCCATTCTGTGTCCACCTTTAGGACTACAATGGCACTGTATCTTCATCACTACTGAACACAAACCTAACACCCAAGCAGACCCTCAAGCCAAGGGGCATTTAGATTTTTCAAATGCTGATTAAAGAGACACACTTTCCTGAGAAGGTTACAAGCAGAGATCAAATTATTCAGTTCCTCTGCAGGGTATTATTTATTTGGAAAGAAATTAAAGTGATATTTGGAAATATTAGAAGTATTCTAACACAGACAGTCTTATAGAAAATGTGGGTGCTGAGCATTTGCGTAGGCCTCTGGTGTACTGTGCATTTACTCCAGTGCACAAAAACGAGTTCACAGAGAATTCACAAATGTCAGCCAAGGCAACCTGAAAGCTTGCAGCCGCTGAAACACAGAGGGCTTTCCCTCCCAGCACACAGATACACCCCATCTCCTCCTCCATCTGTGCTCATCAGACCTTTGCATGAGCCAAATCAACAACCAAATCGAGCAAAAAACAACCCAAGTCTCCTGTCCCCCTCTTGCGAGAGGCAAGGGGACAGCAGAGTTTGATTTCTTCCCAGGTGAGGGAAATTAACTGACTCCTGGAATGGCCCAACAAGCACCAGAGCCAGACCAAGATACAAGAGGAAACTGAAGCTGTAATATATTCATAGACAAGGGTGTTTTTTCCCCAGAAGAAAACAAATTTAGTTAAAAGTAACTTCTTTCAAGTAGCTGGGAAGTCTTTAGAGAAAGACAGCTCAAAGAATAGCTTTAGGATTATATTCTCTTCGTTGTCAATTAAAAAAAATATCCTGCAAACTCTTTAGGGTTTTTTCCCTCCTAAGTACTAGGTGGCATTTAGATTTTAACTGAATGCGAAAATACAATTCTTTAAGCAGCATTCACATTCAAAGTGTCTTTAACACACTAATCATTCTTCCAAAAGCGACAGTCTGTAAAGTGCGTTGAGAAGATATAACTTATTCCTATCAGCTTAAGACACCGAAATTGAAAACAGAAATTAAGCTGGTCATTCCCTGGGTAAACATGTGACAGCAGAAAATAAGAATTAACAATCTGCTGAGAATACCACTCCCAAGGATCACCAACAGTTAAATAAAGGCTCAAAAGCTGTAATCATTACCATATGTGACAGCAGATTACAACTGACAGTACAGACCCTTCAGAAGAGGAAATTATATGGCCTGTATTTCTTGAAAGTAGTCTTAGAATGTATTTAAAGCATGCAAGGTTTATAAAATAGTTTCATTAGACATTGTTTTTTGGTAACTGGAAGAATATTCATTCCTTTATTTTGGAAGAGTTTTTCTTGGCACCAAATAATAGTTTTTCGTTTTATGAAAACAATTTTCCTCGGAACACTGCTTTATGCAACAGCGACCTGAAGAATCATCTTTTACTTTCAGACTTTATTCCTATTACAGGCATAGGACCTACACTTAAGGAGGTGTTTATCCCTTTGATTAAAGGCACAACATGAATTAAGATCCAACTACTGATAAGAGTTTTGAAAAACAATATAGAACAATGTATAAATCGTGGAAATAATACTTACCTATACATTCAGAAGACAGATCTAAAAGCAAATTGTTACTTCTTCAAAATATCACCCATCCTCTCCTCTGAAGTACGTACCTTCCTTCATAGTGATTCACACTCCAGTTGAGAATAACCAGGAGTCATGTCTTTACCAATACAATTGCAGTACTCTTTAGTGAACTTAAGTACTTGCTTAAGGAAAAGAAAAGCTGGAAACCTTGAAGTTTATTATTTCCAAGGAAGTCTTCTATCTGTCTTCAGACCATCCACTACACATGGTTATGCATATTTGTAAAATAAAGTCTTAAGCAATTTAACAAGCGTGGTATATTAACACTGAATGCCCCATAAAGCTCTGAATTATATATAGATGGAAAGGAAAAGGCTAAAAAAGGAACATCTACTGATAGCTACTTCTGGAATTTCTTTTGATTTTCTAGTTACTATGATGTTGATCTTGCAAGCGTAAACAGCCCTATAATGCATCTCTATGATAACCATAATAAATAACACCACCTAAAGAGAACAGTCAAAATTCACAGATCCTACATATCAAAAAAATGCACTGAGGAATCCTATCCAAGAATATAAGGATTCATAATTGAACATATAAAATATCATGGAAACAAGATTAAAACCCCTAAATATCTGCTGTGCACCAGAAAGAATTCATACAGGCAATAAAAACAACAAAAATAGACAGACAAAAAGCCCACCCAAAACACAGCTGAAACATTTGTCTTGATACTCTAGGGAGGCTTAGAAAACACATTAAAAACTTAAGTTCAGAAATTAGAATTCCTTTCTCTCCTAGATGCTGAAGCTCACAGTTAAAACAGACACATGGGTTTTAAGGTGTGTGACAACTCTCGTCATGCTTCACCTCTTGCTAACAGCCCTCTGTTCCACAGACGTCAACTACTCTTCTCTCCCAACAACTTAAACTGATTAGCATTAATACATTACATGTAGAGTAATGGTTATAACCTGTACTTAGTTTGATGTTTGCTGCATCTCCATCAGGCATGATGGAGGATAAGACACCTGAGAGGTCATCATATTTTCCATCTGAATTAGCTGTTTTAAAAATAAACGAATAGATAAATAAATAAATAAGCTCTCCCTATAAACCCTTGCCTCTCAAATTATATTAGCAGCTCAATTGGTTTTACACTCTAGTACACACCATCTTTCTTCTACAGGGGAATACTTTTGAGATGGATGGAAACAACCCTATCTATTATAAAAATCACTCATGCTAACATACTAGCATTTTTTTGATACTGTTTTGAAAGAAATAATTGGGCTCAGTGTCCAGCAATGGGAAGAACAGCAAGGAGAAAGACCGCATATAAACTAGGACTGCTGTTTTAGAGAAAACTTGAAGTTCACAGCTACTAATGGGGTTTGGTGGGTTTTGTTGTTGTTTGGGGGATTTTTATTTTGTTCTCAGAAAACATCTCACTTCATGAAGATCAGCATCTTTCCTCTTGACACCACACTTGCTAATTAATAAAAATTTGAAACAGATTTTTCCTTCCAAATAGCTACCTTATATATGCTAATGCTATTTAAATCCTCCTTTATTTTGAATACTGAAGTTCACAATGCTAACAAAATACACTAAGCGTATTCATCCAAGCCTATAAAACATTCTTCTACCTGCATGAGGTTACCAGCTAATGCTTTGCACCAACTAATGTGATAAACGTAAAGTTCCAAAAAATACAGAACTGAGAAATCTACCAAAAGATACACCATATGACGGATGAGAGCCTAGTCTCTGTTTCAGACAACTTGTGAACTTTTAACACTAATATTCATTAGTCAAACATTGTACTTAATTATTAGGACTAGGAATTGAACCCATGTTCTAAATGTAATTTCATGCAAATTTTTTCCATGATTGAGTTATTTCACATTTTGGTTTCTCCAATGACACAGTACAGATACCAGCGTACCAAGTCATCCAAGAAGCTATTTAGTTTTCTTTTCTTTTTTAAACTGCAATTAAGCTTTTAAATAAAGTTTTTGCACTTGTACTTCCTAAGGGAATGTATCATTTATCCTGAACTAAGAGTATAATTTCAGTCTCCAAAACTTTTCCTTCAAAATTAGAATTTGCTGAAACCACAAAGGAAATATGAAGTTGTTAATAACTTTGAATCCTAATACTGCCTTCAAATGTTCTGAATGTCCAAACAAGATATTCAGCAAGTCTAGTCTCAAGAAGAATCTCAGAAAATGAAGAGAAATTAATTGTACAGTATTGTCTTCTAACAGTAAACTTTTTTAAAAAAACATGTTTCCATGAAGGGAAAAACAAATTTAGAAAACATGCACAACTGTTAATCATGACAAAGTAGTTTCTGAAAAAAAAAAAGTTTAGAAAAAAAGAGATAAAATATTTATTTCCTCTTATGCTTTGCCTATCAGTCCTGAGACTGATCAAGGGCTAATGGGAGTCTTCCCTATACAGAATGGAAATCCGCAACAAATTGGGAAAGAAAAAGGAATTTAGATTCCTTCCAACATAAACAGATAAAAATAGGCAATAAAGTCTGTGTATTGTTAGCTGACAGGTTCTTTTCTCACATGCAGAAGACACACAACTTTTCCTGGCATTTATGCACATAGACACATTTAAGGGGGGAAAACTGTGACAGTAGATAGCAGGACACTTACAACTCTGATGAGAGACAGCAATTAAGCACTTAGTTCCAGAATTAAATTAACATTTTAGCTAATCGTCAACCTGAACCTCTCTTATTGCAATTTAAGATTATTACTGCTTAACCTATCACCAGCCAACATGAAGACTAGGTTACCACCTTCTCTTTTTGAAGAGAATTTTTTTGGGTTTTTGAAGATTTTTTTTTTTACTTTTTGAAAATTTCCATTTCCTTTTTCTCTCCTGTAGAAAAGACAATCCTAATTTCTTCAGTCTTTCCAGAGAGGGTATGTTGCTCTCTAGCCCTCTGTCATTTCTGCTGCTTTCCTATGAGCTTTCCCAGAATGGGAATTCCCTTTCCACACTCAAACTGAATACAAATACCTACTCTTCGAACTGCACCAAGAAAAAAAAATATGTATTTTATGTATTTTTATACAGAATGTCCCATATAAAAACAGTAACAGCTGCCTTTTTCACAACAACATAACAATGTGGACTCACATTTAATTAGTAATTCACAGCAACCACAAAACCCATTTGCATGGATCTATTACTTCATCTTGCGCTCATGCTGCTGATCATTCCACCAAAGTGTCATTGCAAGCCTGCCTAGTTTCACCAAATCATTTATTTTCCATTGTTTTTCAATTCTTTTTGATTAGTAGTACCTCAATCCATCATAATCATTTTGAACCCCAGATTACCCTCAAATAGGCTTGCACACTCAGTAACCTGAGTATCCTCATAAAGTTGAAAGGGCACTTGTTGTTCCATCATCTATGATGCTGATGAAAACATTAAGAACAACTGGATGCTATCAGCGTTTTCCACACAGTTTTTCACCTACAGTAAAGCAGTTTCAGTTTCATCAAGACGTTTCTTCCCTAAGCTTAATAGGGTAAGCGTCATAAGTTAAGACACATGATATCTACTGCTTCACTCTCTTTTTCGTATATATTTAGAGAAATAAATTTCCACTTCCTTAAATATTACAGAACTTCCTTCTCCATACTCCCCAGCACGTGTACCTTTGCTCACTACCACATAAAATATACGGTCATGTTGAGGGGTGGTTAAAGAGCTGAAGATCATCAGTTCTGCTGGACAGATGACACTTCGTTTCAATCCCTACCCCTACGCCGTCCAAGGCAGCAGCAGGAGCAGATATTCCTTGGTCCGCAGGCATCAGTGAGGACACCCGTCCTCTGGGTGCTCATGGGTGACTCCACCCAGGCCACCCAGACCGGCCACGCAGCTTCGCCTGGCTCACTCACCCTCGAGCCCCATGTGTCATCTCCACAGCTCTGAGACACAACACTTCCCATGCCCCTCCTGGTGCTTTCTCAGCTCAAAATGCTGGGGGTGCAAAAGCAGGGAAAGGGGCTGTGCTTCAGCAGCTTTTTCAGCACAAAGCTGAGTCTATCGCTGCACGTCTCAGGCTAGCCTTTTGGAAGAAGAAGCCCTGCTGAAACGCTGGCAGACAACGTAAGGCATGAACTGGAAGAGTGCAGCACCCATGCTGGCGGCCGAGGGCAGTGCCCAGGACTGCACCTCAAGGACTTGGGGTCAGGTAACACCAGGCCAGCACAGAGGTCCACACAACCAGGAGCCACGAGTGAACGAGGAGATTAGCTGACAGCATAGACACAGCAGGTTTTCTTTAGGTGCATCTTACTGAACTACAGGCTATGGTATGCAAGTGAAGAAATCCACAGCTCTGGAAAATGTTTGCCCCTATTAAAACAAAATTTACTACAACACAGCTATTTCCATTTTCAGTGTTAATTCATCAAGCAAAAGTTAGAGACTAACAACAGAAATTACTTACGCATACTCTCATGACTTACCCTATATAAGAATCAACTGTTTGGGTTTGGGGTTTTTTGGTCGGCTGGTTTTGGGAAAGCTGCTAGTAACAGAGTGGGTGACTGCAGATGGAGAGAGGTGAGGTGGAGAAGGATTCCAGAGACTATAAATGCAAAAAAGCCATTCTGACTCTACACATCTGCAATCTCACTTTCCCCCATTCCCTTCTCCAATGTTCTCATTATTACATGAACCATAAATAAATAAATAAGCAAGCCCAGAGATTTAGGGACCCACAGGAGCAATTAGGCTGCAGAGCTTGGGCTGGTATAACTGCTCTGTCTGAACAAAAAGCAAAACAAAAAAAAAAAACCTTAAATACCTTCAAAAGCTAAAAATAGTTTTTAAAGTCTATACAGCTAATAAAAAACATCATTTCTTTCAATGTCAGGTACTAATTACCATTTTAGTTGTAAATCTTCTAAGAAACATCAGAATAAAAATAATACATTGAGCAATGTAAGCTATATTTTGAAAGGAAGTACTTTTTTTTTTCTTTAATATAATCAAGCATTTTTGTAATGTGCAACATAGCAAGGGTGAGGCAAGGCTTGCAGTAACCGTATGGCTCAGTTGTTTAGCAAAGCAGGAATTAAGGCAGTGCAGGTGGTTATGGAAGTATTCAATGATGTTTCATTTTAATGAACCAATTTGAACAACGTGTGATAAAATCAGCACATAAAATGATGCATATTGCTAGAATTATCAAGAGAAATGCCTCTCTCCTGAAAGGCTCAATAGTTCCACACAAAAGGCACCTTCAGCGATTTTGGGTGTACAGGGATATGGGAGGATGAAGACAACAGAAGCAAATGAAAGCACCTATCGAATGCACGTAATATCTACACCTATGTAATGCCAGACACCTGTACTCTATCTAAAACAATTACTCCAAACTCTGTCCTTAATTTTACTCTTCTCTTTTGCCAGAACTTATTCAGCTCTGTGTGTCTCATAGCAACTAATCAATTGTCATAATTTATTTTTGTAATTTATACTCAGGGAATATATTAATTTTTGACAAATTAGCATTTGCTTGAGAATGCTAAAGCTTACATGATATCCAATGAATCAATAGTTTCCACCAAAAAAAGGAATGATAATGCTATCTAAACCATGCTGCTCAAATTCAAAATCACAGATAGGCATAACTTTTGGGAAAGAAAACTACCAACAGACCGTAATTTTTAATATCTGCCACAATTTCTCTTTTAATTCAAAGGTCAGCAAGCACATCTGCTACTCTGAGTGATCAGCGCCTTACTGTCTTCATAAGGTACAATTACTTGGACAGCTATTTATCATCTCTAACAATTAAAAAAAATTGGCCCATCTTCAAAGAAGAAAAGGTTATAAAGTTTCACCTCCAGTCAAAGCCTTCAAAATTTGATTACTTACTCCAGACTGGTAAGGGCATCACATTGGTATGATAAGAGGATTCTATACTGATAAACCATAACACTATTCAAAGTGCCTTGCTGCCAGGGAGACTCACTTTAAGCAGCATACTGGAAAATTTCCATTTGATGTAATAGTGAGTCATACAGCAAGGCTCTTACTCTTACCCTTTCATTTCAAACGAAACACACACCAACCTGCGGTACCCAAAATAATGAAAAGCGCTGGGGTAATCCTGCATCACCTCCAAACACTTAATTGTCCCATCTGATTCAACAGAAACCATCTTCACCTTTCATGAATCATTTTGGGTGCTGTATAATTAAGCTGAGGAAGGAATAAGACAATAACATACATACTTATACACAATTACATAGGCAGACACTTACTTCAATATTGCTCTAAATTGTTTCAGCGAGTTAGCCAATTTAACAGACAAATTTAATACTACACAAATCTCTGTTAGGTTTATTAATTTCTGCTCAGGACCACTCATCACTATGAGGTGAGTAGGCAAAAAATTCTTCTTCACATTTAAGCCCTATTCTGCTAGCTACTTCACACTCCTACAGCAAGATATTGCCCAGAAAAAAATAAATGCGAGGGGATTAAAAAAAAAAAAAAAAAATCAACAAAGAAAATTCAGTAGAAGCTACCATATAAATATGGCTTTCATCGCCCCAAAATTCTTCATAAAATTCACATCAAATACGCTGGTGGAAAAAAAATATCACAAAACCAGACAGAACAGCAGAGATGAAAATTAACATAAAAATGTGAAAGGAAAGCATAACTAGACAAAAAAAAAAAAACCACTGTTAAAAGGGCAACCGTCAGACTGCAGAGAGGTTAACAACAGAGTTCTGGAGGACTAGCCCTAGTACATCATAGTACAAAAAAGGAGTAATACTCTGTGAGACTGTTTGCGATACAACACTGGGAGACATCTCAAGCAATGGAGAACAAGAGCATACAAACAAAGAAGGGGTATTAAAGGAAAGGAGAGTAACGGGTGGAATACAGTTGTAAAACATGAAACATAAGGAATCAAAAGACTGTAGACTGCAACAGCTAAAAAGACAGAGAAGCAGGAGGAGAGGTTCAAGAGAGAGATAGCTATAGTCCAAATAGTGCTAAGCAGTGTACAACTTCACTAATTCCAGCCACACGTTATGGGAGGTTAAAAGATGATGCTACATGGTCCTAAATTTCTCTTTAACTAAATGATTTTGCACATTAAACCTGGGGAGGACCTTTTCCCCAAACAACATGCCCTTGGAACATTATTTCAAGAGTTCCAGGATATGTTTTTCTTATACACAGATCTCGCCCATGTTTAGAAAGCAAAACCTTCCACTTTCAGGCTACCAATTCAAGAACAGAATTGCTGTTGTAGCAAATATCTGGCAATATAATCCTTCGGTAGATAGCATCAATTTAGTGACTTCAATACACTTAAGGCCAATATCTGCCTCACAAAAACCACTCTCTATTACTTTAATTTCAGTAGAGACATCATTAAGTGAATAAGCAATAAAAACAAAGTACTTAAGGGTTTTTGTTCTACATAAGTAGGCATACAAGCAACATATAGAAGACTAGACTGGGAACAACTCTTCCAGTCCCTGTCTGTGGATAGCTACATAATTAAGCCTCCAGACTACGAAAAATTTCAAATATTTCATGAGCAGTGAAAACAGCCTTAAAATACCCAAGCGAGCCCCACTCCAGGCTCTCCTCAACCTTGCCCAAGGACGGACTGAATGGAGGAAAACACACGCAATGAGACTGATGCAGGTTTTCTGAAGCTTTCTGCCCCTCTCCGAGTCCTTGCAGAAAGGCTGTGGAAGTAACCATTAAAGGGCTGCCAAGCTTGCTTGTTTAACATGACATTTGGATATTTTCTTCTTTATTATTTTTCTTCTCACTAAACTGTTTCTAGTTATCTTATGAATCTCCGATCTGCTTGTTCAGATACAGATAAGCAAAGCCTGTAACATTCCTGTTGATTTATTTCAGAGGCATGCGTGCAAGTGAAAAATTTTATTACTTATTCCACTTCTAGTTCCATTTTAGGAAGAAAAAAAACCCCAAACAATTTCCTGTCTTTCATATTAACTGATCATAGAATCACAGAATGGTTTGGGTTGGAAGGGACCTTAAAGATCATCTAGTTCCAACACCCCTGCCACAGGCAGGGACACCTTTCCACTAGACCAGGTTGCTCAAAGCCTCATCCAATCTGGCATTAAACACTGCCAGGGAGGGGGCATCCACAACATCTCTGGGCAACCTGTTCCAGTGTCTCACCACCCCCACAGTAAAGAATTTCTTCCTAATATCTAATCTAAATCTACCCTCTTCCAGTTTAAAACCGTTACCCCTCATCCTGTCACTACATGCCCTTGTAAAAAGCCCCTTGCCCGCTTTCCTGTAGGCCCCCTTCAGGTACTGGAAGGCTGCTGTAAGGTCTCCCTGGAGCCTTCTCTTCTCCAGACTGAAGAGCCCCAACTCTCTCAGCCTGTCCTCATAGGAGAGGTGCTCCAGCCCTCTGATCATCTGGTACAGATATCTTACAAAGGAGTAGGGGAGGTATAAAGTGTTTAAAATTGTAAAAATAAAATCACAAGGATTCCCAGTTTGCCTCTCCAGTGTCTTACACCTCTTATTAAGATTTCATAATCATACAAAATAAAACTGTAAATCCAAAATGCAGAGGGGCAGAGAAAAGAAAACAGTGCATAGTAAGTAGAACAGGCTGGAACAAAAGGCAGAGAACAGGAGTTAACTGGTTGGTTGAAGAGAAACTGTCACTTCATTCAGAAATAATTCTGAGTATTAGCAGTTTTAATAATAATTCTGAGGTTTTAGAAAGACTATTCACTCTTGTGAGTGCCAAGGTAAAGTAACAACACAAAAAAGACCCTTTTCTCACACTTTTGATGCAGTTGTAATGTGAAGATTTAAATGAATGTTATGAAGCAAACTGGCATGCTACTGTATGATGACTATTTTCCTTAAAAATGTGCAATTTTAAATTCTTGATAAGACACTATAATAAGCCAGACTTCGAGGAACTGCCTTTGTTTTCTGGGTTTGGGGGGGCAGAGGTGTAAGGGCAATGAGGGGGGTTGTTTGTTGTAAGTTCTTCAAATCAAATATGCCTTGTACCCAACCCACATTCACAAGAAATCCCCATATCCAGCTTAGGATGGGGGGGTGAGGGTGATGAAAACTCATTTTTCATTCCTCCAACATCAACCAATCATACTGAAACACTACCAACCCTTTAAAATACATTATCATTCACATTCTACCGAGACAAAGAACCTCAGCAACTGTGAGACCAGCCCTAATAGCGAAATACCAGATAAGTGCAGTTGGAGAAATGGACAGCGCGGCTCAGCAAACACAGCCCTGGTCCCCTTAATTCTGTTTTTCACCAGACCTCTGACTATTAATGCGACCTTTCCCACTTCTTCCTAGATTCTCTTTTTGTGAGACGGAGATAGAAATTTCTTCGACCACTGACAAAGTATCAGTTCTACGTTCCATCTTCTTCCTCCTGTCCAGCTTGTATATTGTGCTATCATTTTTGCCTAGCAACGTTTTGCCATAGTGCTGCAGTGATTCAGGCTGCCATGGCTCCTTTCTGATCCATACGAACTGCACTATGTCTCTTACGACAGGATTTTGTCCATGAACACTGCTTCCCTAATACAGCCTGCTCAATATACAGTGCTTTTCTTGTGAAGGCAAATGCAACATAGCACTGAACTGGGCCCTATGTATTAACCTTAAATAAATCAAACTATTAATACCTCTGAAAAAATGCTTTTCACAGGAAACTGGACAAATATTAGCCCATATCCACCCCAACCATATAAGGCATAAAAGACTACTCACATGAAACTTTAAGCTATTAAGTGTTGTATTCTTTTTATTTTCTTTTTCACAGTATTTAGTACTTCCAATTGACTGATCATAAGCTAGGCAGCTTGTCAACACTTGTTTGTAATTTTTTTAAAGAATATTTTTGTCTGAATCAAAATTCTCACCTTAAATGAATGAAAAACAAAGCTGAATGTTGCTTTCCTGCATTCAAGCGCAGAAAGAGGAAGGAAAGGCAAAAAGAAAATGCTTTTAAATGCACTTTAACAATTAATTATGTTTTGTTTCAATTACATTCTGTTACCATAAAAATATATTTTTATCAGTTCTAGACAGAAAACAGTACTCTTGACTATATAAAGATGCTAATCAGTGACTCATACTTTTCCGATTACTCAATAAGATATCTACTAATTTGAAGACATCACTGAACTACGTAACTTACCAGTCAAAAAATAAACGACAGGTTCTTTCATAAAATTAATGCAGCCTCACAGTTCCCTTCTGAGCTGCTTCTACTTCAAGAATCCCTAATCCAAGATGCTGAAGGTATTATGCAAATTAATGGCTACTAAGCCCAAAAAGGCCCCACATCTTTCAGAAGGTGTACCCGAACAACAACAGTCCTGCAATAACCCAGGTTTCCTCTAAAGAGCAGAATCTGAGTCAGTTTTCCTTGCTTAACTGTAACACTCAACCTTTTCAGCAACATCTGTGACAACAAGCTAGCTCCTAGCACACCTCTTCCAGCTGCCACTAAGCCGTGCAGCAAGAAACTGAGAATATTCAGGTCCTGTTACTACCCACCACAGAAACAATCATAGTTTTACAATAATTTCCATCCCTATTGTTTGGAAAAAAGCAGAACTTGCAGGAAGCTACTTAGAGGAGCAGCTTCGCAAGCCACTTTAAAGCTATTTTTAATACCCTTGGATCCATTTGTGGGTCACTTCACGCCTGTCCATCTCCTGGTAAAATCAAAAGTTGAATACTAATCTATCATGTCAATGTCTCTGCTTCCCAAAGGTAGTTTAGAAACAGTCAATTTCTCTGCAAGTCATGCCAGGATAGAGCTGGAGAAACCAGTAGGCAGGAGCTTCTGAAATGATCTCTTACATTCTTTCATGAAACATTAAAAGAACATAATAATTGTGACACTGGCCCTTTGGGATGTTTAAGGAACAGCACAAGAAAAGGATTAATCTTTTCCCATGTTCATTCTTCCAGCAAGCAGATCAGGAACTTCATGAGCCACACTTCAAAACTGAACTCTTGTGCTAAGAGTCCTATCATTCATTAATTCATCCAGCACTTGTTTTAATCCACCTGTACTTTTGTCTGTGAAAAAAAATTCATTATGCGCAAACATATATCATCCTTCATTATGATGTGCTGCTTGTTTTCATTGTCTCACCCTACTACTGGTATTCTAAGAAAAACTGTTCAGTATTCATATATACTGTTTGTTTTGTGGTTGTATGTAACGTCTAACATACGTGCTCTCTTGCTTCTCTTGTCCAAGCTGCTCTACACTACTTGGTGTTTTTCAAAATTCATCGCCTTCAAGTAAAGCTAGGAACAGAGCCATCACTCTTTATCCCTTTTTCATTCTTTATTCTGCTGCTTTATCTTTTTAGATGTGTTATATCCTTTCAGATAATACCCAGTCCAGACCTGATCATGTGAAGAGATGACAGTACCATTGATTTATATAACCACTTTGGTAAAGCAAATTCCATCAACCCAAGCCCACCACCTGACCTCACTTTCCTTAACCACATAATACATCTCCCGCGTGCTCACAATAACAGAGCAAATTAGCCAAAACAAATGCTACGTAAGAAGGTTTACAAACTACTGCAAAGCTAAGGCTCTTTCAAAGGGCAGTATTTAACAGATCTGTAACAGCAGTTTACAGGCCAACGGATGTCTGCAAAGGTAATTCTGCTAAAACTGAGTTGGACTGGAAGATCATGCCACCTGCGCAAGCATCGACCATGGACATATTGACATGCACAGAAGAGCTACCTAAAATTGCCTAGGACAAGGGAAGGCCAGCAATTGGCAGGTTTCCCCCGCCTCCCCCTTCTAGCAAAAGAAGTTTTAATAAGACCAGTCTCTTTCTGTTGCATCTACCCTGCATTGGGCAAGGTCCACATGCAGCACAAAACTACAATTTTCTTGTAGCCTACAAATGCTTTCCATTTTCCCACACAGTAACACAATATTTGACTATTTGCCAGGCACTTTTTACCACGAAGAAAAACTTACTCTATAGTTTGGATAACTAAATTAGTGCATTACGCTTCACACACTTCAATACTTTGTTTGGCATCATCCAGCCACTCAATGAGAGTCTTCTGCAACCCTGGAATAAGCTACAGGTTTAATCATCCTAAATAACTTTATTCTACATGGCAACTTTTTAATCCCAGAATCTACCACATTTCACAAAACATTTCTGATGTGGAACAGCAAAGGTCACAGGTCATCCTTTGGAAATTCTACTGATAACTTCTCCCACTGTGAAGACTGGCTATTTTTCCTACTTCCTACCCTAGCCCTTTTCAAGGGCTAGCACCAGACTTGCCACCTTCCACTGTCAGCAATGGTCAGGACACCAGCTCATACTTCACAATTTCACTTTCTTTTGGATGTCTGGAACATTATTCACTGCTACCACTGATTCCTTGCAACAGACAGTATCCACTATGGGGACTTCCTATAAACACAACCATGGATGTTCTCATATGAAAAACTTCCTCCACTGTGTATATATGGTTCAAATAACATGTTCAGCTTCCCTGTAATAAGGTGATCTGGAATATTCTTTTTAATCCTTCAATATCTGTTCTCAGATTCTCTCTCAATATCTCTCCAACAGCCCCTTCCAAGCTCTTAGCTTCTGACATCTCACGAAAAGTTGGGGGTTTAATTAAATTCTAAGCTTTTAGCAAGTTCCTACCAAAAATCTGTCTTGGACAGCCTTATTGCAACATTACATTTAATGTGCCAGGGTTTGTACTCTTTCCCGTTTTCCTCATTGGTACATAATTCACACTCCTAATACATTTGATAAAAAAAACAAGACCTTGAGCATTACTGGTAACCTCACTCTTCAATTATGGCTAACAAAGCTTGAATTCGCAACTCAAGCCCTCTATCAGGCTGGCAGCTTTCTTTCCAGCGTAATTCCTTACTTTTCAAATTATTAGAAAAACTGATGTCACCATTTTATGCACACATACCTACGATATATCAAACGCCACACTTACCAAAAGCAATTCTCTTCATCTTATTGTAAATATGCCCTTATCAGAAAGATGGGAGAGTAAAAAGTTTTCACTACATTACACTAAGAAATGCTTATGAATCTAGACTCAGGAGTATTAAGCAATTGCTTGTCCTTGCAATGGCAGGAATATAAATCCAACAGTTCTGTGACATTAGTAATGACCTTCACAAAACACAGAAGAACATAATCCAGTCTCCTTCAACACTAAAAGATTTTTATGCAAGACTCAAACAATTTAAGGTCCACTGATTTTCCAAGCAATTTACACAACTCAGTCCTTGCACACATGTGAACAACTGGAGGGTTGAAGAACTGAAGACACACCACCATGGAGTAATCTGAGCTGGAAGAATAATTAAGTACATCCATATTGCTTGTTTCTTAGTCAAGAAAAACTTGTCAGCCAGTGAGCAATACAGTGCTTCAAGTGTCACAAAAGCGCTTAATTAAGCTTAGATGACAATTTCACAATTTTGGAGATGGTCAGAATGACACCTTTTCTTAAATATCCAGTACCATGCCACAGCTCCTCCCAGCAGAAATTTAGAGGGTTGTACCTAAGCATGTCTTTGGAGCAGTTTACTTTCCTTGTGTGGTCTTCAACATCTTCACAATCCCTTCAAATAACAGAAGTATCATCTTGCTTCAGCCCACTTGATAAAAAAAATGGCAAGTTCTGGATTACAGCAACTACCTTCCCTTATTTGTCTCATCCCTCTTGCACAGATGATGCAGGAAGTTCTCTACCAGGAAAAAAAAAAAAAGTAGAATTCTGCTTTCCTCAAATAAAAAATAAAGCCTAAAATGAGAACTGCCTCAAGGCAGACTACGCATATGTCACATTATGACCACTCCAAGGTGGCTTCTAAATAGTAAATGCATAAATCACTATTACTTTTATTATGATTTGATCTAACTTAGCAATGTTTACATTAAATCTTAAAAGAGTGCTATAGCAAGTTCTTAAGAGACAAGAAATAGTCATAGATTCATAGAATCATTTAGGTTGGAAAAGACCTTTAAGATCATTGAGTCCAACCATTAACCTAACACTGCCAAGTCCACCACTAAACCATGTCCCTAAGTACCATGTCCCTAAGTACAACAACTACACATCTTTTAAATACCTCCAGGGAGGGTGACTCCACCACTTCCCTGGGCAGCCTGTTCCAATGTTTGACAACCCCTTCAGTGAAGAATTTTTTCCTAATATCCAACCTAAACCTCCCCTGGCGCAACTTGAGGCCATTTCCTCTCGTCCTATTGCTTGTTACCTGGGAGAAGAGATCGACACGCACCTCACTACAACCTCCTTTCAGGGAGTTGTAGACAACGATAAGGTCTCCTCTCAGCCTCCTTTTCTCCAGACTAAACAGCCCCAGTTCCCTCAGCTGCTCCTCATAAGTTACTCTCTAGACCCTTCACCAGCTTCGTTGCTCTTCTTTGGATGCACAAATCCTGCTATGAAAAAACTCTCGTACTTAAAATTTTGCTTCACTCTTGGAAGAACTGAAACTCTAAGCTTACTATATTTAATTTCTCATATCATCTATTACTTCGACTTTCTGAAAAACTTGGCTTCAAGAGATGGCAGGAACAAAATAGATTTATTTTTCCTTTTGGGACAATTAGGGCAAATAACTACACTATGTATTCTGATTATTATTTCTGTATTTTTTCAAAGGTTTTCCTACAAATTGTCCCAAGAGAGTAAACAGCTTGATTTTTAAAAGTTAGAAAAATCCATGGTTTAAGTCTAAGCTAACAAATAGTACTAAGATTTAAAAGAAATTGCTTCGGTATCAAAATCACACATAGTTTTCCTGTATTTTAGTTTTTAGATTTATTCCATTACGTTTTATTTTGTTGCCGACTGTAGTTTTACAGAAATGAAAATATACAAACTTTACATAATCATTGATGGAATATTTAAAATACTGAATATTTTAGAAAATATTTCAAGATTTTTTTAAAAAATATTGAAGAAAACCACATAACAAAAATGCAATCTGTTTAGGATTGGCGGCATTGTTATTATGTAATTATGGGTCTAAAATGTTAGTTGCCATAACAACTTGGAACACTTCTACATCCATTATAAATCTTTTGCTCTCTCTTCATATGTATGCTTATTTTTAACCCTGACTTCCTCCTGATGCACTTTTTGCTAGGCAACCTCATTAGCTAAACTCCTACTGTGTCAGATTGGCAGATACAATTGCAGGCATTCCCACAGCCAAACAAACATATTATATTCACACAAGCTGCCAGATGTGCCATATATCTTATAAATGTGGGTTTGCGCCTCCTTTAATTATGTTCTCTTCTCTTGGATAGCAAAAAATCTCCAAGTTCTCCATCCCTTAATAAAGTGCTTAAAGACTTGACATTACTATACCATGCCAGTTAACGGCACAATGCACTGCAATTTATGCATACACTTAATACAATATGGTAAGTCATAAACCTCAAACTTTAAAAACACTAAAATAAAATTATACCTACCTTCTGCAATTTTACAAACTGGTACTATCTCAGAGTAGATTAAATCTTTGAAAATGATTTTAGAGCTATATTTAAATTTAAAAAAACTTAGACAAAGACTGAAGAAAATTTGAACAAATCTACTCTTCCCTTCTCTCTCTCTCATAAATCTCCACTGACACGCATGCTACGTATTTGTAGAATTTTCATTATAATGAAAAGCCATAACAGTAATAAAACTGTGTTGTCCCAAGAAACTGTATATAAATTAACATTGCCAACATGAGAAATCCATCAGAAAAATCATGCTAAAGTTGTGATGATTAAAAAAAAAAAAAAGTGGCATAAGATGAAGATGTTTTGCTTGAGTTACACTTACTGTGAGCAACAGTGTCTGTATCAGATGGGAAAAGTAACACAGGAATCATAACAGCAACACTTAAGAAGGGAATGGTTTTTCCAATGATCTTCTAGTTTTGTTCCCAACAGAAGACTAGACAAAATGAAATCTGCTTCCATATACACAGACCACAACAATGAGAGAGCTGGCAAGTTCCTTTGTCTTATTTTCAAAGTATTCCACAGTTACAGAAAATAAGAAAACAAAATTCAAAGATTTCACAGAATAAGAGAAGGCTGACATTGGAAGGGACCTCTGGAAGTCACCTGGTCCAAATTTCCTGCTCAAGCAGGGCCACCTAGAGCTGGTTGCCCAGGACCATTTGTCCAGACAGCTTCTGAATATCTCCAAAGATGGAGACTTCACAACCTCCCTGGGCAACCTGTGCCAGTGCTTGGCCACCCTCATAGTAGAAAAGTGTTTCCTGATGTTCATATAGAACCTCCTGTGTTTCAGTGTGTGCCCATTGCCTCCTGTCCTGTCACTGGGCACCACTGAAAAAAGTCTGGCTCCATTCTCAGTGACATCCCTTGACAGGACAAGGGGGCAACGGGTGCAAGCTGGAACACAGGAGGTTCCACATAAATATGAGGAAAAACTTCTTTACGGTGAGGGTGACCGAACACTGGAACAGGCTGCCCAGAGAGGTTGTGGAGTCTCCTTCTCTGGAGACATTCAAAACCCGCCTGGACGCATTCCTGTGTGATATGGTCTAGGTAATCCTGCTCCGGCAGGGGGAGATTGGACTAGATGATCTTTCGAGGTCCCTTCCAATCCCTAACATTCTGTGATTCTGTGATTCTTTACACTCTCCCTGATGATATTTACATACATTGATAAGATTCCCCAGTTTCCTAGCTCCCTGATGCGCAGAACTATACATTTGGCCAGATTTAGAGAAAAGTAACATAGTGCTAGTGTTAGGCATGGAGCCTACCAGACGAAAGAAAGCCCATGACTGAAAATGAAGAATCATGTAAGAACTGTATGGTTAAGCCGGCCGTCAAGAGAAAACCGTTGGGTAGAGGAACTCTTAAGAGTAAAAATATCCGCTTTCGGTAAAAACATCTAATTATTTTCATCGGTGACCTAGTCTTTTATTTCATTCAGATGCAGAAGATCGGCTGTGATCTTAAGAAGCTCAAAGCATCAGAAGACTTGGCCTTCATCTCACTAATTTTACCAGAACAAAATCTGTGCCAGAAAGCCATTCAGTGTCTCTGTTCTTCCTCATCACACACCGTAAACTCCAAATCAAACACATTCGACCTAAGTTTTGCCATATACCATGGCAACATTAACTCTCTTTATAGTCTGGCTGGTAAAGTAACAGGAGTAATTCATTATCATTTTATGTTAAGTCAGTCTTCTGTAAATAAAAAGCAAACAAATCATCCTGCAAACTCTGGGTCATTTTACACACTCCTTATTTACATTGTGTTCCAACATACCCACCTACTCACGGAGAGTTTAGTCTTCAGGACTTCTTTTTGGAATAATTAATTTGGTGAATAACTCCTTGATTTATATTTCAAAGGTCAATTAAGAGTTCTGCAAATGGCTGACATCTCATCAAATTGAGAGAAGATTAAAAATTGAGTCATTAATTTTTTTTATAAGCAGTGCAAATATGTATGAAAAATGCTTGCTTATTCTTTTGCTTCAGGCTGCCTTAGTGCATCACTTAGTCTCATTTAGCACATAGGAAGGCACTTGGGGGAGGGAAAGACATGAAGGGAATAGTAGAATCTGTAAGATCTTGTGCATATGTATTAACGTAAGCAAACAGACTGATTGTAAAGCACTGAAGTCATCTTGCTGCAGCTTTAGATGTCATTTTATTGTATGACCTTGTGCCTATATATGTAAGGGTAGATTAAAGCATTTCAGGAGAGTGGGAGAGAGAACAGCCAGAGCAAAAAGGGGAAGGTATGGTTAGGAAATGACAAAGTGCAAAATCAACATTTTTCATCATTTAGGTGATGAAATAGGACTAGGGATAGTTACCATTTTAATTAACATGGAAGGTCAAAGACAAACATCATTATATGTAATTTTTCTTCCTATTACAAATTTTAATCAAGTATAGAGGTGTTACAGAAGCATGCAAATTACCATAGGTTTTTAAAAATATTAATTTTAACTTGCTTATTTAGTGCAAAAAATATTCACTATCCTATCAACTCCAAACATGGGAAGAATTAGTATACATATTTCAAGTTCAGATCTTTGATCAAAGTTTGTTTTTCCAAGATCTATAGCATTTTAGATCTTACAGAAAACTAATATGCTGCTGACATTACAGAATGAAGACTTTGTTGGGGTAAATGATGAATTAAAAGCAACTTTTGGTTAATGTTTACTGTAAAACATTCCTTAATATTCTTGGAAATGATCTGAGGGTAGACTGGTAAAGGAGCTTAATTTAGTAATGTAACATGCAAAAGTGTAGTGGTCCACATTAAAAAATACTTTTATTTTAGATTAGATCATGCCTTTGTTTTATTTCTCAAACTTTATTTCAAAGTATAAAATTTAAACAAAATTATAAAATATTTCTGAAACCTGCCAAATAAACATTCAGTCCATCAGCTTCAGTTCTTTCAGGCTGAAATGGAGATAGACTGGTGGAGCCAGGCTCTGCCTTCCCTGCAACAAAAATGGGAGCACCTGCTGGAGAGCTCCCAGGATCGAGGGACACCTGTACTCTGCCCTTCTCAGGTGGAAAACAATAACCTAGAGGAGAAGAGTGAGTGGAGGCAAGTCTATGGCCATGGCAAAAGGCGAGTGCCCTCCTTGCCTACCTCGCCTCCACAGGTGCCTTTGAGCAATAGATATGAAGCCCTAGTGGAATACAGCCAGTCCATTGGGGATGTGGTGGAGAGGCAACCTATATCAGAGGTCCCACCACAGTCAGAAAAACCTGACAGGAGTATAGCTACCTCCTCCACAGGGAAGGAGAAGAGTTTTTGTGGTTGGAGACTCCTTCCTAAAGGGATCTGAGGGCCCAATATGCAGAGCTGACCCCCATCACAGGGAGGTCTGCAGCCTGCCTGGAGCCCGAATCAGGGATATCACCAGGCAACTCCCCAGCCTGGTGACGGCCACAGACTACTACCCCCTGCTGATCTTCCAGACAGGTGGGGAAGAAGCTGCATCCCGTAGTCTGAGGGGGATGAAGAAAGACTACAAGGCCCTAGGACGGCTGGTGAAAGAGTCTGGGGCACAAGTCGTTTTCTCCTCCCTCCTTCCATTTTCAGGTGATGACGTGGGATGGAATAGTAGGATTCTCTCTATTAATGCCTGGCTACGAGACTGGTGCTACAGGCAGGGCTTTGGGTTCTTTGATAATGGCTGGTTTTATAAGACACCAGGCGTGACGGTAATACATGGGAAAGGTTTATGTCGTAGGGGCAAAAGGGTTCTGGGACAGGAATTAGCAGGGCTCATTCGGAGAGCTTTAAACTAGATTCGAAGGGGGATGGGGTAGTAGCTGGGCTTGCACCACTGGGGCAACGCTCTAGTGTTGAGGTAGACCAGGAGGCCCCCCATCCCCCTGGGGTGAAATCGGTGTGCTCAGCTCGCTCCCTGAAATGCCTGTACACCAATGCGCGCAGCATGGGGAATAAACAGGACGAGTTAGAAATCCGTGTTCGGTCGGGGGGCTATGATTTAGTGGCAATCAGAGAGACTTGGTGGGACACCTCGCATGACTGGAATGTGGTCATGGATGGCTATGTCTTGTTCAGGAAAGACAGGCCGCTAAGGAGAGGTGGTGGAGTTGCTCTTTATGTGAGTGAGCAGCTAGAATGTATTGAGTTCTGTCCAGGGGCGGATCAGGAGCGAGTTGAGAGTTTGTGGGTGCGAATTAAGGGGCAGGCTGGCAGGGGTGATACTGTTGTACGTGTCTATTACAGGCCACTGGATGAGGATGAGGAGGGTGATGAGGCCTTCTACAGGCAGCTGAGAGCAGTCTCTCAATTACAGGGCCTGGTTGTCATGGGGGATTTCAACCACCCTGATATTTGCTGGAAGGACTACTCAGCCAGCCATCCTCAGTCCAGGAGGTTCCTCCAGTGCATTGATGATAACTTTCTGATGCAAATGGTGGATGAGCCAACTAGGAGAGGAACGCTGCTGGATCTTATCCTCACTAACAAGGAGGGTCTGGTTGAAGAGGTGAAGGTTGAGGGCAGCCTTGGTTGTAGTAACAATGAGATGGTAGAGTTCAGGATCTCATGTGGCAGGAACAGAATAGCTAGCAGAATCACAACCCTGGACTTCAGGAGGGCCAACTTTGGCCTTTTCAAGCAATTGCTAGGGGAAATCCCATGGGACAGGGTACCAGAAGGTAAGGGGGCCCAAGATAGTTGGTTAGCATTCAAGGACTGCTTCTTCCGAGCTCAAGATCAGAGCATCCCAGCAGGTAGGAAGTCAAGGAAGGGTACCAGGAGACCTGCATGGTTAAACAGGGAACTGCTGGGCAAACTCAAGTGGAAGAAGAGGGTGTACAGATCATGGAAGGTGGGGCTGGCCACTTGGGAGGAATATAAGTCTGTTGTCAGAGGATGTAGGGAGGCAACTAGGAAAGCTAAGGCCTCCTTGGAATTAAACCTTGCAAGAGAGGTCAAGGACAACAGAAAGGGCTTCTTCAAATACATTGCAGGTAAAACCAACACTAGAGGCAATGTAGGCCCACTGGTGAATGAGGTGGGGGCCCTAGAGACAGAGGATAAAAAGAAGGCGGAGTTACTGAATGCCTTCTTTGCCTCTGTCTATACTGCTGGAGGCTGTCCTGAGGAGCCCCGGAACCCTGAGGCCCCAGAAGAAGTCAGGATAGAGGAGGAATCTGTCTTGGTAGATGAGGGCTGGGTCAGGGACCAATTAAGCAATCTGGACGTCCATAAATCCATGGGCCCTGATGGGATGCACCCGCGGGTGCTGAGGGAGCTGGCGGAAGTCATTGCTAGGCCACTCTCCATCATCTTTGCTAAGTCGTGGGCAACGGGAGAGGTGCCTGAGGACTGGAGGAAAGCAAATGTCACTCCAGTCTTCAAAAAGGGCAAGAAGGAGGACCCGGGGAACTATAGACCGGTCAGCCTCACCTCCATCCCCGGAAAGGTGATGGAACAACTTGTCCTTGGTGCTGTCTCTAGGCACATCAAGGATAGGGGGATCATTAGGGGCACTCAGCATGGCTTCACCAAGGGGATGTCATGCTTAACCAACTTGATAGCCTTTTATGAGGACGTAACCCGGTAGATAGATGATGGTAAAGCTGTGGATGTGGTCTATCTTGATTTCAGTGAAGTGTTTGACACGGTCTCCCACAGCATCCTCGCAGCTAAACTGAGCAAGTGTGGTCTGGATGATCGGGTAGTGAGGTGGATTGTGAAGTGGCTGAAGGAAAGAAGCCAGAGAGTGGTGGTCAATGGGACAGAGTCCAGTTGGAGGCCTGTGTCTAGCGGAGTCCCTCAAGGGTCGGTACTGGGACCAGTTCTATTCGATATATTCATTAATGACTTGGATGAGGGAATAGAGTGCACTGTCAGCAAGTTCGCTGATGACACCAAACTGGGAGGAGTGGCTGACACACCGGAAGGCTGCGCAGCCATTCAGAGAGACCTGGACAGGCTGGAGAGTTGGGCGGGGAGAAATTTAATGAAATATAACAAGGGCAAGTGTAGAGTCCTGCATCTGGGCAAGAACAACCCCATGTACCAGTACAAGTTGGGGGCAGACCTGTTGGAGAGCAGCGGAGGGGAAAGGGACCTGGGGGTCCTAGTGGACAACAGGATGACCATGAGCCAGCAGTGTGCCCTTGTGACCAAGAAGGCCAATGGCATCCTGGGGTGTATTAGAAGGGGTGTGGTTAGCAGGTCAAGAGAGGTTCTCCTCCCCCTCTACTCTGCCCTGGTGAGGCCGCATCTGGAATATTGTGTCCAGTTCTGGGCCCCTCAGTTCAAGAAGGACAGGGAACTGCTAGAGAGAGTCCAGCGCAGAGCCACGAAGATGATTAAGGGGACGGAACATCTCCCTTATGAGGAGAGGCTGAGGGAGCTGGGTCTCTTTAGCTTAGAGAAGAGGAGACTGAGGGGTGACCTCATTAATGTTTATAAATATGTAAAGGGCAAGTGTCATGAGGATGGAGCCAGGCTCTTCTCAGTGACATCCCTTGACAGGACAAGGGGCAATGGGTGCAAGCTGGAACACAGGAGGTTCCACTTAAATTTGAGGAAAAACTTCTTTACGGTGAGGGTGACCGAACACTGGAACAGGCTGCCCAGAGAGGTTGTGGAGTCCCCTTCTCTGGAGACATTCAAAACCCGCCTGGACGCGTTCCTGTGTGATATGGTCTAGGCAATCCTGCTCCGGCAGGGGGATTGGACTAGATGATCTTTCGAGGTCCCTTCCAATCCCTAACATTCTGTGATTCTGTGATTATAATCTTGTCTATAAAATTCCATGACTGTTACTTCCAGTTTTATATGAACTCTGGATTTTCTTTTTCTATGTAACTGTCCAACCTCACTTAGAATTTTGAAGAGAAGTAAATCACCAGACAAAGAGTTTTTAGTCCCACATTTACAGTTTATATTTGGAGGAAGGGATGGAAGCACATAAGTATCAGCTGAAAATAAGATGTTAAGTCTTCTGTTCCTTTAAGTCAATTTTCTTCATTGTAACTCCCACATACCCCCAAAGATTTCAGTACATTGCTAACGAGTCATGCTGAGTCTCAAAGTGAAGGAAGACTAACAGATCATGGAGATGTAACACTCTCCACACCCCCAACAAAGCTTTTATACCACTAACTTAGAGACTGTTGTTTTCATATTTGCTAATCTTCAACAGGACTAACATAGTGACCAAAAAAAGAAAGTTACATTCTAAAGGCTATATGATCTCTTCCGCACACATGATGCAGTATTCTGAGCAGTTATCTACAGGATTGTGGGTACGTAAATTATAAAAAACCTCTTATGCAAATCTTTAAAGAAATTATCGTTTTCTAGGCTATTCTGAAAGTATCATAGGTTTTACTTCCACAAGATTCAGGCTTGCATAATTTTATTTTCTTTCCCTCCAAGAAACAAAGGATTTTCTTCATTATTTTTATAACTAATTCATTAATTTTTTTTCTGTTTTACTTAACTTTCTAAGTGAAAACTCAAAGCAGCACACCTGAATAAAATATAAAACCTACTCCACACCTGAAGAACATTAAGACTTGTAATAAACAAGCTTCATTCATCTGTTAAATTCAGTACCTATTCATTATGGCAATCATGTATTACACGACATCTCTTTCTCCAGTTCAGTAAAACACTGTTGAATAAAGGTGAATGTTGAATAAATACTTTCCTATTCCCCATTTACACTCTTAAATATGAAACTTGATTCCTTGTACAGATCAAATTTTTATTTAAAAAAAAATGAAGTAAAACTTCAAGTTTACCTTTTCAAACATTGTTGTAGTGATGTTAGGTCCTATGAGAGTGATATCACAGGTTACTTGGGGAACAATCATACATGCTATCACGATTAGGATTTCAGTTAAGGATCAAAGAGATTGAGCAGGTGGGATGCAAAAGACAAACATTTAAATGCAAATATCTTTGTTAACAGGAAACTTGTTAAAAGGAGCCACCAAAGCACATGGAAGATAAGTGTTCATCTGTTTAAGTCAGATATATTTGAAAGTTTCTCCCAGCAGGAAAGTCAGCTAAAGTCTCCAAGCAATCCAGTAACAACCAGCACATGACTCTAAAAAGAGCAGCAAAGGTTTTTCCCAGTTGCCTTTTCAGAATTCAATAGGAAACACTTAGCAAAGATCTGTACGAGTACTGCTTCCCTCTTCTTCTTTATGCTATCACTCTTTGTTGCTCACATTAAGCAGAACACACTGAATGCTGTATTGTGACATGTTGCTCTCTCCCCCAAAGCTACTATTTCTAATTTATTCATGGAAAAATTACAACCCTCACTAACCCCTAACTGCAATTTTCACTTGCTTTCTTGTAACCCGTTAGCTGACAGTGGGAAGCCTACCTGAGGGATCTGGTCAAATCCCTGGCTTAACAAAGGCCTGCTCACCAAAACACAACCTGCCACAGCTGTCATGATGGCAAAGAAAATACTTCTTTTGCTCCTCTATCTTAAAAAGGTTGAAACTGCAAAATATTACTATTACTCTAAAACAGACTCTCTGTGGTACATGAAACTCCAGAACCAAGAAGGTAGTGGTGGTACTGCTTGAGGAGCTTTGGATAGTTTAATAAGCAGTTTCATATGATGTTTCTTTATTAAAATCTTATCACAGCATACCTTAAATATACAGACATTACACAAATAATATATCATAACATACAAATATTGCAGGTCCCTCGAGAAGGCATGCATGTCTCTCTCCAGCAGTGCTGCGACCTCCCACATCTGGGGATCGCACCTGTAATGGCCAGCTACACTGGACCAAGGAGAAAGAGAGGCTGAAGCGGTATACCGTTTCAAGCTATATATGGTTTCAAGAGTGACCACAGCTGTAGCGTTAGGTCCCAACTCCACTCTCAGGACCTGCTTGCTGGTGCACATGACTGAGCAGCTGGGTCATCCCCTGAGATCTCAAACTTGAATGAGACTTGGAGCAAAAGGAACCTGTCTCAGTGAAGTGGGGAAAGAATATGGAAGGGGCAGTTATAGTTTTAGGAGATGGGAGGAACAGGTTGGCAAAGTGAAGGAGTACTGGGCTGGTGAGGGGTGATCCTGGTCTAGGGAGATGGTGCTGAACTCTTGGCCACACCATGATTTCCCAACTTGCAAATCTGAAAGTTCTGGACATCCCTGGCACAGACTTTAAAATTCTGCCACACTCCGAATATACAAAAATAAATAAATAATCTTTCCAGCAAGCAGCTTCCTGGAAACTGAATAAACTAAATTCTCCCCAAGACAGACAAGGACAAGCCTGGCTGTCTTCAGGGTTTTGCATTCCAGCTCATTACTCACTTTGCACCTTCATAGCACATATCCATGCAATCACTTCTCCACTTCAGACTGAACAGATAGTTCTGGTTTTCGATTGCATATGTGGAAACTAATAAATACGTAAACAAGCTACAAAAAAACAAGATCTGAACTAGGCCAATTACAGTCACTGAAAACTAAAAAGTGACAAAACAAGCAACAAAAAATCTAAACTAACCAAAATTGTTTTCATGTTAATTTCCCTCACTGGAGAAAGAAATGTTTAAAATAGGGCTGAGGAGAATTTATACCACTTCTGCTTACAATTGCTAGATATTACAGTGTCTTTGTTGGCTGGGATAAACAGCTATCACCAATTAAACCTCTTCCTCATGCAGCCACTTTCTGGCCATCCTCACAAGAGCTGCATTTTCTTTCAGATCGACTGCAGAGATCGTCATTCTTCAGTCTCACCAAGAGGCACTTTCTGAATCCTTAACCTTGCTCACTGCTTCGTTCTCTGTTCTCTCCCATTTGACAGCATCTGGTTTTTAAACAGACAATAATCGCAAGGGCAAACGCTCACTGCAGGCACACTTACATCTGCCCACCAAGAATTTATACTTCAACTGTACTTACATCCGTACATGGCTGTAAGACTGCCTGCAACCCTCGAGATCTTTTGAGTCATTGCTTTTCAAGCCACAGTCCCAGAAATAAATTTAATCATAAATGCCTGACTGAACACAGATACCAAAACAAAGAATACTCTGCGAATAAAACACTAGCTTCATAAAACAAACAACTACAAAAAAAACGACAAAAAACCTACTTATGCTACCACCTTTAAGCCTCATTCATCCCATGATACTGCTCTGCTGATAACATCATACCAACTGGCTGCCAAGCATATTATTTTAAATAGTACCAAAAGTTTTGCTTCATTTCTAGTCTTCAAAAAAATCCTAGCTCACACAATGACAACATCACATCAACAAGCTCACAATCAGATTTAAAAAAGAAAAGCACAAAAACTTGGAATAATTTATAGTCTTTTTAAAAAAAAAATCTCTCTCATCTTAAAAAATCAGTACCAATGGCTTGGAAAATTCTTGAATCAAGTGTTTGATTCAAAGGGTCCTGCATGCAAATTATACTCTCCTACAGATTTAACATATATTTATTTTTCAGCAGTTGCCATCTGATATCCCAATTACCAGTGACAGAAGAAAGTATGTTGCTACCCAAGTAAGGCGTATTGCACCCTGCCTACTCCTGAGCAGAACTCTCAACTCGCTCAGTTCTGTACTACTGTTGCCTAATACCAGTTTGTGGCAGGCAGAAACCCACACCATTTTCCTTCTATTTCCAACTTGCTAGTCTATTTTTCCTGTTTAATTTTCATCATCTTCATTTTCTACTCATTGATTTATATTCATTCTTAATCAGCATCCTCATATATCTGTTTTTGTGGAGTCTCAGAGTGGTTCAGGCTGGAAGGGACCTTTGGAGGTCATTCTAGTGCAACCCACTGCTAAAATGAGGCTCAACTACAGAGCAGGCCTATCAGGTCTCTAACACCTCCAGGGATGAAGACTCCACACCCTCTCTAGGCACCTGCTCCAGTATTTGACCACTCTGATGGTAAAAAGTAGTTCCTAATGTCTAATCAGAATTTCCCATATTCCAACTTGTATCCACCACCCCTCATCCTATCACCATGAGAAAAAGAGTACGGCTCCACCTTTTCCGTATCTTCCAATTAGGCAGTTCTAGACAACAAACAAGTCTCCCTTGAGCCTTCTCTTCTCCAGGATGAACAGGCCCAGCTCTCCTAGCCTCTCCTCGGATGTTCTGTGCTTCAGCCCCTGACCAGCTTGGTAGCCCTTTGCTGGACTCATTCCAGTATGTCCATACCTCTCTCGTACTGGGGAGCCCAGAACCAGACACAGCATTCCAGATGTGTTTCATCAGTGCTGAGCAGAGAGGAAAGGATCACCTGCTGCCTACTGCAGCCCAAAAGGCTGTTACCCACCTTTGTTGCAAAGATGCATTGCTGGCTTATGGTCCACCAGGACCCCCAGGTTCTGAAAAGATGCTTTCCAGCTGGCCAGCCCTAGCACGTGCTGGTGCATGAAGTTACTGCTGCTCCCCACGGCCGGGACTTTGCATCTCCCGTTGTTAAACTTTATGAAGTTCCTGCCAGCCCATTTCTGCAACCTGTTGTTTTTGCAACCTGCCCAGGACCCTCTGAGCACAGCCCTGCCCTTCAGCATACTGAAGACATTAAACTCACCACCAGTAGGACTTTGCACCCCTGATGACAACTTTGAGTCTGGGAGTCCAGCCAACTTTCCACTCATCATCTACTTGCAGAGCCCATATCTCACCAGTTCAATGATAAGTAAACTATGAGAGACTGCGTCAAAGGCCTAGCTAAAGCCAAGGTATGTGACATGCACTGCCTCTTTGTTATCCACAGCACCTCATATCACACAAAGCAGTGAGGCAGATCAGGTATGATTTGCCTTTTTCAAACCCATGTTGGCTGCTCCTACCAACTCCTTTCTTGTCCTTCATGTGTTTGGAAACAGTTTCTACAATGATCTGCTCCATCACCTTCCCAGGGGAAGGCTGTAGACCAGCCTGTAGTTTCCTGTATCCTTCCTCTCATCTGTCTCGAGGATGAGTGTGATACTACCTTTTTCTAGTCCTGAGAAGCCTCCTTCAAGTGCCACGACCTTCTGAAGATAGCAAACGGCACCCTTGCAATGACATCAGCCAGCTCTTGGATGCAACCCGGCTGGTCCCACAGACTTGTGCATGTCCAAGTGGTTAAGTGATCCCTAACTTTGTCCTCACCTCCTGCACGTGTGGCCTCACTCCCACAAACTCTGCCAGCAGCATCCAAGACCTGCCAGGTTTGGGGATAAGCCTTACCTGTGAAAACTGAGGCAAAGAAGGCATCAAGTACATCCACTTTTCCCTTGTCACTAGGTCCCCAATCTCACTGAGCAATGGGCCCACACTCTTTAGCCTCCTTCTTGCTGTCAATGTACTTACAGAGGAAACCTCTCCTGATGCCTCCACCTCCGTTGCTAGCTTCAACTCCAAATGAGCTTTGGCTTTCCTGACTCCATCCCTACATAAGCAGGAAATGTTTCCATATCCTCCCAAATAGCCTGTCCCTGCTTCTGCCTCTGTGTACTTTCTTCTTGTGCTCGGGCTCAGTCAGGATGACCGTGTTCATCCATGATGGCTTTCTACCATGCTTGCTCAACTCTCTGCATGAGGTAACAGGCCATCCCTGTACTCCACGAGGCTGTCCTTGATCAATAAGCTCTCCTGGCCCCCTTTGGCCTTCAGAGCACCTCCCAATGAGATCCTGCCAAGCAAGTCCCTGAACAGGTCAAAATCTACTCTTCAAAAGTCCAAGGGTGTAATTCTGCTGTTCATCTTGTTGACTCCTCTCAGGATCTTAAACTCAAGTCCCATGGTCATTTCAGCTGAGGCTGCCCTCAACCATACTCCAACGGTTCTTCCTTGTTTGGGAAGGTGGCATTTCTCAGAGTCTCTGATTGTGAGGCCTTCACCAGCTGCATAGAGAAGGCTTCGTCTGTCTCCTGTTCCTGATAGGCTGTAGCAGACACTCCCTGCAGTATCACCTGTGCTGATTTATCCTCTGATCCTTACCCATAAGCTACCCACTGTTTTGTAGCTTTGCTTCTTTCACCCTCCTTAATCAAAATCTTATCTAAATTCTGCATGAATATTACATGAATATAATTTTATATAAATATAAATTATATATGTAAATTAAACTGTGTATATTATGAGTAGCATGAATTTTATACAAATGTAAGTAAATTTACACGGTAATTTTAAGGAGGTTTTTTTTCTTTTCGTACTAGATCAGCTGATCAGATTGCAACATTTATTTATTCTAGAGGGAATCATCTGATTTTTTGTCTAAAAAGTTCCTTGTACGCTTTTGCCCATGATTGCTTTGAGCTATGGTACACCAACCTTTTTATTGAGTAGGCTGCATCTGCCTGATACAGCAGGTCTCTTTGTGCAGTCACCTGCTTCTAGTTAAACATGACTTTTTAATTGGTGATAACCTCATCTTCCTTATATACTTAATAAAGTCCAGTGGAGAACGTTTTGCAACAATGTGCTATCAATACATTCAAGTGCTCTGGACATACACCTGACTGAAACCTCCAAGCAGCTCCTTACATGGTTCTCCACATTTGGAGAGGGCACTTACACACAAATGCATATATCCGTTGTCTGATTAATGAGATGAACGGACTCATCTCTTGGTTTCACGCAAGACCCAATACAAGGGCACTTGCAGGACCATGCAATGAAAACTTGGAGCTGACAGGAAGGAAATTAGATTATATTTATCACAAAACTCAAAACACAAGCTGCTGTTTACAGCTTACAGGTGGTATGACCTAACAATTTCCTGCCTGCCTCTCCTCTCGTTTTTATGCCTCTCCTCCTTCCCGCTCCTTCATTCCCTTGTGCTGCTGGCTCTGATGCTTGTCAGACCTTTCCATGAGACAACTTAATTCACTAAGCCAGCCGAATCCAGAAAAACAACAACAACAACATCTTCTCTGAGATAATGAGTTATATCAGCTCTCAGTAAGCTCTGATGAATAAAGCTAGTTAGGGAAGCTAGCTGAAGCATGAAGGCAGGGGAGGAGAGGGAGTAAAGAGGAGAAGAATAATCCCTTTACTTAACTGCAAGATATTGGCTTCATATCTACCTGCAACTGCAGTTTAATTAGAAAGCAAAGCTGTTACTGCCAGTCAGGAGTGGAGTGATAAGAGCCCACCTACAAAACCTGGAGCCAAAGCAACCTGCTCCCAAGCCACTGTAACCAACAGGCACAAAGAGCACAGGAAGCCAACTGTACTGCCTGCGCAAGGGACGCTCACTACTGGCACTGCAGATGTCACTCAGCTGCACCTTCTCTTTACTTCTTTTAAGAAAGTCCACAAGTTCTGAGATCTCAAAGCAATCCATAAGCCTGTCACAAACACACACACAGTGGAAGAAACCAATGGAAGGTAAAGGCTGGGTTAGCAGATGCCAGCTATACTGAACAGGAAAAACTAAGGACAACAGTTTCTCCTGTTTGAATGCCACGCGCTTGCTGGTCCCTCATTCACAGGAATTAGTTAAGAGAAACCAAATGCACAAGAGAAATGCTTACTTCATACTGTTTGTTGACTTTCTCTAAAATAGTACAGTATGTGTGATTCGTGTTTATATGTGGCGAGGTTTTCTTCCTCAAAGGAGTTAAAAATGGTTTGATCCAAAATAGAGTAAATAGCTGTTATATCCTGACAGCTGTTCTTTAGAAAGACAAAAGAAGAGGAGGAAGTTTTTATTTGGTTTTGTTGTGGGTTTTTTAAACTGCAAAATACTGAAGCATTGACAAAGTACTCATAAATCCCTTAGTAATCATCATTGTCGTGCATACATGGTTGCACAATGTATTAGACATACGAACACGAGCGTGTCTTCCCAGCGCTGTGCAATACATGTGTCCCTGAAGCAGTAACAGCCGCCCCAGTGCAGCATACCACCAAGCTAACCCAATAACAGGTGGCAGAGCTGGACTACCTCTCCTACCTCAGGAACATAAGGTTAGCTGGAGTATCCCTGGATAGTTCAGCATTGTGCATTGTACATTGTAAGTATACCTGTAAGTTTCGCACTTCTATCCATTTTTTTCTGATGTTGTGATTTTATACTGTAGAATAGACCGAGAGCTTTAAAAGCTATTTCCTCTGAAACAAAATAAGAGCTAAATGTATCTTCTCTTCATGAAATAAAGAGCAAAACCAAAAGTGGACCAAAAAAAAAAAGAAAACAGAAAAAAAGGAAAGGAATCCCACTCCTGTGCTTTTATTCATCCAGAGCATTCCTTAATTATACCTCCTCAAAGTAGGGTCCTGATACCAGGCAGGTGTTTTTTCGAATCTGGTAAGACAGGTTTAAAAAGTTCAGTGAAAAAGTAGACTCACATTTTCATAGCTGCCCAGTAGGATATTTGTATTCTGTACACTTTTCCACCTATGCGCAGACTCTGCTATAAGCAATTTATTCTATGATTTCAAGACCTACCAGGAATATCTGTTCTTCCTGCTTATACTTAGAGAACTTGACCTGGGTAGTGCATCACTGTGTCTATCCTGCCACTGTGGATGGCACAGGGAGTGAACCTTAACCTCTGAGCTAACTGCTGACAGCTAGCTTTGAACATGTAGGCCAGGTTCACCAACCTCTGGAGAAGACAGGCTCATACCTGACTCACACCTACACCTCATCATACCTGGAGTCCTGCTGACAATCACTGTCCACATGACATCTATGAGAAACAATAAAAGGGATATTCTGCACCCACTCAAGAGATGAACTTATAGCATAACACCTCAGGCATAACACATGCATCATAAACTACAGGACGTGAGGACACAAGCACAGCTGCAACAGCATTAGAAGACTGCCCCATTTGGAGAGCAGTAAACTTGAGGCAACATGGCCACTACCTAAATATCCAGAGAAAGCTCTCAGCACCTAGACCCAGGTTTCTTCTTGAAAGAAACTTGAAAGCTTCTCCAGCAACAGGCCCTGAAGAATCCAGCACATGTGTTATGTCACTAATGAAAAGGGCTCAAACTCCTGCATGTCACTGGGAGGAAACCAAACTGATACAGTAAGTATACAAACTGAAAGGAGAGGACGGGAAGAGGTACATATCCCTTCCCAAATCACGCATCGGCTGCCCTGTAAAACACCCGTCATCTCTCTTTGGACAGACACATGTGCTGGCCCTCCCTCCAACACATACTCTCACTCGTACCCCCTTGGGAAAGGGGGAGTTTGGAGTTTCAAACACCTCGAGGAAAACTCAGCTTCTCACCAAGTGTTACAAAACACAGACGTCACCCTCACTAGAGGGCCACATAACTTTTGACGGCTAGGCCATCTGAGCCAAACGGTGGATGACAGCTGCAGCGAATGGCTTCTTGAAGGAGACAAGAGTCCTTTAAGAGGAAGGGTATGGGGCAGGAGGGGGGAGTTACTTTTTTTTTTTTCCTTCAAAATAGACACTATGTAAAATGCAAATAAAAGTTAAAAATGTATGATCTAATGCAAGTTTTCTTGCTTGCTAATTTTAGCTACAGTTTAAATCTGATTTAAATCCACCCACTCTTTGGACACTTGCCAAACCACTCTCAATTATCTACCGTCAGTCCTGGTTAACTGGAGAAGTTCCAGCTGACTGGAAATTAGCAAACGTAACGCCCATCTACAAGAAGGGTTGGAAGGACGATCCAGGGAACTATAGGCCTGTCAGCCTAACCTCGGTGCCAGGCAAGGTGATGGAACAGATCATCCTGAGTGCCATTACATGGCACATGCAGGACAATCAGGGCATCGGAGCCAGCCAACAGGGATTCATGAAAGGCAGGTCCTGCTCGACCAACCTGGTCTCCTTCTATAACAAAGTGACCCGCTTAGTAGATGAGGGCAGGGCTGTGGATGTAGTCTATCTAGACTTCAGTAAGGCATTCGACACTGTCTCCCACAGCATCCTCCTAGACAAACTGGCTGCCCGGGGCTTGGATGGGTGGACTCTTAAATGGGTTAAAAACTGGCTGGATGGCCGAGCCCAGAGAGTGGTGGTGAATGGGCAAAGTCCAACTGGCGGCCGGTCACTAGCGGTGTTCCCCAGGGCTCTGTTCTGGGGCCAGTGCTGTTCAATATCTTTGTAGATGATGTAGATGTAGGGATTGAGTGCACCCTGAGTAAATTTGCAGATGACACCAAGCTGGGTGGGAGTGTCGATCTGCTGGAGGTTAGGAAGGCCCTACAGAGGGATTTGGACAGGTTAGATAGATGGGCTGAGACCAACGGCATGAGGTTCAACAAGAACAAGTGCCGGGTCTTACACTTCGGCCACAACAACCCCATGCAGCTCTACAGGCTGGGGGAAGAGTGGTTAGAAAGCGGCCCGGTGGAAAGAGACCTGGGGGTGCTGATCGACAGCCGGCTAAACATGAGCCAGCAGTGTGCCCAGGTGGCCAAGAAGGCCAATGGCATCCTGGCCTCTAGTAGGAATAGTGTAGCCAGCCGGTCTAGGGAAGTGATCGTCCCTCTCTACTCGGCACTGGTGAGGCCGCACCTTGAATACTGTGTTCAGTTCTGGGCCCCGCACTTCAAGAAAGATGTTGAGGTGTTGGAGCGAGTCCAGAGGAGGGCGACCAAGCTGGTGAAGGGTCTGGAGGGTCTGACCTACGAGGAATGGCTGAGGGAGCTGGGGTTGTTTAGCCTGGAGAAGAGGAGGCTCAGAGGTGACCTTATTGCAGTCTACAACTACCTGAAGCGAGGTTGTTGCGGAGTGGGAGTTGGCCTCTTCTCCTGGGCAACTAGCGATAGGACAAGAGGACACAGCCTCAAGCTTCTCCAGGGGAGGTTCAGGTTGGACATTAGGAAGAATTTCTTCTCAGAAAGGGTTATTAGACATTGGAATGTGCTGACCAGGGAGGTGGTGGAGTCACCATCTCTGGATGTCTTTAAGAAAAGACTGGACATGGCACTTAGTGCCATGGTCTAGCTGACAGGGTGGTGTAAGGGCAACGGTTGGACTCGATGATCCCTGAGGTCTCTTCCAACCTGATTGATTCTGTGATTCTGTGATTCTGCATTTTGGAATGAAAAAATGCACTGCATTTTAAAAGTAATATTTTTTTCTAGCAGGTCATGTTCTTCGTGGATTTAATTTCAGAATAATATTCTATAATCTACACTAAAAGATATTTAAAGGAGGTTACGCTTTCAAGTTCAGGAGGAGACAGGAAGAAAGGAAGATAGTTTTGGATGACACTGTTATCTGTGGCAGCAACATTATCCATGCTAATGATTATCCAAGATTCAGAAAAAAAAACACAAACATCACATGAGTCAAAGCAACATAACGGAATCTGTTCCCACACCTGACATAAACCTGCTCCTTCTCTAATATACCCACCTAAGCAATTGCCTCTTCACAACGTACATACTTGCAAATGAGGTTTGTGTGACCCCTAGTACAAAGGATTTGCCTTTTCCAAGTACCTCTATCTAAAAAGGTAGGAAAGGAAACAAAATAATCCCAGCAAGGATGGAGGGCAGAGGGAGAGGGATGAAACAAGCCTTACTAATGATTACTAGCTTGATAACAGCAATTTCAACAAGTCTCTGTACAAGTCATGATAGAAATGCCCAAATTAAAAATCTTACTGTTTATTCAGAAAAAAAGTTGTTTCATTAGTTCACCACGACCTAAGAAAAAAAAGTTTGTGTCTTCTCAGTTGATTCAAAATCTGTTCTGTAAAATAATATAGTTTTATTATTATCACAGCTTCAGTCACTATGAACAAACAACGATTGCTACATCAGCAAGGACTTGCAGCAAAAGCACAAGGGAACAGACATTACATACTGAGCAGCAAAAGGGTTAGAGCTGGGAAACCAATATTTAAGCAGCTTCTGGATAAACTCAGGCACAAGAAGGAAGCCTACAGAGGGTGGAAGCAAGGGCAGGTAGCCTGGGAGGAATACAGGGAAATTGTCCGAGAAGCCAGGGACCAGGCTAGGAAAGCTAAAGCCCTGACAGAATTAAATGTGGCCAGGGATGTCAAGGAGAACAAGAAATGCTTCTATAGGTATGGCAGTGATAAAAGGAAGACTAGGGAAAGTGTGGGCCCTCTCCAGAAGGAAACAGGAGACCTGGTTAACCAGGATATGGAGGTACTCAACGACTTTTTTGCCTCAGTCTTCACCAGTAAGTGCTCTAGCCTCACCACCCAAGTCTCAGAAGGCAAAGGCAGGGACTGGAAGGATGAAGAAGCGCCCACTGTAGGACAAGATCAGGTTCAAGACCATCTAAGGAACCTGAAGGTGCACAAGTCCGTGGGACCTGATGAGGTGCATCCATGGGTCCTGAGGAAACTGGCGGATGAAGTTGCTAAGCCGCTATCCATCATTTTTGAGAAGTCATGGCAGTCTGGTGAAGTCCCCACTGACTGGAAAAGGGGAAACATGACCCTCATCTTCAAGAAGGGAAAAAGAAAGACCCGGGGAACTACAGGCCAGTCAGTCTCACCTCTGTGCCTGGCAAGATCATGGAGCAGATCCTCCTGGAAACTATACTGAGGCACACAGAAATCAAGGAGGTGACTGGTGACAGCCAACATGGCTTCACCGAGGGCAAATCATGTCTGACAAATCTGGTGGCCTTCTACAACGGGGTTACAGCACTGGTGGATAGGGGAAGAGCAACTGATGTCATCTATCTGGACTTGTGCAAAGCATTTGACACTGTCCCACACTACTTCCTTGTCTCTAAATTGGAGAGACATGGACTTGACAGATGGACCACTTGGTGGATAAAGAATTGGCTGGATGGTCGGACTCAAAGTTACGGTCAATGGCTCGATGTCCAAGTGGACACCAGTGACGAGTGGCGTTCCTCAGGGGTCGGTACTGGGATCAGTCCTGTTTAACATCTTTGTCGGCAACAGGGACAGTGGAATTGAGTGCGCCCTCAGCAAGTTTGCCAACGACACCAAGCTGTGCGGTGTGGTCGACAGGCTGGAGGGAAGGGATGCCATCCAGAGGGACCTTGACAGGCTTGAGAAGTGGGACAACGCGAACCGCATGAAGTTCAACCAGGCCAAGTGCAAGGTCCTGCATGTGGGATGGGGCAATCCCAAACACAAATACAGGCTGGGTGGAGAATGGATTGAGAGCAGCCCTGAGGAGAAGGACTTGGGAGTGATGGTTGACGAGAAGCTCAACATGAGCTGGCAGTGTGTGCTTGCAGCCCAGAAGGCCAACTGCATCCTGGGCTGCATCAAAGGAAGCATGGCCAGCAGGTCGAGGGAGGTGATTCTGCCCCTCTACTCCGCTCTCGTGAGACCCCACCTGCAGTACTGTGTTCAGCTCTGGGGCCCCCAACATAAGAAGGACATGGAGATGTTGGAGCGAGTCCAGAGGAGGGCCACGAAGATGATCAGAGGGCTGGAGCACCTCTCCTATGAAGACAGGTTGAGAGAGTTGGGGCTCTTCAGCCTGGAGAAGAGAAGGCTCTGGGGAGACCTCATAGCAGCCTTCCAGTATCTGAAGGGGGCCTACAGAAAAGCGGGAGAGGGGCTTTTTACAAGGGCAAGTAGTGACAGGATGAAGGGGAATGGTTTTAAACTGAAAGAGGGGAGATTTAGATTAGATATTAGGAAGAAATTCTTTACTGCGAGGGTGGTGAGACACTGGAACAGGCTGCCCAGAGAAGTTGCGGCTGCCCCCTCCCTGGCAGTGTTTCAGGCCAGGTTGGATGAGGCTTTGAGCAACCTGGCCTAGAGCAAAGGTGTCCCTGCCCATGGCAGGGGGGTTGGAACAAGATGATCTTTAAGGTCCCTTCCAACCCAAACCATTCTGTGATTCTGTAACTCTATGATTCTGTGATACTCAGAGAGGAAAATTTCATGCAATGTACATGAAAAAGTACCACTTCCCTTTGGTTGCTATTATGTGCCTTCCTGAATTTCACCTTATCTTACTTCAAAGTTTTTTTTTTGTTTTTACAGCCATTGCTTTTTCTGCTGGTGGGGTTGTCATTGCTTCAGTTATAGACACGTAGGTATTTCAGGTATTAGTTTCCAGTTGCGTAATAGGTCCTGTATCAAAAGTGGGATTGTGAATGCCCTAACTCTGCCATAAATTCAAAATAGCTCACCACTTCCACTTCTAAGAGGCTTTATCTGTGATGTGACAAAAGTGAGAAGTTAACACGGGGAAGGGGAGAGTGTCTCTCAGATCGTGAAGTACCCATACAGAAACGGTTAATAGCACCTTGACCACAGAAATACATGGTATTCCTGAAGCATTAAGCTTCAGAAATAATAATCTGCATTAGCAACCACTGTACATTACTCCTTCTATCATGGGGCTTTTTTCCATCTTGTCTTAACACCATTCTTTTTCATACACCATGGTGTTATTCCTTCACTCCCTCCCCCAAAGAGTTCCCAGGACTGGTTTTTATTTTCCCTCTTCTAAGTAGTAAAATTATTTTACTACTTCCCCCTACTTCTAACCTGTTTTCTTCTATATCTCCTACAGGACAGCCTGTAGTTATATTGTTGCACGAATGTGGCATTCATTAGACTGCTAAAAATTGCACACAAGTGAGTGGGAGTGGAAGGCAAAGCAATAAGGTTTCCAGTCAGGACAACCTACAGAAATGTCAAAGCTCAAGAACAGGAGCAGCCAGAAACCTGGGGAAGGAAGGGAAGAGAAGGGAGGAGGCCACCTACACTTACAGCAAATTGAAGCGGCCACGTAAACATAAAATAAGTTCACACACACAAGTTGTCTGCTTTTTATCTTTTCCGTGAAAGGGTCCAGCCAAAGGATGCCAAACAGAGTGTACAAAGTCACCAGATGTGCTGACCCTATGTCATGCTCTGTGGGCAGGAGCCCATGAGCTGTGCCCATGCTGAGCCAAACAAAGCCACATGAGAAGCAGAAATACCTTAGCTCAAGTCTGGCCCTCCACTACACTCCAAGATAGCCAGAAAATCTGAAGGCAAGGCAAACTACTGTTATCTTTGAGAGAAAAAAAAAAATTACATATATACACACACACACAAGCAGGCTAAGAGAAAAAATTGTGGTAAGACAATGGCACAACAGGTAGATACAGTACTCAAAAGCAGGGCTGGCTTGCTCCTCTCCATGCAGGGAAGCAGCAAGAAATCGAACAAGCACTACTCCTCAGCTGTGCTTCGGGCTTCCAGCCTTGCACATTCTGAACATTAAACGCCTCAATCTGGAACACCTTCCAGGCTACCCTGTTTTCCCTGCAACTCTGAAAGGCTACCACAGCACCATTTTGCTTTTTGTTCACCCTTCACAATGCCACCAAAATAGCAGCTTCAGGTAATGCCTCTTATTGACATTCAGAGTTCCTCAAGCAGCAGCTGACTTCATATAAGCAATGAAACACTTCCACTTACCGCCCAGGCTCGTGACTAACAGTGGTAAGAGTTGACAAGAACTGGTCATTTCTCCCTGCAGCCCCAACAGCGCTGTAGTGATGGCCAATACCATTTGAACATCTTGTGATACAGACATCGGAAGCTAGAAAGCTGAACCACGCAATAGAAGGCTGCGTCACGAGCAAGAATACCATTATGAATGCTCTGATAGTACCAGCACGGCAAAGGTAGATTTGCCCAATATTAACCTGCTACTTTGGAACTCTATCTATAGCAAAGAGATTTCTCACCTTGCTTTAATTTATTACTCCAGACTCAGAGTAATAAACTAATATGCTTCAAATAATGAACTAGGGAAAAAAGAAGAAATTAAGAGAGGGAACGGTTTCTCAGAAGGCAGCATTTTATACAGCTTCCACTGGAGTTTGGTTACGCTATACTCAAAATAACAATCTGACAGATTTTTCTGAAACATAATTGATATCAGCAGAATACACTCATTTGACACATACAAGCCAGTAAAAGGATAAGCTATTCAAAAACAAATGAACTTTTTGGAAATCCATATTGCATGGAAGAGGTATGGCTGAACAAAATAGTATTAGAACTTTAAAGGAAAAAAAAAAAAAAAAAAACACAACCAACCAAATATCACTCTACACAAGCAGGTATAGCAGCTGGCCTTGAAGGTAAAGTATATTTTGTGCAAATACAGCAAATGACCATTTTTAAATGATTTTTCATCATCCAAATAGAACAGAATAAATCAATCTGTATCAATGAATGAAAAACCAACACACAGATGTTACTCATATGTGAAAGTAATTCCTATTACTACAAAAACCTTACTTTTACTAACCCCTTGCCTCAATTTCCTGATAAAAAAAATTGTAATGTACAAAAATGTACAAAAGCACCACCACACTGCGTTACCTAAAAAGCCTTCCCTGCGCCCTTCTTCTCTTCACTTTATACCAAGTGAAATGTGCTTGAGAACAACAGGGAACCCTTGGAACTGGTCAATAGATTGATTAGTGCACTGTACTGAGCAAGCAAAATAGGACCAGGATGTTTACAGGTGTTCTTTAGGTAGACATTAATTACACTGCACTAACAAGTTATGTTTCTTTCTGTTAAAGATGCTACAAACAAATAATACAGACAAGAAACCAACCACAAGGCTTACTGAATAAGAAAACCAGTAAAATAAGTTTTTCTGATCAAGGAAATACTCCAGATAAATTCAGCTCTGTAGTATATTGACAAGTTAAACATGAAAAAAATATCTGTCAACTTTTGGTGCCAAGGAATGTACGAAGACTGAAGTATCTAAGAAAGCAAAAGAATCCTCTCAGTCACCTGAAATAAAACATATCTACCCCATCACATAAAGAAATGTAAAAGGAGGAGAGACAATCAGAACTTCTTAGCAGCCCCAAACACAGATCCAAACTTTTGTTATCTATTTCATAATGTAATGACCCAGATAAGCTTTCAATGATCAAACTTTAAAACCACTACCTTCCCTAATTACATTTGCCAATCCATGGACTAGTCAATAAATTCCCTTGCGCACAGTTTCTCTGATTACCTTTATACTGGCAATGCGAGCCTTACAGCAGCAAATTGTTGAAAAGTCAGTTCTCAACTGCTCAGTGGACTGGTGAACTTTGTTAGTCTATTAAAATAAAGAGACCCGCAAAGCATTCTGTTTGAACTTCGCTCTTCTGTAGTGCAAAACAGCAAGCTGGCGCATCGTCTGTGGATCAGTGTCTCCATGGAAGAGCTCAGTAAGCCAGGACATGGTGAGAGTTCTCCTGCTGCTTGCTGAGCTCTCCTCTTTCCAACACCTCAAGAAATATCTAGCTCTCACCAGACACTGCTTCCCAGTTAACTTTTGTCTGACTGTACCCATACACATCCACATAATTTAAATTTATTCATAGGCTGGTGGTTCAATTCTACAGGAGAAAAATTCAGATTTAAGTGAAGTAAAAGGCCAAAAGTCTACATGACCTCTACACTGCACCTTTCCTTCCTGAGCCACATTCATATGAAATCTATATAAAAACACAAATTTCATGACCTCCTGGCTCCCCTCTCTAATTTATACACTTCCTAAACACTTACATTGGTCCTGTGTTGAAATTCATTTTGGGTCACGCAGGTGACACAAAAGCTATTTCCTTTCTGTACAAGGCAGAACTTAAATAGCACACAACTGACATTCCAGACCACAACAAATACTCAACACTATTTGTACAGGAAAATTAAAGTTGCATGCAAATCTAAGGGTGTAATTTTCATAATTCTTTCAGGTGCCCGAGAGGTTTATACAACCCCTGTACCCAGCCAGGCCACCAGTTCCTGTGGTCCTCATCAGTTGCACCAGCATAACAACTATTTTACAGCTGCACAATGAACTGGGTCAAGGAACTGACCCATGCTGTATACTTTTTTTTTTCCCCCTTTTGGATGATTATTTTTAATCCACACCAGTTCCCTGACCTGACTTACTGCACAACCACATGTACATCAGAGCAACTGGGAAGAGGCAGCAACATGAGAGTGCCGGGACATGGGAATGAGCAGCCAGAGACATCCTGCCTAAAACCCATATAAAAGAAATTACCGTGAAAGTGTGGCCTCAGGTTACTTGCCAACACACTTCCTCCCATCTCCATTGTCTTTCATCGTGTATGTTCTCCATTCTGAAATAACTGTGCAGTCTTCCACCAGGGACCCCAAAACATCAGCCTAAACCAGAATATGTAATGTTTTACTGTTCAGGGCTGTTTCATTTCTTTTCCTTTTTTTTTTTTTTTTTTTTCCCCCCCAAGAAGGGTGAATTTAGTTTTGTTCTTTAAAATGGGGCAATATGTAAGGACATACATAATTCCTGCAAAGTAAAAAATTAATTTCTGTAATAGTCTTCACGGTAAAAAATAAACTTTGCTTTTGCGAAACACTCTAATACTAAGGAATAGCTTTAGATATTTAATCTGCTCTCCTTTAGTCATGCTAGATGACCAGTGCAACTAAGGACTTCTCCCACTACTGTTAATTTATTTTCCTCAGATTTCTAGAAAACCAATTCAAAAAGATTAGCACACATCCCATCCAGGCACATTATCCATCTGACAGATCAGAAACAAGATGTTCATCTCAGCACATCACTATATCCACGACTGTACTGGATTTGCATGGCAAGGTTTTGGTAGCAGAGAGCTACAGGGGTGCCTTCTGTGAGAAGTTGCTAGAAGCTTCCCCTATGTCCAACAGAGCTGGTGCCAGCCAGCTCCAAGATGGACCCACCACTGGCCAAGGCTGAGCCCATCAGCAACAGTGGTAGCACCTCTGGGACAGCATACTTAAGAAGGGGGCGGGGGGGGGGGGGAACTGGTGCAAAAACAGCAACTGCAGCCGGAGAGAGGAATGAGAATATGTGAGAGAAACAACTCTGCAGACACCAAGGTCAGTGAAGAAAGAGGGGGAAGAGATGCTCCAGGTGCAGAGCAGAGGTTCCCCTGTAGCCTGTGGTGAAGACCATGGTGAGGCAGGCTGTCCCCCTGCAGCCCATGAAGGTCCGTGGCAGAGCAGATATCCACCTGCAGCCCATGGAGGACCCCATGCCAGAGCAGGTGGATGTCCAGAGAAGCCTGTGACCCCGTGGGAAGCCCGCACTGGAGCAGGCTCTTGGCAGGACTGGAGCAGGTTTGCTGGCAGGACTTGTGACCCCGTGGGGGACCCACGCTGGAGCAGTTTGTGAAGAACTGCAGCCCATGGAAAGGATTCACACTGGAGAAGTTTGTGGAAGACTGCCTCCCATGGGAGGGACCCCATGCTGGAGCAGGGGGAGAGTGTGAGGAGGAAAGAGCGGCAGAGACAGGGTGTGATAAACTGACCACAACCCCCACTCCCATCCCCCTGTGCTGCTGTAGGGGGAGAAGGTAGAGAATTCAAGAGTCAAGCTAAGGCCAGTAAGAAGGGAGGAGTGGGGGGAAGGTGTTTTTTAAGATTTGGTTTGTCATTATCCTACTCTGATTTGATTGGTAATAAATGAAATTAATTTTTCCTCAAGTTGAGTCTGTTTTGCCCGTGACAGTAATTGGTGAGTGATCTCTCCCTGTCTTTATCTTGACCCATGAGCCCTTCATTATATTTTCTCTCCCCTGTCCAGCTGAGGAGGGGAGTGATAGAGCAGCTTTAGTGGGCACCTGGCATCCAGCCAGGGTCAATCCACCACAACTATAATGTAGACATTCTTCAAATTGCATTTGTATCCAGGAGGGTAATAGCCCTTACATTAAAAAAGGGCTTCATTAAGTGGCTCCCTGTCACGCAGCCCATTACAGGCTCTCATGCCCTGACCCTGCATAGCCTCAGAATAATGCTGCTTTCAACAGACAAACCAAACAGGGTAAATAAACCATCACCTTCTCTATCTAAGGGTAAAAACATCAGTAAATGTATTATTAATATGGATAAAACCACCCTTTCACACATCCCCAGTGATATAAGAAAGCACTATTATTTAAGTCTTCCACAAAACGAAGTTACCCACACATAATGAAGAGCCCCCTAAAATAACTGGAAAAAATCCATAGTCAAAATTGGATTTCATCTTAATAGCATTCTCTAATTTCTATCTTGTACAGTATAAAGTATAAAAATCATACACCTGAAAACATAATGCATGGTCTAAATGGTTTGCTTCAACATACAGAAGTCATTCTTCTGAGGTACAAAGACCAACAGGTAAATACTTTCACTTCATTTTTATCACCATGTCTACAAAAATGTAACACTTGGTCACCGACCTTGCCTTACACAAAACGCAAATCCACAGCTGTAGAACCATATCTACATAAGGAACAGCTCAATAGTCTTGGACCATTCAACCTTGAATGATGCCAAGAGAAGGGTGCATATTTTATTTAAAAAGTATTTTAAAAAACTGAATGGGTTGGAGAAGGTGATTAGGAATCGGCTTTGCTCACTTCCTGTTACAGCGCAAGAGGCCAAAACGTATTAAACAGAAGTCATGGGCAAGTTCAAAACAAGTAAAAAGAGCTGCATCTTCACATGATTTGTAGCAAATGCTGGCACTCTGACATAGGACATAGCAGATACTAGAAGTCCTCAAGGAGCCCACAGATGGTAAGACAAAGCTGATGGGAAAAACATGAACTCATTGAGAACATCACATATAAAGACCATTTCTGGTTGAGGAAATTCCTAAATGCCAAACAGTGGGAAACCGGGAGAGCATTCAGGGCATGATCACCACTCATTTGTCCGACCTCTGCATTCTTCCCTAGGCAACTGCTAATGCCTACTCTCAAAAGTAGCAGACCTTTAGCTTGATCTAGCACAGTCACTTTTATATGCTCTTAGAAACCTAATGCTGGACATCAGGTGTTTTCCAAGGTTTTAGTAAGTCATCCAAAGGTTTTATCATGTAAGCTGCAGTTCAAACAACTTACAAGCTGCTATTTAAAGCTGAACACAAGCACCTGCTCTAAATATTCACTTTATTTAGAAATTAATCATTATGTACTGCATTTATTTTTCCCATAACATAAGTGGCTTTTGCCTGTGCTCATAATCTGAGAAATACAATGTAGGTCAGTATAAAAAGATTCTGAAGTTGCATTGATTAGTCAGAGGTAATTACACTTGCCTTACCAATAATGTTTACTATTGCTATACCTGCAAAATGCTTTCCATTAGGACAAGTTTTCATATTTTCATAGCACTCCAAAGCATGTGCCATTAGCTCTGAAATTTCCCATGGTTTATCCTTCTCCAAAGCACAACACTGAGTCAAACCCCTCCTCTTGAATCAAATGTAAAATACGAACCCAACTGGCAAATTTTTCCCTTCTTCTCTTTTTTTGGTGTCATTTTCTCTCTCTCTCTTTTTTTTTTTTTTTAATAGGACTTTCTGAAGCTACTGAAGACTAAAAATTGGCATTTGAAAATTCAGTATAAAGCTTCATGACTACAATGGTTTTGGGTGAATTTGGTAAAGTTAGAGCCTTAAAACATGGACAGTGGGATAGAATGCGCCCTCAGCAAGTTTGCCAACGACACCAAGCTGTGTGGTGCGGTCAACAGGCTGGAGGGAAGGGATGCCATCCAGAGGGACCTTGACAGGCTTGAGAGCTGGGACAATGCGAACTGCATGAAGTTCAACAAGGCCAAGCACAAGGTCCTGCATATGGGATGGGGCAATCCCAAACACAAATACAGGCTGGGCAGAGAATGGATTGAGAGCAGCCCTGAGGAGAAGGACTTGGGAGTGGTAGTCGTCGAGAAGCCCAACATGAGCCGGCAATGCATGCTTGCAGCCCAGAAGGCCAACCGTATACTGGGCCGCATCAAAAGAAGCGTGGCCAGCAGGTCGAGGGAGGTGATACTGCCCCTCTACTCTGCTCTCGTGAGACCCCACCTGCAGTACTGTGTTCAGCTCTGGGGCCCCCAACATAAGAAGGACATGGAGCTGTTGGAGCGAGTCCAGAGGAGGGCCACGAAGATGATCAGAGGGCTGGAGCACCCCTCCTGTGAAGACAGGCTGAGAGAGTTGGGGCTCTTCAGCCTGGAGAAGAGAAGGCTCCGGGAAAACCACATAGCAGCCTTCCAGTATCTGAAGGGGGCCTACAGGAAAGTGGGAGAGGGGCTTTTTACAAGGGCAAGTAGTGATAGGACAAAGGGGAATGATTTTAAACTAGAAAGAGGGTAGATTTAGATTAGATATTAGGAAGAAGTTCTTTACTGTGAGGGTGGTGAGATGCTGGAACAGGTTGCCCAGAGAAGCTATGGATGTCCCTTCCCTGGCAGTGTTTAAGGCCAGGTTGGATGAGGCTTTGAGCAACCTGGCCTAGAGGAAAGGTGTCCCTGCCTGTGGCAGAGGTGTTGGAACCAGATGATCTTTAAGGTCCCTTCCAACTCAAACCATTCTATGATTCTGTAAAAGCCACATACCCCGAGTACAGGCATTATCTTTTTAACGTACTGGTGAACAGTGCTCCTTCTGAGACAAAGCTGCACTGGAATATATAGTCCCCTCGCTAAGGCCAAGGCCAGGACATTGTATTGGATTCCAGAGAGATGTAAGAGACAAGGGCTCCAAACACTACAAAGGGCATCCATGGAGAGAACGTCAACACATGCTTTAAGGAACTTTGCATCTAGTTGAAGGATTATAGAGCCTGAGAAGAAGAGATGGAGAGAAAACAGACCCTACTCTAGCACTTAGGTTTCTACGCTGCTCAGCTTTTCTGGGCACCCCTTCTCTCCTCTCATTCTCTGACTGAACAGGAAAAAATGGGCTGACTCACGTCCCTAGGAGATCCCTGGCTTCTACAGGTTAGAAAACACAGCATTCTTCAAAGCGAAAACAGCAGTAGTTTAATTTTACCTATACCTTCATTACTACATCTTATTCTACTTGGATAACTTCTTCACAAGCAGTGGACTGCTTTCTAACCTACAGTCTCAACAGTAATCAGGCAGGGTCAGCAATGTTAAAAAATGGCATGGCAGATGATTGCACACAGTTATTTCCCTCCTGCTTTTGCCTGAACCTCTTGCTGCTCCACTTCCTGCAGACTCACCGGAGGACTTCAGCGCTCGTTTTAGAACTCTCTTACATTCTTAGACTTAACTTAATACTGGGCTATTTCAAACACAAAAGAGCTTAAGTATTTAGATATAGCACAGACCTTCAGAATCTGAAGACTGAACTTCTTAAGGGAAGTTCATCAGATGAGACTGCTCACTTTTTAGTCTGGATCTCAATTATCAAACATCAACCTTTGAAACAGTAGTCCAAGAAGTGTAAATTCTAACCAGAGGAAGGAAAAAAAATAATAACCAGAGCTTCTTCTGTATCTGTTTTGGACTATCCCTGAAAAAATCCTTTATTCTGCTAGATTTTATTGAGCAGCCACGATTTCACATATAGACGTGAAAAAAAGAACTTCCTCCAGAAGAGTCCACGAGCTGCACTCAAAGGAAACGGGTCTGTAGCAGAACCGGACAGAAATCAGGTGCCAAAGTCAGAGAACACTGTGTTATTTAATTCTGAAAACTGCCTAAGGATGACAGGTAAGTAACTTGGGAGAAGCAAGAAGCAGCTATCTTGTCATTTAGATTCTTTCAAAATACAATTCCTCAAATTGCTTTCTTCCTATCTGCCTGAAATCTGAGAATAGCAATTTTTTTACAAAATGGTGCTTCCATCACAATTAAAACACCTCCACCATTTTAACAAACCGTGTAGACTCTGAAAATTGACTAATTTCTGCCTTCCTAGGGGAGATATTATTTTGAATTTGCTAATACAAGACCATCAGCATCATGAATGCTGAGGCTTCAGGGCTTAAATTTACTCTTCCATGCGCAAACTTGAAGCATCAAGCAGTCCATTAAGTAAAGTGTGGATCTCACTTAATTAACCTATTTTGTAAGATATGGAACATGGTAAAAGTTGCTCATACCAGTGACTCCAAAGCAGGGGGAACCCAGATAGTTAGCAGTTATGAAGTAAAATTACATACACGAACCACGCAGCAACACATAAAAAGCAGAGGAAGGAATGGTGCAGAGGTTAGGTTACTTCTGTGTGGCAACACCTCCCACTCTTCTCCACACATACCTCACTTCACAAAACCTTTTAGATACAAATAAAATAGCCATGACCTTTTTTCCTCCTCTGCATGATTAATTACTTAATGTACTATTAATTGGAAAATGTAGCTGAATTTCAAATGCTTTCATTTTCTCAGCATATCATGCTGTCTGGGAAGCGCCGATTAAGCTGTTCATCAAAGGTGAGCAGGCAAGGTCATGTAGGCTGCACCTCTTCAGTTATTCATTACCTGTCCTAAATAGTAATTAACAATGGCAATATTTCCATAAATCAAAGCTTTTCTGATTACCTTCAGATGATGAGTGGTTGGGAGAAGGGGAAGGAAGGAATCAGTGTATGGGTTTTTGAATGTATCCTTTTTTTTCCCCATTTGTTCTAATGCATACCTGAATAATTCAATCAACACATTAGCTGTCATTTAAGCCACAGAATTCCACTTCTAGTCAACGGGAATTCCACGCAGAATAAAGAAGAGGTTATGGCTTCCTTTCTCCTTTCCCTATCCCCTCTAACTTTAAAGGGGGATTTGATCTAAGAAGGTTTCTCAACTACCAAGATTGCTATATTTATTATTTTTGCTTCTTTTTATTACCTCCATTATCAATTTTGAAGTGGAGATCCCAGAGCATGGCCTTGAGGCCATATTCAGTGAGGCTCTGAGTTTCTTAACAGAGAAACTTATCCCTTTAGTACATGGGGGGGTTCTCACCTTGAGGCATCTCAGGCGGCAAATAGTGAGGCTCTTGAGCACTGACATGTACCCAATCGAAGTCATCATACAAGTCTTGGTGGTAGTCACAGGGTCCAGGACCATCATCGAATGTACATCCCCCTAGAGAAGAAACGTGTTATTAGTTTGTTTAAAAGCAGAGCTCTTCCAAGAGTCAAGCAGAGGTGTTCCTCCTGGGCACACCACAGCTATGGAGCCTGTGCAGCCTGTGGCAATATTCACAGGCTTGCCTGCACAAAGCTAAAACCCACAAGCAACTCATCCATCCATCAGTGTTCCTCTCTCTTTTTAAAATGTCTCTGCTTCACACAACCAATCTTCCCCCAAGAGCACCTTCTGTCAGAGCAGGAGATGACAGGCTGAGTCACTGAGCGCAAGTGAAACCTGGCCCAGTGTCTGCATGACAAAAAGCAACAAGCTATTCAAAACAAAGGGGAAACAGAAAATACTGGACTAGGCTCAAAAAGTAAAAGTGTAAATCAACAACTCCAATGCACTGAAAGCATAAGTAGTCTAAACACTGACAACGAGGATAAAAAGCGTGCCCAAAACAGAAGCAGTCATACAAAATAATTAAAATTATTTAGAAATAAAATAATTGCTGCAGTATGAATTGGATAATCTTGTTTTATTAAATCAATTTAGCATAACAGAACACAAATTAAAGGCGCTTTTTCAGGGTCACACAAACAACGTATATGAAAACCTTACAACAAAAGTTGTGAGGAGAAATGACAGGTAGAAAGAAGGGGAGGAATGTAAAAGACGGGAAAAAAAAAAACAAAAAAAAAATCCTGTGCAGCCAGTAATGTCTGCTTTGTCTCATTTAGTAAGCTTTGATTACATTCTTCACTCAAGGCTACTAAGTAGGGTGGGAAAAAGAGACAAGAAAACACAATGATCACGGGAAGAGATCAAGGTTTGAAACAGAAAAAACAAAGGAATCAAAAGAGCCTGGTTGAAGAAAAAGAAGAGTGTAAATGCAAGAAAATACAGATGTCACGCATATAATTTTGCAGCATCTGTTATCTCCATTCATGGTACACAGTCCTTGAGTTTGCTCCTCCTGCTCAAAAATAAAAGGCACGACCAGGAGAGAGTGATATAGAAAACACAAGCGCATTCATCTTTAGCTAGGCAACATTTTTTAATCCAGAAAAGAACTTATATAAGAACTGAAGAATTAGATTATAAAGAACACCTGGAAATCAGGGGAGATATTTCTTTCACCCTCTCCTCTCTGCCCTCAGTAGTTAGGGCATATCAATCCAATTAACAACTGTCGTTACAGCAAAAATTCCTCTTGTTAAGAAGACACCTCTAGAATAACAGAAGCATTTGTGATGACTTCATTGTCTGACTTTTTGAATACAAAATATGGGACAAGTACTGCAGGTCCCAAGAACAAACAAAAAAATCCTTGTTATGGTAATTTCTAGTGTCACTGTACAATGAGTCACCGCCACTCCATCAACAGCGAACACCCTCCCATGCCTGCCAGGCTCTCACCAGCACACACTACACCCTGGAAGAGAATGGGCTGTAGAGGTGGGAAAAGAGGGAGAATGAGGACCATGAAGAACTACAGTCTGTGCTCATTTCTGCCCTCTGTACAAGACATACATAGCCTGGAACTAGGACTGGCCAGAGAATAAGGAAAGGAGGACTGGGCATGTATGTCACCAAATTGAGGATTAAAATATTTTTTCCCTACCTAAAATGAAGTATACTCAAATGCCACATAACAGGCAGCGAGTTTGCAAAAACAGTGTTCATATTTGGGGAAGGGGAAGTGCCTTTTACTAAATTTCATCCAAAAACCTAGACCGTGTCCCAAACCAAGATTATATTTCATCTTCAGTAAGAGACAACTCAAATAATTCCCACAGTTCTGCATAAGTATTTGTCATTTTGAATAAATGACAGAACAGCCTAAGTTTTAGGTAATTCTACTTCACCTAGGACCGTTTGTTAACCAGTGCTTTGGCTGGCAAGGACACCACCAGGAGAAACAGAAACCTCTATACCACAGCAAAAATCCTGCTAAATCCTTGTACCATAAAACCTTAAAACTTCATATTCAGCTCCATGCTAGCAAAACCTTCTCAAATGTTACCCTGTGACAACATAAGCACAACAACAACAACAACAAAAACTCAACATTTCATACTCAGTACTAAGCTGGTTATACATCGGTGTCACTGTCAAAGACTGCAAGGCGCAAGAAGAGAAATATTTCTGTGTCAAAGAAACATTTATGCCTTTAAAAGTCCAACTCCAATGCCCTATCACCACCAAGAGACTTCTCTAATCAACATCTATCATGATAAAGCCAGAAAGGCTTAGAACATAAACCCTGGTCTTTGATTTAACTTACAATACACTGCTATGATCACTCTACAGCAAAAATGTACATTTTCTTCGACATTTAATTGATAAATGAATAGCAGTTTCTCTTACAGGAAAGTTATCACTGTCTGCTGTCCCAGCACCAAAATGACACATGGCTTTGAAGCACATGCCTGCAGGGCACCCATTACCCTTTTTAACGGTTTAAGTGACCTCAGTATATAAATCTACATTACCAATGAATCTTGTAGACTCATTTGGAAGATGAATGTCCTTAATTGCTCATCTTTGTGCCCACTATTAATTTTCGTTATCAGGGTTCTGCTTAGCAATAACAATGCGCCTGTTAATACACAGCACGCAATCCAAACCTCCTTGTGCGTAGCGCATCACTGCTGCATCCACAGAATAAGCAAATGTCCATTTAATTGCATGCACGTGAACAAAGTTTATCAGGATGGATTATCAGCCCACTACAAAATCCACCCTGTAACAACTGCCTAAATCGATGGCTTCCTCTCATGAAGCACACCTCCTCCTCTCACCAACAGATCGTGACACTTCAAGGCAAGCAAAGTAAAAGCCAATGCTGTAACAATTTATCCAGTACAAGAAAATGAGACAGACTAAGCATTTTAAACCCCCTGCAGACTACTCCTTATGACTTAAAGCATGAGCAAATTTGGATCTCCCCTTCTCTGTTTTAATAGTCAATTGCCTGCATGCTATTTTGTAACTCTGGGTACTAAGAGACAAACCTAGTGTAACATGCTGTGTGGAAAACACAAGGAGAAGAGACGATGGGTGGGTGAAGCCTGCCATAATATATCAATATCTTTATCAATGATCTGGATGAGGGGATCGAGTGCACCCTCAATAAGTTCACAGATGACACAAAGCTGGGCAGGAGTGTTGATCTGCTGGAGGGTAGGAAGGCTCTGCAGAGGGATCTGGACAGGCTGGATCGATGGGCTGAGGCCAACTGTATGAGGTTCAACATGGTCAAGTGTCAGGTCCTGCACTTGGGGCACAACCACCCCATGCACTGCTACAAGCTAGGGGAAGAGTGTCTGGAAAGCTGCCTGGTGGAAAAGGACTTGGGGGTGTTGATCGATAGCCGGCTGAATATGAGCCAGCAGTGTGCCCAGGTGGCCAAAAAGGTCAACAGCATCCTGGCTTGTATCAGAAATAGTGTAGCCAGCAGGACTAGGGAAGTGATCGTCCCCCTGTACTCGGCACTGGTGAGGCCGCACCTTGAATACTGTGTTCGGTTTTGGGCCCCTCACTACAAGAAAGACATGGAGGTGCTGGAGAGAGTCCAAAGAAGGGCAACGAAGCTGGTGAAGGGTCTGGAGGACAAGTCTTATGAGGAGCGGCTGAGGGAACTGGGGTTGTTTAATCTGGAGAAAAGGAGGCTGAGGGGAGACTTTACTGCTGTATACAAGTACCTGAAAGGAAGTTGTAGCGAGGAGGGTGCTAGTCTCTTCTCCCAGGTAACAAGTGATAGGACGAGAGCAAATGGCCTCAAGTTCTGCCAGGGGACATTTAGACTGGATACTAGGAAAAATTTCTTCACAGAAAGGGTTATCAAGCATTGGAACAGGCTGCCCAGGGAAGTGGTGGAGTCACCCTCCCTGAAGGTATTTAAAGGACGAGTAGATGTGGTGCTTAGGGATATGGTTTAGTGGTGGACTTGGTAGTGTTAGGTTAATGGTTGGACTCAATCTTAAAGGTCCTTTCCAAACAAAACAATTCTGTGATTCTGTAACCTATTTTGTTTCCAGTCATTTGTTCAAAACTGTATACATTTTAAATTAATCTTTAACAACTCAAACGTAAAACCACCTCTGACAGAAGTACACCATAGGTCAGGACTTTTTAGTACCCTAACTCAGCTACTGGGCCACTCTTCACAATAATGTGACAGCACTGTTCAGGGAAGAAGGTGGATGAGGTTGATGAATGTTTAGTATCTTCTTAGGTTCAGCAACTGAACTCAAATATGTATTTGTATTTGCTGTCCAACATTTTTCCAAGAATCTGCTAATATTCTACAAATGACAGTTAGAAATCTCCAACTTAGCCATTTGTAACCTCCCCCACAACTCAATAAAAAGGTACTTCAGTACCAACCACTGTCCCATTACGTGTCACCACCACGTTCCTTTAGCTACAGCTGATGTATAACCTGCAATTTATCTTCAATACTACCCTGTCACTGGAATTTGCGCATACCTATCAACACACATGCCATGCCATGCCACAAACAGTGATTTGTGCACCTCTGCTCAGTCTCCTGGCTGGAAACGCGCAGCGCTGGCATTCAAATGCTCTTGGACCTTGCAGCACCTAAATCCACATTTACCTTAGATTCCTACTCTCATGCTTCAGAAAAAGGCAGCAGTAGAGATCAAAGCAATACACCAGACTGGTCTGACCTCAATAGCCTGACTGTGGGCTTGGGGATTGGCCCACAAGGAGGCCAGCATCTCCTCCCTTTAAATGATGCTGCCATCAGGATGTGGCCCAGAAGGGCTGGATGGGGACAAGCAGCACGCTCTGCTGAGGGGCAGCACCACCCAGAGACATGACTTGCCAGACCTGCGGTGGTGGCAGCGGCCATCAAGTAAGCCTCAACAATCAATTTAACAAGAAAAATCAGGTAGTCCATCAGAAACAAACACCTTATCAACAACCGGAATCATAAGCTAAGAAGACAGAAGGAGTCTTAAGTCTGGATGGTTATTTTGCCAAAGTAAGTGGATTTTGGGTCAATCCAATACGTTCAGTTGCTGAGGAAGTATTTGGGAAACATTTAGGTTCCACAGAAACTAAGCAAATCAACAATTCACTGTTTCCATTATCTTTTCCCATAAGCTTCACTAAGTTATTAACTTCACCTTAAACACACCTAGAACTCTCACACAGTCCTCTTCAACACCCTTCTAAAAGACAAGTGATAAATCATGCTAGCCTCATAAAAATGTCCTGACTACATGTCCATTTTCATTTATAAAAGATGGGGAATCTTAAATGTTCATTATAAAAAGAAAGATATTACTATCCCACACTGAATTCTCAGAAAATAAATTAAAGCTCCACTAAATAAAAAGGTCATTAAGATTAATCTAAATTTAATTTTAAAATTAATCTTAAAATCACAAAGATTAATCTAAATTTAATAATGATCACATAGTCAAGGTTTACACATCACCTATAAAAAGGTATTTAAAGATGCTTGAATTTAAAGACAAATTTCATTTTTTAAAAGTTGCCAGGATATTTCCTCAGCAGCAACACTCAGTACTGATACTGCTCTGTGATTTTGATTTCTCCTACATCCTTTCATACCAACCCAGGAAAGAAGACCTGAAATATTTTTTCCTCACCAGGTTAAAATATGTGTCAGAAGCATGTGTCAGTAACTCCCACTAAGAAATGGATGTCCACTACGACTTTACAGTGGCCTCCCAGCTCTTCAACTCAGGAGAGAAAGGAAAACTGATTCAGATTTTGAACTAATGATCTTTATCTAACATTTCCAGTGTTCTCACTCCACTTCCCAGAGATCACGTCACTTTCACTATTTAGAACAGAAACAGTTGGTTGCACACCAGTATTACATAAAATTTAAGATACCTATAACTTTTATTATGAACAGCATTATAGGGATGCTATGCTGGAGATTTACTGACTTCTAGATAAAATAAACTAGTCCCACATATCACTGAGAAATTCTGTATGTCAGTTTTCATATTTAATTAGATCTTAACAACTCCAGTGCCCTTTAAAATATACTCAGAAAAGTGACAATAAAAAAACAATTCAAAATGTTCAGAAAACTACTAAATCGTGATAAATTAAATACCTACTGATAACACTAGCTGATGAAGAATAACGCACATTTACTGGCCACGCTTTATATCATCTTTATAAAAAAACACAACCTTTAACATCAAGGGCAGGAGAAGGAACAGCTAGCATTCACTTTTCTAAATCCAACGAAGAATATGTTTCCTTGTCTTACGTCACACTTTCTACAGAAGTGAAAATAAAGGAAAAAAAGGGTATAACAAATTATACGCAACAACAGGAACAAGGCACTTACTTTTCAGTCTCCTATAGTAACAATATCTATCCGCTGGATCTCCAAAATTCTCACCAAAATCTGGCACAGAGAAAGCAATGAACGAAAACTGCAACCTCTGAATTTGGGGCCGGGGTGGAAATGGAAGTACCTGATTTGGTTTCCAAAACAAACTGATTTTAGAAGTGTTCTTGATTAGCTATTTCTATAACCTATCAGCACTGCAAAGGACTTTTTCAGCCATAGAACAGCACGTACAAAAGGACAGTCAAAAGAACACACCTTTACAGTTTATTTCCGAGACCTGTTCTTGCATCCCACTACTTCTGGTGTGATGCAAAATACACAAGTAACAGCTTTAATTTCATTCTCCTCAATTTTAAAAACCTGGTTATAAGCCCAGAAATTTATCCACTAAGAAGCAGCAGATCACCGAGACAGAAGAAGAAAATTCTAGCATGAAAGAAGAGTTGTACGACAGGCACACAACAAACTTTTGTCATCACAACTTTTCCCTTACATAAGGCTCCATTACCAGTAGTTTCTCTGGGATTCATATGTACGAAGGTGTCACATCAGGAATGAAATACTCTTTTCTCATCCAGCTCAAATGACTAGTTGGAACAATCTGCTCCTTTTATTCAACAGCATGCTTTTATTTTTCTTCACCACCTGCTGTAAAAGCATAATGACTAGCTCTAAATCTATCAAAGTAGATAGCTCTATGGTAAAAACCCAGGACAAAATTATATTTATCTGGGATATTAGGTAAAAGTCCTGTGAAAATTTAATTTTACTTCTCACATTGATTGGTGAATTCAAAGCCTGAAGAGTATAAAGATGCTATAGCAGGTCTCTTGTCAGTCATATATCCAGGAACAGGTTCTGCTTTTAAAATTGCCCACCTACTTCATTAATTTACCTGTTGCTATCACAGCATGCCTCAAAGCACAGGATGTTTCCATCTAAAGGCGCTACGTTATTTCTGTTACGAGCATTTTAAAACACATTGATTGCAGATCATCCAGACACCTATTAAGAATATACTATGAATTGCTGTTAATGCAGTTTGGGGATAAATTTTAATGACTCATGTTAAAATGCTTATGTTTGGTATTACGTACTGAAGTGTAACTCTGAAATAACCTTAGTTAACCCATGGCATCTAAAAAGGCAGAAGGTCAGAGGCATTATTTAATTAAAAAAATACCAAACCACTGAAAACAGTGGCACTTAAGGAAAATATGCCAGGTTCTCCTTCACTACAGGAAGAAGTCACACTAAATACTAAGAATATTTATCTACAAGCCGTATCTTATTTTGTAGTACTAGCATTCATTACACAAAACACAAATGACTACAGTTAAGAGCAATAAAAGCCAAGTAAATTCAATTACCTACAAATGCCTTTCAAAAATTTTCTAGCCTTGTTCCCACTATCAGTATGCTTTAGTCATCCTCTTGGCTTATTAACTTGAACCTGGAACTCCAGGTCTCATCCAAAAACACCGTTGGAGAGTAAACACCAGCAACTTAATAGGAAATACGACTGATTATTCCCAAGTTAGTGTTATTTTATTTTCATTGTAGGGCTTTTGTTCACAGTGTTAGAATAGTCAAATAATCTAAATATCCCTATAAGCATAAATGTTTCAGAAAAGGAAGTGGACAAAACCACTCCTAAATCACTACATGCTAAAACATTAAAAACCAATCCCACCCCCCAACAGCTATGAAGGAGTACCATAATCAATATAAGCAAAACCAAACCAACCAACCAACACTAAAGAGGTCATAACCAAGTCCCATCTATGCATACGTTTTTAAAATTTTGTATCTCTCTTCCATATTCCTAATTAATAGAATATAGTAGATTATTTTAGAAAGAAAAGATGGGAACTTGAAAAATACTAGGTTCAAATTACCAAGAATGCAGGAAGCCTCATGTGGACATCCTTTCCTGTCATATTCAGGGGAAGATCTCGCTATTAATCCCAGCATTTATCCTAACCCCAAAATTTTGGGATAGCATGAAGATTCACAATTAGACGTCGTCTACCTGTCCATGCCATTTATTAGATTCCTTCTAGTAAATTAGGTTCCTTCCCTCTATACCAGACCTGGAAAAAGCTTCTTCATCTCTGATTTCAAAAGCTTCATATTGACATGCAAGACGAAACCCTTCCATGCTTTACCTGCAGTGAACAGGACAGGAAAAGGAAACAGATGAAGGGCTGAGAAGATCAGTCTCTATTACACTAACTGTCCTTCAGTTTCCAAACCAAGCAAAATCTAATCTAAACAACAGTGTCCTAAAATTTCCTCCTGTTCTCCAGGGAAAGGGAGGTTTTCTGTTCTTTACTGAAGAGGTAACAACAGGTAGCTGTGAAGAGTCACAGTTGCTTGATGTCTTTTTCATGTTTTCTTCATCCTTCATTTGCACAGGCAAAGGAACAGAGAGTAAATAGCGCTGCGTATACAGATCACTTCATAGAACTGAAGCTACCAAGACAATTTCCATTTCAGTTCACAAGATATTTCTGAAACCATGAATAGATTCAACAGCTTCAGGAAATTATGAACAGAACTTCATTAATACACAAGTGTCAACATCCACAAAACACGAAAGCTATTTCATGTTTCAGCTCATAGGCTTCCAGCTTTAGTATTCCTCCGGTGCACTGAGCAGACTTCTGACCAATTGCACTGATGACAAGGAGTTAGACCACTCCAATACAAATAACTGGGGGGGTGAGGGGTGGAATCATGTACTTGAGATTAATATTTTCATGACTATACCAACAATAACTAAAACACCAGCAAGAAAATTCTATGACTTCAAGGACACGAATGTGAGCTCCAAAATGAAATTAATTTTTCATTATTTATGGATACGTGGTCTTACAACACTGCTTCTGAAAATAACACCTTTTCCAAGACAGTGTTAGCACTTATTTATAGAAAATCTTACGTAGATACCACAGTCTCTGGCATTTCTCCTAAATGTTCTCACAAGATGCTGTTAAAAGTTAATGGATAAGAACGCAACTAAACTCAGTAGGACTGCTGAATGAAGACAGCCCTGCATCCATTACATTAAATCACAAAATTTTCTATAGAATCAGAGTGCTAGGTTATTTTGTAACCTACTCTCCAAGGAAAAAAAAAAAAAGCTGAAACAAGGACTTGGAAGAAAAAAGTTTATAGCTAAACTCTTATCTCTACTAATCACATCAGCAATTCAACCACCAAAGCAGGCCTAACAACTATACTAGCCACCCTATTACAACTTTGATAGTTTAACCACAAAACAAGGCGACAGGGGAAAAATAGGTTATTTAAACTTTGTTCTGAAAGCCGTTTCTTTTGATATCAGGTATCAAAATTTTGTCAAACAGACAAAAACAAGAATTTCCAGCTGGACAGTAGGAGCAACCATTCAAAAATAAAAAGCAGTCTCATTTGAGGACAACAAGCAATCACAAGTTACTACAGCAACAGTGCAGAAGCCAGACAAACAAATGAGGAAATGAGGGAAGAGTGCCGAAGTTATACAGACTAAAGTATAAACGGAGCTCAAGGAAGGGGAGGGCAAAGAGCTCAAAAGGAATATTGCCAACATGAAAGCTGAGGAATTCCTAGGGGGAGGTTAGCGTAAGACTCTGCATAAAATTTTAAATGATCATGTAAAAAGGAAGATCAAATTAAATTAAAGGAAATGGGACAAGCTCTGATGTCAAAAATGACAGAAGCTGTTACAAAAGGTCATTTCTGAAGCCACAGAAGGAGGTAAGTCCAAGAAGGTGGAGAGATGATTGAAAAGTTCAGTCATGGATCATCCAGCGTCACAGGAGGATGACAAGAACCTCTCAGAAGAGATCTTTCAAGAAACTACATCAAGATACATGAAGAATTTAGCTAGCGGTGAACCACAGAACTCAGGCACGTGAATGAGAGGTAACGTGCAATATTGAGATGGAAAAATATATCTTCACACACAGAGGCATTGCTAAACTAAAAGCCAAATTCTTTTACATCAGAAGTGCAGTTACTACTCTAGCTTCCCATTTCATAGTAAGAAAGCAGTCATAAGTATTTTAATATCTAGGATATCTTTTCGTGCAATCCAGCTATACTCTCATGAAAGGAGGGCTAGAAAGAAGAACAATGTAAATGTATTTTGAAAACACAGTGAAGGTTTCTATACCCATAGGAAACAGCCAAGCTCCCCAATTTAGAGAAACACCTGCTGAGATAAAGACCAGTAAATAACAGATTTCAGATGTATTGGCCCCCAGTCTACAGAATCAGAGAATGGTTGAGTTTGGAAGGGACCTCCTGAGTTCATCCAGTCCAACCCTTCTGTTCAAGCAGGGCCACCTACAGCTGGTTGCCCAGGACCACGTCCAGACAGTTTTTTAATATCTCCAAGGACAGAGACTCCACAACCTCCCTCGGCAACCTGTGCCACTGCTCGGTCACCCTCACAGTGAAGAAAAAAGTGTTTCTTGAAGTTCAGAGGGATCCTCCCTGTGTGGGAGACAGTGCTAAAAGCCTTACTGATGTCTAGGCAGACAATATTTGCTGCTGTCCTTCATGGGCCTGGAAATGGTTTCGAGGATTAGCTGTTCCATCACCTTCCCAGGATCAAGGTGAGACTGATCAGCCTGTCCTTCCCTGGGATCTCCTTCTTGCCCAGTCTACTATTAAAATATTGTCTCATCTTAAACTTTTTTCAGTAATACTTCGTATTTTCTCTGATATCAAAACGAAGCTCTGTACGTCCTTACAACTTTTAACATCTTTTATTCAATCACAGACGAGTACAACATTGCCCACTGCAATATCATGCTTAAACATGGACTATAAAGTATCAGAGAAAAGCTGGGGTAAAAACTAGAATTATATGAAAGCTTTTCATACTGAACAAGCTGAGAGCAGTGAACACACAGAAATGGAGGTTTCTCTCTCTTTCTGAAATGTCTTCCACCCTTCCTCTTTAGCCTTACAAATCTAAGTCTTTCATTAAAGGTACACTACAGAATCAAATTAATATCAAATGGATGATTCACTTCACATACTACTCTTTGTATTAGTTCTTACTTCATTCTTCAGCACAGTAAGATTTATCAAAATATTTCATAGACTATCAGGAAAATATTTTAGGTAGATTTCATTAGGAAAGAGTCATCTGACAGCAAAGCTATTGAACACACTCAGAGCACACATACAGAAAAGGAAGATGCTAACAACTCACTCTCTCTCTTTACACCTTGTAGGTAAATCACTTCTTACTGTTGAACTGATTTAACACATAAATTGTGCACATAAGCATATAATGTGTCTCTCGCCTCATCACAATCAGTCCTCAACAAGACCTCTGATGAGCAAACACCACAAGCCATCACATCATTTTGGACAAAGCTTACTGATATGCCATCAAACTTAGTTTCATTTGTGCAATAAAAAATACCCTCTCCAGACAAATTGCAACGGGCGTGTAAAGCTCTGGCAAGAAATCACTATTTTAGAGTAGAAATTTTTATAATCTGAATTGTATTTCTACCACAATTTAACAAAGAAAATGCTATTTTGTGACTCCCCAGGGAATTGAACTCAAGGATTCGAAACTTGTACTTTTATCTGCAAACCTGCACTTTAGTTTCAACAGAAGTAACTATTACAAGAATACTTAAATGTGTTATAGTATTTTTCAAGTAGATTCAAGTTGTATTTAATCCCTCCACTTCTTAAATGGAGAAATACTCTCACTGGGGTGGCTTTGTGAAGTGGTGTAATAGATAAGCCTGAAGGTTAGACGAATCCTACTTTAGACCATGCAATGAAATTGTAGCATTTTGGAGCCAATCATCTGTCTGTGTCCTGAAGGTATACTGCCCACAGCACAGTGAGGTGAACAGAGAAACATGATTCCTGTGATCTTACAATTTCAGCACATAAGTGAAAACGTATCCCTTTATGTTATACATTGCATAGAAGTCAAGTACAAGAAAAACTATCCTGGCAGGCACTGATAGGGTACCAATAATAGCATCACAGAATCATAGAATCATTTTGGTTGAAAAGGACCTTTAAGACCATTGAGTCCAACCGCTAATCTAACGCTGCCAAGTCCACTACTAGACCATGTCCCTAAGCACTACATCTCTGAGCAGACATTTACCACTCAGTCTTAAGACTTCAAGGCTTACCTAGGTATTTTCATGAAAACATCATCTTGATGCTAAACAGCAATTAAAAGGTAATTCAATAGTTAGAAATTATAAAGAAAGAAATGAAGAAAAGAACACAGAACATTTCTTTGCAACATCATAAGCCATATCCAGACATGATGTGTGGTTCTGGTTTTCCAGCTCCTAAGGGTTATAGCAGAAATAAAAAAGGCTTGGAGAACATCCAATAAAGATGATGATAGGATGCTTAAAGTATTAGACATAAAAGACTAGAAATTTTAAGCCAGAGATGACACAGGAAAGAGGACAGATGCATCCTTAGTGACACAAAGATGAGAACAGAGATCAACTGCTTATTTTGTGTGTGTGACAACATTACAGGGCTTCAAATGAAGCTATGGGGTTTCAGGATCAAACAACACCACGGTGTTAAGCTGTGGGACTCCTTGCCACAGGCTGCTAGAACTGCTACAGAGATTCAGGGGAGAGGATGGACAGAATCACGGGTATCAGCTGAGAAACACTATACAGAAAGCACCTTTGGCTCAGAAGATCACATGCCACTTAGTATTTTGGGAAAGCATACCTACAGACTTGCCAGTGACTAGAAGAGAGTATAAAATCGGGGCATTTGGAGAAAAGATACTGAGCTGTATCCATCTTTGGACCAACACATGCTATTGAATAAGAAAACGTATAAAACGTACAACAAAATAAAGCCATAACTGACTATTTGATGTATTTACGAGGCTAAACTATCTCAGAGGGCAAAAATTGGATGCTAGAAATTAAGGAGGGAGAAAGGGAGGGATATTATGTTGAATGGAAGAGAACAAGATAGAAAGAGTAATGGGAGGACTACAATACAAACCAGCAGTCAAGAAGTCTGAAGAAGTCATGTCATGAATACGTATCGTTCTAAGTAGCCTAATATCTACAGGTTTCTGCTGGAACTCCCCATCACTCTATTCTCTCCTACCACACGCAATCACTGATGGGCTCCATTAGTCAAGAGTACTGCCCTGTGCAGGAAAGCTTATACGGGTTTCTGCAAGGAAACAGATATACACGGCTCTGAGAACAAGGTAACAAACAATTCAGATGTAGTTCTGACATGACAAAATAAAGTAAAAAGATATGCACACAGTAGCGTTCTCAGCAATCATCAACCACATATGTATAACCTCCCTAGTAACTTTTTTCCTTAAACAGCACTTGAAAGCTTAGTAACCGAAGCTGCAATCAAACTAGACTGCATTTTATGATTCACTCTTCAGAGTACTAAAGTATGTTCTGTACTCCCTGTTCCTATTAAAAAAAAGAAAAAAAGAAAAAAAAAAAAAAGTCTTACACTTGGCTCTTATACTAGCTTCTTTTCTTCAAGCTAGACAAGGTATTTATACATTCAACTAGAACTTGTGCAAATATTGCATGCCCATGTTTTCACAACATCTATCCACAAAAATAAATATATGACAAAGCATTTACTTTTCAGTATACCATTAACTCAAACGGGGCAGTTTGCTAGCGAAAGGAAAGAGAGGTGGCAGCAGTATAAGCTTCTAAAAAGTATCAGTTAAATTAAAATTCATATGTCTCATCTGTACAATGAAAACCACACAGAAGAAGGAAACATCTGGAGAGTTTCATGTTTGGTATGGGAGCGAGGGGTTGTCTGTTGGTTTTTTTAAAGCCAAAAGAATAAACGTGAATTGTTTCAGTGGGCAATGGGTGTCCTGATGCTTGCATTACTTGTCACTATATATATAAAAAAAACCTTGACAAAAGAAGCATCCTTCTCTGATAAGTTTCTGATTTTTTCTGTACTATAACTTGAAGAAAGTGAAAAATTGGCTCTGCGCTACCAAGTTATCATTTTAAAGTTAAGATACAGGACATAAATCAGAGCAATACAGTCAGAACAAAATACTTCATAAAGACCAACACCCAAGGAAAGCACAAAAATGTTTAATACAATATAAAAATCAATATTTAATAACCAACACATAATCTGGATGCAATGAATAAACCAACAAGCATAATAAAATTTTGCTGGTTTTAAATTGAAACACTTTAGTACCAGAGGAATATATGTAATTTGTAATAAAATAACAGCCTCAAGGAGCTTTCCTCCTCCTAATTTTTTGCCGTATCACAGTCCACTCCACAGAAGTATGAGACAGCTGAAAAACAGAAGTGTTTTGTTCATACCTGCCATACCAGTAGGTCGATCACATTTTCACAAGAAACAAGAAGTGACCGGTATAGACTCCTGAAAATTGCTGGTTTAAGTTCAAGTACAAATTCGTGACACCCAATGGCACTGTGAGGTTCTGTCCTCTTGTCATCCCCTGTAACTGTGGATACTTGCAAAGGGACAAAGATGGACTCCTGGTCTTGTCTGCATCGCAACTCTAGGTATCCTCATCAACACACACATTTGCAAACATTTTCTCTACGGGGTTGACTCCAACGTACCCCTGATCCACTGAACCTCAGCCTGCCTTTCTGACAACGCCTGGCTGTCATGAGCAGCGCAACACACAACCACCCTTTTACTCCAATCTTGATCTCAGGTCAGCACGTGTTTTCTCAAGTGTTACAGACACCATCACCCATCACTGACATCTTCATTCAAGCCTCTTCTTGTGTCCTTCACTCCACCTATGCCTGATTTTTGAAGGGTAACTGAAAAGCTTCCCCGAGACACACTTTATCTGTAACTCTTTTCCAGCTTTCATCTCCCCTTAACCCAATCACTTCGGAATCTCCTCTCTGCCCTTGCAAATGCATCTTCTCCCACTCTTATCTATTCCCAGTACTGCTGAAAAGGCTCTCTTTACAGCCCATCACTTTGGCTGCCTTCCACTTTCACTTCCTCTCTCTCCATTTTCACAGAAATAAGTTCCTTTCACAGAAGGAACTTATTTTTGTAGCACAAAAGTCATAGGTAGCTAACAAACTGCAACTGTTCTTTAAAGAGAGATTTTTGGTATAGCTGGCCCTGATACCATCTCTGGAGTTGAGCATGAAGAAGTGCTAGCATAACTCAAAACTCAGAGAGCCAAATCAAGAGGCCAACAGCATTATTCAGCAGTCTTGCACTGCCTGCATCTTCTACCAGCTATAGAGAAATGGAACTGAAAAAGATCAACTTTGCCAGCACGTCTTTTTTACTAGCCGAAGAAGAGACACTGTCAACACCTTCTCGTACAAGACAACTCCTTGTAATGTTCACATGCATTTAATGCCCACAGATCAGATTTCAGGGAAGTACAATTCAACAGTGATCAGTCCTCTGCCTAGCAGTGACTGCGGCACCCATGCACCAATATGCCTTTGTCTTGTTCTCTATATAGTCCAGTTATATGGAAAACACTCATCTTCCAGTCCAAATTAGTTTCACCTAGAAACACCATTTTGATCCCGTTAGCTCAACTTCTTGCTTGTCCACAGCCCTCTCACTAAGGTGAACAATCACCTTCTGGCAACAGAAATAATCACCTTCAAATCAGGATGAAGATCAGTTATATTTTGTAGAACAAAATCACCGCTCAAGATTTGCTGCAAGGTACTCTAATAATCCATCTCATGGGCTAACCAACAAGACAGAGCTAGTTTTTAGCAACGGCTTTGTTCTGAAGGTCTCAATTTGACACCCCATTTTGCAAAATTATAGTAGAAAACGATGATGCCTTCTGTTTAGAAGGTATACTAAGTCTACTAACAAACCTATCCAGAATAACCCCTAAGTGATCTGTTTCTACTGTGCAACGGCCTTGAACCAGCCACCCTTTTCACCGTCTACAAGAACAGCTGAAATGAACAGGCCTTAAGAGCCGGTATAAGTACTAGCGCTCCACATTTTCAAAGCTCTTTATCAGTGTTACCTTTCAATCCATACAGTACAGTTATCTATGCTGATGACACCTGCCTGGGTACCTAATCTCAATCCTTTTCTAATCCTGAGGGAACCAGGAACTGCAAACTGGCAGTTATATCAGGCTCTTACTGCAGTTGGCATATTTTCCACCTCTAGTAATGCTTTTGCGACTCAATAGCAGAGCGTTTCCAAAAAAGAGCTCTACCAAAACAATTCACATCTGTTCTCTCTCAGCATCATTCTCAGTAGGTCTCTGACTTACCACGGCCATCTGATAAAATTGGATGCAACACCCTCCCCCCAAGCCCAAAAATCACAATAATAGTCTACACAGCAGCAATGTTGGATCTACCCAGGGATCACTCATACTCTCTGGACATCTGCTCGAGGGCTGCTACTCTACAGCCTAAGTATCACATACCACTCTGGGCCCACCTACCTTACATGTAGTTAGCTGTCATGCAACTCCCCACTACTATGAGTGTCGTTTCAGACTACAGATGGCATCTCTACCCCAGCTGCCACTGCTGAGTCATACTGCTCTGCCATTTGCTCACTTTGAATACGTGTTTGCTAAAATAGTTGCTAAGATTGAAAGCTCATCTGACTTATTGTACCCAGATCTGTTTTGGTATCAAGCCTCAAATTTTTCTTACTGTCAGCTTTGTCACGCTGCTGTTTGTCAGAGGCAACTCACTAGAAGAGGGTAAGATACCACTTGGCAACCAGGTTTTTCTCTGCCTCACTACTTCAGGATGCTCCCAAATCGTCTGTGTGCCGGCAAGAGAGGCTCCTGGTGCAAGGAGGCAGCGCAGGACCCAGCTGGGTTCCAGCTGAGTGGAGGGGCTGGCACATCTGCCTGCAGATACAGGAGCAGCAGCCTCCCAGAGGACAGGCTTCAGCCCAGAGCGGTCACAGGCTAATGCAAGAAATTTCATTTCCAAAATTGATGCAGCTTGGTTTCTGTACATACAACAACAGTAGTAATGAAATTTGAAACTTGATTACTGGAAATATTTTGCTACCTCCCTCCTAATGCATCTACTGCAACCCACTCAATACTACTACATTCAATCCATAAACTAGAGAACTAGAAAATCCCAAAGAGGAAAAGTGCTAGAAATAAAAAGTATTAATTTGTTAGTTAACAGGGAACACAAAATGAAGGAGACTAACTGCCAGAAAATATTTTAATTCCTTCAGCATTCAGTTAGAAAAAGGCACACGCTCCCCAATCCATTGCCATACTTTGTAAAGAAAGCATTAGGCAAGATAACTGTTCTCAAATATTATTCAAGACAAGTGACTACTTACCACATCATAGTTATGCAATTAATAATACTAAAAATAACAAGAAAGAGAGAGTCTTCACTGACTCTGAATCAAACAGCAAATAACAACGACTAAAAGTTAGGATACCACCTAATCCTCAAAACTCCTTTGGCACGGTAGGAATAGCACTACCAGGATACAGCGGGTTTTATGAAAAGCAACTTTCAGGTGGATAAGGCAAGGCAATTCCTCTCACCTCACCCCATCATCTTTATATTTGTACATTGTACACAGGACACATAAAAGAATATACTAACTCTACACCACCAAAACCAATCATATTTTTTAGAAATATTGAAAGACAATTAGAAATAGTTAAGTGGCAGGAGACAAGAGGAAGAACTAAGGACATTTTTCCTTAGGCCAAATAGTTTTTAGTATCAATGCTACTCTGATGAGGGTTCAAAATTTTGTGCTTTCTTGCCCTTTGGAACAAGCAGACATCTTCATCCTTTGATACAGTAATTTATTTCTTTGCTGCTTTTAGGTCCAGCAAACCAGAAATTCACAACTCCAATTTCAGAAAGTAAGCAGAGGAGAATCTAATTTGAGCTGGTTTTAAATTATACAGCCACAAATGAATTAACATTATGTTTATTCATTCAACATGTTCAGGTCACCTTTAAACCTCCTGCTACCAATTCATATGCTAGACTAATTGCTTCAGTTTCATCTTTCTTTCCTCTGAAGAGGAAATTCATATTTGTAGCTGTAGACCTTGAGGAGCAGAAGGAGAATGAACTTTCATTTTTGGTTCTTTTAAAGTCTCAAAACAGTGTTCAGTTTGTACTATTTCCAGGAAAAAAAAAGCTAGGACCTTAAGTTTTTCCATTCAATGCACAAGTTGCAATTTAAAAACTTATGGTCAATTTATACTTTTAAGTAATTTTAAATATTAGATCAGACAAGATGAATATCAGAAATTCAGATCAGACAAAAATCTGTTAAAGAACCCATCATTTAGGAATTGCAAATGACATCATCGTCATCAACGCTCACACAGTAAAGCAGTGACAGATAAATTATTCCAGCTGGCCAGTGACAGCTGGAATATTTAAGCCCCCCAAAACTGCCACCTCACTGACAGCCCAAACTCATCTGTGAATTATCACACAGTTGTCACAGTCTGAGGTAACCACAGGAATACCTCTGGTTTAGACCTTTTACCAGCTGACATTTCACAATGCTATTTCATCATGAAAATTAAATGCTCTTACATTTCTACAAGATGCAAACGCTGGTGCTCTAATCTGTAAGCAACTATCTGACAAAGAGAGAGTCATAATAATTTTGGACTAATATCCTACTTGGCCTATGGGAGGGAGCATTGAACATTGCTGCTGATGTAAAGAATTCAAGAAGGAGAAAGTGTCAGTTCAAGAAGAGTAAGAAGCCGAGAAGCAGCACCGGAGTGACACAGTTTTGCCCTAGGACAGAACCCTGCCACAGAGTCCTCTCGTCAGCTCTGCCTGAAATATGTAAAAGCAGCAAGAAATAAGCTGTAGCTGTTACTCAGGATTAAATACAGTAGGAATACACAAGTGCAGACTGATGCTAAATTTACAAGAATTTTTTAACACTTTCTATTTTTCAGGCAAGATGTTATGCATACAGGGGCTATTTACACACATTAATGCTTCTAATGCAGCAGCCTGCTTGAACTCAGGCTCTGAAAAATAGAAGGCAATGGGTAGGAGGGGAGGTGCTCCTCTTTATCAGCAGCATCTTACTTTAAATGAATAAGATGAAAGGAAAAAAGGAAAATTAAGAATAAGTATTGAAATGTGAAAGAGAAGGATAGCAGTGAGTAAGCATTAGATGTTACACCTTTTTTTTTTTTTTCCTTGGGGAAAAAAAAAGACTTGATATTGAATTCTTTTTACATAAGCCATCAATACAAAACAAACAGAATGAATACTTGGAAAAAATAAATAAAGAATATTTCTAGTTAGAATCACTGTTTCTAATTACTTCATGACAAATTATCACGATAAAATGTCATACTTCCAATTTAGGGAGCAAGTCTTAAGTCATTCAGTGCCTAAAGATATGAATTACAAAAGTAATGAATAGCTTTAGTCAAGTTTAGGCCAACTCATTTGTGCAAATTCTTCAAGTACTGTTCTGCAGAAAAAATACTTTATATAACCTCCTAATATAAACAGGGGATTAAATAGCTGTAAAACTCCTGCATTTCTTTTGTTAATCAAATATATAATATTAGAATTAATAAAAATACTCAAAAATACACTCACACCCAATATACTCAATAAAATATAATACAGACAGAGGCACTGGCAATAAGACACTTTTTGTAGCCCTGACAAATGCCACTGCTCAACGTTTCACTCCCACTACTTTATTACATAGAGGCTGGTGATCAGACAGGAGCTACTGCTTTAGTGTGATATGGCATTACTCTCTTATTTGGGATTTACTGTAAAAAAGGTTGGAAATTTTCACGTACCCTATTCGAATTACTCTGTTCCAATTCTTTCTACTCCATTTTATTTTCATGAGAACCAAGTACAGTAAAAACTAGAACAGTTCCAGTTTTTATTAAGCACTACCTGTACCACAGTTGTCTTTCTTCAATAATACAGCACTGCGCTTAAAAAACAAAGTTATTCTTACAGATTAATTTATTCTCAAAATCTCTCCTGAGAGACTGGCTGGCAGTATGTGCTTTCTGAAGAAGCTATAAGATAGGATAGATGAACAATTCCTAAACAATCAGAGTTGTATCTCACAGCTCATCTCTGAGCCCACAATACATCATGAGGTTTGCTGCCTTCAACTACGGCAACAGCTCCTTGCTGGGCCACTGCTGTCACTAATCAGTTTTTCTGGAGTGTCAGAATATTAAATTTCCAGTGATGATGGTCACTGCCACGCTTTTGGCTATGCATCAGTCATTTATTATAGCTTCACAATTTGCCAGCTGAGAAAAGAGCAGCAGATAGTCAGCTTTAAATTGATAGAAAAAAAGGACAACTTTTTAATTTGTTTTTAGGGAACTACACAAAATTTATTTATATATTCTAGATGCTTGGATATCATGTCACAAGTACGAAATCTTCCTGGAAGAAAGTGAGAACATGAAGCTTCCACTACATACAGGAGCATCAATATACTCACCTACTTCACCACCCACTCTTCCAGTCAGCAAGTCAAAAAAACTGACCAGCCATTAAAGGACTCAAACCCAACTTACTCTACACTTAGTGCTTCCTTCTTGCTTACTAAGCAGAGAGAGGAAAGCACAAATTTGGAAGGAAAGCGAGTACCAAGGAGTAAGCATTACTTTCTATCAAAGTTTCACCATCTCTCCTCCATAATACACGAGCTGACAGAGGACCAAAGAGCTTTGATGGCATACACATCCCTCTTACAGACTTCTCCAATTTTACTTTTTCTTCCAAATGTAGCATTTGTGATAGTCTTTCATCTTATTTGTCTGTATGCTAAGAAATGTAATTTTCCTTTCATAATTTATTCTTTAAATAGCAGCAAATGAAACACAAAAATACGAAACAGAATGCCTGAGGTTTATTCTGTCCTACAAGCAAAACGTGGGCACCCAGAACAGCCATTTCTCATCCTAGAGAATACTAGCAGCTGGCATTAGCTTTTGATTAAAAGGTTAGTATAGAGTCAGCCTAGAACGGAAGATACATTGACCTACTGCGACCAAACAGCAATGAGTAAGAGAGTTCTCGTGTACGATAAGCAAATGAGATCTTATCTACACAACGTTTTTAGACTTTTTGTGAACCATAGAAGTGTTTACTGATATTTCTCTCTCCTCTCCAGATGACATTTTTGTGCTTTGTTCTGTGATGAAAAGCAAATTCAATCTCTCAGCAGCTCCTTCCAATCGTAAAAGTAAAGTTTAAAAACTTTACAGTTTTAATTAAAGTGGGGGTTTGTGGTGTTGTGGGGGGCGATGTTCTAAAAATTTGCTAGGAAAAAAGTTAGAATTCTAAATCTAAAAACTAAAAGCAGCAAGAATAAAAGTGTCCAGTATAAGAACTGTAGCTATGACTTTTTACATTTTTTTCTCTTTGACAGACAGTGTTTAAGGAATGAGACAGTCTGAACAGCTTAGCCATTTTGGTTTCTGAGGCTAGAACTGGGCTAATGGAGCAAAGAACACTGAGCCTAGTTATGTCCTTTATTAATTAAAGTGCATGCACAGGTAAAGGTTTGTCACCATTACCTGAAAACCATTTACTCTCACATTGATGTGCAAATCCCACTGATTACTAAAATCTACAACCTTTTTTTGAAGAAACAAAGCCAAGTCCAGGAAGAACAGTGAAATCTTTCTCTAATGAGCCCAAACATAAAAGATTCCCTTTTCTAATATGAAAAACTGTCTTCCCATCATCAAGTAAGTGTTCCGGTTACTGCATCCTAAGTAACACACTCAAAATTAATCCCTGCTTCTCCAAAAGTAGGTGGGCTCCTCATTAACTACTTAATAGAGGGATGAAAATGCCGCTGTCACTTCAGCCCCATGCCTACAGCCCTAACACCTCCCTGCAGGCTCTCCTCCAGCTTCTGCCATTTGGTGCAACCACAGACCATCAGGTTGTGGGAAAGCAGCTATTTGTCAGGCTCACTAAACACAGCCAGCACGTCCACAATGGGCAGACAGGGACTTGATCTGTCCCAGCTCCACAGCAGATGTGAGTTTGCCCTGCCAGTGCACCAAGCCACTGGAAAGCTTTGTAAATGTGTTAACACAGTGGCCAGCCTGAACTCAAATGCCCTGTTTGGAGAGAAATCATATTAGCCTGGTCTGAGCACTGCACTGGGTCAGCACAGCTCTTGGACAAGAGCTAGGATGATGCTCCTCGGGCTCGGAGCACGCTCCACTGTGTCTGCTGCAGAACACTCTATGGGCATACCCAGTTTTAGTCATCTGCGTGGAAAAAACCTGCAGCGGAGAGCTGTCGGCACTTCTGAAAAACAGCTGTTACAATTTATACTAGAAATTAAAGCAGAAAAAAAAAATGTTCAGTTGGGATGCAATGTTAAACACTCCTATCAAAATAAGACATCATTTTAAGTGCTTAAGATGAAATTGTAAAGCCAGTAAACAACAACAGTTTTATATCAGAGCTTAGCCAAAAGTGTTTCCAGTTGCACTGACTTTTGAGGTTTTGTTTTTCACAGAGAAAGAATTGCGAAAAAGCCTCAAACAAAAATCATGATGCTTCCTTGCCGTGAGGACTTAATGGTAAGTATCCTTCCCTGTCAGCAGGAGACCCAAACGTAAAACATCCTGCTCAAAGTCGTAAAACATTCAGACACAGTTTGCCACTTCAGAAAAAAATGAGTCTCACCAGAGCAAAAGGCCAATGTAACACAGAAAAATGGCCAGATTTACATTAGCAGTAATGACAGTGGAGAGAAGTGATCCCTGACCTCCCAGTACAGGGTACTGTGCTATCTGTTAAGTACCAGATTTATGAACAAATGTTTTGTCAGAACAGTTTTGCAGGTCTGACCTAAATTTATATGCAATTCAAGGCAACTCAAACTAAATTTAGTAGCAGATAAATGCATCAAATAGACCTCTTTTACATTCATTTCCCGAATTACCACTCTCAAATTTGTGCTCACACCTACAAATCATTCTGACCTTTAAGAAGGCGAACTTGACAACAACATATTGTACTGAAACAAGAAGAAATAAATGCAAAGTTATTTTAAATCTATAGTTGTATCTGAACAGCTCTAAGTAGAACAAGAAATTCCTAACGCGTTTGAAGAGCAATAAGCAGTGTATTAACACTGCAGTCTGGGGGCATATTACTGAGCTATTTCAACAGAAAACAGGTCAGACAAACCAGCGCTATTTGAAGAAAAGAGAGCGTGATCTACACTACTGCTCCAACCAGTTTTAAAACTGGTTAGAAAATTGTCAATGTATACAGCCCCAAAGGCAAAATAATCCATCTTAAATGCCCTGGGAAGAAATTAAACTGTTATATTCAAGCTGCTGCTTCCACTGGCACCAGCCAGAGATTCACAAATCCAGCCCTGCTGGTACATGTCATGAAAATAAAGAGACAAGAGATTCTAACGACCAACAACAACAAAAAATTGATGAAACCGTAAAAACCACCAGAAAAGTCATCGTATAACTGACTAAGCACAGAAAAATCAAAGTATACCTGAGCACATTAAAAAGATATTTTAATTTAAAAAAAAAAGTAAACATAATTTCTATGCCTCAAAATAACCATTTATTCTTGGGAGGGAGGGAGGCGGGGAAGACAGGGCAGGATATGATTGACAGCTCTTCATATGGAAGAATTCAATTAAAAGATTAATAATGCCCTGCTGACAACAGAAAAATTTGAAGTGTGTAATCTTTGGACTTCACCATGGTTTTAAAAAATTGCCTTTCCATGCTGCTTCTAATATTTCTTAAATAACATGCCTAGAACTGCAGCACCTAAGAAACAGTTATTAGAGTGGAGTCTGCACAGCTGACAGGTTCTTGTCCAACGCACCATCACCACATGTCTCACAGCAGATTGTTTCAAAGCAAAGACCACTTTTATAGCAGCTAATCAAATTTGAGAAAGCTAAAGTATTTTGATAGCCATGACATCGCTTGAAGGACACAGGAAAAAAAAAAAAACAATACAGAAAAGATTTTTAGTTTATTTAAACTTTTGCTCTATTGTCAAAACACTCTTCAAATATTTAATTAGTACATTAGTCCCTAATCAAGGTCCACTACATCTTTGTCTTCGTAGTTATGTGACTAAACCTTTCCAAATATAATTACGTTTCCTTCCACTAGGTTGTTCTGATCTTCTTGGATGAAGAAGCCCTTCCTCGCCATTTCCATCTCTGACTAAACCAGACTTGCTTCATGTAAGCAAAGGAATTGGATGAGAGAGATTCAGATTAAGCCATGAAAAAGATTATAAAAGGTAGCCTACAGACGTTAAATAACACTCTGAAATTATAATCACCTTAGCATGGCAAGTCTCTACATTACAGCTGTGCACACTTCGGGTTTTTAACATCTGGTATATTGCTGTTGGTATATGAGACTACCTTATCTCACATAAAGTACTTCCAAAAGCAGCTGGAGAAGACAGAGGCAAATGATAATACAACAGCATCGCCTGTAACACAAGTGTAAAATTTGAGGAGCATTAATTGCAGCAGAAGTCATCAGCCATGCAAAGAGGCTCACAAATGGAAATGCCCACCTGGAATCACAACAGATTTGTACTACAGCTCTGCCAAACTCTGCTTCATCCTGGCATCATTCTCTGTATTCACATCAAAAGTTAATCTCCTTCCACAAAATTCTTTTTGAATAAACCTGCTTACTTTACATATACACGAATGTTTTTCAACCTTATATCCATGTTTCACATTATGCGAATGTTATTTTTTGCTCACATGAAGTCCAAAATTTTTACTTACTAGGTATTTTCTCCAACAGATTTTCAAATGACTAAATAGCTTTTACAGCAGTTTCAACTCCTCAGTGCAGGTCTGCTTGTTTCATACATACAAACTCTTGATTTTGGAACTACAAGAAGTCAGTGAACCAATAACTGATTACCTACTGCAACACTGACATTTTTCTTTCATGCTTATTCGGGGTGCATAGCTATATGCATCATCTTTTTAGTCTGTAAGACTACCTGCATTTATTTTTTTTCAACTAGCCAATCAAAGCCACTGAAAGTGGTTATCACGCTCATTTAAGGACACAGAGATGTAACTTCTTAGCAATACTAAGAGATATCAATTACTGTCTCCAGTGCTATTGGTAGATACTCCTGTTCTAAAAGGAAAACCTTAGAACATGCAAAAATGTAGAGGTTTGGTTAAGTGAGAAGGGGCACGATCTTGTGCCACTGAGCAGTCTGAGCAACCCAGGCTTTGAGCTACGCAAGAGTTAAGTCCAGAGCTCTGAGTATGTAAATCCATAGACCAATCACAAGTGCAATCGGGGCGCGTGATTAGCATGTACTCAGGTTACCGCCTATATATTCGCGGCATGCTTTGCGAATAAACGAGAAGCTTCCATACTCACATTAAGAGCGTGTCGTTTACTCCGGACCCCGTCACCCAGCACCCCCCGTTTTTCCCCTTACTTCACAAAAACACTGAAACATCTACCTTAATGCCTTCCTTAAAAAAAAAGCCGGGGGCTCTTGATAGATGCATCTAGTAGGTAGGTACAGCTGGGCCATGGTAGGCATAGTCATTTTGGAGAAAAGACTCAACAAAGCATACAGAAGATCCAAACATTGGAAACACGTCATTTCTAAAACCAACAGAGTCATTGAACCCTGGGTGTGAAACACTAGCATGCTTACTTCTTCTAAATTCAAAGGCTTGCCTAAAAAGTGAAACATAAAAACATAACTTTAGTAACAAAAATTTATTAAATTCTGAAGGTTATTTTCTCCTTCCTAGTAGCAGAGGACAGCAGGGGTTCAAGGAGACAGGTTGCCTGGAGGGGTAAAAATGCACTCCTATCTACCATTATCATTTTTGCAGAGCCTGAACTCTTATCAGTATCTCTTGATATTGGCTCTCTCCAAGGCCTCAAAATAATTGACTGGAAGCTATGTTGAAAGAGTCACGTTGTATCAGCTCTGTGATAAACTGGCCAAAGGGAGGAAGAGGGTTAGGCACGGCACAGCCTGGGTTGCAACCTATGACTCATTAAGATGCTATTCAGCACTTCTAGAGCAATCCACATGAGAGGGGAAGAAAGCCATGTCTTTTGAAAGCTAGGATTATACTGCCTCGCTGCACCATTGTCGATCCAGCCTTGCACTATAGCTAGCCATCTTCTTTCAAGTTCATTTGACCTGGAATTGTTGGGGTTTTTTTGGTAACCCTTAGCAACGATTCATAACATTCTTAGCAATGACAGAAAAAGACACAAAGCGAGTGTTCAGCAACTTAATGCACAACCCCCTACACAAAACCCACATCTCCTTAGCTACCTGTGTGGCCTCTGGCTCAGCAGTGAGGACCCAGGTGAAAACAAGGCTTTACCAGCTCCCAGTATTTTCACCAGTAAGTTTATTACATTCACAGTGTTCTATCACTGAACAGATTTTTTTCCCTTTGATCCAGTTCAGCACTCCAGCATTTTCCAGCCAGACACTGACCCAGAAGATTAACGAGCCACGTAGGCTCACTGCAGGCTGTGCACACACAACAACCTCCCACTGCCCAAACCTTGGGATGCGCCAAGAGCACTCGGAAAAGGCAACAGCTTTGGTATGCAAAGTGGAAAGTGGCACAGCTTGCCTGAGTAACACACATTTTTTTGTTGTTATTGCTGTTTATAAGCCACGCTACTAAGCCTCATATTGAATTTCAAGTTCTTCAAAGAGCTTCCACTTTCCTGGTGCCAGTTCCTGGAAGACGAGCGTTTTCAGCCTGGTCTATGGAATATATCCTAAGGATTTAGGAGGAGAACAGCACTTGGATCATGTCAATAGCCCTGATCATGTCTTATTGCAAGTGCTTCTAGCATGCATCTTTTGAGTGGTTTCAATAAAATAGCTTAAACAACTATTCTGAAGCTTGAACCTTAACATAAATGCAATATATTATTGCTAATTTGCATATCTTATTTGAGTTTAGAGTAAGGATTTTACATTAATGCAGCATAAGAACAATTAAGGCCAGAGCCTGAAACATATATAAACATATATAGAGTGCCTTTATATGTATCTAATTGACAGACAGATATCGATATACACGCATTCACACATTTCCAACTCACACTTTACCATTAATAATAGAATATTAAGAGCTATGAGGCAGGACCAAACAAGGCTCTACTCATTCAACAAAACCACGGTCTCCAATTAGCACCAAAAAGAACAGTTAATGGTAACAACAATAACATTGAGTTCATTGACAAAATGTTTACAACTGGTATCCCTAGGTATCATTGAGGTGTGACTAACATTCAGAAGACAGATTCCCAGGATATCTCTGTTCTAAACAGCTGAGGCAGTTCAGTGAAAAACAGAGTTCAAGATACAACACACGCGTTCAATCATTGATTGACTAGTGCATTTGCAAGGCACTCATTTTAGTAATTAGGGTGGGAAGCCCATTAATACACTATCCATTAAATAACGATCTGTAAGCCTAATGGCTAATTGTGGAGGGGGGGCGGTGTGTGGATTTATTGTGGAAGGCATTCAAATTCAAGTGAGCATCAATAGGAAAAATACTGAACATGTTGCACAGCCGAGGTATATTTTATCACATACAGTTTCATATATAATCATTTGGGCTTACTTTTCTCTCTCAAACACATGCCTACTGAAAAACCATATTTCAAACCCAAGAGTTGCCCTAACACCACATAAAGCTATTTTGCAAAGCCCAAAATTGTCTTTAAATATTTAGGACAAGTTCTATAAAACATTGTAAGATCACAAGATTCCTTTGTGGGTATTTTAAATAGTCAGCCAGCATTTCAAACACTCTCACCAAAAAAAAAAGTGCTCAAGAGCACTCTGTACAGATGTTCAGTATTCATTACGCATTTTTATGTCTTTATGCATGCTGTATTATAGATGAGAACTGGCACGAACAAACCGAGTAAAGACAAAGCCAACAAACATTACCACTGTTTCCTACTCTATGGGTGATTATACATCAATATCCCTGTACTAGCATGACTTGGGACGTAAAGGATAGTGCGGATTTGCAGCGCTGCACAGCTGTATGCAGCACCGCTCCCTCAAACCCCTGCCCCTCCGGCCCCGGGGTACAACTGTGCCCTTTCTCTTTCAGGCCCACGGGAGGGCACAGGCTGAGGGTAAGTGGCACTTGCTGCCCAGCTCTCTGGAAAAAGCACTGAAGCAAAGCACAGCCACCACATGTGGTCACAATGGTGATCTTAGCCGTGTGAGGGGCCTAAGGATTACACTGGGACAGGAAATAAATAAAAGAAAAAAAAAAAGAGAGCAGGAAACCAAGAGGGTTCCTTATCGCCCACTCGCAGAGCCCCCACATTACCCGTGGCACATATCTTCAACCCAATTCCTGCTGCCTCCTCACCCAGCAGGGATGGCAGCACCTCAGCAGCATGTTTGGTATTGGCATCGTGGAACACTAACTCGAAAGACACCATTGTGACTGCGCACCACCGCTTCACACACACATATAAGCCTGATAACGGCAACTCCACCTGGAAGCCAACTGACCACATCATCTGTTTCTGTGGTTGAATAATCAACACTCAACATTTAAATTTTACTCTGAAGACTAATGCAGAAAAACAAAGGCGCATTTAGGCCAGCCTATTGTCTCCAAGCAAATTAACTGTCATCAGGTAAAAGTTCACTCAAAGCCTACCTCGCATCCCCTTAAAAGCATGGAAACCTTCCCAGCAATTTCTGTCCATGACCAGGTTCTCACAGACTAGGCTGTCTCTTTGCAGCACACTAGCAAAGAGAGCTCTGGCAAAGGACTCCATCCAGCACAATTCTAACAAAGAAATCATTTTTAAAAAAGGAAAATTATTAAGGGGGGGGAATGTATTATTGGGAAAAAAAGACTTGATAACAATCGCTGCCTTGCTTACTGAAGAAGGCTCCACAATTCTCAACTAAATAAAAGAAGTTTAACTAGGAAGGGAAAGAAAAGTGAGTTCCATGGCAGTCCCCTGCTGCTAATAGCGAAGAGAAACTAGAAGCATGCCTAGAAAAACATCATCCTTAATTCACTAGTAAAAGATACAAAACCGATTCATCTTTGACATGACAGATCACCTTTTCCAGTTAAACAGCTGAGTCCATAGGACTGTGAAACAAAAGGCCTACCTTTAATAAGACTCAGGATGAAATTAAGATAGATATTATTAACTCCAAATCAGACTTGACCAGTTCTATGCATCTGCTTTCCATATCACAGTGAGTAGATCATGGAACAGCAAACAAAGCAAGTGAGTTCAAATCTGTTGTACTCACATTAAGCGTAAAAATTAGTAACAAATTTCTCAAGGGCCTATACAAGCCTTTCCTGAGCTGAAATATGAATTAAGGGCTTATATCGTGATGTACACTTCTTCATCTTTCATCTGTACAGGATTAACATTCATTAAACACCTACTTATTCAAACCTAAAAAGAAAGTCTTTTAAGTCAGAAGGGTCAAGTCATAAGCACACACATACAAGAGCTGTGTCCCTCCCAATCCAAGCAAGAAGACAACTCCTTGGAGTGTTTTTTCTTTATATAAATATATATATATAAAATAATAATTCATATTAAATGACAATCATAACTAAGTATTTAATATATAATACAATGTGTTTGGGTTTTTCAATGACACAAAAGAGAGAAGTATTAGAAGTTGCTACTCTGACAACAGTGTAGGAATAGACAAGAAAAGAGAAAATTTGAGAAGTAGCACAGGACAGAAAAATTATACAAGTCTGGAGGCAATGGGAGGAAATGCAGGGAAAGAGTACAAAGTACTAAACGACTACCTTTGTCACAAGGGACAGAGCAAAGCCATGAACTGCCAGTGTGGACAAAGGGAGGGAGAAAGGGGGAGACAACAGAACACAGAGGCTTTTAGTCTGCATAAAATCAGGTCTGTTATTTAGTCCAAGTCTGCTTTAAAATGCTCATTTACAAAAAAACATTCAAATTAATATGGATATTATAACTCACAAGCTAAGCCCAGACAAGGCATCCTTATTTTTGTATGGGGAAAAAACAATACTGATAGCAGTATTAGTTTATACTGATACCAGTATAAATTCATACCAACAGGGTACACATGAACTTTGGCATTTTTAGAGAAGATTACTAGCCACTCAAAATTATTTTAAAAGCTCACCATAGCTTCAAGTCTATTAGAAAATACTGCAAGCATACAGTACATACCACAGAGGCAGCACAGATATTTTTCACTATTGTAGCAAACTCAAATATTAAGCTAGCAGGCAGCAGAATTATTTTCAATCCTGATTTTTAATATATCTGAACATATATTTTTTAATCCAAAAATCAACTGGAAGGAACAGGAAGTGACAAAGTGCAATAGGCAAATGTTCTTGAGAGAACATGAAGTACAAGAAAAGAAAATTATTTTTTTCTATACTAAGAAATTGAAATAGTGTATTTCTTCATTTAGAGAATCACCTTTGTTTTGAAAGTGCCTTCTATTTGTCTTTAAACAGTAAGTGATTAAATTTATGGGGGTATGTAGCCCTGAAACAAGAATAAACAGTTCTTGAAACCTAAGCCTCTTGGCTCTGAAGAAAACTGTTTTGCTGTGTGATGAGCCACACCTTCCCCCATAGCAGGTATTAAACTCCACCACCTTCCTCTACATAAACACCATCTATGGTAGCATTTTGCTTCACGTTTCCTTCCCAACGAGCCAGAAGCTCTACGGAGGGCAAGCACCAACACACGTTGGCCACTCGCAATTTTTAAGACACCACTGTGGGGGAGACACCCTGGTCTACGCTAAGGCTGCCAGTGCTGGAGCTGCACCAACAAAAACTTGTGCAGGAATGCTGGCACAGCTGCAGAGCCTCCATAGCCTCACCAGATGACCAGACCAGACTTGAACTGAGAAGGGGAATCCACACACAATTCCTGATTACCCAGAAAAAAAAAAACCAAACAAACAAAACACAAGGCTTCAACAGCCACTTCTGCTGCTGCAGAACCAATTTGCAATCTGGACTTGCCAAAGGCTCTCTAAATCCCTCCCTGACAGGAAGGTGGCTTTGGGTGCACCACATCCCCTTGCTCTTTGCCTCTCCTCAGCTACTCCCTCCAGCATCCATAGGCTGTACGCTCTCCTTCATAAAGGACTGCACAACGCAACGGAGAAAGCAAAACAGGCACAGGCCTGAATTTTATCTATGACAATTAATCCTACAGAAGCCAAATTCCAAGTTAGTGAACACACAGAGAATATTTTACATAGCTGCATCGAGAAGAAAGGCTCGTAACCAAGCAATGTTGCACTATGCTGGTCACGTGCAAGCTGTCAAACTCAAGCATAGAGAAGGCTTTAATACAGACAACAAATAGCAGAAGGCTGGTATGTCTGGGACAGAAAATAAATTGGCAGCCCATCTATTTAAAAGCAGTTAAGTTTCAATTTAAACTAAATTACAAGGTTTGATATTAGCCACATTTCATGACCTCCTTCCCTTTCCTTCCCTTCTCCCCATCAACTTTAATACCTGGCCCAACCTGTAAATAACCAAAAGCAAACCAAGAGTGAGAAGTCCATTAAGATATTTTAAGAGAGGCCTTGTTTTACTTAACAAACAGGAATCTATTCTACATTCGGATGGTGACAGAATCACACAAAACTGGTGGAAGATTTTCCAAGTGACCTTTACAAATCCCACTTTCCACAGTCGCTATTACATAAAATTTTATTTCAGGTATAGTTATTCCATAAGCGGAAGTCTGTGCAATGTAAATGCTTTCTAAACAGAGTTCTGTAAAAGCTGTCTTAGGCCAGACAGAATGGATCAAACTACATGAAGAGCATCAACAGGACTGGCAGAGGGAGAGCAGGGGTTTCACAACCTTCTTCACTGAATACTAACCTCTCACTCAGCTTGTTCACCCTGCTAAAAGGATGCTCTATGCAGAAAATGCCACACTATATTGTAAATGAAGGGGCTGACCACATGCTCACTTCTAATGTTACTGTGCTAACCCAAAGTTTGTGAGCACACAGTTCTAAGCATAGATGCACTCTACTTCCACAAGCTGTCTACTATATTGCAAGCTGTGACCTGACCTGAATGGGTTCTGCTCCATATTCTATATATCGCTACTCTATGAGCGTCCACCTTGCTGGTCCTTTCTTTAGGCTTCGTATTTCAAATATATGTAAGAAAGAAAAAGCATAAAACAAAACTGGGTGGGGGGAGGCCTATGAAGACGTTTAACCACATCTTCATAATTTCATACAATTATCTTTCCAGTGTGACAAGACATACTGTTTCAGTAGCTTCACTGAGCTGAACAGGCAGTAATTCAGAATACACACAAATACATCCAAAGTGAACTAGATAAAGGTCAAGGAATGATAAGAAAATTGGTAGTGCCACGACTTTGTCACAACAAAACAGACTGTGTTCTGGCAGTGCCTGAAGAGAGTCCTATTAGGGTAGGGATATCCCAGTGCCAGAATGGACACCACTTGGAGCAGGAGCATCTGGGGGGGGCCACAGTCCCTTCAAACCAGTCACTGACACACAGACAGGAGAACACAGAAGAAGCTCTCGCTTAGCAAGCAACTTTCCTCAGTCACAGAAGCTGCTCCCCATTACCATAGGCAGGATCTCAAACAAGAGACAAGAGTTTTCCATCGTTGCTATTAACGTGAAGAATTCTGCAAAACGCTTTCCAGGAAAGAATACTTGTAATCTTCTGTGATACAACCATCCGCCTCCCATTTGCCCCCTTCCCACTTACCTCCTGGCTGTGCTATTCAAAATTAGGGGTAGGAAATATAATTAAAATTCACCTTCTGATAGCAGCACATGCAAAGGTTTCATCACCGGTTTGGAGAGAGCCATGTACTTTTAAACTCAGTGTTTCTCAGAAATCTTTTGACTAAATGCAAATGACTGGAAAAAAAAAACATGCCCAACTGCACACTCTACAACACTTGCCACCTTCACATCAAGGTTCCCAGGCATTAGACAAAAGCAGTAAGACACTATGTTTTTTAAGCATCTCCAGGAATAGAATGTAATTTCCCAAATCTTACCATTTACCAATATTTATTACAAGATGCATAATTCTTTTCTTGCCTTAATTTAAGGATTCCAGCTCTCATATGGTGCTTGACTAGCAACATATATGCTATACGTATAGTGGATATGCTTGACTAGCTTTCAATAACCAAAGAGAAAATGCCTGGCTTGACCAAAGGTGGTCTAACCCAATGCAGTCCTTCCGTACCTTCACGCATACACAGTCCTGCTTCTAAGTAATGCCCCTTGTCTACAGCTTCACTAGTCCAAAAGCAGGCTGTGCAATTCCTGCCACAGAACCCAGCAGAAGGGCGAAAGGGCTAACCCACTGCCACCCACCATAAGAAAGATGAAGCTCTTGATGCAAACCATTTTCCCCCAGTTGCTGTCAAGAAATCAACTTCTTGGGCCTACCTTGGTTTTTTTGACTTCTCTAAAAATAAGCAAACATATTGATTCACAAATATCCCAGGAAACAGTGGTGACCAGACAGCCCAGATGACTATTTCTTCCCCCAGGGAAGCAAAATCTGCACACTAGTGTTAACGATAAGAGGCACTCAGAAAACTACCACACATCAGCAAGCATGCAATCCCTTTTTCCATCATTAATTCAAATTGAAAACAAGGCTGAAGTGGCTGAGTGTTGGACAACTCACTGAAATTATAGTCACTTAATGAAGTCCATCACCACACAGAATTAGTAAAAATGCAAATACTGCTTCCTCCTTGTACGCATACGCATATTGGCTTAAGATGCAGAGAAATCAGTATGAGCCAATTTTACCCGGAAAGGTTTAGTGACTTACTCTCCCCTGGTTCTAAACAGTGTTCTGAAATTCTGCCAGAAAATACCTAGATGTGAACTTTCAGCACGTTTGTTATTAATTCAAATTGTTGTGAAATGTTGTCTAAAAGGACTTTTTTTTTAAGAAGAAAAATCCTGAAAAATTAGGAATAGTTTTGTTTCCATGTTCCCCATGGAGAGGGAGAGGAAGAATCATAAGGAGGGTAGTCTCACCTCTTATTTTAACAACCGCTAAAGTAAGTCAAGACTGCACTGACAAGCTTAGACAATTTTAGGCTCTTCAAAACAGAAGGAAGCTTTTGTTTAAGACAATTTTGAATGAAGTAGCTATGTACGGATAATTAAAAATTTTCTTATTTGTTGAGCTGAATTAAATACCAGCTTGCACTGCTTTATCTCTTTCCACCTCCCTCACTGTCTCTCTTCTCTGTTAATAAGAGAAACCAACAGATGGAAAAGAAGTTTTAAAAATAGTTTTTCTACATACTCTGAAAAAGAGTGAAAGCATTTGGTTTTGCAAGATAGAAGATGATATAAAAAGAGTATGAAAAATACAAAAACCTTTCAAAATGTGAACACGTGCAATGTTGTGCTTTTAAGCCACTCTTACAGAAATCTGTCTCCAGCCAAAAATAGCAAGAGCATCACTGTAAACTACAGCCATTCAAACCAAGATTACTATATTCTACCTACCCATCAAGCTGCTCCGACCCAAGATATTTGGAAAACGGAATGCATAATTCCAAGCACAAATCATAAATAAATTAAATCTGTACAGATGCTTCTACAGGTTTAAAGTAGCCTTAGTTCAAGCATTAAATACTTGTCTAAATTAAGTTCAAGAAAGCCTTTTAGTACGAAATGAGCACATGTAAGGTTAAAGCACTTGTTTGTTCAGCCTGAAGCTAACGCACATAAATTAAGTGACAAACTTCCCTCTGTCAAGCCCTGAGAACGTTTTAAAATTTCCATAAATAGGTATATCTACTTTCAAGACACTATGAAATCACTATTAAAGCTCCTAAGGAAATTCTGACATCCTGCTAGTGACTAAGGATGACTGGAAGCCCAGTGCACTATCTGCAAAGACAACAAGGGCACGAAGGGGAACAGGAGGAGGAGGTGGGGAAGAAATGCTTGCTTTTCTGTGGTAGAAATGTGGGCAGTTCTTCACCTGAGTGCTTGCAAGGCCAGATCATTCTTTTAGAGGTTCTGTTGGTAAAGCCAATGCTATATATACAGAATCACAGAATGTTAGGGATTGGAAGGGACCTCGAAAGATCATCTAGTCCAATCCCCCTGCCGGAGCAGGATTGCCTAGACCATATCACACAGGAACGCGTCCAGGCGGGTTTTGAACGCTCCAGGAAGGAGACTCCACAACCTCTCTGGGCAGCCTGTTCCAGTGTTCGGTCACCCTCACCGTAAAGAAGTTTTTCCTCCTATTTATGTGGAACCTCCTGTGTTCCAGCTTGCACCCGTTGCCCGTTGTCCTGTCAAGGGATGTCACTGAGAAGAGCCTGGCTCCATCCTCATGACACTTGCCCTTTACATATTTATAAACATTAATGAGGTCACCCCTCAGTCTCCTCTTCTCCAAGCTAAAGAGACCCAGCTCCCTCAGCCTCTCCTCATAAGGGAGATGTTCCACTCCCTTAATCATCTTCGTGGCTCTGCGCTGGACTCTCTCTAGCAGTTCCCTGTCCTTCTTGAACTGAGGGGCCCAGAACTGGACACAATATTCCAGATACACCTGGCTCTATTATCTTATTTCTTCTCCTTCCCAGCCCAAACTTCCTTATAATCCCTTTCACATTCAGTCTAAAGCTGTGATCTCTGTAAACCTCATCGCTTTTCTTTTTCCTGCCAATTCATCCTTTTCATTGTCTATTCCAGACACCCTCCCCTGTGAATCATCCTCTTTTTATTTCTGTCTCAAAAGATCTTGTTGCCCTAGTTGTCCACATTTCTGAAGTCTGCTCAAAATATAACATGCCATTCCCTTCCCTCAAGAAACTCAACAGTACACGCACTATCTCATTCTCCCTGCCACTCATCAGTTGTTTTTAATTTATGAACTTCAGTGTATCAACACTTTAAAACCTAATTAGAATGAGGGATTGGAATATACAGGTGTCTTGTGGCACAATCGTTCACTGCAACCCACTCCCTCAGCAGTGTTGCTCAACATGTCATCCACAAAGCGATGGGGGAAGAAAGAAGAGCTCAATAGCCTCATGAAGAGCTCCCTCCCAACTGCTTTCAGTGCATGCAGAGATGAAAACACATTATTGTCACCATCTTTTTAATTGAAATGTTGAAAAACTATAAATGATAATGAAGTTCTTTACCCCACAGCTGGCCCATCATGTATTTTTTAAACAGGCCAGATGTTGCATTGAAAGGCTATGTTACATTTGTATACCAAAAAAAAACCTGCTAATGTCAAGGATGAAAGATTGGCATCAACATACTTGGTCTGGTCTATTTTTTCTGAGGACTTAAACTGACTACAAGAGAAGAGGTATTGGATAGGAGGTACATTTTATTTAGAAAACATAAATTTGTTTTAAAACAAAAAAAAAAACATTTTAAAATGTATTGCATGTTTTAAAACTTCAAATGGCTCAGGCCATTTGGACCTTGGAGATTTTGTCAGGCTTCTACCCAGGGTCACAGCTGGCATTTTCCACATTTTTGCAAGAACTCTTTTACTCTTTCCCAGTCTCTTGGGAAATGGTGACAGTGCACTGCTGCAGGTCCCCAGACATGAGAACAGCAAGTAGCAGTGACAGCTCAGTCACAATGGGAGCTACAGCACTACTTTAGAAAAAGGATAAATGGAGCAGTCCTAGATTAACACAACATCATCCCTGTTAGCCTTTTGAAATACGATAATCCCAGAAGTTTACAAACATAATATATTGAATGAATCAAAGCCAACTACTCAAAATTTCTAAAATAATTTGTCAGGGGAGGCCAGAAAGCAGTGTTCAGCCTATTTGATACATAATCATGGCAAAGCTTCACTGTTTTTCCTTTGAGATACACCTTTAAGAGTAAAAGAGAACACAAGGTATATAACACAAAAGACCAGCATTCGCTTTAATTCTGAACTAAAATTTAAAGATATGACAGATTTATCAGCAACTGACCTTAAGTCCTTTAAAACTGCCTTAAATAATCTGTCCTACAGTTATGTCCCAGTCTATTGGGGAATTTGTGAAAAGGTAGGTAACGTCAGTGCACTTCTATAGAGAGAACATTTGTAAATTAAAACCTCCTAACCATTTTCTGCTGTCTGTGTGCTGATGCAAGGATGCATCACTGCACGTCCACACCTGCCAGCTGCAGCAGGTGACCTCTAACTTTCTGGGGCCACCCTGGCCTCCAAACACTTGAGCGAAGCTGCACAGAGTTCACAGAAATTATTGTGCCCGAGCCAAGCACTATATGACAGACATTTATCACACTTAATTTAAATCACTTCCTCTACAAGCAAATACATTTAACTAGAAAGTTGCTATTGTGACTGTAATTTTGTCGTCATATTAAGGGGGGTGGGAGGGAAGACTCTGTAAGTAGAGAAACTAAACAACAGTAAATATATCCAAACAGTAACTAAATGGAAACATTTGTTTCAAACTAGCTTGTACACATACTGAAGAGCAAGCAACAGCTACTAAAAAGGAAATACATTGTCTTCAACTATGGCCTAATATAGGGCTTCAAGGAGTGTTTCCAGTGCAGCACTATCGCAGCCAGCAGTGGTCGTCCCCCCCGCCACCCTGAATAATCTCTTTAAATAAAGATAAAAATACATCAAATAAACATGACTCTGGAATCACCCTTCAGTACCTCTAAACTCATGTTACATTGTATGATTTGCGAAGTGACTTATTTGTCTTTCGAAAACGACAGCCAGGGTGTTTGTTCCCTGAAAGTCGACAGCTGGTTTCACATTCGTGCCACGGCCAAGAGCATGGCGTGGCAAAACGCTGAACAGATCAGCTTCAGGACAGTGCTTCAAGTTTGCCTGAATTATTTCCAGTCGGTCAAAGCAGACAACTGGCTCTTTTGCCAAATTAAAAAAAAAAAAAATACAACAGTTATACAATGTTAAAATCAAGTGATTTTATTAAGTTCAGATATGTTTGAGAGATGTGTTTAATCTATAAATGATTAGCCAAGGATTAACTCTGGTCTCTCCAGCCTATGCATTTCACCTCGCTATGAGCTCGTTAACTCAGCAGATACAACAACTTCCATAATGCTCTTCAACCGTGTTCAAAAAACGGTGGTGGAGAAAACACCATAATTCTAATGCAAAAGTAAGAGTGCTCTACAGTTATTGCAGAGGACCTGCTCTGGTCCACAAAGTATTTGTTGCTTGCAACGAGATAAGAAGCCAAGTCATATCCCAAGTTATGCCCTATGGGTTGGAAGTTAAAAATGCATTTCAAAAAAAGGACAGATTTATCTGATATTGGAACCAAGCACAAAGGCAATCAAGTAAACATTGCAGCTAGTTGAAACAATAATAAACATTTAATTTACTGTCGTACAACTTCAGTTTTCTAGGAAAAAAACATTCTTCATACTCCCTCACAAAACATGACTACCAGGATGTAAAAAGGACACTTGTGAAATAAGGCTTACATTTAGACTGGAGGATTGTTTGGGTTTCGGTCTTTTGGTGAAAAAGAAAAAAAAAAAAAAAACCACAACATATTGAGAGACTATATATACTCTCAAGCAGATAAAGGAGGGCACAGATTCCTGCAAGTAAATAGGAGAAATCAAATCCTCTGAAGACAGGAAGGAGCTACCACTGCACAACGAACACAGCCTCTATCAGCAAAGGCAAACAAAACCAGTGTACCAAACCTAACTGCTTCCTGGGAAAAAAAAAACACAAAAATACTAGGAAAAAAATCTGCAAAGCAATTGCTTTTGCCACATTTTCTATTCACCAATACTATGTGTTTTATAAAATATATTTGAGAAGCCATTTTTAACCAAACCATCCAAAAAATCAGAATTACGAACTCATTCATAGACCAGATACTACTTATTTAGGGTCAAAACATGAACAGCTGGGCTTGAAAAGTAAGCATACCTGTTTAGTATCTTTTCACAAGGAAGCAAAACTGGATTTAAAGGACTTAGAAACAAACAAAAACTGAACCTTGATCCAGCTGTAGATGTGTTTTCTCTCAATACAACCCTTTTTTCCTCTCTTCTTGTTGCCATTCCTTCGTTTTTCCACTGCTTTCATCTAGATAAAGTTTTCTTTTCAAACAGTGCAAGCCAAATTTAATCTCATTTATTGCTTCTTGCTTTTATTTATAACTGCTCCTGTCCTTTTTAAAATATCCCAACCGAAATAATTCAAGGGGGAGGCAGAAACAGAGGTGAAAAGTGAATGAGTTCAAAACCCAGACCATGTGGGGTCAGTCAAGAACAGACCTCCTACAGTCCCTTGCCATCCTCCCAACATGTATGGTGGGAAGAAACGGAAGGAAGGGAGATTTCTTTCCCCATCACTCCAAAGCTATACGATGACCATTAGCCAAGAAAAACGAATGTCTATTTTTGATTCCTTCACTCTTCCAGATGAGCTTGGTAAAAGTGTTGAAAAATAATTCAACAAAACATTTTTCCCTTACAAGCTACTCAATAAATAAAAATATAAAGAAAAAAAGGACTGCAATGGGAAAGGAACTATAATACCCATACACTTCATATCTTTGTATAAACACATTGTAAGCCCTGCCAATTTAAGAGACACTTCTTCCACCACCCACAACTACTTCCTTTTATCTTATCAGAAAAATAGCTCTTCACTGCTGTAGGCTAATTACACCATCTGTTTAGCCGCAGTACAGTAACACTAAGACATGGCACATTAATTCCTTAACTTTTCCACATGGAACTGCCTTGTGTTGCCCTTGTACTTGCAAAGACATGGGCTGGGCAGAAGGAAGGAGGTGTGTGTGTGGGGGGGGTGCGGATCAGCCTCACATTATTTGTATTCCCTCTTCTTCTACCACAGCTCTGCTGCCAGGCTTCACAGGGATTTAAGCAATCTGACAATTTCTTTCTACCTCACCTCAGTACAATAGTGCCAGTTGTCAGGATCAGCAATGAAAAACATCAATCACGGGCACACACACAAAGGAGAAGGCAGGGTCTATGCAAGTTTGCACCGCTCATCACATCAAGCGAGCTGCCTCTCTCCACAGTGGTCAGAGATCGCTGAATCTCAAGTTAGAGCCTTCCACGGGAAACAGGAGATACACAGCCTTGCATTAAAAAGCAGGATTTCTCCAGCTTTTGGAAAACAGGACACCCCCCGCACCCCTTCCATCTCTCCAAAGTGAAGATGGCCTGGCCCGTGCACCACGACTAGACACAGCACACAAACTGCTGTCTGTCCCCCAGGTGGGAGATGCTACCCACACACCAAGTATGTGCCACACATGCTGGCGTGCTGGGAAAGGGCTTCACAAGATCCCTAAACCCTTTTCTTTTTCTTCCTTCCCTCAACCCCTCCTCCTCTCCCTCAACTCCTTTAAATAAGGCAGAACATTTAAGAGCATTGCCACTTTGAATTCCTTATTTAAGTCACTCCCAACTAAAAATATACCAGTAACGTCGGGGTGCAAAGCACTGCAGGCTCAGGCAGACAGCGCGAGAGTTTGTCCAAGCCCTGCCCTATCTTGCTCAATGTCAACAGCCTGGGTTCAAGAGTTTGCACCTTTCCACTGGAGGCCATCACTCCCCGCTCCCTCCCAGATGCATCAGGCCATAAGGTTATTTAACCTCTCTCCCTCTCCCTAATAAAATTGCAGAGGAAATCGTTTACCCAGGTGATTTGGACAAGTGGACTGAAGACTGAACACATGAAGAGAGGAATTTTCTTCTACAGCTCTAAAAGTTAGAAAACTCATACCTAACTTTGAACGGATCTGGGATTCTTCATATTTCCCTCCCCTCTTCCCCCTTAGAAGCATTCCTGCCTTTGTAATGCAGTGATACAAAACCCCTATTACAAAGACATGTTCCAGTTTAGAAATTGTTTTCATTAGAAAAAAGTACTTGCTACTGATAACCATTAAGATTACACCATAGGTGAAAGGAAAAATCCTTAGACATTTAACATCACTTTGCATTCCTCAGCCAGATAGCTTTATTAGCAGTTATTTATAGATCCCTGTTTCTGCTGTATGTTACAGGCTTGGGTTTTGTTTTATTTGGTTTTTCTTTTTTAAATAAGGCATGGTGAAGGCTGGAAAGGGGAGAGCCAGAAATAAGAGGATATTTTGTCTTACAGAGATTGCTCCAGAGCATATTTATATTCATCTATACAACAGCAAGGGCGCGGGTCACAGGGAATAAAATGGGACACAGAGAAGGTGAAAAAAGCAAAGGTGAATTAAGCCCAATTACAGTCAATATCTCTGCCCTCAGGTCTCACCAAAAGTGAACATCAGGAGGTGTGGATGGGATAGGGACAAAAATAAAACTATTACATGCTTTCTTTGCTAAAATATTACACTTACACCTTTGTTTATAATTTCAAATTTAGAAACAACGTACACAGCTATTCTTAACATTGCATACAGAAATTAGAAACATTTTCATCACTGTATTTCTCCTGACCTTTTTAGTGACAAAACTACTCAAAAGGGAAGCAAGAAAAAAAAAGTGGTAAGTTATTTCAATTAGGTAATCGAAAGTAGAGAAGTAGTAAACATTTGGCCAAAACCATCCAGGTCTCATCCCACTATTCAGTAGTGCCTTACACAAACCTTACCTGTACCGAACAAACCTTAACACAGCCACAGCTCAGTGAAACTACCCAAGGAGTGGGCTGGTTTGGAATCAGGGACTCCTAGACAGTAAGGTCAGGGATACACTGTGCGAGACACACTTCATGTGGCACTGTACTTGTTTCTGTTCTCTGAGGCACTTTCCTATCATGGAGATAAAAATGCAGAGCCAAGCATTCAGTGCTATGACAGCTGTATCTGCCCTTCCAGCTAATGGAAAAGTACCAAACATCAACACCAGCCTGTAGAGAGGAGGATCTCGCACAATGACTGCTGTCATTTAGCGTGTTCCCTTCCCACTCACGGTCAACAGCAAGGCCAGGGTAAGTCACTAGGTAACTTTATTAACCAGGTAATCCATTAACTTAAATTGTAGGACAGAAAGCACATAATCTGTATTAATCAATTCTGAAGAGGTGTTCATTAGGCTCTTTTCCTTTTGAAAGTCACTTTGATACCCTAAGCCTGAAAATTGTCAGATGATCCCCAATTGAAAGACAATAAATGTTGCAAAAACACATGTGTCTCATAACGTAAAAGAAATTCTACTAACCAGCCTATCATCTTCTCCTGCCTTGATATATAACACATCTTTATGCTTAACATGTGAACGCAAACAAAATATTTCTATTTTACTAGTAAAAGTTGTGTTTGCTTAAGTGGCAAGTCTGTGCAACAACGCACCTTTCCCATATGTAACACCTATTTGCCCACAGAAAAAAATCCATGCACAACTTCTGTACCCCAATATATACTTGGTATAAACTAGGTATCCCAATACTGGTAATCTTAAAAAAAAAACAAAACAAAACAAACAAACAAAAAAAAACCCCACAAACAAAAAAACCCCACAATTCTTCCCCTCTCCCCTTCGAGAACATTGACATTCAGATTTAAGTGAACCAAGGCAGTTTTGTTGTCACATAAACCGTAGCTCATTAAAGCACAAACAAAACTAGCTTTAGTTTTACATGAAGAAAGGGATTTATGGCTTGATGAGAAACAAATTGCCAAAAACCCCACTGCAAACTTGCAACCTAATTAAACGCCTTCTGTTACACATAGCATGAAAACTACCACCACTGCTTTTTATGCCTATAAAACCACTCTTCCTTCTAACTGTTATTTACCTCCTGTTGACTGAGTGTAGAAAAATGCTGGCATGCACTCTCCAGGATTTCCATAAGCTCCTACAGACAGTATATCTCTGTACTGCCACTCTTGTGCTAGCTTGCAAAGAAACATATCTATATCCCCAAACAGAGGGGTTTTGTTTCTGGGTGGCACACATCTTTGACATTAAAAAAGCACTGTCAATAACTTGTCTCGTTATGTCAAGTGTAACACATACCCTCAAAGGTTAACAGCACAGACCATTTTCCTCACCCCAAAAGCTCACTAGAGAAGTCAAACTTCAGAAAGATGACTCCCTTGAAACATTTGGCAGTCCTACAGTCAGATTAAGGAAGTATACATGGAATGCTAAGCTCCGCTTTCGTTATTTCATTATCTCCCCAGCACATAGCGCCATTGTATCAGATACAACACTTAATCCTGCACTACTTAATTTTGAAAAAAAGTATCCACTAACACTTGAAATTATTTAAAACAGAACTCCAAACTCTTAAAAACAGACAAAATATTGCAACTGTACAGGAACACTGCAAAGTATCAAAGTCTCTCAGTGAACCAGAAAATAGAAAATACTAGAAATATACTCAGGAGTCAAAGCATTACAGGTCTTGATGCTTTTCAAGATCCTGCACATAAAATAAAATTCTGACCACTTCAACAGCAAATTTTCACTCAATACCCGTCTGCTAGCACATCACCAAGTCTTTCGGTAAGACTCTTTTCACAAAAGGTACAATAATTAACTGTAGGGTTCAAGGCAAAACACAGGAGAGCACCTCCCAAATTTCAAAAGTCCTTAACAAAATTCAAACACCACCTATTATACAAATGCATATCTAATTATGTTTCCACATCTGGAAAACAACAGTCAGCTTAGGTACTAGCCAGAAGTTTTGGTAAAGAGTCAACTAAGACAAGGCAGGAGACACTGACAGTGTCGGCATCATAAAATTGACTGGGGACCACTAGAGAAGGGGACGACAACATTGGTAACAAATGGCAATGAAAAAACATCCCATTTGCTGTTGTACTCCGAGGTTAGGTTAAGTTTCTATGTAGAAGAATAGTTCTCTAAACTTTTCCTACTGGCAGCAGTGCCATAACTCCTAAGTATTAAAAGGCCTCCTGAAGAAAACAAGTCTGACCTTTTTTTGTGACAGTCCAATGTATGCACCCTGACAAAACAGGTTTGGTAACCTGATGAGAGTCAATCTAATCTAGTAACACTTCCTGGCTTGGAAAGGCCCCCAGAAAAGGTTGCCTTTAACTACTCTGAAAGCTTAAACTGTCAGTACGGGGCGCGGGGTGGGGGGGAAACAACAAAAAAATCACGACAGCTAAGCACAGCACAGAGTCTTCCAAGAAGCAAACAGTCAAAATCATCTTCCAGTAATCTGGTGGAAAAATAACATGACAAGTGTTACAAAAACATGTGAATTTACACTCTGAAAGCAAATCGTCACATGCATTATTGTCTATATACAAGGCTGCTTTAGATTACCTTCTGAGAAGTCTGAATTTACATCACAGATGTAGCTACATCAAGACTTTCTAACACCGAATTTTTCATACACATTACAGGTTGTTCATGAGACTGATTTTTTTTTTTAATCCACACACCATCCCCTTCTGCTTTCACCACTGCACTTACTCTTCACACCTCACAGTTTGTTATATATGAGGAAGTAGAGCTTCTGTAGAGTTCGTTTACCCAAGCACACTGATCAGACAAAGGAGAGATTAAAGGCATCTAGAAACAACACGTGTTAGAGATCATTTGAATTTTTTTTCCAGTGTTTTACAAATCATTCTTGTACTCTAAAAAACACACCATGTCTGAACGTTGGGTACAAGAGGATAGTCATAAGTCTTTCTATGGGCCACACCTTATAATCCTACACCTGTAACTATCACATAAACTCACAATATTTTTCTCCCCTATTTTCAACACATCCCAAAGAACTTTAACGATACTTTATCCAGTTTAGTTTCTGTCTTAGAGACCTCCTTCCCAAACCATCTCCTTGGTAGACCACAAAGGCAATGCCATTTTGTGTTTGATTCTGGAAGTGTCCAACTGTTTTTAAACCCATGTTTTCAAATAACCTCCACTTCACAGCAGAAATTGTCAGAGGTACTTCTACTATCCCCTACGCAGAATCAGGCACAGCAAGTACAGGCCCAGGCCTTCCCCTCATCTCTTGCTGCTGCTGCTCAGTAGCTCCTCTTGAGATTTGTGCTACATTACAAGAAAGGAAACAGTTCCCAGTGCTTATGTTCCTGCTTTCTTGACTATGCATTAAATCCTGTTTCAACATAACTTAAGTACTAGGTTCTTTCCACACGTACTGCAGCATATACCGAGTCCACAGTTGCTACACTCTTTGGCATGCTTGAAGTTCATGCCCTACCTTATCCTGTGACAACTTGCTCAAATACCTATACCTCTAGCTACACAGGGAACTTGGAAACAAAGTGCTGCTAAGAAGGAGGGAGATAAAAAAACCTTAATTTACTATTTATTTTCTTTTTAGCTGAGGAGAGTATAGCAGAATCCAAGTTGTTCTGATCCACAATAGAAGTTACCAAAAATATGCAGAATGCAGCACTTGGCAGATGCTGCCCTCTCCCACTACAGTGTCTCTCAGCCCTTCAAATCACAAATGATGGGTAGAAAGCCTTCCACTTTTTTTATTCAAGCCCACCTAGTGAGAAAAACACTGTTGACTTGCACTTCCCTGATACCTAAATACTGAAAGCAAACCCAGTAAGGGCAACCAGAACTCTCCAAAACAGAAATCACCACATACCTTTAAACACATTGGACACAATCTAATCCACTCGTATTCAGTAATTGCTAGAAGAACAGTCACACGTCAAATGCAGCATCAAGGCACCATCACATCATCCCACATTAACCTTTTTTTTTTTAATAGGCATGTAAACATTCACAATTTCTATCTGAATTGACCTTTTCCTCTTCCAAAACGACATCATAATGAAGAACACTGTATCTAGTACTACCTTAACAGTTTATGAGGGCTAATCACCTGTACCAACTGTTCTTTGGCCAAAGTATTACTTCAGCTGTTTGCCAAAATACTTGAAAATTCGAAAAACTGTGATTTTAAGAGCCTAAATTTATCCACAAAGTTTCAAAATGACATTTTGGCCCAATAAGATGTTCTGTATATTAAATCATTTCAATAGAAAAAGAACAAAATAGATGCTCTTAGGAGTTGTTTTTAAATATTTAGAACTAGACTCTGATCTCAGTGATTTTGGTTCATTGGTGGTATCCCATGATACCAGTGCAGCTCCTAAACATAAGCTATTACTTTTTAATAGCTCCATTAAACATGTTTCAAGATACGAAACAATTTTGCGAGGCCTGGGGGAATGAGAAAAAGAAAGGGAAATCATGCTATGTGTGAGTCAATTATGCTGTCTGTGAGTCAACACTAGCTCCTCTTCAGTCTCTAAATATCTACACAGAAGACTGTTTCGTAACTGCATTCTGCCTTGGACTTTTTGACAGCACATGATCACTAAATTGTTTCTTCCTCCTAGAATCAAAAGGAAAAAAACTAGAGGAAAACCCAGTTTTTAATAGTTCATGGTAGGTGGTATATGAAAAATCTAATAAGTATTCAAACAATACTGATTTAATCTATGATAAAAGTTGGACATCACATTATCCACTAGCAACCGAATGGTTTTGTTTATGCAAGCAGCATTTTTAATTATAATTTAATATTCTCAGTCATAAGAGTGACAGTGAGATTCATTCATTTATTCCTTAAAAATTAAAACACCATGGGAACTCTGAGACGAAAGCTCCTTGTGTGATCATGCTAATACGGCTTCTGGGAAGAGACTATTTACAAAACCAAGAGGATGATTCAGCCTCTCTTTGTGTATTTGTTCTTTCATTCTTCTGCAACTGCATATAAATTTGGATTAGCCATCCCAGCATTTTGCATTATCTCATTTTCCACGTCATATGTGAAACAACTTTTGGACTACTGAACCAGGACCACATAAGCAGTTGTGATCTCAAAAGTGAAAAGTCCAATGTCCCATTACCTGTATCATAGAAATAGTCTTCATGAAAACTTACTGTAAGCAAATTTCACAGAAATTCACAATAGTTGCTTTTGGCTGTTCAAAATAAGTTTAAAATTTATACAAAGCAGCTTTCTATACCCTGCTCTTACATCCACGATTACTGAAAAACTAGTTCCTGAAGTCTAACAACATCCAAAGCAAGACGGCAAGTATCTTCTTATTTTTCTATATTCGTTACAAGAATTAAATGTCCCTAATGTCTTGCAATAGTTATTACAGAGAAACTGTAAAGTACAGGCAAGAATAAGTAGCCTCATTAACAATTAGTGAATTTTACTTAGCGATCCCACAAGAGCAAATAATTGGCTGTCAAGCTAAGCGTCACATACCAAGTCTCCTTTGAAACCATGTGCCAGGAGTGAAATAACTGCAGTCTACACAAACAGGGGGTTCTGCCTCCAAAGGTGTTTTTAGAAACTATTTGTCTTATTCCTCAAACACTTCCGCAGCTTCCCTGAAGTCACTAAACTGAAATGCAATCAGATAAATTTAGACAATATTTTATGTGCTCACAGACCACGAATAAAGCCATTAAAATCCCTGCATCTACAACTTCTGATTCCCAGTTTGCAATACTCACTCAGCCTGAGCACAGAATGCCTTAATGGAAATAACACAGGTTAAACTTAACAATGACTACAGAGCTGAATAATTAAATTGCCCATTTTATCAGAAAAGTGCTGATTTTTTTTTTTTTTTAAGCTTCTGACTGCGATCACGGCTTAAATCCTTCTCAATCTGAGATGTGATGAAAATATATCGGTATTTACAACTATCCTAGACACTCTTACAACTTGGCATTTAAACCACTGACAATGGCATCTCTCCCTCTAGGAGGTCTCCAACCAACCTGTCAAGCACATCCTGTTTCAGCAAATCTTTCTAACCACGTAAATACAAAACTCTCAATTAGGTGATCTGCCAGCATATCTGCCAATGCATTAGTTGCCAAATTTGAATAAAAGGGAAACAACACTGACAAGCATTCAAGCCTGTCGAGACCTATACTAAAGCTGCCTTTCTCTATACAAGACCTACACTTTAGTTCTGGTGAAGCCAACAAGCATAAACAGGTACTGTCCCTGGAAAGGTGGCCCTGTTCTCCAACATTCATCCTTCCACTAGCATCAGAGAAACGGTACAAATGAGCAGGACAGAAGTCAAAACCCTCCCCTTCTGGCAGCAATACACAGTACGCACAAACAAGTTTTTATTACACAGTAAGAACAGAAAACATCCTTTGGGCTCCTTCTCCACCAGTACCACCATGCCCCCAGTAAACTTCCTACTCCCATAAAACTTCCTATGTTGGGTTTGTTGTTGTTATAAAGAGGAAAGATCTGCTTACAAACAACCTAAATCTTTCCTTTTGTAGCCCTACGGGTTCTTTCATGCTTTTCATTAAGGGAAAACCACAAGTGCCGTACAGGCAAGTACAGAACAGTAAAATCATCTGGAAGATAATCACTGGGAGTAGACATCTCCAGGAAGAGACAGTGAGGAAGACTGCCTGACTTCAGCATACCTGTCTCTACATACTCTAAACCTGGATTGTAGACTGTCCACCCTATCTTCATCACTGGCCCTTGCCTTACTGTTAATAAGTCAATTAAAACTCATTTCCTGATCTAAACCACAAGAACAATAATAACAATAAAAGTGAAAGTGCTCCCTATGCCCGATTTTCTGTTAAAAAAAAAAAAAAGACAAACTTTTTTTTTAACTCTGTATTTCACACGTTTAGTGCAAGAGCAGCCAGGTAAAAACAGGGAATTTGAGAGCTGGAAGGCAGAACTAACAGCTGGAGATTGCATTCACCCAGCTGTGATAAATAGCAGTCAGACTAGACTCCCTGACTCACTCTTAATCCACCACAAGAATGAGTGGACTTCAACCTAGCTGAGGATTCCACCAGAAGCAAATATTAATTCCTTCCAGCAAATATTACATCTATGTGGAAGGGCACAACACTTCCTAATGCAGAAGAACTTTTAACCTTCCCCCAAAAGACTACCTTTAGTCATGGCTATTTTACAAATGGAATCAGACAAGTTCCTTGCTCAGATAAGCCAAGTATCAAAAGGCTTAACTGCCCTGGTGACAGAATGTGTGAAGTTCCCTAACTCTTGCTAAACGATCGGCTCAACAGCAGAGATGCTGTATTAAAGATTCCATGAATTTTGAAAATGCATTTTTAAAGCATCTGTAGGAAGGACAAGCCCATTAATGGCATACTGAAAGCCTATTTTTCAAGCTCTTAAGCTTTTAGCTTGGGCAGAGAAAGGGAATATGATTCATTAACCAACAAGCTAACAAAAGACTAAGAAATACAAAGAGAAAACTCAGTATTCAAGAGGACAATCAACATAATTTCTCAGTTTATGCTTTCTCCATTTTATAACAGGCATATGAATCATGGACACTGTATATACAAGTACATTTTTGACCTATATCTAATCTTTTGTAGTTAGAGGGACATAAACGTGTCTACACACTCAGGCAATCGTCATAGGTATTTCAATTCTATTGCAAAATATTCTGCTAATTTTAAAGGGTTGAGTTATACAACGTTGGAGGAAGAAATCTGGTTCTAAGCTTATTTAAAATGTTCTAAAAATAGAGGAAAGTTAAACATAGCTAGAAGCACATTGCATAAAACAAATATATCGCTACACCAGCGCTATGAATAACTGGTAAGGAACCCGTTACTGTCTCTCTGTTAGCACCTTCAGTCAGTGGGACTAGCCATACACAGTGCAAGAGAAGCAAGGGAAGAGACACAGTTTGATGAGAAAAAAAGAAAAAAAAAAATCAGCAAGCTAACTGCTATTTTAGCCCTTAGCTAGTAATAGAATAGCCATTAGGATAGCTTAATAGTTAGCTATTCTTCAGCTATTCCTTGATTAACATAATTAAATTCAGAACAAGCGATTAAAAGCCCCAACCCAGTTTGAAGCTGACATGAATACAAAACTTGAACACAAAACTTGAACTTGAATCTGAAAGTGTATTTCTTTCCACGTGTCTTCCCCCTTCCACCTTCACTTCTTTCCAGGTGAAGAATGTCCACTGCTTCATCATGGGCAGAACGCGCTCTACAAATCTGCACACAATGATGACTTTTACATACTAACATAATGGATAGGAGACCAATTTGGGGGTGAAGTGAGTCAGTGGAGGAGGGTAATCGGGGCAGGGGGGGGAGGTGTGGAGGGGAAAGGTCTTTTTTCTAAATGGAGGTACCAAGGAAACATCATTCTCCTAGCTTACCATCTATGTATCTAAGGACAGTAAAGATGTACAGCCTACAGTGATAAACGTATCTGTTGAGGCGTTTCAATTCATATAGGGCTTGGGCTTTTTTGTTTGTTTTAAAAATAAAAAAAATCTCATCAGACACGCAATTTAAATCAAGAATTTAAAGCTAAGCCTTAATCTATAGGTAACAAATTGCTGCGGTCTGTTCCAATGTATTTACACAAATATGTTTGACTGATGTATTCAGGGTAGAAAAGGACATGACAAATTAAAAGAACTAGTATTCGAATACAGAACACAAAGCTGTTTCTCAATACAAGATTTTTGAAGGTTGCATGAACTTTTTAGTGAGTCTTCCAGTATCACTCTAAAAATCCTTATCTAGACGTATATCAGACTTCAGCTCTTCAATAATGCACCTAATAAAAAAATTGTTCGGAGAAAGTGACTGAATAAGGTCACAGTAGTTTGGTTCTTTTTTGGTTTGGCTTTTTTTTTCTGGAATCAAACTATTACACCAGTTATATAAAAACCTTTTTTTTATTTTACTGATGAGCCCTCTCCTCTCTTTTTGTTTTACCTTGAAAAAACAGCATGACAGAACAGTTATGTTTGTGATTTAATCACCTGTTTCACCTTTCAAGTAACACAACAAGCAATCTTTGTATATCGTGTTCCAGTATACAAATAATAAACTGATCATGTAAGACTCTAACATTAGCATACCACAATAACAAAAAGTAGTATTTGGTCAATTAATTTTTCTACCCATTATTCCCATTTCACTTGTTTTTTAAAAGATGGTTAAAAGCCATAATTGGAAGAGTCTCCTATCAAGTACAAAAGTAACTGGTGTCTGTACTATCTAATAAGAGCCTTTCAATTGCAGGGTACGTACAGCTTATTGGAGCACACCTCTATATTTCCATATACTCAAGACTGACAAAAGCAATCATCTCCTGTAAGTCACAATCAAATGTCTGCTACTCTACAGCATGTTTTGCTGTACTGCGCAGCAGATGACATTCTTATTTACTGAAAACAGTCATTCCTGTTTTCCATTCATTGCTAGACAGGAAAGTATCTCCTAAGCATTACATTGTCAACTACATGTGATTCTCCGTGCAAGTTCAAAAAATTTTAGTCCCACCATGTTTTAAAAATTAAGTAGATCGCTTGCCCTTTTCAAAAAGAGTAGTAACACTAACACAAGTCTTCTGATATTTCCATGGTCTGAGGCATAACTGATCAGAGAAAAGATACACCGTTTTCAGCTATTTCATGACATTGTTTCCTCTATCAGGTGACAAAAACAAACATTGCTGACAATCCTTAAAGATTGTCTTTGCAACATGTATAGTCTCTCTGGGATAAAGTCAAAAAAAACCCCACTTCATTTCCTATTACAATCAACTGGTTTATATAATAGATCAAAGTACAAATAACAGGATGTCAACTTTATGTTGCTTGGCTACTAAGTACCGTATTTTTTCATATTTTCACAGTGACTAGCAGAGGAATTTCAAGAATTCATTCTTAACGCTGAGGCATGCTGTCAGCCACCGCTGAAACGGGCCTGGTAATCCAGTCTGTTTACATGTTCTGCTACACGCAACAAGCAGTTGAAAGAAATTCTTCTAAATAGACTACAGCAAACTTTATCTGAAGGCAGCTACCGTTTCCCTCCGAATTCCATTAACAACTTCTCCTTTTAATAGGGCAACTAGACAGGACACTCAACCAACGCAGACAGTGTCCCAGCCACAGAAGACGACAACAGACAAACCACAGAATGGAGCAATTCGCCTGAGTGCATTGTAAACTTAAATGTATAATGTTTTGCATATATTGGGCAAATAAAACAGTAAGCCAACTTTAGGTAACCAAGGCTTAAACCTACAAAGTCACCCCAGTGGCAATAATTTTGTAGATAGGTTGAAAATATTTTCTCAAAAAGAGTGAACTACTTTTTTCCACTGAAAGAGTAGTTGAAGTGACAGATACATTGACACCCTGCCACCAAACATACTAAGGGTAACTCCTCTGGAACTGCGCCGCATCATCCCGCTCTGGGCCTTTCTCCTTGGAGGTGCCAAGTTATGACTCCTCTGATCCATACCACCAGACATCATCACAAATTGCTGCTTTGGGGTTGACAAGGCCTTCTCCCTGGCTGTTGGCACCACAGGAAAACAGTGCTGTACAACTACTATAAACTTCATTTTCTAGGAGATAGGACACAGGTCTACAGGGCCTCCACAACTGAATCCAGGTATAACTTTGCCCCATTTAATTTATGGTCTCATTAAAATCATAGAATCATTTTGGTTGGAAAGGACCTTTAAGATCATCAAGTCCAACCGTTAACCTAGCACTGCCAACTCCACCACTAAACCATGTCCCTAAGCACCACATCTACACATCTTTTAAATACCTCCAGGGATGGCGACTCGAGTACTTCCCTGAGCAGCCTGTTCCAGTGTTTGATAACCCTTTCGGTGAGGAAATTTTTCCTGATATCCAATCTAAACCTCCCCTGGAGCAACTTGAAATCTCTGCAACATGTTTTCAGCAGCCTTGAAGGCAGCACTGATGACTACGAGTGGACTAGCATGGCAGACACTGCCGTGAAGCCTTCCCCCAGGGGTTAAAAGCCTTTCAGTGTTCCCCTCCTCAAACTCACTTGCTTTGCTGCTACACTTCGAAACATACAGATTTGCGAATCCACTAACTACATACTTTCTCCAGGTTTATGAGAAACAAAACTTTCTTATATTCAGTTCTAAGACTGAGATTCATCTCACTAATAATGAGAAGAGTCTACGGCAACTCAGTCTACAGGGAGCAAAAGGCATGCCCTACCATAAAACCTTTAAAAAACAAACAAACAAACAAAAAAAAACCAAAAAAAACACCACCCTCTATGTTATTCATCTCATGCTAAAAAATGAAGTCATTCAATACACAAAGATAATCTGAGTTCTTGCTTTGCTCCTCCTCCCATACTATCAAAACACTTCTGAGGATATTCCAAATCAGAGTAAACAAAAACCTGCTAAATATTTTGCTCCTCACACTTTACGGAGTATGTCTCCAAGGGCAAAGCTACCTAGATATCAGTCCACAGCCAATACACATCAAAGTCTCCAAACTCCATGGCAGGTGAATATGGTGAACATTGCTAAGCTAGGCCATCTTTGGTTTAACGCTTTTTCTCCACTATCTGACCCCAGAAGGACTGTTAATAACATGTTAAAGAACCACCCCCTCAGCTTAAAGGGTAGTGCAGCATTACCCTTCATCGCACAGTTTGACCTCTTCATTTGTCTTTGAAAGCATTCTGTATGAGCAGCTGCTCTTCATGGTAACTACCTCCTTTGACTAACTGCTATGAAAGCCTCTATCAATAGGATATCTTTTAATCTCCTATCTTCTGACAAACTTTGAAAATCCTTTTACAGTGGACTCTGCCCTCAAGGTCTGAGTTTAAGCTGCACCCTCCTCATTAACTATATTATAATTGCTCTCAGCCAAAACCTGTTTTTCTCCTAGCACCAGAGCTCCATTAGACAATGCTGACGAGGCATTTGTGGACTGAAACATCCTGGCAGCCTCACTCCAACAGCGTAATGCTTTAGAGGGATCACTGCACAGACCTGATTAGTTCCAAACACTGCAGGAGTGTGTGTAGTGTCTCCTTACAGGCACATCAGAGGTCACAAAAACGGTCCTTCGAAGTCCAAGCTTGCCCTTATTAGCACGCAGCTCTGGGTCTCCATACCACACATTTGTTCTATTTACACCCTAGGACCTCTCGCTTGCACTGGATGAAATCCACTCCTGATATAACCCTTGAAAACGCCAGTTACTACTAGCATAAAGAAAAAAAAAAAAGTTTCACAAATTCCTCATTTCAATTACAGCAGCCGGCGCTGAAACCAATGAATGTCTATGATACATTTCCCCCCCCAAACACTTCCACACCAGGAGTTTTCAGAAATGTTCCAGTCATGTCTCAAATACATAACCTTCCTTTTTGTCAGCAGCCACCCATAAAAGCCCTCAGCTCAAAACTTATTTTACTGGTAAAACTTCTCTATAGGCAGTTTTGCCTTCATGGTCTTTGCTTCTACCCTCTGAGTTTCATCTGGCCTAAGAGCTCGGGAGACCATCTCTGAGCCACAGAATTCTTTCCAGCGGCTTAAATGGATGTCTCCCATTTTTAGCAATTTCACTAAATTTATTAAAGGAATTACAGAGTCAGAGTTAGCATTCAGCTTTTTTCCTTTTTTTTTTTAAAACCAACCCCACTTGCAATTTTGAATACCTCCCTGCAAAGAAAGCTTGTTTTCTTCTTTATCAATGTGTTGTGAATGTTATCAATTGCCAAATTAAATTCCAATATAAATTAAACTAACGTCTCTCACACTATTCTTCAAAGCCTTGCCACCAGGCATTTGTCCCTCCCAGTTACATACTCAGCTAGTCCCAAGATACATGCCAACAACTACAAGGTTTCCTTCTCCTGTTGTCTCCTAACTTATCATTACTCCTTGTACAGTTTTCAAAAGGACAGTAACTACTTCAAAGTAGTTGATAGTCTTTGTAAAATCATCAGCAAGATTCATATTTAGAAGCTGCTGAGGAAGAAGTTTGGAAATTACAGTGTAAAAAAAAAAAAAAGCTGCCAGATGATTTTTCCTACTTTCTAAAACAAGTTTAGTAGGCAGAAAAAAAAATCCTCCCCAAAAACTTAGGGTTTTTTTCACCCAAACAGTGACTACTGCTCAAGGTAGCCATGCGGTATTCCTAATACCTCCCTGAGCTTCCTTTACTCCTTTTGACAAAGCAGATTCTACATGAGCAAGTCTCCTGAAAATATATACTAGAGATAAGCAGCAAGTTCACGAAGAGGCCTGTCAGCTTTGCTGTACCATACAAAGTATAAAAGTACTAATTAGCAAGTTTTTAGTATGATAACTCAGTACTCCCTACAGTGTGGAAAATAAACAGCAAAAAGAACTGTCAGTAAAATAAACTATATTGCTTAACTTTTACAATACCTAGCACACTTCAACTTCTATTCCTTCCTACCTCATGTTTCCCCTGTAACACAGGACGCGGGTAGCAATACAAACGCAGTAGCAAATCTGCTTTAAAATTGTTCTAAAATAGTTGCAAGTTTGATAATTAATTTTATATTCCACTTAGTAAAGTGCAACATAGGAAAAGTTGTACAAGATTGCATAAAATATTTGTGCACAGAACTATGGAAATCTTACTCTTGAAACGTTATTCTTTCAACAAATTTAAATACCCAAAAAAACCCTAAATCCCTTCCTCTCCTAGGGAAGTTTCTCACTGTATTTAGCATGTCAGAAAACACACAAATTCAACTGCAGCAGAGCATTCCACAGCTGCCAGTACAAAGGACATGCAGCAAGTGTTAAGCATTAAACCAACACAAACAGCAAATCGATTTTCCAGAGGAGCCTTTTAGAGCACTTCAGAAATTCAAAATAGAGGGAAAGAGGCAGAAAAGGGGAACTATGAAAATTGAACTGCTTTGCTCTTCAGCAGATAAGTGATTCAACACTAGGTACAGATGACAGAGAAAACATAAGACATTACAATTATTAAATAATAATGAGTTATACTAATTATGACTTTGAATAGATAATGATTTCCAAAGTCCCAAGAGTCAAACAGCCATACTGCTCAAAATACACAACTAACACTTCTATACAAGTTAGCACTGAAGTTCACTTGTACTATTTCTTGAAGCGATTGGAATTTGATTGGCAAAACTTTTTAAAAATTAGTGTATGTGGTCCCAATATCTAAGAAGTAAGATAATTAAGAAGCACCTGGACAGCCAGAGGGGATCCCCTTGCAGTTCATCCACCAAAGGCAGAGGATGTCCGCACCAGCCTCCCCCAGGCTTTGGAGGTGCAGGCGCACACCTAAGGCACAGGCCCTGGCAAAGGCTGTGGGTGTCTCGCCACACAGACAGCAGCAGTCCTACACCACGAATGCCTCTTTCCTCATGCCTGTCCCCAGACAGGCAGCAGAATTCAAAAATTCAAATTTAACAGCAGGACGGTGTGATGCTCTCTTCCACCAGGCACACTTCGACAGGGAGCCCTTGCAACCGGCCGGACACACCTTCAACTTACTGACAGAGGGATGTCAGCCTTAGCTGGTAAAACTGTATGCAGGATCACCCTTGCCAAGCATGGTGTGGGCTTGGGAGCAATAGGGTGCAAGAACTATTATTCATACAGCACAAATTAGTTGCATAGGCTTGTAAATTGGTCAAATAAAATTTACGTTTTCATGCCAACATGCAGATAGAAGTGGGAGAAGGTATTTCATTGCTACATTTCCACATTCAAATTCCGAACTGTTTCAGCTATGTCAGCTTTTCAATAAAGCTAATAGGCTTTCCTTAATTTTTAACATTTCTCCAGCTTCACACCCCAAACTCGGGAATTTCTATAAACTTTTGACAAAAGAGGATGGCTGGTAAAATGAAATCCAAGAGAGTCCAAGTTTCTGGGTGACAGATAAGTAATTTAAGAGAGAAAAGTTCACACAACCTTAAATAAATCAGTCACTGTCTAGACCATACTCTAGCTTTAATAGAATGTGCTTATTAAAATTTAGACACACACACATTGCTAACGTATTTACCTCTCTTCTCCCTAGTTTGGACTAGTAAATTCTCAAAACAAACAAACAAAATATCACTTTCATATATATATACCCCATTTTAAATCGCAGTTCTCAGGAACAGACGGGGGTGAATGAACATCCACTGTGAGAAAACGATCCGTGAAAGCCTTTGCAGGAGGGCAGCTCCACGGCCTGCGTGCGGCGAGAGCAGCGGGCCGGGGGCGCCGAGAAGCAGCAGACCTGGGTTGCCGGGGGGCAGTGGGCGGGGGGCGCCGGGGGGCAGCGGGCCGGGGGCGCCGGCAGCCCCGCGCGGCCCTGCCCGCGCTTCGGGCGTGTTCTCTACCGCCACCTGCTGGCCCCGGCCAGGCCTACGGAACCCGCAACGGCTCGGAAAGCTTTTGGCTCGGGAGGCGGAGGGTAGAGAGAGGGGGGCATCCGAGGTGGTCCTGAAAGAAACTCAGTAGCTGGGAAAACAAAAGCAAAGCCAACCAAAAAACAACCCACCAAAAAGCAACCAACCAAAAAAAAAAAACCACACAAACAAAAAAAACACCAAATAAAACCACACCAATATTTGAGGAAGTTTGAACATTATTTTTTTAAAGCTGCTTTTGCTTTCCCCACAAAGGAAGAAACAAAAGGCTCAATCAAGGCAGGTGGAGAAACAACTGTGCTGAGGATACAAAGACACTGAGTCTGAAGTCCCACAAGTGCAGGCCAACTGATTCCCAACAGCGCGGTGAAGAGACAAAGCATAAGACCACAAGAGTCGTCTACCCCCCCCAGACTGTATTGTTTTTTATTGAAATGGGAAACAATAAAGCAGCTTCATCTGTGCAAAAAAAAGAAACTACCAAGTACCTACAAAACTCCTGCTCCACAGCAAGCCTAAGAGCCTAAGCTCTGCAAGCTGGGGAGAGCGCACCTGGACATTTACCCATCTCCTGACTCTTCTTGCCACCTGCCTTCCTGAAGGCACCAAAAGGGCCCCCAAACAGGGTCTTCATTGGTTGTGCTACCAGGAGGAGATATCATACAGTGACAACCTCTACAGCTTTCAGTCGACTCCACGGCTACGTAACCTCATCTGGCAGAAAGTTTAAACCTCGCTGTAGTAAGCAACATCTCCCCCATCCACCATTCAGACAGGTCCCAGGCTAGTTGGAACAAGACAACCTGGGAACACCATCTCCCCCATCCACCATTCAGACAGGTCCCAGCTAGTTGGAACAAGACAACCTGGGAACACCAGAAATCCCTTCAGGCCCACACTCAAATGGCTAGAGAAGAAAAAGGTGCTTTTGTGCAAGGTGTGAAGAACCAAAGTATTCACTTCAAGTCTTTTCTTAAGGCTGCTTCTCCAATGCTTTTTAATCATTTTACTTTCTTGCACTTGATCACTGACTATTGACAAAAGGGATGTGCTTCTGCAAATAAGCTGGACCCAGCGTTTCAAAGAAAATTGCTGCATATACAAAGCTTGAAATTCCAAGAGAAATGAAAGCTCAGAGTCAGAAAATTAATACATGAAATTGTATGTGCTATGTGCAAAACCAAGAACATAATTTTTCTGATACATTTCTTGAGGTTGTACCTAATTGTACTTAAGACTACCACCCAAGATTTTATGTCAACAGAAAGAAGATAGAATTCACATGTGTAACACCTGTGAAGTCATACTATTTAAACATCTGGCAAAACATATTTATTTTGTGGTTATGTTTCAAGTTAATGTTGCATTTATAATTAGTGCACACATAATTACACAGAAGAGCTTTTTTCCTAGAAAAAATATTAACCACTACTCTCACAAAAAAAAAAAAAAAAACAACACCCAACTTCTGGAATTTATAAACACGGCTTACAAGCACCTGAAATTGTCTGATGTATTGTACTATCTCCAACATAGGCTGCTTATAGAAACAGATCTTACAACAATATCACCTGTAAAATAAAATGCAACCAACTTTGTTAGAACAATTTACATGCACTTGCATGACACCATGCTATGAGCAAGTCAACTCTACATTCCTGTCCAAACAAATCTAATCTCTTCCTTACAACAAGTGCTCCAGAGCCTTCAAGTTGATTTTACCCAAGAGTATTTCTGGGCTCTCTCTGGAATGCTTGGGGGGGGGGGGAGGGGGGAGGTGAGGGACCAGGAGGGAGTGGAAGAAACACAGCAAGTAATAAGCAAATACAGATGGAAGTTAAACCTTACTTTGCATGTTGACCAAAAAAATTATGCTAGTCCTTATAAATCACTGCTTGGCTAACACTGACCTTCACTAAAATGTTTACAAAGTTAATGCTGTCCTGTAGATTCAACCTCTATGAAAAATGGCACTTTCATCTCCTCTACTAACTTATGTTATTCCATTCATATGTGCTTGCACAGTGGATCATAAATTATGGGCTCACAACCTGCTGTATGTCCAGCTTTCCTATTTCCCATAAAAACTGCTACTTATAATGGGCAGGTAAAGGTTTTCTACTAAGCTTTGGTTAAAAAAAAAAATACCCTTTAAAATCTGAAAATAAACTCAGGAATTTCATCTCTCTGCTCAGATACAGATTATACCTTTTTTCTGGCTCACACTCTTTTTCCACCTTTACTTAAGCTACTGCTCCACAGCTTGCCTAGTGTCCCAGATCATAAGCTGTTTAAAGAAGGGAAATTAGACTCTTTTTTTGCATAGGAAAGAGCCATTTACAGCTGTATAGAAACAACAAACAGCATGCATACAAATTCCTTCACAAATTGCTTTGCTAGAAACATTCAAAAGTCTAAACAGTTACAAGTTTTTATCTGTGCCAAAACTTAACAGTAATATAGTGTAGTTTCACTCTTTGTCTTTGCTGTCACCACTGCTCATAGTAGAAGTCCTCAGACTTTGTACTACTGCTTAGAAGTTATGAAACTCGGAAACTTGAAAACTTTAATCCATTATCTGCAAGAACAGAAGTCAAACGGATGAGTCAAAAGATACAAAAATCCAGAAGAACATAAAGAGCATATTCTCAAAGGGTTTCTTCCACATGTGAAGTGTAGCAGTCAGTGAAGAGGAAGATTACTTCTTCACTGCTCTCAGAGGTTTTCCCACTGCAAACCTGAGAGAATGACTCTGCCTGCAATGAAGGACAGTACCAGCCCATTAGTCAGAGTTCGGTATTTAAAAAAGTAACTACTTTTAAAAAAAAATAAATTGCTATTCCTCTAAATTCCAAAGTTTGTTTGTAACCACTGCTTGTAAGCACCTGTGATTTCATGTTTTCTATCACCTCCAACAGAGACACTTTGCATTTGTAACATGCAAGATTACAAAATGTATTTGTGTAATGTTACGTGTGATCAACTTTATTTCTTTTTTACTGTCATGCATTCTGCTACTCATTTGCAGATGTTCTCTGAGAGAAAGTATTAAATCCCACAAACCTTATTTAAAACCAGAGAAGTTATAACATCAAATTTCATAGCTTTCATAAAGCATTCAGCTATTATATTGATGGCCACGGGAACATTATAAACAATTTAAGTAAATCCTACTGGTCTCGTCCTCCTTCCATGACTTGAACAAAGGGCTCTACATAGATTCAGTAACCAACAAAAATTAATTAAACAAGAAGGGTAAGAAAATGCAGGCATCTATTCTGAGATCTCCCAGAAGCATTAAAAACATCTTACCTTAGTAGTAGCGGACAATATTGTAAAACTTGACTCTTACAAGATCTAGAACCAACTTTAATCTTTCAGTGAGATTCAAGATGAGGACAGTCTAAAATTTTACCTCTAAAAGTAATTTTGTAGCAAAGCATTAGTTAAGAACATGGTATTTAAAATGCTTGCTGCTCTATCTACCCAGACACTGACCTCACCTTCTTTACAGCCCCTTTGCAACCACTGCCAAAGATCAGAGATCCCATTTTCTTAGAGGTCTGACTGGGAGAATGTTGCAATTAACAGAGTTAACTAACTCAGAATTAGTCTTCAGTGCATATTACAAGTACGAAACAGCAACCAAGTGTTGTGTCTTTAGACAATATAGGCAAACCCATATATAACATCACACAAATATACTATTGCTGATGTGGAATATACTGTCACAAACTCAACACCTCTCAGACACGTCACAGTGCTCCCTGTCCCTCCTATAAAACAGTCAAAATCCAGACTGTACTGACAAGCACAACAACCTAAGCTATGCCTATCTCTTCCCAGAGAACCCCTTTATTTTCCACAACTGCAAACAGGAGATGAATGACTCAACCATGAGAATAAGTCAACACCACAGATTCTAGTTTGCCTGCACAATACAGAATGATAACATGAAATCCTTCTACTGTTTGTTCTAGATATAGCCAACACTACTTAAACAAAACAAAAAAAGTGAAAAGAGTTTCAAATCTGTATCTTCAACTCCATTTTCCCTGTTTGCAATGAGATCATTGAGAAGTTTCTATACAAGGATTCTTTTCAAATGCCCTTGAAGTGCAAAATCTGTTTCTGAGTTTAGGCATAAGAACATACAATGCTAAAATACAGGTGATTAAGCCAGGGGCGGGGCGAGGGGGAAACCCACAGATTAAAAAAAATGTTTTCCAGAAGCAGTCTGTCAAAATCAGACACTTGTATTAACATCCCCAAGGTCAGTTCTGAATATGACACAAGTTATTTCCCAACTAGTTTTCCACAAAGTAAGCTTTGAAGGCCACAGTGGCCACTAGCAAATGGTTTTTTTTTTTATTTTAAAAAAATAAAGAAAATAAACAACAACAACAACAAATACCACAGCTCTAGTAAATACAAACGTGGTAACATGTTAATGGGCAATACCGCTACAGGTAACACAAAGAGGCTGAATAGCACATTCCCTAACCACATATTCCTGTTAATAGGACTATCAAGATTACTTTAATTAGTATCACTTGTCTGCTTCAAAACCCTCAAAAAAACAGAATGTCACAGATAAAAATCCTACAGTTAGAGTCGGTTACATTTTCTGTACTGTGCAGTTAAAAAGCTCTGGAGTTTTAATTGCATAACACTCTCCCTCCTTGATCACTCCAAGAAAAATATAGATCTGTTCGAAGTGTTACAGTTACAACCTGATTTTCATCTACATTAAATGGTACATGGAACCCATAAAATAAAATTGTGATTAGAAGAAGCAGACTACACCTCCACACAACATTGTCAGGACCAACAATTCAGAAAACAGAGCCTTGAAAACACAATAAAAAGAACAGATCTGAAGACAATAAACGTTGATCATTTACGTCTTTAATGCCACCTAATAATACTACACATGTAATTACAGTGGAAGGATGTAATTAGGATGATTTATCTAGAACAGGTAGCATTTTCAGTCATTTATGAAAAAGAAGATATTAACCTACAATGGCAAACTACAGATCCACTTTTACAAAAATACTCTCTGGGTTCAAATTTCTGAACAGAAATCACTGTAGAAACCTTTGGATGGGACTAACGCCATCCAGAGGGACCTCAGATTTACCTTGAGTAAAAAAATGAAATCGTTTCACTTCAACTGTTTAATTAGCCTGCCCTTTTCAAGTCTTTCAGCATGAATTTAGTAACATCAGTAACAGACTGCCTCCCTATTTGCCTAACACTAGAGGAGGAGTACTTTGCAAAAAAAAAATGCGATAGGAAAAACACATCCAACATGGCACTATAGAGTGCTCATGTCTATAAAAGGTTTCCACATGCTATCCAAGGAAAGTTACAAAATAATTTAAAATAGGGGAAGCATACACTTTAAGTTGAGTCCAGAAGGGACAGATTTGATTACCAATTCTGACCTTTTATCACTTTAAATCACAGGAGAAAAATAACATCAGAACTACAAGCATGCAAAACCCTTTCAGGTAACATTACAGCCTTTTTGAGCAGTTAAAAACAGATGTTAGTAAGTGTCAAAGAGGCCACACAGGAGACATAACACAGGAGCTAGGGGATGTTTTCACAGTGGAGGCTTACAGAGGATACTGGCATTTGGGCTGGTCAAGCCAGCATACGGCTGAATATGGGAGTGCACAATTTATTGGTGTGCATCCAGGACTGGTGGCAACAAGTGTTGCACAGTGTTTCAGGGTGAAATAAATGGCATCCTTTCCCCAGAAGCAGATGGAGGATTCTGGAGGACTTCCAACCTTTTAGCTGCAGCTGTAACTGTGGGGAGCCCAGGGATAAGGAGTGGGTGCTTCACCCTTCCTAACCAACAGCAGGTGGCCAACCCAAGCTAAAGCAATACACACAGCCTTAACTCTGAAGCCCTAAAAAGCTACCCAGCCATGTTTGACAGGGAAAAAAATCAAAAGGGTTGTCAGTAATCAGAAGGACAGATGAAGGGAAACCCTAGGGGCACGATTTAACATTCAACACCCTTACCCAGTGGCCACACTGACTTTGGCCTCCACCCTTCGTGCCGGTACTCATGCTCACCTGAGCCACAAAGCCAGGGATGCGGAGCTCAGCCCCACACTCCCAGGCTTACTGCTGGCCCCACTGCCTCCCTGCAGCACAGCACCGTTCCTGGCCCTCCCTTCCACCTGTGTGGCACCTCAGGGAATAGTTTCCTGCTGGATTATCAGGCTGGACTGGCAAACCAGGAACAGGCAGGTTCAGACCAAGGAAAGAAGAGAAGCATCAGGGAAGCGTCAATTCAGGTCAGCTGGTGAGGAACTGACTCCTAACCTTACCTCACTAAAAACCAGGAAAAGAAAAACTGCTTATCATCTTAACCCAAATGTGTTAACATTTTTAAGCTATTCAGACAACAGTCAAAATCTACTGAAACATGAGAAGTAAAACATACGCTTACTTCTACATTTCATTCATAGGAATGAAGTAGGCTTGGAGACACAATTACCATAACCACCTACTAAACTTTTTAGTTTAGAGCACTAAACCTATATGTAAAGTTCAGCCCAAACTCTATCCCATGACAGCCTAAAGCTACCATGAGTAATACTGTCTTCCACAGCTCACAAGTCAGAAGCTTCAGCCAGTCTCTTCCCACTTTTTTCCAGAGTCTTCACAGGGAAGTTAGTTACCATCCTCGGAGCAGGTTGAACAGGAAGGTCACAGAAATACTGAAGGAGACAGGCAAAAGCACAAATCCCTGGTCCCAGGGCAGCCCCATACCTGCTGGAGTTTGTGTTTCAGAGGAACTCCAAGACCCTCAAGTACCTGCCTCTAGGTGCTGGAAAACTTCAGACGGGCTGGAAGCGACCCTCCAATCAGTCCCAAAAAAAGCACTATAAAACCGGCTCCAAATTATACATTAGGCCAGACAAATCTATAACTACATGATGATTATAGATTCAGCGAGACCTGGACAGGCTGGAGAGCTGGGCGGAGAGAAACCTCATGAAGTCCAACAAAGGCAAGTGTAGAACAAGTCCTTGGGAGGAATAACCCCAGGCACCAGTACAAGTTAGGGGCTGATCTACCGGAGAGCACCTCTGCAGAAAAGGACCTGGGTATTCTGGTGGACAAGAAGTTCACCATGAGCCAATGTGCCCTTGTGGCCAGGAAGGCCAATGGTATCCTGGGGTGAATCAGGAAGAGGGTGGCCAACAGGTCAAGGGAGGTTATCCTGCCCCTCTACACAGCCCTGGTGAGGCTACATCTGGAGTACTTTGTCCAGTTCTGTGCCCCCCAGTTCAAGAAAGATAAGGAATTACTGGAGAGAGTCCAGCAAAGGGCTACAAAGATGATCAGAGGACTGGAGCGTCTCTTTTATGAGGAGAGGCTGAGAGAGCTGGGTCTGTTTAGCTTGGAGAAGAGAAGACTGAGAGGGGATCTTATCAACGCTTACAAATACCTTAGGGGTGGGTGTCAAGAGGAGGGGGCCAGACTCTTCTCAGTGGTGCCCAGTGACAGGACAAGGGGCACTGGGACAAGCTGAAACATGGGAAGTTCCACCTGAATATGAGGAGGAACTTCTTTACTTTGAGGGTGACAGAGCACTGGAACAGGCTGCCCAGGGAGGTTGTAGAGTCTCCTTCTCTGGAGATATTCAAGACTCGCCTGGACACGACCCTGTGCAACATGCTCTAGGTGACCCTGCTTTGGCAGGGGGTTGGACTAGATGATCTCCAGAGGTCCCTTCCAACCCTTAACCATTCTGTGATGGAGTCCACCTTGCAGTTGATTATCCCAGAAAAAAAAAAAAAAACCAAGAAACACAGCCCTCCAATAAAATGATTTCAACTTGCCAGCATGAAAATTAACCCTGTCAATTTACTCATGGTTTCTCTCCCGGTTTCCCTTCTGTTTGCATTAGTGAAAGCAACTGGAATGACTGCTCAAGAATTAGAAAACAAAGCAGGGGGTAATAATCAAATATGTGGAAAATAAGAAAAAATTATATAGGGATACATACATGCACTTTACTGATGACTTTTTATATGGTCCTTGTCTCATGTAAAAAGGGGAGAGAGAGTCATGTTTAATTCACAAATTTGCCAGAAAGAGGCAGGTATAGCTTCAGTGAAGACAGGTCTAACAATATTGCAGCATCGCTTCAGCAACGCTTGAAAGATTTCTTGTTTAATTAAGGTGTTTCTAGAAACACAAAGAGGCAAACAGAGTACCAATCTTCCTGAACTTAAGCAGATTTTTTGTGTTTTTCATCTAACAGTGCCTAATGCTCTATAAAATTGCCTCTCTCTACTTTAGAAGCTTGCATCAACCTAGCCTGAAAACAAAAACATTCACACTTCTCATTTTTTCCCCTCCTCGTTCAAGCTAGAAGTATGTAATATCCATAACACATATGGCTCTGCAGTGAACTGAGACTTCAATGTACTTACTTGACAACGAAGAAAGCCCCAAGGCCCATATTTGTAAGAACAAAGCAGATCATACTAATCTGGCTCTAGGAATTTAAAGACTGGTATCATATTGCAAGTGGCTACCCACTTGGACATAATTTCTCCTCAGGTTTTTTTTTTTTCCTACTTGAACTGCCAGCAGTGTTAATCAACTCATTCGAGCAGCACATATTACCACTACAGAATCCAAGGAAAGCTCTAGATCCTACACAGAACATTCTCCAATACACGAAACCACACAGAATTTAAGTTTAATTGGTTTTGACACCCTTCTAAACTAACCAGTTTCCACTAGCGAGTTGGAAGCCTACACACTATATTCAAAATTATTTTACAAACGTAGTCTTGAAGGCTTGAGAATTTTTGTTTCATTTAAAATAGTAAGCCAAAAATGGGATAGATTTTCTTGGGAATGAGAAGTTTTAACTGGAAACCACAAAGTTTATGCTGATTGCTTTGGGTAGTCCTGAAGTGTTCTCTGAACAGTGTTGCTTAGCTTTTCTAAGCACAGTCAGTTTAAAAAGAATAAGCAAGAAACACCCTTTACAGTTGAAGCATTGTCCCAGAAATTCCAGGGAACTAAAACTTTCAAATATGTTCAATAAGATGTAAGACTGCCAGTATTTAAAAATGGCATTCAAAGGTCTAGGCCAACAAATACTGACAACTTTTTTTTTTAATTCCTCTCTTACCGTACTACATCATGCATCTCATCAGAATTTGACCCCTGCCTAAGTTTGTATTTCTTTTAAATCATGGAAAGTGGAAAAAAAAAAAAACAAAACAAAACAACAGAATAAAAAAAAAAAATCAGCCATGTTACTAAACACCATCTCCTGGCTTTGGTGTTTCCACTGTTTGTTGGCTTCTCATTCTTTCTTCATTTTTAATAATACTGTGGTTTTCCTGTTTAAAAAGCATTTCAATTATCATTATTCCTGGATTTTTGAATGGCAGGGAGTCATCAGGAGTGATGTACTGTACAGAAAAAGAAAAAAGCTAAAACATATCTGGGTCAACTGTACTATCACTTCAATGGGAGATGTTACCAGCAACCACTGGAAGAGAGGTTTTTCTTCCACATCTAAAACAGCTAAGGCTCCTGATCTTTCTCAAGGCAGAATTTTAAAGGAAACATTTTGTGATTATCTGCATATCTGCCTTCAGAGTATATTTTTTATGACAACAGGTTGCTAGTCTTGTGCAGTTTTCTAGAGTGTGCATCAAATTCCTCATTGGACAGAAAATGCAGCATGCAAATAAGGAACAGAGTGACAAAGCAAGACAACACACAATACATACAGGGGATACAAAAGTGGGAGCAAAATCCTACAATCACAACAGTCTCAAAGATTAGCATTATGTAACCCTGAATTGAATGCATTTTAAATGAGGGACTATTCCTTCAAATATGGTAAATATGATATCAATTGCAGTCTTAATGACATCAAGAGCGATCCCTACATGTAGTGAGCATCCCATGATGGAAGGCATCTTGTCCATAAAAACTGCTGAAGAATTCTGTGCCAGCTAAGCAAAAGAGAACTCTTAATCTTTTAATCTTCTAGTTAAGCACCAAGCAATACAATAACCAGTCAAAATTACTTATTCAGATATTAGACCTTTACACTGAATCTACACTGAATTGTCTACGTGCTACAAAATTTTGTACCAATCTTGTACAAAACAAAGACTGAAGCTTTGGTTGCTCTAGGAACAGCTCACAGGTTTGGTACAAGGATAGGATTTTAGGATCATAAAATAGTTAAAAGTTGAATGCTTCTGCTAAAAAAAAAAAAAAGTAGCATGAAATAATTAGCAGTCAGCTATGATATAATTTAGAAAGGGGCAATGAGCTTCTATCTGAACTAGTGAATTAAGTCACTTGGTAGCTGGACTAAGACATCACTTCCTCAAGACCCACTCAATGCATGGTTAGAGTTAACACAATGAAAGGGGCCTCCTTTAAAAGAATTTAAATTTTTAAAAAATGTTTAAAAAAAAAAAAAAGACAAACCCTACACTTGTGGAACAGAAACTCTTTCTGTTTCAAATTCTAACTTCACAAAAAAAATCACTCAATGTATCATAAATTAAAACCAATATAAACAGGTATACTACTTTTCCCAAATACCAAATACTCTGAATATATTAGCTTAAAAACTTTTGACACTATGAATAAAGATTGTTTCCCGAATATTAGTGTAGATCACATCAAACACATCACACACAAAGGTGCTATTCAGTGGACTGTTTGGTTTTGAGGGTTTGGTAGAAGGGGCATGTTTTCCTTGGTAAGCAGCAGCTGGTTTCTTGGTTTTTAACCATGAGAAGGTTGCCTATAACACCTTCAGAGCATACAGCTTCAAGGAGACTTAAACTAATCCTCTTCAGAATCTGCCGACACAGCGTGCTCACTGCTCCAGCTCCCACTGGATTTGGTTAAAGCGGCTGAAGGAGTTAATTCCTTCCCCTTTGCTGAGCAAATGCCCAAATGGGAGCCAGGGAGGTCACAGCCCAGCACATCAACTGTAACCACCACCTCCCTCAGCAGAAGCTGGGCTGTCAACTGTGGCCACAAAGGAGTGGACACACTACCCTCTGTGTGATGTGCTTTTTGGTTTGAAGCTCTCTTGGGAGTTACTGGTGCAGACAGTCGAGGATAACAACTCCTTAAATTGCCCCAAAACAGATCACCAGACATCCCGGGGACCTCAACTATTTGAATTATTTCTGAGGCTAAAGCCAACCAAGTCTCAATGACAGCACTGCACAAAGACACAACGCACTCTTGCTGATGTATCTTAATGCCATACCTTTAGTTAAGTGACTGTTGTTTTGTTGGGGACACACCTTCATACACATTTCCTTATTGCTATCCTGAAAAGCAGCCTTGTCCTGAAAGCTACCTGGTCTGCACAGCTCAACATGAATAAGCAAAATATATCATAGAACCATAGAATGGTTTGGGTTGGAAGGAACCTTAAAGATCATCTAGTTCCAACCCCCCTGCCATAGGCAGGGACACCTTTCCACTAGACCAGGTTGCTCAAAGCCTCATCCAACCTGGCCTTAAACACTGCCAGGGAGGGGGCAGACACAACTTCTCTGGGCAGCCTGTTCCAGTGTCTCACCACCCTCACAGTCAAGAATTTCTTCCTAATATCTAATCTAAATCTACCCTCTTCCAGTTTAAAACCGCTACCCCTCATCCTATCACTACATGCCCTTGTAAAAAGCCCCTCTCCTGCTTTCCTGTAGGCCCCCTTCAGGTACTGGAAGGCTGCTATGAGGTCTCCCTGGAGCCTTCTCTTCTCCAGGATGAAGAGCTCCAACTCTCTCAGCCTGTCTTCATAGGAGAGGTGCTCCAGCCCTCTGATCATCTTCGTGGCCCTCCTCTGGACTCGCTCCAACAGCTCCATGTCCTTCTTATGTTGGGGGCCCCAGAGCTGAACGCAGTACTCCAGGTGGGGTCTCACGAGAGCAGAGTAGAGGGGCAGAATCCCCTCCCTTGACCTGCTGGCCACGCTGCTTTTGATGCGGCCCAGGATACGGTTGGCCTTCTGGGCTGCAAGCATGCACTGCCGGCTCATGTTGAGCTTCTCGTCAACCATCACTCCCAAGTCCTTCTCCTCAGGGCTGCTCTCAATCCATTCTCTGCCCAGCCTGTATCTGTGCTTGGGATTACCCTGACCCACATGCAGGACCTTGTGCTTGGCCTTGTTGAACTTCATGCAGTTCGCAGGGGCCCACTTCTCAAGCCTGTCAAGGTCCCTCTGGATGGCATCCCTTCCCTCCAGCGTGTCAACCGCACCACACAGCTGAGTGTGGTTCAACTGAGTTCATTCTTCTTCTGATGTAACCTAGCTGGGGAACATCATAAATGTACCTCCCTGATACACCAAGGAAGAAGGCTGAACAGGGCATTCGGAAGCTTACGAGGAGAGAAGAATAAAACATGGGCTCAACGTTAAAAAAGTTATTTGAGGTTTATGTCCAGCAGAGCAAGGAAGGGCTGGATCATAAACACTCTTTTGCCAAGATTAAAATAAGGTATATATGCCCTAGGATGACATATTGAAAATTAGTCTGAATTAACTCTGAAGTCATTTATTTCACTTTGAAAAACTTGTGTAGCCTCTTTTTCCAGAATTAGTCTACTTTAATCCAATTTACCCTAATCCATTCCTAAGGTGAATTATACTACACCGAATTTTAATATATAATTTTAATACTGAATGAAAGCAACCCACACAGAAGTTTAACATGATTTAACTGAACTGTTTTAAATTAATTTTTCATTTGAATGTGACCTTATTGTCACATACGGACAAGTCACCTTCACCCATGCTTTGAAAAAAGGCCACCTGAAATAGAGAAGTTGGGCCTAACAACATGGAACAATCTACAGACACTGCTGTGCCAGACAGAAAACTTAATGTAAGGTGTCCTCCCTGTTGGAAAGGCAGCTTCTCACTTGGCCACCTCCTTAAAAAGCCAAGGGTTAAACAGGTGTGAGGGGTTTCACCTCAACAAGTGTTGTTGAATACAACTGTAAAACACCTTTTTTTGCGGAATGGTAGAAATCACATAGAAGAAATTGCAGACATCCTCTTCCTAGTAGAGCTATGCTTACTAAAGAACAGAAGCAAGCAGTTCAATTCCAAAACCCAGCTGTCTTCATGCTTGACTTGCAGGGTAACTTGAGTTTGTGAATGAGTCTGCATTAAGAACCATAAATCTTGCTCAATTCACAGCTTTAGAGAAGGAGGCGGGGGGAAGAAAGAAGTGCAGGTATTTCCGCAAACCCATTCCTCATCTGCAACAAAAACTTTTGAAAGTTCTTTGATACTGGGCTAGCTGGGAGTGCATCATTTCAAAAAAAAAAAAAAAAAAAATATCCCATCCAACTGTTCAGAGAAGGAGCAAAGGTTATGAAGGTTATGAAAGTGTCTCTCTGGAGCAGAGACCAACCAGCCATTCTGCCAGGCTGGAGCGTTTTCAACCTGCATCGACCTGTTCCCACACCCCATGAAATTGCAGACTACAGTTCTACAAAGACATGTTGCTTGTCAGGCACCTCTGGAGGCCATCTAGGCCAAACACCCCCTTCAAAGCAGAACTATCACCAACACTGTAATGTCAGACATGGTTCTGTCTAGCTGAGACTTGGAAACCTCCAAGGACAGGAATTCACTGGAGCAGTCTGTTCTGCTCCACCACCCTCCTCCACATGAGCAATTTTTCATAGCATCCAATCTGAGCCTCCCAAGCTGCAATCTGTGGCCACTACCCTTTGCTGTATTGTTAGCTGCAATCAAAAAGAGATCAGCTCTGTCATCTTCATAACTGCCCCTCAAGTTCTTGCAAGCTCCTTTTAAGATTATCCCCTTACTCTTCATCTTGAGACCAAACAAGTCCAGCTCCCTTCAGGTGCCCCTTTTAGGTCACACCATCCAGGCCCTAACCATCTCAGCTTCTCAACCTCATCAGCTTCTCAACACACTCCAGTTTCCCCACATCCTTCTAGGCCTGGGAAGAGGGCAAGAGACCCAATACCCAACAAAATACTCCAGATATACCTCACCAGCACTGAACAGAAGGACACAACAGCTTCCCCCAATCTGCTGGCTACATTTCTCCCAGTGCAGCCCAGTATGCCATTCGCTCTGTTCACAAAAAAAAAAAACCACAAACAAACACACACCAAAAAAACCTGGCTCATACACAGCCAGGTATCAATCCCAGATCCCTTTCTCGCAGGGTGGCCACCCAGCCACTGTCCAGCTTGCACGCAGGCACAGGTATTCCTCCTGCTGAGACTGGCCCATGCACTGATGTTCTTGGTCCAGATGCCCTTCATAACTCCATTCAAAATTAAATTATCAACCCCAAACTATCCTGGCTCGCAGTAACATACCGTGTGTCATGACTACCGCTGTAGAATAAAGAGATGCCACAACACTTTGTAAATCATGCCATTTCAACAACAGACAGTCTCTATCAGAAACAGGAGCACTAGTCATCCTCCATTAAAAAACTGGCATTGAAAATTAAAATAAGTGGTAGAGTCGGTATTGTTACTATAACATGAATTACAATTTTGCTCTTCTTCTGAGTGCCTACTAAAATTTTGAGAGTTGACATCCACATGACTTCTATCAAAAGCAAAGCTATACACCTGAAAGTTTTGCAGTTAAAAACTGCGGGGTAAGGGAGGATTTGAAAATTTTTCCCCATCCTCAGACTTCTCCAGTGTGCAACCGAATATATCTCATCTGGAATTGTACTTTGAGATCACTAGTTTGATGTCCTAACACTTCCCTGACTTCTTCAGCGAAAACATGCACTTGGAGAACTTGAGGGAAAAAAGGGGGCAACCAATCTTTAGAGTCTGGAATTTTAAAAAGTGTCTTTCAACTGATCTGTATTTCTGATTCATCCATAATATGAACCATAATACCAATATTTTGAGTAAGAACTGGCTCACAGTCAATTTCTGCAGGCATTTAAGGAAAAGTGTCAAAGGAACACATTTGTCCTAATAAATTAGAATAAAGTTTAAGGAAAACGAAGTATAAGTACACACCTACCTTTTTTCTTAAAAAAAAAAAAAAAAAAAAAGGGCTGTGTTTTAACATCGAAGTGTTAAATACAAAAATACACTACACAGTTTTCTAACAAATAAACACAGACTACAGAAAGTTTGCACTTCCCTCCTGCCCAAGGGAGATCTAACTTCCAAAACTCTATGCTTTCAGGAGCTGTTGAAATGACAGAGGCAGAAAGAACTGTTTGATATGTCAATAATTACATTGATCCTCCATAGCTTAAGCAGAAATCTGATCTGCTTATTACTTGCACTGTGTAAGAAAGAGGATTAAATATGAGAAGAGTGAACTTGCCACGATTTGCTTTGCAACTTTAATAAAATGTTCAATAGCAGTTTTGTTGCTAAGTCTGCTGAAGTAAAATGTTCAAATGGCCTTAGAAGAATCTATATGACAACAGAGCATTAGTCTCTGAAAGAAAGTCAAGGCTATTTACTATGCAAGTGCTATAAGATCATCCCCTTGGTATGGAGAATGCATGTTTATCTTCTTTCCAAATCAGATTTTTGTTATTCTGTGTGATATTAATCTCCATGGGGGTGGACACCTCTGTGAAGGTGCAATGGTTCATCTCTCAGTTCTGGTCAATTCTTGTTTTAATCTCATTTCCAGATCAGAGTTTTCACACGTAGTGAGATATTAATCTCTATAGGGGCAGACATCTCAGCTGCCCTTAGTGCACAGCTCCCCCTCTTCTGGTCAATCCTTAATTTAATTCTAATTTCCTGTGATTTATATTCCTCTTTCAAGTTTACTATATTTTACTTCGCTCTTCTCAACAAGTCTCCTCTCTCCCTTCTCTGCCTCTTTTCAGAGATTTTCATAGGAAAACTACTGGTTTGGTCCCTTTCACCAACCATTTCCCTCAAAATCATCGTAGGTGTTATCGGTGTTATTGCCAGGTAGAGATGTTATTAGTGTTATTGTTAATAGGTGTTATTGCCATCAACACTACTTACAAACATACTGATAATGCTTGCCTTATCAAGGACTAGTTTTCTCAGTGGGGTTTAATTTTGTGCAGCCTTGCTTCATATAAAATTTCACTTGCTTGTTTCAGGATGGGGTAACCCCACAGCTAGGTAATGAACTAGGATGTAAGTTAGAACATAAGAACTGAAAGTATAATGCCTTACCGTAGACTTTCTGATTGACAGTCAAGTCTCTGGGCATGCAGTCCTCCTCCTGCAAGATGAGGGGTGTGGTACAAACAGACCTCACCTCACAGGAACATCATGAGGCTAAAATATTTCAGGTCTCTCAAATATTAGTCTCATGAGGGGCAACAGAATCTCAGAGGAGGAAAACAGAACCATACATCTTTAGCCTGCATGATATCGGGCCTCAAACATTTTGAGATCGTATGTTTGCTGTTATCACTGAATATAGAGCATTGTACGAATATGGTATTTAATTTCACTATCTAAAGAAATGTTCAATTTTCCCTGCAAGGTTTGCTTCTCAGCCTTGAAAACATGATCACTTTCTCGTCACCAAATTAACATATAATCATCGCCTTCATCTCCCATTTGCTCACCACTTGAAAAACCTACTAGTCAAATGGTTAAATCCAAAATACAGAGATGCACGTTTGTAAAAAGGGCGAGAGACATTATTTCAAATATATCACTACTCTTTCAGAGCATGATTCTCTCCAATTTTTTTGTCCCACTGATTTTTATATACTCTCTTGCAGGGAGCCTTTCTAATGTCCTACCTTATTTTTTTTAAATAAGCTGTACCTGTATTAGGAATTTGGTTCAAAAGAGCAAGAAAAAGTGAATGCCCTGATTGCCTCCATTTACCAAGCATTAGTTTGTTTCTCAGCACAGTTCTCATACACAGGAACTATACCACCACATTCAGAGAAGAGCAATCCACGTCTGAAGTGCGGCAACACTTCACAGGAAAGCTCGGTTCAGAGTTAGCAGACTATACACCATGAGATCCCTAGGAACACAGCACTTGTTTTCCCTCTGGAAAACTTCAAGTGTGTAGCAGAGACATTTGGCAACCCTGCCTGGCTACACCACATGCAATGGTTCCAAGATCCTTTCTTTCTGTAACGCTTCAGTTTAGTGGCCAGCATCTATTGCACCAAACTGCTTGCCAATGTAGATACAGCCACAGTCTTCCTAAGACACGGCAAAACAAAATTGCCCTGACAGTTACTAGGATCACAGATAAAACTGCCAAGACCTTCGTCGTAGCAGCTCATAAAAGTTCAAGAGCAAAAAGGCACTGCAGCTAAGTGTGCAGACAACCCTAGCCAAACGTAACCTTATTTTGCCTTTGGAAATTTTTTTTGAAAATGTTTCTATTCACAGGCATTCAAGTTTTAAAAGCTTAAGTTAAAAAAGGAAGCCTTCCTATTTATCCAGGTGAGTGGATTTTCCAAGTCTTTCATTCAAAACTCTTTAGAAAGCAAACTGAATTACACTTCAGAACATTTATCCAAGCTTTGACTTACTTTAATTTTACCGTGCATTTGCATTTTCATACACAGTCCTTATGGCTGTCTGTCTGCCAGGCTACTATCTTCTGCAACCCATTAGCCAGTTTTCAAACACTGATTACAGTCCCCATTAAGAATATCTTCTCTTCCCATGCACATCATCTCCTGCTATTATAACATTTCATCATGCCAGAATCTGTAAACTGTGCCTGAGAACAAACTGCTCTATGTCTTAGGTAAACTGATCAATCATTTATGAAAGAAACCAAAAATACTCCAGGGAACCTAGAAGTATTTGTATATTTTACCACGTATAAACACATTCCTCAAACAGCCACTGGGTCCATTTATGAGCTATACATCAATTACTGAACATTTACATAGAAGATACAATCATTGGTAGTTTATCTTACACACTGCTAAAGGCAAATCCTCTTAATTATAACTTATTTAGACAGAAATTTTCAATATGTGCAACTCTGATGTTCTTAATGTTGTTACACTTTCTCTGCTTTTTCTCCTTCCCCCAAGATGAGAGAAATTCTGAGGTCTGATCCTCTCCTCCCTTTTAAAAAAAAAAAAAAATTGGGTTCTGAACCTCAAAAGTGTAAGGAAATATCAACTTCGCTGGGCCTAAACATAGCCAAAGTAGTCTTTGACATAAGAAGGCCCCATTTTGCTTAAACACTAAGGCCATGTACTGCATTCTCCTTCTTGATTCTTACACAAAGAAATGTAAATTTAATCAGGTGCTTGATTACTATAGTTGGGATACAGTAAACAAGCCGGTGAGAGAGAAAGTAAAAGAAGGGCAGGAAGGATACTGTCACAAACAAGACACAGTCATCTCCGATGCAGAATTTCTCAGAAAAGGATTAGGAAGTAAACAGAAACCAGTTTTACCTGGATTCCTCCTTGATGAGGCCTTTTTAATGTAGTAAACTGGAGGATTAAGATACCATGATCTGGGAGTTTACAAAACCCCACACCAATAAAACAAAAGCTGCGCAGAAGCAAGAAGGAAACTGGAGAAATATCAGGAAAGTTACCAAAACCCCCTGACTTACAGCCAGGAACCTGGAAAGTGAGGTCTTAAGCAAGCAGGTATTCATCCCACAGGCGAGTACGCTGGTTTGTTTTTCTGTCCTGTTTAATCTGGCAATACAGTCAACACGCAGCATGAGTGGAGTGGTTGGAATTTTACTTATTACTGCCCACACACCTACAATTGTCAGTGTAACAAGATGATGATAAAACATGAGTTACTCCTTAAGTACCAAAAGCTGAAGAGCAGCAACAAGCATAGGATTAACGACTTCTTTTGATTCTTAGTCTACCTTTTGCATCTTACAGAGACTAAAATCATCCTCCTCATTGATGGCATGCTACTGAAGAAACTCATCAACTTCAAGATTTTCATAATGAATTTACAGACCCTTCTGACACTTTTTAATATTACACTTTCTTCTTCAAACCCTTTGTTTCGTTTGCGTGGCTGCAAGGCTGCTGCCATCTCAGGACTTAATCCTCAACCACAAGGCAATAACTAATGTAATGTGGAAGAACATGGAAGAGGATTTGGGATTGTTATGGCTTAATGTTTTTTTTTATTATACAAGTTTTTATTATAAAATTGTGATCCCAGGACCCAATTTTTTTCCTTCAAACACAAGAGCAGTTGCTTTTCCTTTGAGAGAAGTCCCCTAAAGATAATTATATGGATTTTGATGTCATAACAAGAGTAATACCTTTATGCCTCCCCTATATTTCATAAATCAAAGTAAGATTATACTATGTTTTCCCAATTTTCAAAGTAGTATTCATGGCAAGAAATTCCCCAGAACTACTTTCCACTACAGTTTTGTTACAAGCACTATGCATGCAGTGCCCAGGGCACAGTATTCGGTAAGAACTTAACAAAGTATCTACAAGGTAATCAACATCAGTACTGCAGTGCACCTCCAAAGTGAATCAAACTGTTATTTTATTTAGGAGATAAATAAACATTTACCAACTTCATTCACTTGTTCCTGTGTCCTCTAGGGCCTGTCTAATATAGAAACTTACTAAATTTGAGTGTTTTCTTTGTCATTTGCTTCAGTTTCTGGTTGCCTAATTTTTTTTAGGTTTAAGCTCACGATGCAAATGCTTCACATCCAAGTGCAACGTTGTTTTGGTTTTTTTTTAATCACACATTTACTTCCATTAAACAGATTTTTTTCTAATTCTCTTAACTTCAACGTCATAGAATAAGACTGACCTACAAATTACTTAAGGTTGCTTTCAGGTGAGAAGTGAAGAATAGGTGTTTTAAGAGATGGACGGCCAAAATTCTTTCCCTGAAACACAAACTAGCTAATACTTGTTTCATTCCTATTTCCATGCTTAAGCAAATAGAGGGAAATGTTTACAGTTAGCATCTGGATACTATCACTACACAAAGCCATCCAACAGATCATTTCAGTATTCCTAGGGTCTGCAAATGTCATTATTAATCACAAATGCTACTCTTTCAGGTTCACAGCCTCATCACGCAGTCCATAAAGCTCAGACCAAAGATTTTCAAATACATGGTTTCTGTCAAATTGAAAGTAATGTACAGTCTCCCCTCTTCTGAATGCTTATAAAGAACATCTGTGCAGTCTCTCTGAACAAGAGCATAATCTCGCCCTTCCCAAATGCTGGTCATTTAACGCAACTCCTTGTTCAACAGTTGACAGAAACACCAGTAAATCACCAGAAGAATTGCACATTTGAGTATAAACTCAAAGAAATACAGATAAGGGAGCCAGAGGGAACAACCACCACCCCCAAAAAAGCTGTTTAGTATATCTACTTCAATGTGTTTAAAACAACCCATAAACTGAGCCTGGTAGTTAACTGCTGCTGTGCAGACACAGGATACACAAACCAGCGAGGAACTTTCTCATCCCCGGAAAGGGCTGCAGACCTGGAAGCACTTCATGCCTTAAACATGACTCAGAAGGAGCTGTTAACCTACCCTGTACTATTTAACCAAATCAGTATACAGGGATTTCAAATGAAAGGAAAATTGAAAAAAAAAAAAGTACTGAGAATAACACACCACCTAAGAATGCAACACCTTCCCACTTATGCAAGATGAATCAAAGCATTACACTAACTTTATCAAAGAAAAAAGATAAACAGCTTGGCTATTAACAGCATCCAAACCCAGTAACTACTAATAGAATTGTTTTAAAAATATTAAAAGTTAATATTAAAAAAAAGTAATTTGCCTGATAACTTCTCACTGCCAGGTTTCAGCCACCTCAGCCAGAAAACAAATCACCTTTACGTTTTATGACATTACACCCATCTGAGTCTCTGTTTACCAGGGAAATTATATTTCCTTTCATTACCAAGCTTTGTTTCAACTGATTCAGAAATCCAAATCATTACCCACTAAAGGTTTTGCTTTCACCTGGAAACAGTCTGTCCTGATTTTACACTTACATATGTACGTACATTATAGCTTTATGTATGTAAGTAGCAAGGAGATGAAGGGTTTTCTTGGGCGTGGGAGTTGTTAATAGTTTGTCATACTATCTGAAAGAAAAGGTAGCAAGGAAAAGGAAAGCCAGCCCCGCAGAGATCTACAAATGTAAGAAACTTAATATAAATAGACCTTTTGCACTAAACAAGACCACACAGGCAAAGTATTCATATGCTGAAGAGCTGGCAAGCCTGGGGAATTAGTCTGCAATTTCTAGTATTTTCACAAGTTGGGTCAGGATGGATTACTAGTAAAAACTAAATGCAAAAAGAATATTTGTTTGACTTTTCTGAATTGAATAAAGAAAAGACTGAAAAGACAACTTTATTACATCTCTGTTGTGAAAAAGAGGAAAGCCTCTTTCACTGGAAATATTCTAGCCTGGAAAACTGAACATTGAACGCACCAAACAACGCTGTCATGTGAACAAAGACAGATGCAGCTAAGTAGTTAAGCGGGGCATATAAAAATTTCCTGAAAAGTCTAATGATATTTATACTCATTAACCATTTTTGAGTAAGGAATCTCATATACCTTGCCTCCCTTCAATTATGGCACAAAACCCCTACTGTTGCCATAAAACTCTTCCAGCAAAAAACGAGAGCCAAGGAAATTAAAAAAAAAAAAAGGGGGGGGGAGGGGAAGATAAGAAGGATAGTGGGAACATGACAATCCACTTCTTTTTTCAGGGACAAGGGAAGGGATTATGGGATGATTGGGTGGTTCTGAGTTTGTTTTGGGGTTTTTCATTTATTTAATATTATTTTTAAACCAACACCATTATCTCATCCGTAAAACATATGACAAAAAGCACTGAAAAGTTCATACACCAATGTTTTGGTGTATTGTCTACTTAAAACATATACAATGATCAGATTTCAGCATACTAATTTGAGAGATACCTGAAGAAATTTATTCTACAAATACAAAAAAGCATTTCTCCAAAGGAATCAGAAGTTGAACAAAATATAAAACTGCCTTTGGTATTTTGGATTAGTAGGTTTTAACAAATTGTCCCTTTAAAGCATTTTAAGTATGGTGACAGCAGTTAGCACTGAGAACTTATCTCTGCTGTATGAAGTCATGAACTCGGCCACATTTCTTCAGTGCTCTCATGACTGATAAGCGCTTTCACATTTACAAAGAACAGGCAAACAGGATAACACTAGGAGAACCAAGACAACTGATACTCCCCATTTTGATCTTACTCCAGCCTAACACCACACAGAGGTGATACATATATAATGATGTGATAAAATATCAAATCACAGCATTTTTCTAATTAATAGCTGCGGGGCAAGTCTCCACAAGGTCTTTTAATTTTAATTTTTCACTGTAGTGAAGAAGACAAAAGCAGCCTAAAATTTCAGAGCTGCAATACATTTTTTCTTTATTACTTAAATCCTTATATCACACTATAGGATTCACAAATAAACACGATTTGTATTTGGAAATGACAAAAAAAAACAACCCCACAGTAGTTCAAGAAGTCAGCTATCTAGTCAAAATTTTCAGTCTAAGCTGTTTTGAATTCACGTGAACTACAGCCACAATTGTTCTTCATAACATTTTTCTCTTCTGGTTAATATTCATCAGTCATTTTTACTGTTACAGAACAAGTGTTTACACACAAAAGAAAGCATACAACTCCACCTCAGAATAAATTGAGCAACCCGTGTGTAATAATTAGAATGAACATACCATAATTTAATTGCAGCAGAACTTGGTTTTAAAGTATACAACTGCGTCTCATAAGGCAGTAGAATTAAGTTCATAACATGGTAGTTGAGAAATGGCTTCTTTTGCTACTCAATTAATAAACATAATCACATGTTTTTAGTAAATGGTAGCAGAAGTAAATGACTTTCTGGCAAACTGAAGGGTCCAATCTTTCATACACTGGCTAACAAAAATAACCTCATATTAGTTGTAGTTGAGCAAAGAATTTAATCTTTCCACAGCATCAATCCTCAAGAAATTACATCTCTAAAATCTTCTACTGAGGCATATACTTGGTGCATTACCATAAATATCAGCCAATTCCATACACATACGATCTTCTGAAAAAGAACAAATGCGTGACAAGCCCATGCACAGAACCTCCTAGCTTAAAACAAGGTTTTACATGTTGAAGTTAATTCATGCTTATGGAAAATACTGATTTTCTTTCCCCTCTGGACTATTAGACAAGAGAGAATCTCTTTTAGACCTCATCCACACTCAAAAGGTTTCTTTGTTTGCTTGCACACCCAACATTGAGTAATTTGGGGAAAAAAAACCCACACCTATTAGCAAATATAACTATGCCAGTAAAAAATCCTAATGCAGTCCCAAGTTTTAAACCTACAGGAAAAGAAGTTTACAATTATGGCTTATTCTGCTTGAGAAAGCGATTCAAAGTTATTAGTACAAGATTGCCCCATTGCTGTAACGTTCACTGTGATATTTGGGAGGCCCTCCTTCCTTTTAGCAGTGGCCAGCACTTCTCTATAAGGAGACTCAGATGTTTTTAACCAGAGACTAGCGTATCCTTTATATGTCATGCTATTACTCTATAGCAGGTCTTGCTGCTATATGCTTATGCTACGTTCTTACCCCAGAATACAGTTACATATTACAAATGTTTCAACAAATACACCAACTCAAATTCCTGACCGTCCACCCAGTGCTTTAAGGACACATCGCCCCTGTTGAAGCTCAATTCAGCAGCCTCAATTCTACAATCACTTTATCTATCAACAGCAGAAATTATCTTGATTAACAACTTCAAAGAACTTTTCATCTGCAGTCCTTCAAATAAAACAAATTGCAGCACTGTGCCATTAGTTCATTGTTTTCATACTAGGTAATATATTAGATCCTGTTGAATATTTTTAGACTGTTTAAAATAAAACAGTGCAAAGGCTGTCAAGGCAAAGATTCGGCCATGACAACAATCACAAAACAGATTTGGTTAGATCAACTGATAAATGGTTCCTAACTGAAATACATTTAGAGAATGGTTAATAAAAACTCCAACTTCGAAGGAAATTAAATTTCGGTAACAAAAAGCAAACCTAAAAACTTCTGTTGTTTCAAGTTCACTGATCAATACTTGGCATTTACCTTTCAACAAACAAACACAGCTTATTTACAGAGAAATGTATCAGATATTAAGTCAACTAAAAGGAGCTCCTTAAATGTGTAAATATTCTTTATAATGGATAATTGTAAGCTTATTTGCACAATTTTAATTGTTATTGAGCAGCTCAACATGCAGAAGGAAAAAACAGACTTAAAAGTTTCACATGCCACCATCAGCTTTGCAAGTCTGAGGGTATGTGTGCATGCACTTAGAAAAAAAACCTCCAACAAACAGCTATTTTTTTGCCATATTCAGTGTTTCAGGGGCTGAGGCAGCATGTGGCTTTTTCGCTTGTTTGTTTCTTTGTTTAAACACAGCATTGAGTTGACACAAACACTTGTAACTTTTTGTTTAGGAAAGATTTCAGTATGTTTTTGTTAGCTTCTAATATTTATAAAACTTCTAGAAATGCAAACATGACTAATATATAGCTTCCTGGTAATGGCCTTTCTGGCCTACAAAACTAGGTGCAGCAGGACCTTATGCTCAGCCAGGTGCTACAAAATTCTCACCCATTCCATTTCCCACTCCTCAGCTGGCTCAACCTGGCCTTTAGAAACCAGGGCCATTTTTCTGTTTCTACCCACATCCACATGTTTCATGGGCAATCCTACCTAACACCCCATGGGATGGGGAAGGACAGATCACATCAGGAAAAAGGTGGCATTGCAGAACCTGGCTTTAAACCAGCTCCTGCTGCACCCCAAACTGGGTGTGCAACATCCTCTAATTCTAGCCTGGTACTAGGTGTCACCTCCTCCAAGCCCTCTGCTGCTTGCCATCACACCTGCTCTCTACTAAGTGCCATTAGTAGGCCATTTCTTGCTTACACATTTATATAATAAATGCCTTAGCTATCTGTTACAACGAAAGAATATATTTAAGCCTGGTTTACTCAAAGATGCGTGTCAGGGAAAGAGACACTAACACTGTGTCATTGGTTTGTGTGCAGTCAGCCAGAATGCAGCCTTGGCCGCCTTCACCCAGTCTAACCCTCCCAGCTCCAGAGGGAGCACCGGGCCTCTCTTCCCACACCTCTCCGTGTCCTCCTGACTCCTATTTGCACCTCCTCGGGCGAACGAAGCGCTTCACGTCGAAGAGAGCGTAGAGTGTGAAGCCAACATGACTCAAAACAGCACAGGTTAACCTTACATGAGCTGTGCTGCAATTACAGCTTGTTGTCAAACCAAGCCATCCCACCATCAGCCCTCATCCTTCCACACTGCAAATTTATGTGGCCACATATCCACAAGTCAGCTAAAGTCACGGATCAAAAGGAAACCAATCCCAATCCCCATCTTTCCTCGAAGAAGATTCACATAAAGCTAAACCAACTCACCCACAGACCACATGGTGGCCAGAGCTAGCACAGGCAAAGACCTGAGAGCCATTCAAGTGATGGAAATGCCCCCCTCTACAGCAGCGGTAACTTAAATTGGCTTAATGGCATCGGCAGATTGCAACTGAAGCTCCAAATCTGAGTGCACGCTTCTGGGAGAAGCACTACAAAGGCATCATTCCATGACAATAATAAACTTTGACAGACGAGATCCCATCAGCACATGAAAACACGAGGTGTGTTCTGACTGACTCAGTTATCAGGACTAAAGTAATAGTTTTGGAAGCTTCCCATTACACATTCAACAGGATCTACATTGCAAAAGGAAAAGAAGGGATCTCACCAAAATAAATGCTCATGTAAAGCAAAGCTGACACTCAGTGACTTCATGATGAGAGGTAAGATGACCTAAAGGTCATCTAGCTAAAGAGGTCATACAAAGACATCAGACTCCAGAGCAAGAAGCAACCATACAGCAGCGCTGCAGACCTCTGCATGTTAATCCAGATATTGCCAATCTTTACACATAAGAGAATAAACTCTTTTTAACTCACCTGTGTCAATGGCATTTCAGGAACAGCAGGCAAACCACAGCAGTAAGCATTAAACAGGTTAACTCTCCCAGATAACCAATACAAGCTCACAGGTCTTCGAGAGCCTTGCTTAAAAGTTGTCCCTCTGCCAAAGGGGCTGGTTAAAGACTCTCCCTTTTCCAAGAGTCCTGCTGCCCATTGACACAGCCACCCCACAAACTGTCATTTAACTGCAAGATGCCAGCTCTTCAGTAATGAAATAGACAGTTCCATAAAAGTGTCACCTCGCAATCAGGAGTGGGACAAATGGTCAAAAAAGCAAAGTAAATGCCAGGAGTGATCACACTATGGACACGGAACAGAACAGAAATCATTATTAAGCACTATATAAACCCATCAGCCAGCCGTCTCTTGGATAGTCGGAGCAATGTAGTAGAACTGGAAAAGAAAGAGAAGGCTGGCAAAGGATGAAAAAAAAGATATGGAATAGGACCATTATAGCAAGTGGCTACAACCAGACTTTTCCGACAAGAAAAGGAATAGTTGAGAGAGGGGGGAAAAATCCTGCATGGCATGAAGAAGGTAAATTGGGAGCAATTACTAACCACCTCTTTTAATACAAGAGCTAGGAGATATTAAATACACCTAAGAATTTCAAAAAACAAAGGACCGTAGCTTTTTCCATACAACATATAGATTCTTTGTCAAAGTGAGGTGAATGCTAAAACCAATACCGGCTGAAAATGTTATTAGGCACAATCATCGTTACAAGAATCCACTTATGACAGTAAATACCAACACATCGTCTCTGTGGACAGATAGTACTCAGAGAAAGACACTCACCTTGCCAAAATCCCTCTCCCATGAGTGCTCACCATCAGAGACTGGATACAGGGCTAGGTGGACCTCTGCCCTGATCTTGTGTAGATTTCTTACCTCCCCCTTTTTTTTTTTTAATTATTTTAATCATCTTAAGTAGCTCTTAAGTAAGGGTAAGACATCTACCTGGTTTAAGATGCAATGTTTACATCACTATTGAACTGATAAAGCAATACCATGATTTCTCAGACAAAAGGGACTAAATGACTTCTGGGGCCACCTTATTCTGGGTGCTTTCAGTCCCATTTGAATCAGTTAAGTTCCACTTCGAAAACTTATATACATTTTATAATTGTAATATTGCATCTGAAAATATAGGTAGACAAGTGACGTCTGAACCAACAGTGCCATGGAAGGGAGATGAATGTATAAAGGGAAGTAAAACATTTGGGAAGGAGGGGGTGAAAGCGAGAAAATAACTTCACTTTTAATTCCACTCCTTACATATAATTTGTCAATTCATTTTAACAGCTTGGTGGAAAAAAAAGCTACTGAGAAGCCTCTTATACATACACGCCTACCTGCAGAAGTGTCTCTTGTATATCACATGCAAACTGTATTACATTCAAGGATAAAATATGACTGAAGCAACTTTTGCTGTTCTGACAGCAAAGGGCTAATTAGAGTTTAATTACTTAAAAGTATTTTAAAACATTTTCAAAAAGCCCTTAATTTCTACTACTACATGATTAAGAAAAAAAAAAAATTTATATATGCTTGTTCTGGTTTTTGTATATTTCTCTGTAAGTATATTTAATTACAAAATCCTTATGAAACAAGTAATATCTTCTACTTTATAATACCAAATTTCTGAGTTAGATTCTCTTCCAAAGACAGACTATAACTATATTTATCAGGGGAAAAAAAAAGATTAATCCAGAAATATTTACTCTTGCCGGTTCATTTGTGACACCGTAACTACTTTGCATGAGAAAATCTGAGGAATAACTACTCTAATAAAGGACTTGAACTTGTAAAACATATAGTTCTCCTTTTCAAGTCTAACTATCCCTATGGTCTGAAATACCACACCTAAATAACTTCAGGTAAGCTGACGCATTTCTAGAATTTTTATCCTCATATCTTTCATTTAGTATTATAAAAACCACACACTTGCACAGACACCATCGGAGGCAGGGCAATGCATATTTCCATCAGCTAGTTGACAAGCCGGCAGCATTCTTGAAAAAAATTTTGAAATATTTCCTTTTCTTCTTTTTTTTAAAAAATTTGAAAACATGCAAATTGCTAAAAATAATATTCAAAAAATATCAGTTTAAAGTGATTGAGTTGTGAAAACAAGCTGAACTTGTTCTTTATCGAACTGTAGGAGTTGCAGATGAAAGGAGGTGCTATATAACGAATAACTAGACTTCAACAGAGAATGCGCTGCCAAAACATTTTGGCCTAGATTCTGACAGGCACGCACCCAAGTTGAAGGGTCATGGAAAGCAGCAGTGTAAAGAAAATCTACAGAGACCAGAAAACCTTACACTGTGGATTATGGCTCGGTTGGGGAGGGGCAGAGAGAAGCCGCTTGGGTTTTTCGTTTGAGATCTGTGGGGAAAGATGAAATATACAGTGTTTCAACTTCATGCAAAGGGGGTGGAGATGATACACATGCACAATTTTTAAGACAGCAACAAATTACAAGATGTATCTTGTTCCTTTTCCTTACTTGCTGCTGCTCCTCCCCTTGCCTTAACATATTCCATGAAAGCAAATGAGATGAGGAAGAACAGATAACAACCGTTGCACACATGCTCCCAAAGAAGGCCAACTTTCAAGAAATTCATACTCTGTAGTTTGATTAGATCCTTAATAAACATATCAAAATTTTTACAAAGAATTCTGGATCTGGCCAACATGCACACTCAGGAGTAGTACAAAGCATCATAAAAAGGAAATAAAAATCAAATTACAATGAGAGAGAGATTTGTGAAAGGTCCAGACTGAACTAATAGCTTCATTAATGGCAAAGAAAAATTAACAGTTTTAAAATCTTACAATCCAGACAATAAGACAGGAATATATAAAGGAAGCTGAAAATGAGCTAGATTCAGTTCAATGTGGAAAAGTACAGGCCATTATAAGGTGAGGAGGAGGGAAGGTAGTCAAAGTAAGCTGTTTGGAAAACAGTACTCCTGTTAAACAGAGAAGATGACTATGAAGAAAACAGATGCTGCTGTGTGCACCAAACACAAAAACACATCATTGTAGGCTATGGAGAGGCTCTCACTGGAACAGATATATGAACCCCAACCTTTGTGTCCTGCATCCACTAATACCAGTACGAAGATGTCTCATCAACAGACACACAAAAACAACACACACACACACTTCAGGGACTACCAGTTTGTGGTAGTCATTAAACACAGAGCCTTCAAACCAAGATAAACCATTAAGTGTGTGTTCAGTAGGGCATAGCTCTACATGTAGATATTGAATGTATTTAATAAGAGTCCGAGCACCATACCTTAAACTGAGTACACTGAAACCACCATCTAGTAACAAATCTATTTCTCCAAACCTTCAAGAAAGTCAGAGTAAGTCTGCAATTAATAAACCTCTGACCAGTGCAACACATCAGTATTTTTGATGCTTGACAACAGAAACTAAAGTCTCTAGCTGCTGACATGCTATACAAAAAAAAAAAAAAATCTCATGTTTCGCAGATACAATTGTTCAACTCTTTGACAAGCTTCACCTACTCTGGCCAGAAGGACCTTGAACATTCTTCTCTGCTTACCTAACACATACCCCACAGCACCAACCCAGCCTCTTGTACTTGTCATTCCAAAAAGGGCTACATGCCACATTTTCAGAATAAAATACCATGGACTGTACAAGTTATCAGAACTTCCTACTCTTCTTACACCACTGAACAAGCTCATAAAAACATCTTTACGTAAGAGTTACCTTTGGCATTAACATTAGCCTGACGAGTTACAGTAAAGCAAAAAAATCACTGGTCTGATAGCAGTACAGTTTTGAATGAAAAGATGTTAGGTTTGGGCATATTTTATTATAGCTATTCCTACAACATACCAGCTGCATACATGGTACATTTCCCTTCCCCTGGTAAAAGGTTTGTAGGTGCTTACGTAATCTTACAATTCTGATACGCAGACATTAAATTATACACACCAAAGTCAGCCACATCGGAGGGATGTAATCTGTTCAGACCAGCACAATTTCTTTTACTGCTTCAGTATATTTCTTAGTTGATGACACATCTCAAATGTCTCAACTAAAAATTAATTTACAGGAGGACCAGGGAAGGAAAAAAAAAAAAATCCTCCTAACTACCCTTTTTTGTTTTTTTAAATAGTACTTGCAATTGCACCGGGTGCATCAGTTGGACAAGCGTTTGAAACCTTTATCATAGGATACTGATCTGAAAACTGCCATTAATAAAAGTATCTACACTCATGAGATTTGGAAGCATGGTTTTCATAAAAACAAAAAAGCCTGAAGTCTACTTCAGCCAGTCCTTCGCCTACCACTTCACATGGCAAACAATAACAAGAACACGTTCATGCTACAGCTTCACCCTAAGCAAACGAAGGACCCCTTCACAAACCACAGCTGAGGGGGGTTCGGGGTCCGGCACGGGAGTCCCCACCGGCCGCATCGCCCGGCACAGCGCAGAGGTGCTGCTCTCCGCCTCCCTTCCCTCCCGGAGCGGCCGCCCGCCGCCGGCTCTACCCCGAGGCTCCCCCGGGGCCAACAACTCACCGCCGCACCGGCCGCAGCTCCCACCGCCCGGCCCCGCGGGCTGTTATTCTACAAAACCCGGTGGCGTGGGGCGGGGGAGGGAAGGGGCGAGAAATTCGCGGCTTTCAAACAAAACCGACGCCGGCCCCCCATGCTGCCTTCCCTCCCCTTTCTCGCCCACCACTCTTTTTTTTTTTTTGGGGGGGGGGGGGGAGGCGATGCCGGTGGCCGGCGGCAGCCGGGCCGTGCCTCCCTGCCCCACGCCTCGGGGCGAGGGGAGCTCGGCGCCGCGGGCCGCTCGGGCGCGGAAGCAGCCGGGGAGCCCCGGAGCTGCGCCCCCCGCGCCGGGCAGGGAAACGCCGGGAAAAGTTTGAGCGGGGGAAGGGGCGGCAGCAGCTCCGGCCCCGCCGCCAGCACCGACGCCACCTGGGAGGCTGGCTGGGGCGGGAGGAGGAAGAGGGGAGGAAGGGGAGTTTGTGCGGCGCCCGAAGCCCGCACCCTGTCCGCCCCGGCCAGCCCCGCGCCGGCAGCCTGCGGACACGCGTGGGGCGCCCTCCCCGCCGCACCGCGCCCCACAGAGCGCCGGCGGGGGGGAAAGTTGTGAGGGGGGGCAGCCTCTGCAGCCCCACCGCCGCTCCTCGTGGGCGGGAGCCGGATCCCGGCGCGGTGCCACCCGCGACCCCCAGCGACCCTCTCCCCTTCCCTCCCCTTCTCCGGCGGGCACCCCGGGCGCGGCGCGACCCCGCCGCGGCACCCGCCCTCACCTGGGCGCCGAGCGACAACTCACCTGCGGAGAGCTGGGCCCGGGCCGCCCCGAGCAGGGCGGGCGAGCAGCCGGCCAGCAGGGCGAGCGCCGCCAGCAGCGGCAGCGAGGCGGCGGCGCCGGCCCCCCTGCCCATGCCGACTTGCGGAGAAGTTTCCGAAAGAGGCCGGGGCTGCCCCGGCCCGCGGCAGCGGGCGGAGCTCACCTCGCCCGCCCCTCCCGCCCCGGCGCCTCGCCAGGAGACCCCCCGCGCCGAGGGGCGCCCGCTGGCCCCGGGGCCGCCCGCTGGGGCAGCCGTCTGCGGCGCGACGGGCGCAGCAGCGGCGGCGGCAGCACCGGCTCCCCTCGTACTCCGGAGTTACTTTGCTGCTGGGCGAGCGGGCAGGGAGGGAGGAGCCGAGCGCGCACGTCCAACCCCCGCTCCCCGGCACTTGGCAGGGGGAATGTGGGACTCCGGCCCGCAGCCTGGCGCGGGCGGAGCGGCGCCCGGCAGCGCCTCCTGCTGCAGGCGTGGGGGCCAGCACCGCCTCGGCTCGGCTCGGTTCGGCACGGCTCGGCGCTGCCCTGCTCGGCACGGTTTTCCCCGGCACGGCTTGGCTCTGCTCCGCTCCCTCCGGCAGGGCACAGCCTAGCTCAGCGCGTCGCGGCTCTTTTCAGCTTGGCACGGCACGGCACGGAACGGCACAGCACAGCACTGCCCGGGCGCCGCTACCGCCGGCTCTGCGAGACCCCCGCTCGCAACCCCCCGCCCGGGGGGAACCTGCCGCCTCTGGAGCAGAAGGGGAAGGCGAAGAGGGGCGAAAGGGAGAAGGCGCCGGCTGAGCTGGCGGGGTGGGGAGGTCGGGACAGGGAGCACGGCCGGGGGCGGCGGGTCCCGGGCGCGGTTTGCAGTGGGAAAGTCCAGCCGCCCCGGTGTGATTTGCTGGCTGTTCCTGCTCTTAGAAACGCGTTATAGATCGGGCGGCGAGCGTTGCGTTATCGTCGTGCATCAAGCAGCCTGGCTGTATCTTCGAGCCAGGGTTTGTGTTTTTCCTTTGCTCCGCTCTCTCTGGCAACATTTGTCTGGCTCGTCGTGCCAGTGAAGTCTCATTGATCGGAACTGAAATTGTAATAAACGGTATTGCCATTAATGCTGTCATTTCCACGTGTAATAAATAACCGACCTTTCAGACAGGTCTGTGTGCAGCTGTACGACTCTGATACCTGCGGGTTGTGAAGCAGGATCTTCTCGCCAGGTCCAGACTCCAGGTATGCCATATAATAAAGGCCTTGTTCTCTGTCTCGGAAAGCACTGGAGGTCCGTATGCTTCCAGAGCTTAGGACCCTAAAAAGCATTTGGAATAAAGGATAAAGGCAGCAGTGCTGGAATTTCTGTTTAAATAAGCAAAATTTCCTCCAAATTTTTTAACCTGTTTTTTTATTAATTTTTCTTTTTTGCATGACAGGTCGTAATCAGAGATGTTGTATAATGATTACAACAAAACCTGAAACCACTGGAAACTCACAGGTTTTATTGCGAACTCGAAATTCAATCCGGGTTCATCAAAGGTTTGCTGTGATTCAAAATCCTTTCCAGCCAAAGTGTGGCAATTGATAGGTTTGCCTCTAAACCCTGCAAACCCTCACGTTTTCACAGGAAAAAAAAAAAAGGTGAAATACAGCAGTTTGCTTTGTTATACAAACTAATGTGTACTTAACACCCCCCCACACAAAAAAAAAAACAAAAACAAAAACAACACTACTAAAAAAGCTCTACACCTGGAAATCCCTGTACTTTATTTGGGTGGAGTGGCTGAAAACCAACTTGCATGCTTACTGTGAACTATAAAATGATGTGCTTCAGTGAACACTGGCTCTTTGTTTGAACTTTGAGAAGGATGGGAGCTGGGTGAGGCGAATGTCATGACACCCGGTTTCAGGAAGGATGGGCCACGTACTGGGTCCAAGTAAACACAGGAAATTCTTTTGAGCAAGGTGAAGGAAAGTAGTGTCCTCGCCCGGCTCCTGATGCATTAGGCTACATTGCCATTTCTTGTTACGTGGAAATTTTTAATGACAAAGACTTACCAATTCATCTTGCTATGGGAGTGGGGGAGTACACGCGTATCTGATGCTGTCCTTTACGCTGGGAGCTATAGAGCCAATGCTGTAAGAATAAGTTTAAGCCAGATAATTAGTGAGTGGTTTGGGAGAGCAGGGGAGAGGAGAACTGATACGTGTTTCCCCTTAACCTCCATGGCAGTCTCACAGGTATTTCTGGTGACCAGCACTGCAGGTCACCACGTCTGGACTGTGAGAGAGGTTGATAGGTGATGTGCAGCTGCTCCATTTCACTGTGAGGTGGTGGGTCCCACTGACATACAGTCACCCCTGCTTTGCCTAGATACTTTCTATATTTTCCAGTGGGAGCCTCCTGGAATTTCATCCTTTCCCCATTACTCACATTCCTATTAAAAAGCAACAAAGAGGATTTTGATTGCTATTCTTTCCTTGATTGGAGAGTTTGAGCTTAAGAGGGATGGGCGAGATGTGCACGTGACCCCACTTTTCCTCCAGGTATGTATCTGTTGAGCTATTATGTGTGGTTCACTCTACATGTCCTTCTACTGTACTTGGCATTCTGACAAATACCTAAAATTACACATCAGGTTTGAGATAATTTTTATGTTATGTGACATGAATGGATTTATTTTTGTTCCTGCTTTTACATTTTTAGAGCTCTAAATGTTTTACAGTCTTTTGCATTTTCAATTAAGAGCAAAGCATATTTATATTACCTCCTGCACATCTTTTTAAAACTGTCTGAGCTAACAACTTGTATGCTAAATGTAAGCCAAATATAACAGCAGAAAAATGGAGAGACCCCACAGTAATGTCTTTCCCTCCAGCCCAAGGGGCATTTGGAACTTAAGGAAGGTACAGTCTTCATCCTGATAATTACAACCTGTAAATAAAGTGTCAAACAAATCTCTGTCAAATTCAAGAAAATTCATTTCTGAAACTCTACTAGATGCCTCTACCCTCTTTGCATTCCCTGTTAAAACTTTCCCATTATACTTCTGTGTGTTGCTAAGCCCATCATAACATATTTTTTAACACCGGCTATCATTTAATTTTGTTTGTAATGACTGACAGATGTCTAGCATAATATATCATCTAGCAATAGTACAATATCTTAAATTAGCAATACTCCAAAGCTGTATGATAGAATTCATATCTAACATGGTATTTTCCAAATGGTGTTTGCGTGGTATGTAAAATAGAGTTACGTTGTAGTAAAATACTTATTCCTAACCAGCAAAAATATTTCCCTCTTCCCTCTTTTTTTTTCAGGAACCTTTAACCATTCTCCTAGAGCGCGAGGAGATTTCGAGAGATTTAAATGAAATTTTTGTAGCCAAAAGATCAGATAGTCAAGGATTCTCATTATCCTGCTGCTCCCACCCAACTTTCCACCCCTCTGTACTTTTGCTTCCTTTGTGAAAATGTGCTTGCTTATTATATGAGCCTTAGCAAGATCCAAGCCCTTGAAGATCTGGCTCTTCAAGGTTAGAGATCCTAGAGAAAATCAAGAATTTTATTGACTCGGGTTTTCTTGCTGTTATCCAATGCCCACAGTAGGGTCTTCATTGTATTTTGTCTTCTGAAAAAAAATCTCAGTAAAATGTACTGCAGATTTCAATTAAATGTATTATTTTACTGCCTAGTGCACATAGAGGCTTTTGTAGAGCATACTAATTCCACAGAGAACCAGCAGTCAATGCTCTTGTCCTAACAAACCATGGACACCTGGACTTGAGAGAAGGAGACCATGCTGATTGTTACTGATGCTTTTTAACAGTCTCCCTTCATACAGCTGCTTTTCAGATGTAAATGTGGGGCAGACAGAGGATCTAAAAAGGATGGGGACTCACTGCTGCCTATCGTGTGCACATGTGGACTAGGATAATAGCTCCAAATAGGAGCACCTCACATTCACCCAGCTACTTGTGGTACATGGTGGGAACAGGGCATGCAACACGGGAACTGCCCGGTGGCTGTCGGTCGCCGGGGGAACCTCTGCAGCTCTTGCTTATGTTCTTCAGCCCCTCTGTCACCAGGATGAGTGACAGGTTCTTGTGATTACAGAGAGCTGTGTGGCATTTCCCATCCTGAGCCTCTTGTTCTCACTTGACCAGCATTCTCAGCAGTATCCACCTTTCAGGCTAGAACTTTCCATTCTTTACCCAGAGGTGGGATATTACTTTGGTCTGCTTATCATTTCTCCAGTTTTGATAAAATAGCCTGTGATTTTTAAAAAAGAGCACATTCCCTATTATGACCAAATCCTGTCTTATTTTTTATTTGAGCAGACAAAATAGTTGACAACTGAAATATAGCATGGGAATAGCCTTCAAGAACGAGTGAGGCATGGCCTTGTTCTGAAATAAATTGTTTTGCTGAATTCCATCCCTTCAAAATTACATTGTACTGTGCATTCCTTATGTAAGGGTCCAGCCCAGAAAGAAACTGGTCTCTGAGTTTGTCTAAACATCAAAGAAACTGTTCTGTAAATGTCTCTGTTTTAACAGACTCTTGTTCTGTAAGACTATTTGGCTAAAGCAAGGGACATTGAGAGCTGCTCTTTGGAAGGCAGCTAGTAGGTGAAGCACAGTGTATCTATCGGTGATTATGAATGCATTAAACTCCTCAGAACTGTTTAGTTTTAAACAAGTTCTTGCAACACATTTGCTGTATGTATAGGTAATCTTCCCACATTACCTAGTCGTCTTCTACCCCCATGCTATTTGTCACAGCTCAATGCTCGTATTCCTCATTAGAAACATATGAGGAAACATCATTTTGTGCCATTTTGGGGAAGATACCAACAAGACTTAAGAAGTTTCTGAGGACTTGCTGAGGTACATTGCAGTTCTGTACCGATTAGCCAATTCTTTTTACATTATTGTACCTGTACCTGCTGCTTGCAATAGTTTGAAAGCATGGAGAGCTTTAAAGTCCACAACACTAAAGCTGAGCTTGAACTCAGTTGAAAGTGTTCGTTCAAGTTTTGGAACAGCTCCGAAAGGGCACTCAGTGTGCCCTTCAAAGATTCATAAAATATTGGGGAAAAAATGGACAATGTCCTTAGGGTGTGTGTTGCCACTGAAGTAGAGCAGACAAAGAGATCCAACAGTAGAGAATGGCTGAGTTGGATGAGGTCTTGCAGGTGCTAATCTGATGCAGAGAAAACTAGAAGCTGACAGAAAAATGGATGTAAAAGGATAATATATAGATGGGCCATCTAGAGAGATGATTTTAGCAGCGGCTTTTTGGGCTAAATAGTTGGCTGTGATCAGTAGGATAAATCACACAGTATTGTTTCTGTTCCTTTATTAGGCAAACCTGCATATATTTCTGGCTTAATTGGGTAAACATGCACATTTAAAATTCAGTGACTAGAATGTTTGTAAAAAGTTAATGGATGAAAGAAACAAACTGAAAGTAAAATCAACGTGATCCATAATCACATTGCACTTCTCATCCAGCTTTTACCCAGTCTTGGCATGTTGTGATTGTCACAAGCAACATGGAGATATTTTGTACATAAAAAGAAATGCAGAGCTGGGTAATTTCCTCTTGAGAACCTTTAAAGAGCACGCAGTTTGTGAACATTGTCAAGTGATAGGCCTGGAAACACTTAAATATCTCTTTCCTAGGCTTTTTTTTTTTACAAGATTTAAGTGATTCGGAGGTTGCAGAGGAGTTATCTCATACAAAATAGACATCAGAAATGCATTTGTAAATGTCAAACCCTGGCCCCATTACCAACAAAAAATTCAACAACTTCATTTGAATGGTGTGATTCATCTAGGGAGAATAATGACATGCAAGTTGTCCATAGCCTGGAGACCTTTCATGGTGCTGTTACATCCAGTTGTGCTACATCCAGTGATCAGTTTATTAAGGGGCCTTGGAGGCAAATTAATTATTTAGGAGTACAATAAATTGAGAATTCAGTCTTCCCTCCCTTAATGGAAGTAGCGTTCTTGAGATTACCATTAGATCTTCAACACCAGACATTGCTGAACTCTTATCTGAAAGAAGACCTATTTGAGAAAACCTTGAAGAGAAATAAATAAGGCTTATAAATCAAAAATTACTTTCAAGTAACGCAGAGCTCTGTAGTGTTTAGCAGGTCTGCTGGGCTTGGTAGTGACTTTGTTTGGCTTATCCAGACATAGATGTCCGATAGAGATTACTACAAAACCTGTTACTGAAATTAAAGAAAGCTAGGCTTGGCTTGGAGGAGAGCAATTACTCTCACTGTAATAATTGTTGGTGTTACGGTGATGTATTCAATACTTTTATGAGATCCAAATTCTTACATGTTTCTACCTCTTCTTGTTAATTGGAAATTGATACATATGAGGGTAGCTGAGGAGTCTGCCTGAATGTAAAATGATCTAAAGAAAACAACCCTGAGCATAAACAAGCACAAGTAAGTGACAATATAAAAAACATTACCTATTCCTCTGGTGCATTTATCCATTAAAAAGGAATCTTTTCAGGTTCTTGCTATTAACCAAAAGATGGCTATGATTTGAATAAGAAAGAGGCTCAAGAAGTCCAGTATATGATTCAACCTTGCCTTCACAAATTTTCATGATAGCCAGGAATGAAAATTGGAATCTGCAATCAATCAGTCCGTACTCAAGGGAACAAGAATATGATTAAAGACAGTTCAAGTCCAGCACTATACAGAATCACAGAATCACAGAATCAATCAGGTTGGAGAGACCTCTGGGATCATCGAGTCCAACCATTGCCCTGACACCACCATGTCAACTAGACCATGGCACTAAGTGCCATGTCCAGTCTTTTCTTAAACACATCCAGAGATGGTGACTCCACCACCTCCCTGGGCAGCCCATTCCAATGTCTAATGACCCTTTCTGAGAAGAAATTCTTCCTAATGTCCAACCTGAACCTCCCCTGGTGAAGCTTGAGGCTATGTCCTCTTGTCTTATCGCTAGTTGCCTGGGAGAAGAGGCCGACTCCCACTTCACTACAACCTCCCTTCAGGTAGTTGTAGACTGCAATAAGGTCACCTCGGAGCCTCCTCTTCTCCAGGCTAAACAACCCCAGCTCCCTCAGCCATTCGTCATAGGTCATACCCTCCAGACCCTTCACTAGCTTGGTCGCCCTCCTCTGGATTCGCTCCAACACCTCAACATCTTTCTTGAAGTGCGGGGCCCAGAACTGAACACAGTACTCAAGATGCGGCCTCACCAGTGCCGAGTACAGAGGGACGATCACTTCCCTAGACCAGCTGGCTACACTATTCCTACTAGAGGCCAGGATGCCATTGGCCTTCTTGGCCACCTGGGCACACTGCTGGCTCATGTTTAGCCGGCTGTCGATCAGCACCCCCAGGTCTCTTTCCGCCGGGCCGCTTTCTAACCACTCTTCCCCCAGCCTGTAGCGCTGCAGGGGGTTGTTGTGGCCAAAGTGTAAGACCCGGCACTTGTTCTTGTTGAACCTCATGCCGTTGGTCTGGGCCCATCTATCTAACCTGTCCAAATCCCTCTGTAGGGCCTTCCTAACCTCCAGCAGATCAACACTCCCACCCAGCTTGGTGTCATCTGCAAATTTACTGAGGGTGCACTCAATTCCTACGTCTAGATCATCGATAAAGATATTGAACAGTACCAGCCCCAGAACAGAGCCCTGGGGAACACCACTAGTGACCGTTCACTGGTTGGACTTTGCCCCATTCACCACCACTCTCTGGGCTCGGCCATCCAGCCAGTTTTTAACCCATTTAAGAGTCCACCCATCCAAACCCCGGGCAGACAGTTTGTCTAGGAGGATGCTGTGGGAGACAGTGTCGAATGCCTTACTGAAGTCTAGATAGACTACATCTACAGCCCTGCCCTCATCTACTAAGCGGGTCACTTGGTCATAGAAGAAGATCAGGTTGGTCAAGCAGGACCTGCCTTTCATGAATCCTTGTTGGCTGGCCCCGATGCCCCGATTGTCCTGCATGTGCCATGTAATGGCACTTAGGATGATCTGTTCCATCACCTTGCCTGGCACCGAGGTCAGGCTGACAGGCCTATAGTTCCCTGGATCGTCCTTCCGGCCCTTCTTGTAGATAGGCGTTACATTTGCTAATTTCCAGTCAGCTGGAACTTCTCCAGTTAACCAGGACTGCCGGTAGATAATCGAGAGTGGTTTGGCAAGTTCATTTGCCAGTTCCTTCATTACTCTGGGGTGAATCCCATCTGGGCCCATAGCCTTGTGGGTGTCCAATTGGCACAGCAGGTCACTAACCATCTCCTCCTGGATTACGGGGGTTCACACAGCCCCCCGTCCCTAACTTCAGGCTCTGGGGGCCGAGTCTCCTGAGGACAACTGGTCCTGACATTAAAGACCGAGGCAAAGAAGGCATTGAGCACCTCTGCCTTTTCCTCATCCCCTGACACTACACTACCCTCCTCATTCAGTAAGTGGTGGTGGAGGCTCTCCTTGACCCTCCTTTTGCTGTTAATGTATTTGTAGAAACTTTTTTTGTTATCTTTGACTGTAGCAGCCAAATCAAGCTCTAATTGAGCTTTGGCCCTTCTAATCTTCTCCCTGCACAACCTGGCAACATCCCTATAGACCTCCCAAGTTACCCGACCCTTCTTCCAGAGCAAATAGGCTCTCTTTTTTTCCTTAAGGTCTAGCCTAAGTTCTCTGTTTAACCAGGCCGGTCTTTTTCCCCGATGGCTTGTCTTCCTACACACTGGGACAGTCTGCTCCTGAATATTTAGCAATTCCTTTTAAAGCACGTCCAGCCTTCCTGAACTCCTTTGCTCCTTCAGGACCAACACCCAAGGGACTCTGTCCACCAACCTCTTAAACAGGCTAAAGTCTGCCCGGCAGAAATCTAAGGCAGAAGTTCTACTCTTGCCCCTCCTTACTTCCCCCACTATGGAAAACTCTAACATTTCATGGTCGCTGTTCCCAAGACGGCCACTGACCCTCACATCTCCCACTAGTCCTTCTCTGTTCACAAACAACAGGTCAAGCAGGGCCCCTCCTCTAGTGGGCTCATTTACCACTTGCATGAGGAAGTTGTCCCCCACACATTCGAGGAACCTCCTAGATTGCTTCCTCTCTGCCATGTTGTATTTCCAGCAGACATCCGGCAAGTTGAAGTCGCCCACGAGTGCAAGGGCCGGCAACCGGGCGGCTTCTGACAGCCACTTGTAAAACGCCTCATCCGCCTGCTCATCCTGGTTGGGTGGTCTGTAACAGACTCCCACCGTAATGTCTGCCCTGCCGACCTTCCTCCTGATCTTTACCCATAGAGATTCCATACCCGTATTTATTTTTGCAATCTCACTGACTACCAACTGAAAGCAAAACTAGGGCCCAGGTATGTGCACTTCATACCTATAACTACGCTGCTGATCAGTGACAGCCCACCTGAAAAGGAAAGGTCACATCTGGAAGAGGTTTTCTGGCTTTACCTGCAATAGGGCAGGGAAAGATGCTAAATAGAATATAGCCCTCTCTTCTTCACCCTACCATGTCAATTTGTTGGCTGGGGTAGGGATATATGACCCCTCAAAGAAAGGAGGAATAGATGCTGAATTATTTCTTCATCTTACTTAAAACCGAAGAATTGTTAATGCTCTGAAGATACGTTTGCAGAAACAATTGCTAAAAATTCATGGGTGCCATCTTGTCTATAGTTTTAGGCAGATTTCATCCGCAAGGGAAATTAATCAAGCCACATTAATACATACTCAGCAGACTCGCAAGTCATAACTGATGTGTGGTATAGTGATTGCTCCTGTCATTCCACAAAAGCTTTCTCTATTAGAACAGTGTTTTGTAAGCCGCTATTGAACTTCTCTTCCAAAATGGAAAGTCTCGTCAGATGATAAACTCAGAAAGACTTTGTCTCTGGGGTCCGACAGCTATTTTCTGGTTGCTCTTAGAATATTACTACCTCAGTTCGGTGTACTTTAACTCCAAGATTTCAGTGTGACTTTTGGATATCTACCATAAAGCCTTAAGTTTCCACTTTCATGTTCCTTCATTTCAGAGCTGAAGTACTCTTTTCAATTTCCAGTTTTTAAAATAAGCTACTAAAATGGAAATGGCTACCTACTCCAAGAATAGATGTGTATATATCTTATAAAGTAGGTTAACTTCTACCCAAAGAGTTTATCAGCAGTTGAATTACTATACTCTGTCTTTGCCGGATGGCAAGTGACTCACTCTGAATTCCTGTATGTCAGGATGTTGGAGCTATGTGTAAAGTTATTCTATTCTTTTTTTCTCTTTTTTTAGTTCTAAATTTAAAACTTGAATTTCTTATATCCAGTTGTGTAATGCCTGGAATATTTCTTCTTTCTCTAGAGTAAGTTTATAGGAACAAATCAGAAAAGTTAGAGAAAGCAGCATTGTGAAAGACAATGCTATCTGGGACAGGATACTGTAATACATTTAATAATAATTTTATTAGATTCTGTAATGTGTTGGAAAGTAAAAACTTTGTAAAGCAGAATTAGTGCAATTTACCTGGAAGCTTGTTACAGAATTTGTTGTTTCCTGAAAAGAAAGTTCATACAGCCATTTATGTAAGAAAAATGTTTTGCCTGGCCCGATTGTTCATTTTAGTTTTAAAAACATATCTCCACTGGATTCTTAAATTCTTTTCATTTTAATGCAGGTCCAAGTAAAATGTCTTCACATTTTATGTAGAATAATCTGGCAGCTTTTATAATGAACTTGGCTGCATTTTTTTCTGTCTGTACTAGGGTGATTCTTTATTATCGTGGCTACTGCTTACTCAGCTGAGCTGTATTACTGTCCGTTTTATCTCAACAATGACAGACTAGGGGACAGAAGAATAGTTCAAGAATACTTATGGCAAACGCAATGTCAACCTTCATCAGCTGTGAAAAATATATTATCTTACATTACCATCCTTTTATGTGCTGTAAATAAGCCCACTTCCTTTGTTTTGCCTAACTCCTTCCAGATGCCACTTCCCTCAAACAAATCACAGTCTTCAGGTTCTCAGCAATATTTGCTTGCAGATTGAAACATGTTTATGAATCTTCCTTTAGCCTACAAGAAGGTAGTTTCTCCATGATCAATGACTGGATCAATACATCTTATTGTTGCACTCTGCATTATTCCATCCTGGTTTGAACTGCCATCTCTTCTGGGTAGGGGCATTTCAGATACAAACAGGAACCCTACATCCTTATAGTACTGATAGCAGTAGTAGCATCAATACAGTTTGCAAAGTGGTGTTCCTGTCTAAAATACTGGCCATTTTTCACCTCAGGCTTGGGTTTGAGTAGCTTATTATCTTCCTAAGTCAAAACTGCCCTAGGAGATGTGGGGCAACCTGTAGGATCTCAGCCTGTTTTTCTCCACATTCCAGTCTATTTCTCTTCCCTCTTGGCTGCTTATCCTCCAGAGAAGGGCAGGGTTCACTTCTGGGCTCAGACACCTCAGGGAGATGTTTAAGAATGAACCTGACCCAAAAAATTGTATCATAGTAACTTCTAGTGGACCTGATCTTGAGGCTTTCTAAGTCAGCAAGACTTGGGTCTCCAGGAAATTCCAAAATACTTTCTAGGTGCCATTCACAATAATTTGGCACATTTGTCTAATTTTTGGTGTCCCAATGAGAGGCAGTGACTAGTTGTTTACTCCTCTTACAGTGCCCACCTGAATGCCAGCACTTAATGACTGCTGATTATGTGACACCACTATAATGATAGCACTAGTGGTAGCACCACTGAAACAACAATATAATTAAATAATTTTCCTAGAGGAGATTACAGACAATGATGAAGCAAAAGAAGAAAATTATAAATATAAGTTATGTTAGTCTTGGAGAAAATCACTAGTTTATTCAGCAGGAAGGAAAAGACAACAATTATCAGAAACCCTGCGGTTCCTACAGATGAAGGGTTAAGATTCCCACAAACTCCATCTGACTACAGGTTTTATTTGGACAAAATATAGATTCAGAGAGAACCTGTCATTGCACAGCTGAAATGCCCTTTCTCCTGTTTCCTTTCCCACTGGAGTAATTAGCTATGGTAGCAGTTCAAAAGTGGCTGCCTGGCATTTATGATTAGAATTATTAATTCCAAATTGCTAAACATTTCATTTAATAAGGAGCATAGTCTGCTTAAAATCTCACTTCTGCCTACATTTTTACATTTGAGGTTATGAATAAAATCTACAAATTATTGTACCTGAGAGATTAGAGAGTATATGTTCCCCCTATTTTTCAATGTGCTCACATGATGTATTTTATAGCACTTCAGGTCTAGTTTTTTGGCTGTTTTCTTTATACAATCAATGTGAGCCCTGTCCAGCTCCACTGGCTCTCCATGTGGTACTGTGAATAGGCCCAATGAAATCAGGGCCTCATTCATCACGCTTGATGATAATGACTTGCTAGATTGGGCCAGATCTCATAACTTCCCTCCCCACCACCTTTCTGAGGGCATTTTCAAACCATTTGGAAGAGAAAAATGTTTATTAAAACACCCAAACCAGTAAAAATAGAAAGTATCCATAAAAATTGACAAGATTTCAAGATTTAGCTTTTAAGGCCCCTAGAAGGGATCATTTGTTGGCTTTCTGTGTAACACAGTCAGTAATAGTGTCATCCAATGATACCCTCTGTTAAGTGACCACACTTGTGCTCAACTAAAGCAAAGGTCTAAAAAGCCATTCAGTCTTTATTTTTGAAGAGTCCAGGTCTTTAACCAACACTTTGCCTCATAAAGGATTTAAATGACTAATCAATTTAATTTTGAAAATGTGTCAAGCTTCAAGTTCCAAAAATTGTTCATGACAATATCTCTCTAAATTAGTCTTTGCTTTTGCCTACACTAATTATTGTTTTATCTATATACTACAGATCTCAGAGGGGGTTGTCAGTAATAAAATGATTAAAAATATATTGTTAGTAAGCACTTAAGTTAAAATTATTTTTACTGTAATTTTTTTATCATCAGATGTCAGGAATTTGAGTCATGCCTGATTTACAATGAAATCTGCATTTTTAACACCTAGAGAAGATAGGTTATTCTATTGGCTTATGCTAACAAAGAGTACTTCGACAAGTCTTCGGGATCACAAAGTGGAAGCCTACCTCCTATCCTGTCATAAATTGTAAGCAGTCTCACTAATTTATTTCAGGTTAGCACATGAAGGGGTTTTTCTAACCACGGTTGCTATAATGCAGGTAGAGTGCCTAACAGCATGCACGGATTCCAGAGAGGTTTGTGATCTTCTCATCCTGCTGTGTTCAAAGTTTTAAGGATTGTCTTGAAGTGAATGCTTGATGGATATCATACAGTGCTCTTCCATCCGGCACTGTGAGTCATAGCATTGTGTATTGTACCAGTTTATTCAGCTTCCACAGACCAGCATATCCCACACAGAGACTTAAGTGTTTCTTTTTCCTTTCTCTAAGGACAAACTTTCTGATTTTACTTTATATTCTTTATCCACAGCTTGTGAAGTGGAATAGAGTTCCAAATGTGGAGATGGTGACTTGACTCTGCTTTTTTTTTTCACGTGGAGAAATAAGCCTTGATTAATGATGAGTTTCTGTTCACAGTGTTCTTTCTTTTAAAAAGCAAAACCTGTTCTCTGTGTGTGTGAAAGATGACAGATTGACAGCCCTGGGAGACTGAAAGCCCTCTGTTTATCCCCAGTACAGATACAACACAACTAGTAAAAATGCAACTTTCCGTGAGCTACCCTGCCAATGTATTTCAGCCCTGATCTACATGGCCAGGAAAACATTCAGGATGCTAGAGGTTATTTTAGTTACCCAGGCTGTGCAGTCCTTTGCCTTTGCTGAAGTTACACACCACTGTAACGGCAGTTTCTGTGATCTGGATGTCTGAGAACACCAGCTTTCATTGAGCTGTCATCACATGGTAGTGATTTTCATTTAAGATTGATCTGAATTTGAACTGTGTTTCATAGATAAATGCCTTAATATTTTGTTTCCAATCACCTGAGCCTTCCAGCTACTCTGAGTGTCCCTTGTTTGAAAAGAAGAGAGGTTATATTTTGCATTTGTTTGACTGGGGAAAGGGATCTTAGCTGATGATACCTGGGGCTGGTCACATTCATTTCAGTGCTTTGGTGCCTCTTTGAAACTGATGGGATATGCTGTGAGTTTTTTGAGAATCTTCTTGCATGGGTATAAAATTCAGTGAGTTCAGAGGGAATAGCTGGGGGAGCGGCCTGAGCATGTGACAGTGAATGACATAGTGGTTATTTTGCACACTAAGTATTGGAAGAGATTTTCACAGATGCAGATTAGGAGGATTATAGATCATAAAATGCTTTAGTACTATTTTGGGAAGGGGTAAACTGGAGATGTAAATGAGGAGATGATACTGTTAATGATTGGTTTCTTAGCACATTCCTGTTTCAAGGAAGCCAAAATTAAACCCGCGTTCTGCGGTGGGAATAGAAAAAGGAGCATGTTGTCTGGGAACACGGCTGTCTGAGGACAGCCAGTTTTGGTGAGGGAGGGGATGAGGTCATGGCAGGAATACTTCTGTGATCAAAGAGAAATAGAAGGCAGGAAAAAACATGCAGAGGAAAGGTGACCAGAGAAACTCCTCAGGATCTTTCTTCATGTCCTATGCCTGGCGTTTGGTCATACGGCAGTACTCAGAAAGTGAGTTTAGGTTTATGTGACTGTGGTGAATTTTGGTCAGGGATCTGCTCAGGCAGCCCAAATGAAATACACTTTTGGTTTGTGGTTTTTTTTTGTTTTCCCCCTGAAAATAAGGTTCTGTAGAGGCCTGGTGCAAGGAGTTCAGCAGTTGCAGAAATTAGTGGGGGGACATTTGGTCTTTGTGAGCATGCAGTGAAGTGCTACCTTGCACTACTACGGTGGCAGTATATGATTAATATTGCAATTAATAGCTCATGTTTCTCCCCTGTGCACCCAGATACTGAGCTGTCTGAAACCTGATTCAAGAAATCTTGCTGCAGCTGCAGTGTTCTTGGTACAAGTCCCCTGTGCTTTTGTAACACAGTAACTAATATTTCAATGCTATTCCTTTCCCAAAGTCCCCAAATCTTATTTCATCCTTTTTTTTCCTCTTTTTTTCCCATTTTCTACATATAACATTTGCTGCAAGGATGTGAATATTCTCTCCACGTCAATGAAGGTCTACCTAACGCTGAGCTCTGTTATTTCTGTATTTCCACGATGAATTCTGGACCATGACAGCCATTCCTTCTGTCCTCCGAGACAAAGAGGGAACTCATACCATGAAAGATTGAAAGAGTTTGGGTCATTGAAGGTCCTTCACAAAATCTTTCCATCCAGCTCTAGAATCTGTGCAAGCCCAAACATTCACATATATGCCTGGTGGAGAATTTTGACACTGCTTTCATGTACTGTAGGATTTTGAGAACATTAAACAGATTCCTGGGAGCACATTTAGTTACAAAAAGTGCAAATTCAGGATAGCTGAGGGTTTTTTGGTAAGTTTGCTGAGGGTTTAACTCATCAGATACAGCTTTTTTTTAATGGCTCCCTGAGAAATATGCAAGATACCGGCTGTGAATTTGCTCTCCTACCAAAAGGGGTTTTTTTCCTCCTTGAATGGCCAGTACAAATATCTTCATGTCTCATCTGTGAACATCATGTCCTATCAGTAAAATCTCTTTTCTCAGTAACGAAGAAATATTTGCTCTGTTTGCAATTTCATGTGCTATCATGTGATAACAAGACTGTTATTTGGAAAAACTCTGTTGATTTTCAGTCTTACAATTACAGTGTTGTCTGTTGAAATGTTCTTTGGTCCCCAAGGCGTTTTTTATATAAAACCAAACTCAGTAACAAGTATTTTTATGTCTTATTTGAATTACTATTAGCATATGAAGTTTTTTGCTATTTGTAAATTTTTCTATCAGTTTGGTTAAAATTTGAAACATAAATTTAGTTCAACTAGCATCATCTGAAGTGTATGTCCTTCATTTTTGCATTCTTTTTGTCAGCTATACATCCCCCATACCATATGGTATGATACTCTCGAAGAGAAGTTATATCTTTTCTGCACAGTAATTGTTTTCATTTCTATTAAAAGAGAAAGGCACAAATAATAGGTACAGTGAAGGCATGCAATCTTTGGCATGTCACTAAATCCTTGATGTCTATTAAAACTCCACTTAAACTTGCAATTCCCTTGACAGAGCACGTAGGAAGGCCTTTCTCCATCTGCTGTTTTTGCTGATGAGATGCCAAATGTCTTTACAGATACTCTCATAGAAAAGGAAGGAAATGCAATTACAGGAATCATGCTCTTAAAAGCACCATTTGAGAAAAAAAAAGGTGAAGGGATTTCATATGTACTAGATCACCTCAGTGAATGATTACAAATGATGTTCATTTACCATAGAAAAGAGTGATAACTGATTTTTATATGTTGGTGTATATAAAAGATGATGTTTGCAATGTCCATCATTCTCTGTTAATTCAGCTGTCCTCTTGCCTTTAAACTTACAGTTTAGCACAGAATAAGAAAATATCTTTTATCAAGTTTAAACAAATCTAGTAGAACTAACTGAATCTGATTATTTTAATGAGAGGACCAGTGCTTTAAATGCTGTGAAAATATTAAATCTTAAAATCATCCTAAATATTTGCCTCAGCCTCTTCTAGAACAGCTTTATACAGTGACATTGTATCGTTAGATGTATGCACACAGATGTGCTTTCAAAACAACAGCAAATTGTTACAAAAGACATACTACTTGTTTTGCTCATTTGTAATGCACTGGTATGGCATTAATGCATTTCCTTAGAGACTGAAATGGTAATTACCCCTTTTTTGGGGGAACACATTAAACCAAAATATCCGAAGCCAATCAGCTGACATCTTTTGATATTTTTTTTGACTTTTTTTTTTTACACAGAAGTAAACACAACAAACAGGATTCAAGCAGTTTTAGACAGGGATTTCTTTCATATTCACAACCGTTTGCTTGAATTGAAGTACAATCTTAAAAGCATCAAGTTGCTGAAAGAGTGTCTATGAAAATAAAACTGTCTTTGTGAACCATAGGTGATGATACATTTTCTGTGTTCTCAAATATAGGTGTGAACTGAAATAGAGTAAAACTAGCAAGAGCAAACAGGAAAAGAATTAAAACACTATGTCTTTGTTGTTTCATTTCCTTTACTACAGCGTGCAATCAATACTTTACAACAGGGTTAATATGGTCTCTTCAAACATGCTATTATTCTTTCAAAATAGCGCAATAATTTTATTAGTTATGCTGTCTGCAGTCTTTCCAATGTGACAGGATCGTGTGGGTGTTCAGATTGTAAGTAATTTTCTTGGTGCCCTCTGTTGGAGTATTTTCCGTGAGTGCTAACAATAGCAGCTAGCACCACACAGCTGCACGAAATTGGAGTGGTGGAGGTTCTAATTCTAATTAGTATAATTAACACAAACAAAAAAAAAGTCCCACACTGAGAGACTTAATGTTTCTGCTTAGTAGTTATTGAATATTCAAATTCCACATCTGCCAATCCTTTACTATTCAAGTGAGGCTGTAGTGGTTGATTTATTATTTTTTTCCAGCTTCAGTGACATTCAGGTACACTGAAAGGTATTTTAAAACATAGCCTAGAGACTGATCTGATAACTAGTTCCTTGTATTCCTTCTTCTACCTTACTTTTGGAAAGCATCTGTTTTGTAAATAAATAAATGCGAATAAGCATTGGCCCCATTTGGTGTAGCAGTACCTACTGCTTTTGGTCTCAGATGAATTCTGTGTTCAAAAGGCAAGAATAAAGATTGCTTCCTTTGCAAGAGAATCAAGACTGAGCAAGTTTAAAATTAATCTGTGTAATAAGCTACACCACTTTATTGAACACTTCAATCAAATGGTTAATGACCATCAGGATGGGAGGAAGAATGCCATCAAACTTATTGTTTGAGGAGATTTGAATATTGACTTGGATCCCATGGTCCCAGGAACTATCATGCTAGGTAACTTTGTCAACATCCTAATCCTGGGCAAAGATATTTATTTTTTTTAAGCTTGCTCGGGTCTTGGTATTCAAACCACCTGCACATCACTATTTCTGCTTATAATCCAGGGTGCCAGTATCCTGGCAGAACAGTTTTTCATTTGTCTTTGATCATACATATCACCTTAGTAAAAGGGCAGAAGTGTGATGTACTTGCTTACAATGGGAAGTACCTTAGCTACAAGCAGCTGCATTCATGTAGCAAAGTGCTACTCAGCACTAGTTTGCTATGCAAAGGAATACTCAGTAGCATGCAGTACTACTGAATAAAAGTGTTACCTATATGGCTGGTCCCAACGGACAAAATATGGCAGAAGTCGTAATCTGAGAGGGGATTAGTTAACAGAGAAAGGATAGATGTGTTGGCTGGTGCTTATCAAAATGGAAGAATTGAAGAAAATATTATCTTTTGCAATTAGGTCGGTGTTGGGCAATCCAGACTGCCTCACCTGCCAAAGTCAAAAGTGGTCATATCTGCACAAAGTGATAATTTTTCTATCCCTTTTCTTGTCAAGATTGAGTCAATCACCATGTGACAGACCACCCATGTGTAAAAAGATATATGTCTGGTGGGAGCTGATATGGAACCTGCTGATGGGCTTGTTGGCTTTGAAAAGCAAGTAGTTTTCCATTAATACTTCCTGTAGAGGATAAGGCCCTGATACCTTTCAGACGAGCTGTAATTAGGACATTATTTGAGGTCTCAGATACTGCGGCTGATAACTATGCAAGTTACAGTCTTTTTCTAAATTGCCCTTTCATCTTTTCGTCTAGCCTTATGTCTGGATATAGAAATGAATGAATCACTCATGTTAATTAATAGTCGACATATTAGCTGCATGAGTTGTTTATAATTTCTTCTCTCTACATCGGCCTCACCTCAGCTATCCATTATTAATAGTGAACTGTTTTATAGAAGCACCCACTTACAGTTAGGTACTGTGCAAATATGTATAAAAACACAAACCCACAAAGCATAGAAACAAAAGAAAGATAGCATTAATGACCTTATTATTCCAGTCTGAATCTCTGTAAGAGCAGTTAATTCTCAGTACAGGAATTTTGTTTTTGCAACTTACCTCTTCCTTAGAGGTTTCTCATTCTTTGTATGCGGTCCAAAGAACAGGTATTTCCTCAACTATTTTTAAATGAAACAAGTGTAACATTTGTAGTAGCCTTTTTTATGTAAAAGGATCTACCTTTGGCACTTGCATAATTACTAGGATTGATAAGTCACAAATGTACATTGCTCAATTATAATATTCTGAAATATTCATTTGGGGTCTAGAATTCATCTGTGCTTCTTTCCAAGTGTTTCTTACATGATCACTTACCCTTAAGTAATTAGCAAGAATCAGCTGATCTGAACTAGAATAAGTAGTCCTTGGTGCGGACCTCATAAAAAATGAGATATTCCCCAAGAACTACAGAGAAAAGAGAGAGTTAGATATACAGAAAGGAAGAATTAAATGTACAGAACAATTAAAAGCACACAAGCATCAGTGATTTAAGAAGTATGTGCTCTCATACACACATTTTTGTACTAGGAATTGTAAGGTACTTGGGAGTGAGAGACAGAGATGTTCGCAAGAGTCTTCTGAAGGATGAAAATAGATAGGACACCATAAATAACTGAGAGCTGGAAGAAAAGAAAAAAGCAGGTTTTCTGGAGGGTTGGAAGAAAATGAAACGGCAGCAAACAGCAGAAGCTGGGAAGGCTGCAGGAAGATGAGGGCAGAGCAACAGCCTGAGCAATGGGCTTTTGGCTTTTTTTCTGTTGTGGAGCTGGACGTCCAGTAAGGACTGAGGGCCTGGGAGCAAAGAAGGGAGGAATGAGAGAACTCCCCAGGGGAGAGGTCTGGAGAATTTCATCTGGGATAAACATAAACAGGAAGGCAAAAGACTGAAAAGACCTTTTATGACAGAGTACTTTAAGAGTGGAACAGGACATGGGGACAGTGCAAATGCCCTATAGCTGAGGTGTACACTGTAGTGGTGAGGGAGCACTGGATGGAGAATTGCCCTTCTAAAGCACTACACAAAGACTTTGTTAAGATGGTATTGTGTTTGTGGTTAATCAAGGGAATTGCAAGCCAAGTTCTGACTGATTAGTCCTGTCAGAAACCTGGCTCCGTGTGTCAAGGGTTTGCGCTGCCTTAACCAACAGAAACATCCTGACTGCATAGGCTTTTGTGTTTGTTTTCCCTCCACCTGGTGATACCCCTGGTTTAGAGGAGATAAAAGTATTAGGTGAGAAGTGTTAAAATGCATCTAATTACACTGCATTTACACCTGCAGTTAGCCTGATAGAGGTCATACAGTTAAAAAAATCCAACAGATACAAACACAAAACATTCTCATGTTTTTTGGGGTTTCGTTCTCCTTAAGCATCTGCTTGCGTAGACCTCTGTCAGGACATAGCTAACTGGAGCAGAAAGATACCACCACTTCTCACTACCTGCTACCCAAGATAACTAACAGAAGATAACCGCGCTCTCTACTTCACTGCGGTACAAAGTCATTCAGGTAAGCCTTATCTGATAGTCACCTGAAGCAGACCAAGTTTGCAGGGAAGCAGGTGAGGCATGTCCCCTTGATCCATGCCACCAGCTCTGTAGAGTGCCAGGAGGTTTCTTAAAATACTTGATCCATGTGAAAGTGAGTGTATATCTGTGTCTTACACGGTAGTTGCAGTAGTGGAATACTTTCTAGTTTGTTCCTCTTTCAGTCTTGCAATAACCAGTGATAAATAACTTTAGTCAGTAGCAGCAAAGATGACAGAAAAATAAAATTGTAGCTAGTATACCATATGTTGATTTGCAGCTAGGATGCAAACCCTGCCTTCAATAACATCTGTGTGAAACAGCTCTGCTATCCAGCTGCCATCACAGTTTTCTCTTTGGAAAAAGGAAAATATGTTTCTACATCTGAGTTCACTTGAGGTACAGGCTCCAGAGGGGCCAGTTCTAGCATTATGTTTTCTGAAAACTTATGCCAGTCATCAGTAAGACTTCAGATGTACCAGTAAAGCTTGTTATATAGAATGTCACTGTACTAAATATTTGGTGTGTACTTTCTGGGAAACAAACCTAATTTTTGATCCCTTAGGTTTAGATGCAATAGACATATGCCCCTGACATTGCTGTCTTCACTGAATATTTACTGTTGCATAAAACAGAACAGTGAATTCTGTGGTTTCATGGAAGGGAGAAAATACTTAAGTAAGTAAATTAACTGACAAAGATGGTGAAAAGTCATGAACTTCCCAGAACTGAGGGTTTTATGCTGAGAATTACTGTATTATAGGGAGTAGTTTTAGAATTATCGTAGAAACGGGTGTCACAGTTTTGCAGTTGAGCTGGTCACAGCATTTCAATATTTTTTTTTTTCTGTTGAAATATGTTGTTTCACAAGCATGCCATTTCAACACAGCATTTTGAGAGAGCCTCTCCCATCATCATTAGCACAAGCACCCATCATGGAGGAGCTCTAAGGTCATTTCTCATTTCTGATGACTCGGAGCAAAGGCTTTCACGCATCTGAATTTCATGCATTCAGAAATTCAGAGATTTCTGAATAATCTGGACATTAAACTTGTAGGAGAGATGTCCCTTATCTCATGTTAGTGTTACAGCAAATGGACTCATGCCGGCTTTCTGAGTCAAAATATACTTAATAAGTCCAAACATCATACCATTTATATGAAAATGTTCAGAAAGTGGTTTCATCCTGTAGGACTGGAATGATATTTTTAAGACACAGCCATTATATTAAACTAATTTCATAAACTATAAGTATTAGGAAAGTCAGGGGTACATCTAGCTTTCTTCTTTCCAAAACACAGGAAAAGGTGCAGTAATAGAGCTATTGCCTCTTTGTCCTCATCCAGAAACAAACAGATCCATTTTTTCTGCCTATTGCCTGCGATCCTTATTGCAAGCATTTACACCACACGTTTCTATGTCTTTCTTTGCATGATGGATTTCAGGATCATTCAAAACAAACCAAACCAACCAAACAAACAGAAACCAACCTCAAAACCAAAGAGTTATTTGTTTTTAGTCTAACTCACCTCATGCCACAGTTACCCCTCAGATATCCGTTTATTTTAAATGGAGCTATGCAAGGGATATTATTTATTTAGTAACTGCAGGTTGAACAAAACTGCATTAGTGTGGCTTATGGGATGCATTAATAGTATTACAGCATCTCAGAGCCTTGCCATGAGTTAGAGCCATGTGGTGTTTCATGCTACATCCTCTGTGTAGGAGAAAACAATCTCTCCTTCAAAGATGAGATGGTCTAGGACAAAGGACACCAAACAGATACAAACAGGTCTGGAGGTAAAAGGAAATAATGTCTCAGTGACTGAACATCAGTTGCCCAGCTGGTTTTGAGGATACCTTCATATAAAAGAAATATTGGAACTGCTTATGTACTTTGAGTTCTGGTTTTCACATTCTCTGGAGAGGAAAAATAGCTTGGAAGCAGATTTATCTGCGCCTCCAAGTTCTTGATCGCATTTAAATTCTTTTGAAGACCAGAAGTATTTACAAAATACTTCTTCCTTTCCTAATGTGAAAGGGAGCTCCTTGCTTATGCTGCTATTCCTTATTTTGCACTCCCAGACACTTTAGCTCTCGATTTGCATGGAATTTCTAGGGTTTTTTTAAATTATTTTTCCATATAGAAATACCTTCACATTGCCGAGGGGCTGCAAATTGTAGAGAAAAGCAGGATGGCATATCCATTCATTGCTGCTCCTGCTGGTATTTGTGATGAGATGCCAGTGACAGGCTGGGTAAGGTCTGTGGTGCCCATACCCTCTCTTTCTGGCACTGCTGAAGCTATAAGGGAACCCCCCAGAATGTCTGTGTGCTGCACAGGAACGTGCTGTCCCCACCCCTCCGCAGACTCAGCAAACCCCAAATGTATACGCACGGATGGCCCCGAGCTCAGCTGGTATAAATCAGCACTGCCCATCCAGCAGACTGTATGTACTTGCTGTAAATAGATGGTGTGCGTTATAGATCTGTGTCAGTGTAAAACCACATTCCTGCAATATTGGGGCTGAGAACTTAAATCTCTAAAACTCAGGCAAGTAAAATTAAAGTTGCAGTCACTTGCTCCCCTTGACATACAAAATATGGTATTTCATTACATGTTTATTTTTAGTGCATGTACAATGCAACATGAGGGACTTAATGTTGCCATGGGAACCATAACCTTGAACTCCTGACTTTTGATGCATTAGTTTTTTTTCCCACTGTGTATTATTAAAAAAAATGTGTACTTAAAGATCATGGACAAAAAAATATTGGACAGAACTCCAGTCCGTAGTACACTGGTATGATTAGCATCGGAGGAGAATAACAGATCTAAAATAATGTCAGTCTTAAATAGTAAACAAAATTGTAATTGGCAAAACATGATGAGTTTGGATACAACTAAATGGATCTGGCAACAGGATCCCATACTGCTGCATATATATGTCTCATTTTACATATCTGCCCCAAATTTTATTGAACTAACACCTGAGCATGATCATTTTTCTGCCAGTCTGTTGCAAAGGAAAAACAAATAGCTATCGAACAGAAAAAATGGATCTATACTCCTGCGTGGAGATTCAGCCCTAGCTGCTGAACATGGTAATAGGTTCATTTCTGAATATGTGTTGATTTTTTTTAAATTCTTTTTTTCTCTCTTAAAACATATTTATCCTGAGGCAGTTCTATTCTGTCTGTCTTTATTGCACAGTCTACACTGTAGCCTGTAAAAAAAGAGAGTGTTATGACCACTGTACAATTTTATAACTCTAGAAAGATAAAGACATGGCAGTAGATATGTTAATAGACACTTTTAAACTTATTGTTGCTCATTAAGGAGGAGTTTCTTCTTTCAGCTGCACGTTTAGACTGCCTGGAAAATGAAGATTTCACTACTGGCCTGTGGGCTCCAGGGAAAAAGTACCTGAGGCCTATAACTTGTCTCTAATCTTTCCAAAGGAAGGGGCTGATACTGATGGAGAAGGTTCATTGCAGTGTCTTTGGTTTCCATCCAGCCATAATCGCTGCCTGACATAACTCCATCTGTCTGAAGTTTACACCTTATACAGTTAACAGCAGCATGAAGAAAGTCTGAGGTGGTGTCTCAGAAGATGTTATTTACAAACACTGGACAAACATGCAGTGACCTTGCTGTGCCTATAATGCTTTGGCTGGTCTTTAAGAGCTTCTGAAACACAGTGAACGACTATTTACAGTGAATAAGCTATTTTACAAATGATTAGGAACATACTAGCTGATCCCTATATAGTCCATGGGTATAATTGACAGGTTACAGAAAACTTGTGCTTTATTGGATGTCAGTGTCACCAAAGAACATCCCTGGTGGATATAAGCACAACCTTTAATGTAAAAGGATATAAAAACTTAGATATGCTTAAAAGTTACTGGCAAATATGTACGTTCTGTTTACAAAGCCTTATAACATCTTTCTGGATACAAGTTTATTAGTATCAAAGTGGCATCTGGGAGAATATGCAGACATTGCATGTCTGTACCAGACACTCCTCTGAAGAGTTTAGGTCACTCGCTGTAGCTCCTGGGGCCTGAGTTTCTTTAGTGGTGTCACAGATCTATTTTGGCAAGTATATTGTAGGTTGAGTACATAAATAATACACAAATAATATCCAGAACTGTGCTTATCTGTTCACATGTTTTCTCTGTGAACAGGTTTTGATGCCAACAAAAAGGACAGTGCTGGTTTTATCTGGTATAATGCTGAAGTAATCTACTGTAATTGTTCAAGATACCCATGAACCATGTCCACATTTGCTAAGACCCTTTCTTCCCCATGAAGGCAGTGCAGCTGTGTCTAACCATGGCTAGCCATGTGGTCATGTTGTTTCTCTCTCAAGAACATCCATCTTAAGACTGTACTTAAACAAGCCTTGGCAAGATTTTAAATTCCCTCTTGTGATTGATCTGTTCTGTTGCCTTTCTCTTGGACAGCATAACACCTAAGGTTTTGTTGTAAGGTACCTTTATTGAGAAAGAGAGCAATCATTTGAGGGCATTATTTTAAGAAGTTTATTGATAAATCTGTCTTTGGGAAAACCCTAAAAGTTCTAGTCTCGCAGTTCAGGATATGCTGTTTATGGTTTTATTAACTTTACTGCAGCAACATCCAAGGAATCGAGGATTTCCCCATGCTGTCAGTACTCCATTACTAATTGTCACAGGTGTTCTCCAGGAGTGGGAAATCCTGGATAACAGGACTGTTGCTGGAGGACATGTTCTTAGACTGCTGCCCTGAACACTGGTCTGCTACTCTATTGATGGTGCCACCAGTTTCCTTTATCCTTGCACACATCAAAATAAAGTGAAGAAATCACATGGCCCCTTTTAAAATCTGATTACAAGCACCTGACCACCCAGACTAGTTTCTGTTGATTAAAAAAAAATGGCTGTATATTAGGGATTGTTAGAGAGCTCAGAGCATTTTAAAGGGATACAACTGTTTTTCTATAAACTGTGATCCTTTCCCCTTGCATTCATAACCCGAGGTCCATCCCCTGCTACACTGGGGAGCCTAAGAGAAAGTAGAACAAAACGTTTCTTTGTGCTCTCTCCTTTTAGCCCTGGCTCTGCCCTCTGTTCCAGGCTCATGTTTGTACACAAAAGCACGCACATCATTCATAGTGGCAGAAGCAAATCTGGAAGAGCCGGGTCCCTTGCGGATGTGGAGCCAGAGGGCATGATCAAGCATGCAGTTGTTGTTGACTGATGGCTTCTTCGCACAATGTGAATCTGAAGTAAGTCTACTTAGATAGCTTAGCTTATTGTTAAAAGAAAATTGCTTGGTATTTGTTTGGGTAATGTGCTTGCTGGAGGGGGTGTTCATAAAAGTTTTTGCATCTGAGAGCACTGAGATGCATAATATTAGTGTGATCATGATGTCGTCTTATTAGTAAAACAACTTGTCCTTTTTTTGTCAGTGAATTGCAAAGATCTGTCAAGGCCCAGTTTAATCTACTCCTTGTAATAGGATTTGTCTGTAGCTTGAGGAAACAGAAGCTTGTAATGCATAGGGTTATTAAGAGTGGAATGTAAGCTATTTGAGACTCTTTAATAAAATATAATATCAGTATATTCAATGAATATGGAAAGAGGGATCTAAATATTTCTCATTACAACCTTCAAATATCTTGGGAGAGGAGAAGGATACCAATTAAAACAAGGGGAAAAAAGCAATAGCTCTCTGAATTCCAGCCTTTCTCAAAGTTAAATATTGATGTAAGCTGGAGTTCAACTCAAGAATCTCATTGCCCCTGCTGTAACCATTAAACTAAGTCCCTGCCCATTCCAAGACAAGGTTAATGTGTTTAGGGAACCTTGCAAACAGCAGCTTTAGTTGCTTTCATGTACACCCATGTGTAGCCCTTTTACAAACAAGGCAGTTTTAAACAAGGAAAGATACAGCTGCCAGGAGGTACAAAGTATTCTGCCCTGTGAATTGCCTCACTTCCTATGTAACAAGTTTTGAGACAGTGAAAGTATTTGCAGTCCCAAACCTCACTCACCTCCTCCCTCCGTGCCTTGACAGGAAACACAAAAATCGAAAGCTTTAATTGCCTCTTTTTAGAGGGAGTTTTGGTGTCCGGAGCAAGCAATCAGCACAAAGTGATTGAATTTTTTGTGGATAGAGCCATTAGGAGCAGGGCTCTGTTTCGTATGCTCCTGAGCATTAAGGTACACTGCGGTATGAAACAGACTGCTTTAACGTAACTTTTCTGATCCTCCTCCATGAACACAGTTACACCCATCACATGTACAGTCATATCCCTGTTACTGGAGATTCCTGGAACTGGGGTAACTTAAAATAAATCAAGATTGGCATCTTTTAGTCAATAACATCTTTGCAGGCCCTATAGAACATCAAATTCACTGCTTAACATCACCTTGCCTGTGTTATATCTAGACAGGTTAAATACCTAGATTGTCAGTCACTGACAAAATGTCACTAAATCTATTGGACTGAAATCACAAATAAGCAACTCGGGATACTTCTACTCACTTGAGGTACTCTGCAAATACTCCCTGATTGTGGTCCTCCAGAATTACCGTAGGGAAAAATGTACGTTTTGAAACCAAACATCCTGGTTCCCCTAACTGGTTGCCTCTGAATACAAAATCTAGATTCAGATCTCTGAATGCCTGACTCACAGGCTGTGCTGACAAGTTGGATGCAAGTAGTCCTCAGCCTGTGGAAAGAGAGAAGTGGGGTGAAAGGGGCAAATTTCATTTTCTGTTTGTTGGGGTTGGGCTGTTTTGGGGGTGGTTTTTGGTACCTGCAGAGTTTTGCAGGAATGGCAAAAGTACAGGAATAAGTATGGTAAGATTTTTTTTTCTTTAATCAAAAGAGAATTATTTGGTGTTCATAATTATGGAATGAAAATTCTCTTTGGACAATGATAAAAGAATGAGATCAAACAAAAGGAGATTTTTCCTTAAGGAATTATCCTTAGTTTAATGACTAAGAATTTGTTATTAATTAACCTGCGTTAATCTGGAAAACAAGGAAGTTGAGCTCCATCTGTAAAGTTATTTGCTAAAGGAAATAGGCCTGGATATTATCTCAGATAGACAGAATGGAGAAGGAGTATAGGTTATTTTCCCATTAAGTATATTTGAGACAAAATCATACAGTGAAAGCATTGGAGAGAAATTTAGGCCAGTGATGACTCAAGTATAGGCTTTCCCCTGGTCAGGAGGAGCGTAGTGTGCCTTCAAGGACGCCAGGGCTCCCAAAAGGACTTGCAAACTGGCTTGTGGAAAGACAGTAGACGGCTATTCTTGTGGCCTCACCCATCCTCTACCAGGAACCTTATTCATGTTGGGAACTGTTGCAGTAGTGGGACTGCTCTTGACGCTTAAGTTGGACCTTACCAAAGAGCAGCACATCTCTATCTGTACTCCTTCCCTCAAGTGTCTCAGGTTACTCCTCTGAATCCTTCCTTCCAAAGCAGATATTACATCTTTTTTATTAGAGAAGGTAGAACATAAAACATCTTTTTTATTGCTACTCTCTTTTGGGTCCCAAAGGTTTTGTTTATGATGAGCAACATGACATCTGAAACATTTCACAACTTCCTGAAGAAATTTGAAGTCTGTAATTTTCAGTGACTTCTAACACAGCAGAGAATTGAACAGACTGAGAGCCCCCCTCACAGAGGGGCTCGGGGAGCACAGCGCTGAGTGGTGCTTGGGGGGCACCTGCAATAAAGGTTACATGTCTGTAACCTAGGGAAAGCAGCAGCTTTAAGATGCCTTGGCTCTCTGTACAGTCACAAAACTTAACCGGAAGGAAATCTCAAAGACAGAAGTAAGATTTATTCTTTCCTCCTTTCACAGAGATGAGCATTTTTCCCAGACACAAATCCTTCTCAATGGCAGGGACCTAAGAACCAAGCCCTTCAAGTCAGAGAAAGCGGAGATGCCTTTTCCCTCCTCATTACTTCTGATAGCCCATGGTACAGTGATGAAAGTAGTCACTGAGTGTAGCATGAAGAGTACAAATCAGTCCTCTGCCTGAGCTGAAGCAGGGATTTGAAGGTTGCTTCAGTTTCTCAGATAAATGTGTTAACCACAGGTTATAGGGCAATCCAAGGAACATCTGGAAGCCTCCCAAACTAGGAGGTCTCCTACATGGGCTCTCTGTCTGGTCTAACAGGATGCAGTTCATGGTCTCTGACCCAACACATTTCCACATCTGTGCACATGAGAAAGTCTTTGAAGAAGAGAGCAGGAGAGACCAGCTTTAGAGACTGCTATAGCCCAGTGAAAAATATGCTTGGTGACAAATTAAGAGACCAATAGTCAAGCAAGAATGAAAGTTTTCTTTGCCTCTATTGACTTACTGGGCATAAGGGAGGGAGTTAGTATAGGGAAATAGCTTCTCCCATGACTGCCAGTGGTGCAGTATATATTCCAGTATTGCCAAGTGCAGTCATAGCTGCCAGCTCCCCATGCAGATCAAGACTGTACCCAGGCCTGTGCCTACCTTCCAGGTAGATGCTCTGACTTCGCTAATGATGTAATGAGAGGGATTGCTTCTGTCTCCTCTTTGCCTTTTACTTGCATTAGACACAATTCCAGAAAACCAACATAATAAGGCTTTGTAAAAGCCACAGTTAGGGGCAGGGAACACCTAACTTTCAAATTCTACCGAGTTGTGTGGAAAACAAAGAGTTTTGCCGAAGACTTTGAGTGGATAGTGTGAGAGAGTGTTAGCAATCTTAATGCTTAAAAGTTGAACTAAGTGGCACCCTCGGGCATCCTTAGTTGAACTAAGGTGGCACCTTTGGATCTTAACCATTAGATTACAAGAGAGACAAAGGTCTAAAATGTGGGTATAAAAACAGATTAAAAAACAGTGTTTTTTAAAAACCAAAATATCCCTAATTAATTAATTTCCGCCTCAAAATCTGAAATGTATCTCACCTCATAAACGCTCAAATTGTTGAAACAATAATGAGTTACAGTGGTGTGAGGAAAACCAAGGACTGACAAGAGAAGGCATGAACAAGGTGGCAATGAAGTTCTGCAAGTGAGGCTATTTCTGGTTGTAAATTATTTCAATAAGGCCCAGAAGAGAGAACCTGCTTCCAATATAATGGTGCAAAGTCACTGCTAAGCTTACTGTGTTATGAGAGCTAGAGGCTGCTAAAAGGTTTTGGGATTTTTGGGCCAAATCTTGTGGTCACCAAACCCTCGTATAATCTCAACAGTAGGATTGCAGAGTGGTTCAGAGTGCAATCCTATATGTTTCAAACAAAGTTCATAAACAGTGAGACTGTGAAATCAAGATTCCTAACTTCAGAAGGTTAAACCTTCTGCTGACTTCACCTTTCCAAAGATTTCAGGACTAAATAAGAACCTGCGGTCCATGCAGCTTCAAGGGAAGCAATGCTCCACACTTATTTTTTAATCTTATTTGCAACAGTAGATAAAACAGCCAATCTTCATGCACACATACACACATGATAGGCACTCTGTTAGTGAGATATCTCAGACCATACATCAGATGCAACGGTAACGATTCTAATAATATTGAACAAAACTGAGCAAAATTAACCCACAGGAAAATAAAAGATCCTACATTGCAATCTATTATTCTGTTGACTAATCTGTCAAAGGAAGGGGCACTTGCACCATTTGAAACTACAGTGGCCATTTTTCTTCCCATATAGGATCAATATATATATAAATAGCTAGGTTACAGTTAGAAAATGGGTTTTAGATAACAGAGCTGAAATTTCAAAGTTGGGTTGTTTATACAGCAAATGCCAAGATTCCTTTAACCCACAGAAACACTAAAAATTGCACAGATCTGCAGAAAACAGTAAGAGGTAAGAAAATCTCTATAAAAGTGAAATTTCTCTCTACTGTTGGATCCCTTTGGCAACAGAGCTTCACTTTGTGAGTGGTGCTTGTGGCTGGAGAAGGAGCTATTTCCTGCAGGATTTCTTCTTGAAAGCCTGAACTTTCCTGGTGGGAAATTTTTATACAGGCAGTAAATGCTTTGCAGGCCATTGTACACTAGCTTGCCAAATTCTTCCCTCTTCCTAACTAACAGAGACAAAAAGGTATCTGTGGTATTTTGAGAAAAGCAGTTGTAGCCCTTTTTCTCCCTCTACAGTGAATGTTAGGAATTTTTCACCTTTATTTTGGTCTTCCCCAGACTGATGCAGTTAGGAAGTGGATTGTGTCCAGAGCAAGAAAACTGTGTATTGCCTAGTAGACTGCACTGGCCAACTGTTACCTTCCTACAAAAAATATCTCTTAGAGTTCAAACCCAGTGCAGGTTGTTGGAAGATCAAGCGTAATAGTGGTGGACAAAAGCAAGGTCTGCCTCCTCTTAGTGGGTATAACCTCTATTGCATCTCATATACATCACGGTAAGTAACAGACCACATCAGTGGTATGTGGTGTCAGGGAGAGGTTGCCACAGCATGCATGGTGTTGATTAAAGAGAGACAGTATTGAAGCTCTAGTGCTAGTTCTCTGCTATAGTCTAGAAGAACTTACAAAATGAAAAAAAAGCATTTGTCTCAGAATCCAGATGCACGGACCATCCATTCTGAGATGGACTGCAGGTTCAAAGGTAGCTTGCTTTATAGCCATCCTTACCTTCATCCTGAAAAATTCAAAGAATGATGACAAAAGCACACAATATGATGTGATGGTCCATTATCTTTTCAGTAAAAGTGTGTACACAACAGACACTAGCAGGTGAAGCTTACTGTCTGAACCTTGAAATGAGGCAGGGGTACAGAAAAAGAACATGAGAATACACACATGTTCTGCAGAGAAAACCTAATCTTTTATAAAAATAAAACAGAAATTATGAATGCATTGAGCAGACTGACAAAAACAATTCTTTGGACTTGGCCATAGACAAACTTTAAATGACTGTAAATTTATTTTTTTATATATTTAATGTATGCAATTACATACATTAAATATATATACCCAGTGGTGAAAACTGCACATACAAATATGAAGGTCAGTCTCGTTAATTCTAACAGATCAGACTTGGAACCCCTTATACCTCCTCCGAAAACTGGGCTGTAGCTGGGGAGAAGTGAGAGTCGAGCTAAGAAGCCTGTGACACCTCTGGTAGCATCAGAGTCCGTGGTGTAGCATCCAGGCTCAGCATCGCGTACCAGGGCAGCAGCCTTCTCACTAGGCACCCTCCCCTTCCAGGCCTGTGCTTGTCAAGCACCACTCAGAGATCAACAGCTGTGCATAAAAACCCAAATGTTAGTTGCGTGTGCAGATATTTCCAGGCATAGAGCAGAAAATTCCCATTATTTTGCATTAATTAAAACTCTTGCTTAATGAGCGCTTTTATGCAGTTGCGTAAATTTCTTTGCTTTTCATTAGTGCAAAATAATAAGAAATAAGCATATGCACTTTTGACACATTTCATCTTAGGAAGTCAAAGCACTTTGCAAATACTAATTAATCTAACATCCCATTTATTTATCAGAAGCCTTTAAATGTTCTCAAGACATAAATGGTGCTATACTGTCAGTGTAGTTTGTGTTGGTGATCTCAGCCAGTGCACCTGGGATTAATCATTCTGTTCCAAACAGGCCACAGCACATAATTTGTTCTGAAATATAGGTTTGACAAAGGTGACATAAATTAATATTATTAATTATTTTAAGTGCCTTTAGACCTCGTAAGTGCAAGAAGCTTCCTTGCAGATTGTTGTTGGGTTTATTTTGTTAATAAAGCAATTGCATTAAAGAAATTGAGGGTACAAATTATTTTTCATAATATTACATACCTTGTATTTTAACATGTAAGGAAGAAGTTCTATGAGTTTCTAGAGAGTTACTGTAGAATTAAGCACATCAGACATTTTCCCAGATTAGTCTCAAAGCAGTGAGGTTAACAGCCTAATCCAATAGTCACTGCTTTTGATGATATCCTTTTATACTGGCTTCAGTCAGACCAGGATGGGATCTGATGCACCATGTCCTCTTTTCAGCAAACCAGTTGTTAACACCTGCTTAAACTGTGTTCCTTAAGAGCACCTGTGAAGAGAGTTTGCCTTGGGAGTATGCTTAAGGTTCAATATGTGCTCAAGTACTTCATGAACTTTAGTAATTTAAAGAATTCAAAACATTTTGACAGGAATCCAGAAATTAGAAGGACTTGGGAAAATAATTAATTGTATTTGAGAAATGGCTCTCTCAGGTAACAAGCACAGGTCAATAAAAAATAAAGTACTGAACCTTTTTTAGAAATGTGGTACCCAGGGTAGTAAAATTATGTGTGATGGACAAAGAATAATCTTTAATCTAGATCGTAAAACAAGCCTTTCGGTCTCCTGTTACATGGAGGTATCTGGATAAGGGATGGAGATACCTATGGAAAATGACCAAGACTCAAATGAGAAAGCTCAAGTTGAAAGTCTTGTTTCAGAAAAATCCCTGTGCAGACTGCCTCCTAGTCTTGAAGGTACCCAACAGAGCGGGCCTTCCTGTCTTTCTGCTAGACCTGGAAATAACATGGAATCCTGTCCTGCTCTGGAGCATCCATGTTCTGCACCATGCAGAGCGAGGAAGGTTCCAGGACAGAGGCTGCCTTGAGGCATCCTGTTGTGTAGGTATGCTCTGGCAGGCTGGGAGTCCCTCACAAAATGCAGAATCACTGGATTCAGAAAGGAGGAAATTTCCCCAGACCCTCTCCCACAGTTGCATGCCTTACCTCTTGACTGCAGAGCACTGAGCCCCCAGCCCCACAGGGACTGTGTGCCCCTTGGTACAGTGCCACACTCCCACCAGCAGTGCAGGGGACCCACAGCCATCCTAGTTACACGGTCCAGGCTCTCCAGCCTGGTCAGAGCACTTCCTCGGATGGGGGAGATGCAGGTCTGAAACATCTAACTGAGGAGGTGTTGAATCGAATGTGTCCATTTCCTTCCAAACCTACAAGTAAGTGTTTCTTCTTGGGGAGGTTTTGAGGCTGTAAGTCCTGGTGAGATCCTGGACATTAGAGAGGTGGGTATTTCAGGTACTCCTTCGGACTCAGTGGTTCTTGGTGTATAGGCAATTCCAACTTCAGTGTATTTATTTCTTGATAATCATTTGGGGTGTATAATGATCCTGTGTAGGCTATAGGGAGTGCATTTTGGGGTACATGTGTGTTACTTGCAGATGCCTAAATCATTTTTTAGATCTATTTCTAAGTGCCTGAAATGACTTTCTTAACATGACAAGTCAAATTCAGCTTCGTATCACAAAGATTGAAGAGAAAAAGATCAACAAAACTAACTAACTAACTGTTAGAGTAAGTGGAAGAAAAAGTAGGAAACCACCTATTGGAGAGTTGGGGAGTATAAAGATAATTCTTTGCTGAAGGAACTGAAACCATTTTATAAAAGTGCTCTGATGTGTCTTGGAAACTCCATTTCACATAGAGATAGCAATTTTGATTCTCAGCTGGTATAAACTGTCAGGGATACACTGAAGCCAATTTCCTCCAGCTTCTGATCTGACCCAGAGATATCTACTGCTATCTATACTAGTATCATCTAGTATCATCTGTACTGGCATCAGGATGAAATGTACATGTCTGCATATAGCTTTGTGTCTGACAAAGACACAGAACTATGCTAGCATAGCGGAGAAAAATAACTAGTACAGAATGAAATCAATACTGATGGCTGAAAAATTCTGTATACGTGATAATGCGCTGGTTATACTTTAGTTTCTGTTTTTATTTATTTAATAGGTGTTTTTCTTCAAACAGGCTGATAGTTCTATTAGCTTCATTTATAGGCTTTTTCCAATGCAATACAAGAGCATATTCCCTCCCACTGAAGGCAGATGTGCTAATAACATATCTAATGTACTGCTACTGTTTCATGCAGAGGGGATAAAATACATGATGCAGTCAGGGAAACGGCAGTTAAGTGAGATCATTGCCCTGTTCTTTGGCAACAAAAAATGCTATGCTTTTCCTCCTCTAGAAATCCAAAAATTTGCAACCAGTCAGTTAGAATGCAAAGGCTAATGTGCACAAGTGACCGAGGTTTACTTTGCAATATTTTGTCAACTGTCTTACAGAGCCTCCCAGCTCTCAGAGGTTTTGTATGGTGCCTTCCTCTTGTGGAAAGTGCTCACGCACACGTGTGTGTGCGCGCATGTGTGCCTGTCCTCCTAAGGGAGATTTACAAGACTTCTACATGTGGATGTAAGCTCAGTGATGCCAGCCTGCAAGAATGCAGGTCTGGAGATGTGGAGTGCGATAGTACCGGCTGCATGACTACTGCCTGAGGTGAGACATTCCAGTAATTTTCCCTGCTGTTAAGGGAAACGTCATACGTAATTCCAGTTTTGACAGATTTTTCTGTAATCGGTATTTGGCTGTTGGACACACCTTTTGCTGGAACAAGACGCTGCCCCTCAGGCTGCGAGCTGACAACCTGCAGCAGTGCTGCTGCCTCTGCTTTAGCGCTAGCGCGGGAATCTTCACAGCTCTGCGTGGGAACCGCATGGGGAACTGACCTGGTTTAAAAAAAAAAAAGCCACCCCAGCACCAAGGGCCTATTTTTTTTAGTTTGATCCAGCACAGATTCTTCTGCTAGATCAATGAATGGATGTAGAAATACTTGTGCCAGCATGGTGGTAGGAGAGTCAGGGGGTTGGGAGCAGGTGCCTGGGGAGGGAGAGGTGGCAGCTTCTTGAGGCGACTCAGCTGATGCAAACTTGCCCACTGCCCGGCTCTAGTGTAGGTGTGTGTACTTGCACCACCGCTGCTCTGATCCAGGTTTGTGCTCAACTGAACAGATTTAAATGACTGCATAAGTCACTAGACAAAGGAGAATTCAACCTTTTCTTGTGTTCATAACCTGCAAAATATACCATTGCCGCTGGAATGCTGGAGCTGCCGTAGCACTGCCTCCAAGCCCAGGCAAGGTCTTGATGTGCTAAATTCAAAGGTAAAGACTTGTCATTGGTACTGACGTACCAGTCAATTTGCCTACTGTGTACACAGCACCATATTTTCAACACCTCTGCCACCATTCAGCATGCAGAGGGTGTTCTGGCATGCATTTTAAAATGGCTGTATCACCACTACAATAGCAGGCAGGTAGTTTGAAATAATATTTGAACAACTTGTAAGCAGACAAACTCTAAAATTTGAAATTAATTTGCCTTGAATAGATTTGGCCTGAAGATGGGTAGAAACCTGAGCAGTACCAGTCAACCCTAGTTTGGCTTTATCTCCACTGGTACTTGCAGTCACACTCATTCTGGCATTAAGCAACCACCGTTCCTGCACCTGCGATACAAGGGCAAGATGTGTATAGGTAGTTCTTTAGTGTTATCTGACTCTTTTTAAAAGGAAAATTATAACTGGGAAAGAATTTTTACTAGGTACATGGTGCTGAAAGTTCAATTCTTGAAATCATCTCTTCTGAAAAATTCTGACATCAGAATATGAGTAACTGTGCTATTCCTGCTGTAGCTTATTTCAGGAAGTTCACAGTAGTGCCATGGAAGCAGGAGAGTATTATTTTACATAGCATGCAGATTTAACATCAAGATGTATGCTGACAGCCTATGCTACTCCTTCTGTCATAATAAAATAATTAAATTTGGAAAACCTCAAATACTCTTTTTACTTGACCTTTAGAGCTCCTTGAAAATACTTTTAGTTAGCAATCCACCTTCTTTGCTTGTGCTGAGATAGTAGAGAGCTACTGGCCTTCCAGCTTTGTCCTAGTGTACCAGTGGCTACATGGTGGACTTTTTATCTGTTCGTTAAAATATCGTTACCAGGTTAGACCCTGATGTCCATACACGTTTTTTATTCTAGTGCGGTTCTCCTTAAAGTAAAAACATTTTTTCTGAGTAGGACTGACTAAACATGTCAGGAATTAGATCTGTATTTGTTTAGTGCCAACAGTGTGTTCAGTACTGTCAAGTATGTAACTATTTCTATTTAGGCATTTAAAATGCTTTATATACTCCACTGTCTACTGACTAACTCAAATAACTCCACATTTTTTGATGAAAGACTCTCAGATTTTCCATAGGGCCAAAGCAATAACCATAATTTCAGAATGGGATTTCTAAACATCTGTGAACAATTTTTTTTTTTTCTTCCCCCCCCCCTCTTGGTCCTATAATGAAACCATGTGTGGGATTTCCTTTTTCTAATTGTGAAATTAAATCATTGCAAAGGCAAGGAAATATAAGCTGAAATTCAGGACTATCTACATTTAGCCCACACCCAGGGCTAAACAATAACAGTTTTTCTCTCACCCAAAGACCCTTCCCCATGAAGGAGACTCATGGGTTAAAATTAAACAGATTTAATAAAATAAAGAAACCAATATAAATGATAATACAAAACATGCTAAATTATACTTAGCTACAAAGTTGCAGCAAGTTGCTCCAGGAATACCAGTCATTGTGAATGAAAAACATGGCATACAGAAAAAAGAAAAACAAAAAAAACCCCCACCTCTCCCCAGCAAGCCCTCCCTTTTATAGTGAACTTGATGTTAATGATATAGAATACACCTGTGGGCCAGCCTAGGTCAGCTGCCCTGGATTTAGCTGCTAAGGGTCTTGATCACTGTGACTGGCCACAACCTGAAACAAAATCCCAATGAAACCAGGACAAGGACCTACTGAACAGCAAAAAACTTCGTATGGAAACAGAGCTCAGAACTGAAATTATAAACCTACCAGTTCATCTCGTATAAAGTTCACTTATCAAAGGATGTCCAACACTGTGCTACTAAGGATTTAAATAAAGTTATATGCTAGGAAAAAAGATCCCTGAAGCAGTGAAGAAGTAAGTGACCTTCTTACCACCTTTTAGATTGTAGGGAGGTTCTCCAGCACAGCTCTGAGGCAGCCCCAGGGCAGGTTTCTTTGGCTCCTGAGACAAAGGCTGTGGTTCCCAGGACTGCAGAAGTTGACAGGATCTGCCATCCTGCCTGGTCCCCCTCCCCTTTCCATGAGTTATCCGTCTCAGTGCTTCACACCGCACAAGCTCTGCCTGTCAGGGGACAGAGCTGGGAGGCCTGAAGGGCAGAGGCAGTGAAGAGCTGAGTACCTCAGCCTCAGGATGCAGAAGACAGAGGCAGATCCACTTTGGACCCGACTTCTGAGTTGGCCCTGCTTTGGGCAGGAGATTGCACAAGATAACATCTGCAGGCCCCTTCCAACCTAGGTTGTTTATGACTTTGTGTTTTTATGAAAAAAGCTACTTTGCAGTGTGATTCATTTGAAAAGCATGAGCAATTTTTCATGTAGCATCTATTCATAGTTATTGGGTATTCTCAACATTTAAAAGAAATTTCAGAGCATTTCTGCCACTCAGTTCTTCAGCCTTGGATTAATGGCAAATATTTCTCTTTTGGCTTTGCCTCTGAAAATCTTATTGTATTGATATATGGAAATCAGCTCCTGATGTCTGAATAAAATGGAGTATGCATGTCCTTAAGCAAGACCACAGTGCTCCCAAGTCACCTGTGTAATTTTAGAGCCTTTTTTTCTGTTATGCCATTAGCTGAATATATGTGACTAATAAAGATAGACTGAAGTGCTACAATTTATGAATTCATTATTCCAAGCAAATACTAAGACTAACATTAAAGAGGTGATTCCCCTATACCAGAGATATAGCAAGTACCTGATAACAAATACATATTGGTAACAAGTGTATGACAAATAATCAAAGAAATGAAATTGTTTGCAAATTAATAGTATATTTCATGAGTCAAATCCAGTCCAGAAACAAAAATAATTGTTTCAGTTTGTCCTTTGAATTGTAGTTTAATAATAGAGACAAAAACAGCTGAGCTGGGAAATCAATCTATCAGTCAAATAGTGATAACTTTATTTTCGAAAAACATTTTATTCCACAAATAGTCCTATTAATTTGGTATAACAGACAGGAGAGTATCACAGTTAAGTCACACAGCCTTGACATTTTAAGTGAAGACCTGAGGCAAGGTTAGCTTTAGTATCACAATTTTTTCAGTTGTTAAGTTGGAAATAAACACGGTCTGCTCTCAACAGAAACACTGAGGAGAGCAGGTTGTTAAGTTTTATTGCATATCTTGTTTTTTAGTCAGCTCAGTATTACTTTTAAAAACTTGCAGTCTCTTCTGCAGCTTTGTGTGAACAGAAAATAGTCACAGACAGCTATTCTTTTGCTTCTTGAAAATTATTATCAAGAACTTCTACAATACAGTCTAGACAGGAAATTGCCCTGTCCTTCAGCAGAAAATTGATTAGGTAATTCATTACATCAGTCTTCTAAGACACTCCATCCTTTGAAAATTTGTTTTCTGTGGCTCTGATAAAGGTAAGATCTATAGGTCTTCTCTTCTAAGTAGGTGAGTCATCTTAGGCTGGACATTTCACACATCTTCTTAGGACAGCAATTCTTTTCTGTGGCTAAGCCAATTGAAGAAAAATAAACTTACCTGATGCTTATCTGTAGGGTGCTCAGGATAGAGGACAGGATAAGCCTCCTATAAAGAACTTTTGGTACTTCTGTTCCTCTTCAGCTCGCAATCAGCGGCTTTTGTTCGTGTCTGAAATGTTTGCACTCCCCCAAGAGAATGCTCTCAGTAGAACCTGAATCTCCCCGAGGCATTTTCTTTTCATAGCCATCTATTGATTTTCATTTAAGTGTGTAGATCCCAGCATATACGTTAACTCTGTGGATCAGCTCAGAAAAATTCTTGCTTACATGATGCATTCTTCTTCTGATACATTAGTGTTTGCATGTTAATCACAATTATCTGACTTTTAGCATTCACAGTCAGCATGTGACATAGGTGAACCTAAAAATGTGCCCCATGGAATCCAGCCAACAGAAAAAAATAAGGAAGAAAGTAAAGAAATGCAGTAACTTGTATCAAATTATGACCAGGGAGAATTCAGAGGGCAGGAAAACATGAACAGAACAATAAATGAGCTGAATGTGAGTATATGACATGGCAAAAAGGAAAGCAATTAATAAATCAGTCTTTAAAAAGTAGTGAAGAAAAGAAAGACAATAAAAGAAACAGTTTAAAGAAAAGATTTAAAAAAAATTATTCACAAAAGGTTTTTGTCCTTTTTTTCCCTCTAAATATGTAGTTTTACAATCTTGATTTGGACAGAAAGTGATTGTAAAAAAATGCTGAAAAAGGTAAGAAAGTACCCTTCAAAGAACTGAAGCCATGTCCAAGCAAGCAAAAGAAAAGAGAATGTGAAAAATGGCAAATTAAGCATATTGACACAAATCACAGGCTAACAATAAATGCTTTAGGGACTATTTGGTGAACGCATAAAAACTCACAGCAAACTCTTCCTCAAAGCCATTGGGAGTGGCGAGCCTCCCTTGGAGTCATTAAGGCCAATTGACGTATCAATGAGAGGATAAATTACAGCAGAAAAAACCAAAGGGCTTCTTGCAGGTTTCCTCAGCCTGGAAGATCTTAGAAATTCACACTCCAGAAGTCATCTTTACAAGGACATATCAGAAGATGTTTTAAACTGAAATGTCTGTGGAGAAGGTTATAGAACAAATGTACAAAATGAACAGTAGCAAACTGCCAGGACCATATGGTATTTACCCAGGAGATCTAAAGGAAATTGAGGATTAAATAGCTGAACTACTATCTTCCTGAAAACAGCCTCTACAAGAAATATATGGAAGGTGGTGACTATGACACTAACTTTTTACAAGTATCTCGGTTAGGGATTCTGGGATTACAGACCAATGATTTTGATTTCTGGGAAGTAAACCACAATGTGGAAAAAATAATCCTAATTTATATGCAGGGTGATAAACTCTGTACTAGTTGCTACCACTCAGAAAGAAAAGGTCTTGGAAATGTAACACATACTTCTGTGATAAAGTCAGTTTCATGTTCAGTAAAAGTCAAAGAAGCAACTACAAAATAAGACAGAATTTTTAGGTATTACACTTGCTCTTCAGCATATGAGCTCCTTTGCAAAACGCATGCCAAAAGTTTTGTTTGGGTTTTTTTTTTTAATTTGTTCTGATAAACACATTACTTCTATTTTCAAGCCACTTGCTTTCCTATGTCCTTGGGCCACCACAGCAAGAACAATGCTACCAATAAAAGAGCAGGAAATTATTACTGCAGGAATACAGAACAAAACAAAGCGTCAAACTATGCCCACTTTTAAATACTATGTTATGTTTATAGTCTTCCCTCCTATCTCTCATCCCCAGGAGGGAAAGGGTAGAACTAGAAGAGGTTCAAGGAAGGACAATAACAGCGATCAAAGAGATGAAACAGCTTCCATAAGAGGAACAACTAAATAGTTTGGGACTGTTCAGCCAGGGAGAGACAACTTAATTTTGTACAGCTATCACGGCCCAGAGAAGGTGAGCAGTCAATGACTTTTTTCCTGCAAAAGCTAGTGAGAGCTCAAATGATATTTTTGAGGAGTACATTGAAAATGAACAAAATTAGTTATACTGTGGAACTCTTTCCCACAGATTATTTTGATATTAAAAGTGTACAGCTGTTCAGAAAGCTAATTAACGGAGGAAAAATCCACCAGATACTATAAGCATAAAGATAATACCTCTCATTCAGGAATTTGCTGAACCACTAATCGCTGGAGATTGGAAAAGTATTGTGGGGAAGTATTGGCATATTCTAGCTTGGTTTTTTACACTGTTACCAAGATATCTGTTATTTGTCACTGTCAAAGAGGTGTTACACTTCTGGATGGACTTTTGTTTTTATTCAGTAAGCTATACTTATAGTCCCTCATTTGCATATAAGGATACCCCATACAAGGTTATAAGGGATATCAAGGTTGATTTCTGAAGTCCTTTATGCCCTGGTGTGTGCGCAGAGCCTCAGTCAGAATCTACCTTCTGTCTCTTTTAGGCATAAATGTGGCTAGATTTTAGGTTGAAGGGAATGGCATGGCTTCCACTAATATTTGGCCTCCTAAGAATGCAAACTATTTCATCATATCTTAAGTAAATGAAAAAAAAAGTGTTGGTCTGAAACAATAAATTATTGTTTTGTATTAATTGCACACAGCATTCTGCCTCTGAGGAAGTGTGTGAAATTCTGTGCAACCATATTGAAGACAAGATAGAGAAAAAATGAAATATTCCAAAATTTCCATAAGGAAAATTTGTGCCCAGGAATTATTTGAGTGAGGGTGACAAATAAAATGAAGTAAAAAATTTTAAATCTTTCCTGTGGTTGGTCTTTTTTCAACGTACTAAGAAATTAGATCTCCTTTAAGGCTTATTGTCAGTAGGCATTACAGAGTTATGAAATCCATCAGAAAAGGGATTTGTCAGTGCAACTCTGTTGCCAAATTAGAGCTGAAATTTTAAATTAGAAAGAGGTCCTCATGTGTCTTAAGTGTGGCTATTTTCTGCACAGAGTTTCTGATGAAGGTGATAGGAATAAAATGCTCCTTCACAATTTGCACTTTGCTGACGAGTACTTGCCTTTCATGACAACCCTTTTTAAGGGTAGAAATGAATGCAAGCTATTATCTTCTGCTTGTTGCTTGAGACCTTACAGGAATTAATTGCACACTTTTTGGTTTCTGGAATCAACATTCAAATAAACAAACAAAAAAACTACCATGAACAGAAACTTCACTAGCAGCCCCCAATTGCTGTGAATCAAATGACTGGAGTCTGATCTCACTTTTCCTCCTTGGAGACAATCCATATAAAAAAAAGTTGCATGGACCAGTAGGTAGGGACCTATACATGCAATTTAAAAATATGCCATTATAGGAAGAATGAATGGAATATTTGGGCAGGAAATAGAAAGATAAGGTTTCTTTCTCCAACCTTGGGCAAAGCACTTACTTGTTCCTCTCTTTTTCTCTTACTTTTTTCCGAGCTGTATATTTATGCCAGCAGATGTGTATTGCCAGCAACATAACTACTTCCCTGCACTTCAAAAATTCCTGATAACTATCAGGATGCAGTGGCTCTAAATTAATACAGAAATCGATATCGGTCTGGCTGGACCTCACTGATTCAGAGTGATTTTACCTAGCCATGAGATACTAACCAATTACAACTTTGTAGCTCATTGTAATATCAAAATTAGAAAGTTTTGAATCTTTTATTGTGGTTTGGGCATGACTGGAGGCAATAAACATCAGTGTGGTAATGGGGAGAAGACTTTAATTTCTGTCAGCTGGACATCGTGTGTTCTGAGCCTTAAAGGTAGCCTTTGCTCCGGAGACTGGGCTGGGTCCTTCCAGGCAGTTGGGGGATTTTCTGGATTCAATCAATTTTCTTAAGAGTCTCCTCAACTGAATTTATTTTTTTGCTCTAACCACAGCCCCCATTCAGCAGACTTACTAAAGAGAAGGCAAACAATAGCAACATCAGCTCCCTTTTACTGGGAAAAAGCACCTCTGTGAAGCAAGGGGTGAAGCTAGCAAAGAGAAATTCAGTTTACATTTTCTTATGCCAACTAATGTCTGTGTAACCTAAGAGGGCTTAATTTCACAGTGATGTTAGTTTGACTCATTTTGTGACAACTGCTTTTTCAAGTTGCTGTTAAAAGATGAAAAATTCTATGAAAGGTGCATAGCTCTGGCAACAAGCTAATAGAGAACAGCCTGCTGCAGCCCAAAGTATATGAGCCCTCACTTGCCAATCTAACAGCCGTTCCCTGTTGGTATGATTGGATTATTTCATTGGATTATTTCCCAGATGGGCATTAATGTGTTTGTAGGGCACTTTCAGTTAAAGGGTCAATGTTTATTAAAGCTGCAGATATTGCATTTGCTCTGAGCATGTAAGTAAAACAGCAGATTGCTCTCTGGTTTGCCTTTCATACAGTAGGCTGTGTCATAAAACAGCTCTGGATGATTTTGCCACCTGTATTTGTCAAGAGCTTTAAAGTAGAATATATTATAGGCTTCTTATATGGAATTAAATAGTATTTTTCCATAAAGCTAAGGTTTTCAAAGATTATGATTTACACTGTAGGCAGGGAAATTCCCTCAAAGACCTCTGCCTTGGTTTATGGATTTGTTGTACCTTTCTCCCTCCAGAGCTCCCTGCTTCTGTTATTTAATTTGGGGGGGAAATCTTCAGTGAAATAGATGTGAATTAGGTCTATAATTTCTAAATAGATCACACTGTACATAGCCATTCTTGCATAAAAGCAAGATTCTGATCATATTGTGATTTGATCATACTTTTTAATGTGACCAATATTAATAATACTCATTGTCTTATAATTTCCCCCTCCCTAAAAATATCAACAGTATCTATTTTCAGGAAGATGTAAATTTAGTTCTTCTTACCTATCCTGTCTTATCCAATTCCATTCTGTACTTTACGTTATGTATTCTAAGATTTTTTCAGTTCAATGGTGAATGAAATTATGGTTCTTATATGTAATATATTATGTATGATGTACTAGAAATTAACCATTGAGACCAAACAATCTTGTATCAGTAGTTTTAATAATACTAAGCAGTAAAATACAGTAGCCCCAGGCATTAAAATGCTATGTATGTTCATTGCTCCAATACACCATTTCTACCATACAAAGTCCATATACAAAGGCTTTATTTCCTTTATTCTATCCTAAGAAGAAAGTCTCAGAGCCACATCCCCACGTTCAGCCACAGCAAGAACAATGCTGCAGACCTGAAAAATGAAGGCAAAAAGACTTCTTGGTTTTCAAAGTAACCTTTGGACCATATGTCATTAAGAAGCTAGATCTCCTCTAAGAGCCTCTTCCAATTGTACTGGCTTAGAACTATTCCAGAATCTTACCATGTCCAATCACCCTAAAAGAATCCTAATCAGACCTTAGGCTAAAATGCTGCATTGACAGAAAAGCTGGACAGTAAGCAAGATGTTGCATTTGCTTCAGCTGATGGTCTTGTCAAATAACCATATTTCCAACTTCTGGAGTTAAAATAGATGAAAGTATCGTTGAAAATCGTCTTTTGTTCCCAGGTAGGCAGACAAGTTAGGCCGGCAAGTAAGTCTTAGATTGTAGCCTTGACTCATATTAAAGGGTTTGGATCTGCAAGATGAGCCTGGATGGACAACATTCAGGGGTGATGCTTTGCATTAGACATTTATTTAAGAAGCGTCCTTCAGAGCTGCTCATATTGTCTATCCTAGTAGTATAGGACTTTTTCAGGACTTCTGATCCAGCCCTTCTCTCTCTGAGATCTGTGGCCTTAAAAGCTCTCAAAACTCCTGCAATTTGTCTCCTCTTGTCCTGTTTGGTGCTGCTCCAGGGCTCTGAAAATAGCTGTGCTGTACTACTGACTCAGTTGATGCATTAGACACTGCCTGGAACAATCTGTATGGCCGTGTCATGGCAAAATTGATAATAAGACTTCCACGATATTGATTTTTTTTTCATGTGAGTGACTAACAGTGTTTGAGAGCATAAGAAGGCATGATGCTTAACTGATTTGAATTAATATTTTAGGCCCTGATCTCATATGTTTCAAGCACACAGTCACTGTGAAATGTAAACTATCAAGAACAGGTTGGGTTTACCTGCAATAACTCAAGAAAATATATTTTATTTAGTATAACTTGTCTTGTTTTGCATGACTTCTGTTCCTAAAGGATGATGGCTGAGTCCAAAACAGCAAAGTGTGTGACTGATATGGTTAGAAAAATGGTGGGAGCATTCACCACCTGTGGTAACCAGCCTATGAGTTTAGTTACCTCTTTGCAGATTATCATGTAAAAGCAGTACGTTGAACCAGCACCACTGAAGTAGGAGAGAAGGCTGCCCGCTTATGTTTCCTTTGCTTTGGCTGCTGTACCAGATTAAGAGCAGCCTGTGGAGGTTTGGGGAAGTTATTTCATTCCTGAAAGATGCTGAAAACACACAGGGGTGAGTTGCTCGTGATGTGCAAGTGAGAGAGGCAGCACAAGCAGAGAATGAGGGGATATCCAAGAAGAACACTGGCCCCACCTCACTGGGCCTTAACTGTGATGGAAAGGAGCAAGGCGAGACAATGGAATTTGTTGCAGCTCAGTAAGTCGCTGATTTGCAGGACTGAGGGTGTGACTGAAGGAAGGGGTCTGCCCAGTAATGACATCTGAGGCAGAGGAGAAATTTGTTTGTAAATCTGCTGTTTCTGATCTACTTCATTATGTTTGTTTAAGTTCCTGTGCTCCGATAAGACAGCTTTTGGGAATCAGTTCTCCAGGAGTTCTGGGAATGCTTACAAAAAGGTTGACCCATCTTTGATTTGGGTTGATTAAAATTTGACCCAGTTCAGATTCCCATCACACCATTCTTAATAAAACTTTCTCCTGAAGTGTAATTAACAAGTCTGTACAAATCAGATTAGTGTTGTCTAATAAAACTGATAACTTAATGCCTGCTCTGTGTTCCCATCTGATGCCTCAGCTGGCAAGACATTCCTCTCTGTAGCCATCACTCCTAGGATTAGTTACCAGCTGATTAAATCTCAGGAAAGCCCTTGTATCCTATGGATTGGTGCTAGCCATGCTCCCTGCAAGCAGGTGTGGGAGCAGATATTTTCTGCTGATGGAGGGTCATGCCTTTGCACCAGAGATGCAAACCACAGATGGCAGATGGCAACAAGGGGATGCAGCTGCCTGCATGAGGCTTAGTATCCCTGAAGCAGCTGCACTGGGAATTTGGTAGATGTAGCATGGCTTATGTGTGCCGAGTGCTCTCCTTTAATCCTTCTGCCTTCACCGTATCTTTGCTCATTACATTATTATTACAAATTATTGTCATTGCTAAAGCACTAACAATATGGTAGCCTGTTGACATAGCCCCTAGGTCCTGTGTTCTTTGGGTTCCTGGCCTAAATAGACTACACTCTGCAATTCATCGCTAATTATTACTTTTCTTGTCTTAATTTGTTTTGGTTTTGCTTTGCTTTCCACTTTGAGTAGGAACAATTTTATGGGTGTCAAGAGCCTTGTGTAGGAAGGGTAAATATGATTTTAAACTGTAGCCCATGGCACAAGAACACGATGCAAGGCTTAATTATTGTACTCAGTCCCTTTTGAATCTGTCACTGAAGCTAGAAGACAAGGGTAAAAGATATCCTTGATGGAATAATTAAATTTCATCTATTATTTAAATTATGTTCAATTTTGCACAGAGTGAAACTAAGATTAACCTTATATCTTTCAATTTCTTTTCCACTGCACTCTTAGTGTTGTTTTCTTCCTCTGCTTTGTTTCTCCAGTGACTTCCAAATTTGTTCCTCAAGATCCTTATCCCATCCTCTTTCCCGTTGCATTTATTTATTTGATTAGCTATTAATAAATCCTTTATTTCTTACCATTGTCTGTGTCATCTTTAGCATTAGCACAGAAAGTGTACAGTTAAACTCCTCTTGATGTTGGAGCAAATTTTTTCTCTGAAGCATCCACGAAGAATTTGGATTAGCGCTCTCATTACATCCAAAAGCAACCTAATCTCCCGCTGGTGTATTATGTACCCTCTGGAGGCAATTGAATATTGCTTCCTCACATTCACGATTTTGGGGGAACTGACAGGCTAACTAGGTCCCTGTTACCATGTGAAGGAGCTCACGGGGATGTTTTAGTTTGTATCCTGGTAGAAATTGCCATTTCACGTGTTGTGTACCTGAGGAGCAACTGAGGTACAGTACAGTGCCATCTCAATGTTATCTTTTCCCAGCTCCTGCCTGACCAGAGTTTGCTAGCAGACACCTAAGTGGATCTAAACCATTTCCAGATTGGGAATTCTGCAGGGATATTAGCTTTGCTTCTGGCCCAAGGTGCAAAAGACCCTCTGAGGTGGTCATTGGAAGAGGATTTTTCCCATTTTAAGATTTTTTTTCACTGGCTTTGGGGCTGCAAGGCAATAACTGCTTAGGAGCAATGCATATCTCTGAATCAATGCTGTAGGAGAGGTCAGGAAGAGGAATAGATAATGAAACACAGAGAAATAGAATTTGCTTATAATATTATTTATTTAGCATTTTTTCAAATTCCTTTGGGAAACAGAAAACATTAAACATAGAGATAATTACAGAGAAATTAGAAAGATTTTATTTTAAATGTTTTGAATCCATGAGAGGTTTGGAGAAGTGAAAGAAATGAAAACTCTTCACACAGAGAATATACCGACTCACATCAACTAGAGAATCTTGAATTACTGCTTGTGCAAAACTGTAGAAAATGTTTACAGGCGATGTTATTCTTACATCAGATGATTTCCCCCGCTTTGCCTTCACCTTCTCTCCTTCTGAGCTTTTTCCTTTCTATGATATTTCATTTCCTTTTTACTTGCTTTCAGCTTCTCACTTTTTGATAGTTCCCAGTTTTCCTCTTCCAGTCCCTCACCACACTTTTTCTCCTCCTCTTCCCTTTTGCCTTTTTTGTTGCATTTTCTCTATCTTTAATTTCTCTCCCGTGTGCCTTTTTTCTTTCATATCACTTGCTTCCCTCTATACATAATTATTTAGCTACTTCATTTCCCTGAATCTCTTTATATTTCTATCTTAAAAGACAAAAAAGTTAAATGGGAAAGGCAGCTTTCAGTTAAATATTTATGCTGCATAATGGGCTGCTTGCTGTGTTATATACCTTCATGTTATCCTGGCACAAACTGTCAGAGGAGATAAAATGAAGGATGAAGGAGAGAGAAAAAGAAGTGTTGACTGTCAGGATCACGATGAAGGCATGGTATAGTGAAGAGTATTAACCTAGAGCTTCCTTGGGATTCCCTTTTGGGTTAATCTATGCTCTGCGTATTGGCTTTGCAACAGTAAAATGAAGATTTTGGAATTTCCCTCCCTCAAAAAGGCAGTGTGAAGACAAATATACTAAAAGTTTGAGGGGTGACCACATAAAAAATGTAATGACGCCATAGAAGAATGAAAAACGGTTAACTTCAAAGTGGCAAGAGCTTGACAAATACTTAAGCCGTGGACAAAACAATACTTAAGTGGTTTTCAAACTGTGCATTTTCAAATTCATTGCCAGGTACTACAGAACACAGTAAATTTTCCAACATTTTATTTATATGAACTCTTGGGACAACTAAATCTCATCCTATCAAAATATTTTTTGAGATAAATTTCCTTTTCTACTCAATTTTGGAAGATAAATATTTTCTAAGACTAATATATCATCCAGATAATTAATAATAATGCAGAAGAACTGGATAAATTCTTTCTAGAAATCAGCTATCAGTTTTTAAAATGTTGTAGTTCTGAAAAGAAATACTGAAAATTGAAACTTGATTTAATGAAGTATTTCCAGGACATCTCATTTGTTCAATTTTTGTACAACCACATTTTCAGAGTAAACAGTTAATGCAAAGTGAATTTTGTACGTGTAGTTGAGAATTCACTTCACAAAATAAAAATTAAGTGAATAATCAAGGACAAATAGTTAATGAAATAGTGTTACCCTCAAGAACTTCTTTCAATAGCTCTTCTGACATCTCTCTAACATTTCAGAAGCATCAACAGGGAAAACATTTATCTCACTGCTGGAAAAAGAGAAAATATGTGATAATACGGAAAAGAACCTCCAGTTATGAAGTGATGACCAAGCTTTGGTGTAAAAGTAAATTAAGCATTTTTAATGGACCATAGACATTAGAGCCTTGGTTCACCGAAGTGAATAATTGTAATCCCACTGAGTCAGTGGAAGCAAGGTTTTCACCCTAACTTCAGATTTAAGCTTTTGGAAGCCTTCATAAATAAACACTTGAAGCTCCTCAGTTTACCTACAAGAGATACCTTGGCTGAGCCTATATTTTAATTTTAGAGTAATCTAATTGATTTAAATCTGCATAACTACTGTCAGAACTAGGAACTAAGGGTTTGGTGTTGACACTGCAATCCTATAAAATGGGAGAAGTATTTTAGGCAACGCCTGTGATATTCTTGCTGAAAGGGAACAGGTTCCTTTACTTATACTTTTGTTGGCACAACAAATGAAGCAAGACTGTCTGAAAATGTTTAGTTTTAGCACATAACTTGTTCCTTAGCGTTTTCTTCATGTTCACTACTGTTGGTTTTTGCTTTCAGAACTAATTTTGATACAGTACCATCATATTACAATGAATAATCTAGGAGTGGCCAAAATAATAGATTAATATTTAGTCAGTGTTTTACTTTTCTAGCATCAGTGATTCTAATGATTTGTAGTATAAATTTAGTGGCAAAAATTCCCAATAGTCATTATACAGACAAATACAGTGCCTCCTGGTTCCTAATTGATAGTAATATCACCTTTCTAGATTCTCTGAAAATATTCTATAGATGGTATTTTAATGTCAAATATAGACAGTTGCAAATATTTTATGTACATTATTAATAGAATTTTGCCTTTGGAAAGTATTCAGAAGTAAGTCTATATCTAAAAATAAGCAATTGTGTGTTTTAGGAAATGAAATCCAGTGAGTCAGCCTTATATCATGAATATTTATTTTTGTCTTTATCATGTGCTGAGCACCACATTCAGGCTTGAACTGTAGGGTGTGTACGTGTATCTCTGCCTTTCTGAGTTGGAAGGTTCATTTAATCTTGACTCCAGAAGATAGTTTCTCATGAAGATGTCTCACCATGCATTTAAAGGGAAGCTCATACAGCTTTTGTGTCCCACAACAATGGCACACTGCAAGCTTCCTGAGTGCTGGCCACAAAAAGTGAATATTGAACCATGTTTTCTCTCTTATTCTAGTGGCCTCTGCTAAGTGATTCATAGAATCATAGAATGGTTTGGGTTGGAAGGGACCTTAAAGATCATCTAGTTCCAACCCACCTGCCATGGGCAGGGACACCTTTCCCCTAGACCAGGTTGCTCAAAGCCCCATCCAACCTGGCATTAAACACTGCCAGGGAGGGGGCATCCACAACTTCTCTGGGCAGCCTGTTCCAATGTCTCATCACCCTCACAGGAAAGAATTTCTTCCTAATATCTAATCTAAATCTACCCTCTTTCAGTTTAAAACCTTTACCCTTTGTCATGTCACTTCTTGCCCTTGTAAAAAGTCCCTTTCCAGCTTTTCTGTAGGCCCCCTTCAGGTACTGGAAGGCTGCTATGAGGTCTCCCTGGAGCCTTCTCTTCTCCAGGCTGAACAACCCCACTCAGGACTCAAGAATTCTCGAGGCCTTGCACTCAGATGACTTTCCTTTCACTTTTGTGCATTTACAGTTGTATTTACTTGTTAATCATAGTCGTTGCCGTTCCCTGATGTTAACTGAGATTATGTAAATGTTTAAATAAGGACAATATGAGTACATTTCTTATAAAACATGAATCATTTCCCCTTGTAGGAAAGAGCTTGCATAAGTGAGAGAGCATGATTGTGGGGGGGAATGACCATCTTTTGCTTGAAAGGAATAGGCATTGTTTTCTTGAAAAGGCTGAGAGAAGAAAGTCCAACTAAAGCCAGTTTTGAATCACACTGATGAACCAGGGAATTCCTAAAACTGCCATACAAATAATCCACTTATCTTGTTTCCAAGCTTTCCTCAAGAGCAAATGCACTGAGACAATTCCAAGAATTTCTGAAGAGTTAGAGACAAAACACAGTAAATAAAAGTAAGAGATGAGAAAAAATGGTGAATTACTTGTGGAGAGTTTTTAAGTAAAGTAGCTGAAAGAATTTTTACAAGATTCTTTGGACAACCTCCCTCTGTCCTCAGAGATTTATATAGGATAATTAGAATAAATACTGTTCCTGCATGTTTGCGTATCTGTGAAACTTCTCCACACAAAAAGTAATGAGACCCTTTCATTGACATCATCCAAGTAATAATATCCTTCTGACTGTGTCATAGGGGTAATAACAAGCTTTCAAGTACTTCATTGAGTAATGTTTTTTTGACATTCTACATAAAAATAAAAAGACTCCTTAAAAATACATACCTCCTATTTGTTCCAGCACAAATCTCAAGATCAATAAATTAAACTGTTGTGGATTTGAGTGCAGAATTTGACCCATTGTACTAAAGAAGTAATACAAATTCTAAGAGACTAGTTATTTCCTCAGTTTTCTTAATAATTTTGTAATAATGCAATTAATTTGTTTTAATAAACTTTTCATCACTATTCTGCACGACAAGCGTATATTAGGAGACAAAGAAAGGAACAGGGTGACATGGTTGACGAGAAGCTCAACATGAGCCGGCAGTGTGTGCTTGCATCCCAGAAGGCCAACTGTATCCTGGGCTGCATCAAAAGAAGCGTGGCCAGCAGGTCGAGGGTGGTGATTCTCCCCCTCTGCTCTGCTCTTGTGAGACCCCACCTGGGGTACTGCGTTGAGCTCTGGGGCCCCCAACATAAGAAGGACATGGAGCTGTTGGAGCGAGTCCAGAGGAGGGCCACGAAGATGATCAGAGGGCTGGAGCACCTCTCCTATGAAGACAGGCTGAGAGAGTTGGAGCTCTTCAGCCTGGAGAAGAGAAGGCTCCAGGGAGACCTCATAGCAGCCTTCCAGTACCTGAAGGGGGCCTACAGGAAAGCGGGAGCGGGGCTTTTTACAAGGGCATGTAGTGACAGGATGAGGGGGAACAGTTTTAAACTGAAAGAGGGTAGATTTAGATTAGATATTAGGAAGAAATTCTTTCCTGTGAGGGTGATGAGACATTGGAACAGGCTGCCCAGAGAGGTTGTGGCTGCCCCCTCTCTGGCAGTGTTTCAGGTCAGGTTGGAAGGGGCTTTGAGCAACCTGTCCTAGAGGAAAGGTGTCCCTGCCTGTGTCAGGGGGGTTGGAACTAGATGAACTTTAAGGTCCCTTCCAACCCAAACCATTCTATGATTCTATGACATACAAAGCTTATCAGAACTCCTATCTTAAGTTTAATTGCATGTTATTCATCATTCAGCAAATTAGCCTTGAGAGGTCACTGTTGCTCATGGAGGACAGAAGTGTTAATGCTAAGATACTACATAGAAAAATAGTTTAGTTAAACAGTTACTACTAGGCTTTTTACTGTATAATCCAGTCTTATGTTGACATGCAAAGACTTTTTCATATGATGCAGTAGAAGATTGTGTGAAATTGTTCATAATGAAAATGTAAACTTTCTTCTTTCAAATCATTACTTTAATTACCTAATATAACATAGATTTAGTACAATAAGATTATATGCATCCATTACAGTACTCTGATTAGATTGCTTCTTGTTATGTTTTATCGCTAATATGAAATACATTGCAATGTTGATCTTTTTATTAAGACAATATCTTCTAAAGCTAGAGATCTAGGAAGTTGTACAGGAAGTTAACTGTGTGTCTGTTTATTGAACTTGATTTACTTCTTTGAGCTTTTACTATCATCAGATAAAATACAAAGATCAAACAAATATCCTGCCTAAAAGGGAAAGCAAACTGCATATTAACTTTTTCATGCTACCAGTGAGACTTCTTGTAACCCAACCAATAGAATAACTGCATTACAGAGGCATGAATCTTAGGAATTAGACTTGTAGAAAAGCTGCAGTCATTGGCTACAGCTTCTTTAAGAACAAATTCCCTTTTCCACGACTGTGAGGTATTAGAATGCCCATTTTACTCTGACTGCATTCCCGTTTGAACTCATGATAAAAGCAGGCCTTCAAAGCTGTTGTAAACTGAGTTCTCTTTTTGCCTACTCATTTAAAAAACAAGTAGTAGAACCTGTCTTGCATCAAAAATGAAATTCACTGATTTGTTCTGTTCACATATTGAATTACATTCTGCCAGTAATGTGAAATCATATTTAACCCATTTGCAACGATAGCTCCCTCAAGCTCTCTCATATCCTGTAAGCTAGATTTGGTAGCTTTGAGACTGAACAGTATCTAACCTGTGTGAAATCCTGGTTAAATTGGTGGAATAACTTGCAGTAACCATTTTAGGATGTGCATGTCGTGTATGAACAAAACCGTATAGGAATAGTTTAAAATTATTTTCATGCTAAACCATCTCCAATGCCTTCTTTCCTCTCAACATTTTAAATAGGGGTAATTTTGTACTTTTTGGCTATAAAGGTTATTTTCTAATTTGCTTAGAGCCACATACTTTTACATTTAAAGCCCTGATCCTGCAAACATTTAAGCATACGCTTAATTTTACCTAGTGACAAAATCTCTTATATACTGACTAATTGGATAAAAGCATTTATAAGATTTGGGCCTCACTTGCCTTCAGGAAATCTTTTTACACTCCTCCAAATACCTCAAGCATCCCTTTTATTGAGCAAACTATGCCTCCAAGACTACAAAGGAAACCCAAAATAAACACAGAGGTATCTGCACATTTTTCAAAGAAGGATAGTTTTTTCCATTTAAGTTTTAAATGGAAGACAGAAGGAAGAAGAAAAGTCATAGCAGCACCTGTTACACTGCCTGTTAAACCCATCAACAGGGCAAAATGTGGTATGAACATGGCCATCAGCAGAGTTAACAGGAGAAATGAGCCTCTTACACCGAAAGCAAATAGTGGAGATCTGTAATTGGAATGGTTGCCTCTAGAAATACAAGCATACACAATTTCTGTGGCTGCAAAAAAGGGCAAAGGGTAAGAAAGAAGAGCCTTGGTTAAGAGACACAAATTCACTAGGGTTTGAAGAAATGATGGCAGGTTGTCAGTAATAACTTCCTTTGTCTCTTCACCCCAGGTCAAGAATGCAGTCAGTGCAAAGGTTGTTTTCAAGACACAAGCTAAAAAGTGTGTCCAGTTCAGCATACATCTAAATTCCCCTGGGTTTTTCATGTTACCTTCAAGTGTGGGAAGGAATATTTGAGAAGTGTAACTGAAAATGATCACCCCTACAGAGACCAAGAAGTCCTCAAAATCAATGGAGAGTCTGAATTTTGCCCAGGACCACTGATGTATTTGTGTGAGACAGTAAGTCATCACTACAAGGACGACAACAAAATGGACCAAGGAGCAAAGCTGGCTGAGTTTGGAAACAATTTTGAGAGTCTTGATAAATACACAAGGCAGCAGCGTAACAAATGCAATTACAGACCAAGTTTTCTCAGTCACTGGTATATATGGAAAACTATGTGACAGCAAGTTCCCACTAACAACCAGATACAAAATACATGTCATGATCAGTTCCGTCACTTGGGTCACATTGACAACTATGACACCTAGTTTGGGAGCTAGCTTTTTGCAGCAGGCATTCGCAATGTCTTCATACGTGTCTCTCACTCTTATGAGCTGCCCATCTTCATTTTCTTCATACAGGCAAGAGATTAGAATTTTGCCCGTGTAACAGCATAATGCTGCAGCCAAGATAATAAGAAACAGGCCACTGTATCCACTGTGGAGAAGAGCATAAGGCAATCCTAGGACAAATATTCCCTGAAAAGGAAAAAGAGAAAGAAAAGATAGCACAAAATCCCTGAGGCAAAATGCTGACTAGAAGCCATACTCCCAAACCTGCCCTCCATTGAACATTTCTTTCACCTGACTGCATGGTGGAAGTACTGCTACATTCAGCTAAGTAAGTAACAATCATGAGAAATGTCTTTATTTAGGATAAATGGAATTATGAGCAAAAATAACTGCTCCTATTAACAAACATGTAATGGTAAGCTAGGAAAAAGAGAATGTGACTGAATGACAGAGGCAGGTTCCTAGTTAATATTTCACACTGATGTGACTAGAAGCCCATTTTAGAAGGTTCATAGGCAGTTATTCAGTCAACATACATGTTAACGAAACAGGTTCAACTCAATAAAATTAAGCAACTGTAGCATCATCTGTACAAGTTTCATTCAAACTAAAAATAGCATTGTAAGTTTCATTCAAATTAAAAATAGCACTGTAGATAGATCCAGTAATGACAATTCTCTTCAGTTTGAAAATTGTTAGCAGACCTCTGGAAAGGCAATGGCATTAGAGTGACACCAGACTTTTCTTGTGGTTCCTCTGCGGCTTCTGTATGCCTCATGCAGCCTTTGCTCTTGTTAAGTCTACTGCTAAAGTGATTCTTCGCACAGCTGAGATTCTAGACTGTGCAAACTTATTTGTTTAAAAATACATGTAAAACATGTAGACATACTTTTCTCTAAACAGTTTCTGAAAGGAACAGAATTATACTTGTTTTATCCAGTAAAAAAGACCGTGGCATTTTAGTTTCACAGAACACTCTGTGTGTTTGTCTTTTTCCTTCTTTCTTCTCTATGTTTAAGGACAAGTGACACTTTTATGTGGTTTAATTTCCATCAGCACAAAACCAAAAAAACCCTTGAACAATAGTTATTCATAAAAAGAGCCAATTTAGGAAAGATGCTTCCGTGACATTTCTCTTTTTATGCTGCAAAGCTGAAATTAAGCAATGCACATTAGTCAGACTGGTCAGGCGTTTTTGTTCTTGATGGCTGAAGAAAGGTAGGGAGGAAACAAAATAACAGTTAAGTAGTTACACAGAAATTTTTACTTCAATATTTCTTACAGCACCGATGACATGAAATATGAGCATTTGTGCTCACGTTTGCTATTCTGGCCTGACAGAAGGACTTGATTTGGATCAAACCCATCTAAACTCTTCTTCTGACCAAACCTGAGCAACCCCATCTGCTCTGAAAAACCCATGAATCCCCAGCAGGAACAGGCCTCCTCGCAGGAGGGGCGACCCACTCTTGTCTCACTTCCTGAGTGGGTAGTGCCACTGACTGCCTTCAGGAGCCAAAACAGAAGGGGTGAGTTCAACGGTCTAAATCTTAATTTCAGACTTTCCCATCCACCATCGTGGACATGATGCCGTGCAGGGAACAAGTGTGTCAGGCATGCTTCTGTCTTTGGTGATTTCCATGAACTCCCTCAGGTTTTATACTCAGCAGACAATTTCTGTCAGGGCAGCCTAGGAGACCAGCTCTGCTGGATCTCATCAAGAAGGTGGATGCCTGTCTCAGCTTTGTAGGGTATATGCCTAGCACCCCACTTCGAAGTGATACAAGTACTCCCAGGCCTGATCCATAAGGAGGGCTCCGAAGAGAGGCAATTTTTCAAACACTACATAATCATCAATGTATAAAAAGTATTCTCCTTTTCTTCCAGACACAAAATAGCAGTCTTTTTCAGGCAGATTGTGGGATGAGCATCAACCAGAGAAGAAAGATTAGAAGTCCTTAAATTAGGGCAATATTTTTTCTCTAAGTCAATGAGAAAAATGGAGTGCCTGTGGTGTGAATGAGTAGCATTGCCTGTTTCACCAGGCTTCAGTCTAGATGCAGATATCTTCAGCTTTCAGCTGAATTAGAGCTGGAAGAATCATATTAAATACATGTCCTAGTATATTTTGATTATAAAGTTCTGTGCCTTTATGTACTGAAACAGAAGTAACTCAGTTATTATTACTGATATAATAATAAAGTTATTGAATAAATACCTTTTTTGGTTGTTTTCAGTGACTTGAATTACAGCAATGGTTTTGCATATGTCACAGGTGCCATTTCGTTTAGAAGCTGGGACATTCAACTACATAGCTTGCAGTACTTCAGTCACCCAAATCTCCTCATTCCAATGGCTTAGCTCCATTCTAATACAGATCTCATGATCCAATTAACTTGCAGTGTAATTAGCATTTCTTTTGTACATGAACTTCACAGAAGTGTTCAAAATTCTACCATTTCTTCCATCTAACAGTCTACTTTCTTAAAAAGACTAGATATCTGGCTGTATACAGACTGCAAGTAGCACACATCTAACAGTAGCTTTTGGTATCATGCCATTTTTAATTGTGGCTTTGACGGACTGGCAAGTTAGGTAGTTGCCTAAAGAACAAAATGTGTTTACTTTCCTATGAAAACAGTCCTTGGAGAATATTTACATAACAGATTGAGTTTAAAAGCATCACAAATAAATCCAGTCTTTGAAAATATTAGGAAGAGAAAAGCCAGAGAGTCATCTTCTATATTAGCATAAGAACAATGATATTTTCTCAGTTCCTTGCAGTTTGTAGCAAGCTTATAATCTCCTTTATTCCGTGCTCACAGCATTACTATTTTGCCCCTTACCCTGCCTTTGGGAGTTCAAATGGTATCTGATAACCCAAAGAGTCATGGTATAATTAAACTACAGGTAAGTGTCAGCAAAGGCCTTACCCACACAATGGCTTCTTCCCTACTGAATTTAGTCTATTAATGGTTATATGACTAGTCCCAACCTAAACCAAAGCATAAGTCTTTCAGAGACATTATCACATTAGACAGCCATTTACAGTCGTCCCCACAGGTGCCTGCTTTTCCATGCTTAATTGTTAGTTTAATCATAACATAACATAATTCTAACCTCTAGCATCTCCTTGCTGTTGTTTATATCAAATAATTTTATTTGGTACCTAACACAGACCACAGGATCACAGAACCACAGAATCATGTAATGGCTGGGGTTGGAAGGGACCTTTGGAGATCATCTAGTCCAACACCCTGCCAAAGCAGATTCACCTAGAGCAGGTTGCACAGGGTCGCGTCCAGGTGGGTTTTGAATATCTCCAGAGAAAGAGACTCCACAACCTCCCTGGGCAGCCTGTTCCAGTGTTCTGTCACCCTCAAAGTAAAGAAGTTTTTCCTCACGTTTAGATAGAACTTCCCATCATTCAGTTTGTGCCTGTTGCCCCTTATGCTGTCGCTGGGCACTAGTGAGAAGAGACTGGAACCATCCTCTTGACACCTACCCTTAAGGTATCTGTAAGCATTGATAAGATCCCTCCCTCAGTCTTCTCCAGGCTAAACAGACTCAGCTCTTTCAGCCTTTCCTCCGAAGAGAGATGCTCCAGTCCTCTAATGATCTTTGTAGCCCTCCGCTGGACTCTCTCCAGTAGTTCCTTGTCTTTCTTGAAGTGGGGAGACCAGAACTGGACATAGTACTCCAGGTGTGGCCTCACTAGGGCTGTGTAGAGGGGGAGGATAACCTCCCTCGACCTGCTGGCCACACTCTTCCTAATGCACCCCAGGATACCATTGGCCTTCTTGTCCATGAGGGCACATTGGTGGCTCATGGTGAACTTGTTGTCCCTCAGGACTCTCAGGTCCTTCTCTGAAGAACTGCTTTCCAGCAGGTCAACCCCCAGTCTGTACTGGTGCACGGGGTTATTCCTCCCTAGGTGCAGGACCCTACACTGGCCTTTGTAGAACTTCATTAGGTTCCTCTCCACCCAGCTCTCTAGCCTGTCCAGGTCTCGCTGAATGGCAGCACGGCCTTCTGGTGTATTGGCCACTCCTCCCTTTTGTGTCAGCAGCAAACTTGCTGAGGGTACACTCTGTCCCTTCATCCAGGTCATTGATGAACAAGTTGATAGAGGTGGGGTTTTTTTGTTGTTTTTTTTTTTTTTTCATCTTCTGAATTCAGATCTCATTAAACAATCCCATTTTTGCACTCTGTATATTCTTTCTTAAAATTATGTATCAGTGATTGCCAATTTCAAATCACATATAGTGAGTTTAGAATTTCTAAATTGAGCCCTTCTATGGAAACTGAGTTTTCCTTTCAGCTGATGTCTTTGACATCTTTTTCGCAGAGTTTGTAAACAATAGCTGGTGAGATTTGTGTAAGGAATTTACAGCTTCTGTGTCCTTCAGCTTTCAGTTAATAATAGAAAGCAAACATTGTGGACATAACTAGTTTTGCAGCTTTTTGGATACAGATCATGGTTAGTGGAGAGAAATGGGAGAACTCTGAACATGCCAATACAGTAAGTATATATGTGGTGAAATGACAGTGCTTTTCCTGCATTGACAGAAATTCTTTTTCTATTAAAAAAAAAAGTCATGTATCAGCACATTGTCAAATTTCTACAAAATACCCAAAAATGTTAGTGATGGCCATGAGAGCTTGAAGAGCTAAAGACGCTTTGTCAGACTCCAAAACTTATTTTGGATTTGATCTTCTGTTCTTGTCTTTCCAAAAGCAATACTTTCTGTTAGGACTATTTCCTGAACGTCACCAAGTTTAAATAGTTTAATTTCAAATAAAAAGATATCTTTAATAAGTACTTATTTTGCTCTCAATGTAATATAACAGTACAGGCATTGAGCTGTGGTCTCCAGCTGCAAGCTGCTCAGCAACCTTAGAGATTTTCTTTAAGTGACTTATCTGTGGAAAATTCCTCCTCCATAAAGAAATCATTTCATGGATGTTGCTGAAGGTGGCTTTCGTGCCCCTCTTATGAGGAGTGAGTTTACAGAGAACGTAGACAAGGTGTGTCAACATTTCACTGATTCTTTGTTAGTGGAATAGGGACACAGGTAATTCCTACACCATTTATCAATGCATATTGAGTCCAGCCTGAAGCCCCAGCACTTGCTCTCGTTGAGTCTTCTGATCCTGTGTTCTCAAGTCCAAATTATGGCAAGGACAGCCTTAGCTGTGAGACATCCATTAAAAATGAGCAGTAAAAGGAACTGTTTCTTAAATTGCCTCCTAGCTCTTCGTTTTAGCGTTCTGTCTGGTAAGTGTTCCTGTCTGAGTGGTTTTATTTCCAGCTGTTCTAGTGCAAAGTCAAGTATGTTAGCTCTAAATACACTGTTTTAAGGTGATCTGTTTACAAAATAGAATAGCACAGTGGGAAATCACTCAGACAGTTGGGTACAGGGGAGATCGAGTTTTTGAAACAGTCCTCTATCACAGCTCAGCTTGAGTGGTGGTGTTATTTGCCATCACTCCATCCACCCTGTATAGGGAAGGACCCCAAGCTTGCCCAGCAGGCTGCATCTTCCCTTGTCTCCCAAGATGTTTGCAAGACTTGGGTATTTTCACCCTAGACTGAGGATGAACAGTCGTTCATCGTCAATGAGTGAATACATGTGCCTGAGTGGAGATCCTTGTCAAACATCCAGAGTAGACTTAGCCATAGGCAGCTGGGCCTAGAAAGAAGAAAGGACTGGGGGCTGAACTGGTGATTAGCCTCTGAAGAAATGGCAAGGACAAGAGTGTAAAGGGCATGTAAGGAAAGGTCAAACTTGGCTAGAAGCTATTGCTTAGCCTTGTCAGAGTACCCCCAAGTGGAAGCAACCAGGTATGACAGCTACCACCAAAAATTACCAATCCACCTACAATACAAAACAAGCAGATCAGGATTTCCAAATTACATCTGCACATTAAAACATTTTTGCATTTGTCAATGGTTTGACTGCAATATTTGAAATACATGGGAGTGTTTCCCACACCAGCAAGGCTGGCTGCTTGTTTAAAAATATCAGGATTAGTGTAGAATGCAAAAAGTGGGCCTTCTGCTATCATACCACTGTTTGACACTACTTCACCTCAGGGCAAGCACCTCCCCAAGGAATAAAACGGGTTTAGAAAAATGCATAAATGAGCACAGCCAAGCACTCTGAGAAAATATCAAAGTTCCTTAATGTTCAGTTTCAAGACTTTTTAGTCCCAGGTAAAATGCTTCATTTCATAGGCTGTTTTAGCCTGAAATACACCACTTTGAAAAACAAAGCAGATGATTGAAAGGTAATTAAAAAGTAAAGAAGATCAAATCATAGTCAGAGTTGAGACATGCCAAAAGACAATGAAATATAATGGAGTAAAAAGCAATGCTAAAAAAGAAGAGAGAGGAAAAGACTTCACCTTAAGACTCAATCAGACGGAAAAATACATTAAGAAATTAAGAAGAGTTTATCTGAAAATCATTCACTTAGTACAGCTCTCCTATATGCAGAATACATGCTAATACGCCAGACTGCTGAATTAGCTCTGATTGCCTTTCTCACCATCTGTAGCTACTCCACTGGAACAGTTCATTTAAGCCTAACTCTTTTCCCAACTATGTATTTCATTCCCTGCATGAACATGGGTTAGGCACAGAAACTATACAGGAAAGCCTCCTTCATGGATCTTCTTGGAAGAGTAGGGCGATAAATTCAAGAACCCTGCTTTTCAGTACACTTTCACAAAATATTTAACTATGTTGTTTAGCATTTGTTGTCATTTAAAGGAAATAATTTTCCAGAACCAATGCAAGCCTGTGTTGCTGTGGTATTTATATGAAGATATAACTTTATTAGCACTAAATTAAAAAATATAGCAAGTCCCTTAATCTCATGCCATAATAACAGAGCTACTTGCTTGTTGACCCCCATGGTCTTTTTCCTTTCTCAGCCACCACTGTGATCAACGGTGATTTTGTATCTTCTTCCAGATCACTGTTGACTACCTTGAATAATACTGGATCAGATGCCAATTATTCTACTAGATAACCTCCTAACTCTACTATAAACTCATTCCTTTGACAATAGATCCACATTGACAGTTACTTTTTTTGGATCTGTCACTTAGGCAGTTGTTAATCCATTTAGGATGCATTCTATTGTTGCACTAATTTTTAAATCAGAATTTTGTGTATTAATGTGTCAAAATTCCTTTTAAAAGTCTAAATATATTACTTATCTTTCACTGCCTGTATTACAATCTCATCAAAGAATTATATCAAGTGTGTTTAATAAGGACTGTAAGGACTCTTTCTCCAGAACCATAATGATTGACAATAATTATATTCCTAGCTTTTTATTCTATATCAACTAAAACCTGAATTAACAGTAACATTATTTTTCTCAGAATTGTTGCCAGGTTTCCCTAGTCAGGATTTAACTGGCTTTTTAAATAGTGGAATGATATCCATAATCTTCTGAAAATTCCACATGTAATAGGAATTGAGTAAGAGTATTATCAGGTCAGATGTATCTTTTGTTACGTCTCCCAAATGCAAACTTGATGGGCATTCTGCTTTTAAAATATTAATGAGATACATTTTAGCATTCATTTTGAATAGTAACTGTACTTATCTAACAGTTAATCGTCCAAGTCTAAGCTTGGAAAAAATAGGCACCTCAATTTGTAACACACACCTATCTTAAGATAGGTCATTAGCAGAGCTGAGACGAATTTCCTTTCGGAGATGCCTGTTTCTCTTGCTGGGCAAGAGAATATGTACACTATGGAGTGTAGACACACAGCTTAGAAACTCTGAGAGTTAACTTTTAAATGTCTTACGCAGAATAGCATGGTGCCCATCCTGAAAAATTACAAAATGGCCCACTGTTCTCCTGTGCTATGAGCACATCCTCCTGATTCTCTGTTACAGAGACTGCTTATGAACAGTTCCATCCTTTTTCAGAGTTACGAACACTTTTAGAACCTCCCTCTACTGCTAATGTAGCAAATCAGTGTAGCAAAATCCAGTGAGAGTTCTCAGAGAAGTGGAAAGTGATTTTACATCAGAAAATCTCTACATTAGTTTTACCCACTCTCACGTCCACATACTCAACAGCACTGGTGTGCGTGTCCTAGTGGCTTCGTCAGGATCACTTGCTTGCACCATGGAGGACAAGGGATGCCAGCAGCCAAGTGCTCACTGGGTCTCTGGGGTTCATCTTGACCAGTGATGACAAACAGAGTTTGGATTTACCTTATGTATTCTTTTGGAGTGGATGCAGTTTTGGATCTTTTGCCTCATTATTTTCTCTCAACCCTCATAAACATTAGGCAAGAATCCTGAATTTGGCAGTACTGTTGCTTTCCTTATCTGCATGTTTTATAGATACTGTCCTCTGCTTCATTCCCTTAACACTTATCTACAGGTCAGTTTTCCTACCTCTCCATTTGAATGAAATCACATACATGGTGCTCTGTAGCAGTCAATGCATACCTTCCCTTTTAAATTTGTTCTGCTGTTTCTCCTGGTGCTTTTAGACAAACATACACAGTCACATATAGAGACACACATTTCCATTCATACTTAATTTACACCACTGTTAGTATTTCTGTTTCAAATTTTTACACTAAACCTATCCTTTATTTTTCTAATTCCTAAAAATTGTTTTCTTACTGTCCTAATCCCTGGGACATGCATTCTTTCCTAGTGTCTTTGGGTTCCTATATCTCTTTGCTACACTTCCTAATTTATAATTTACAATGATTACTCTCACCCTCCCTTTCTCCCTTTCGCTTTTTTTAATTTTTTTAAATTTTAATTGATACATTCACTTCACACCTGAAGTAGGAGTGGTTTTAACACATAGGTGTACTATTTCTTAATTATGAGATGTGGCTTCTGGACATCTCATAAATTCTTGTTAAACAACTTCCAAATTGCTTTCACAATTTGCTGTCTGTATTTATTCTTCCTAATCAATTTCTCATAATTATTTCCAGGTTTGTAAAATTCACTCTTTTGAAGTACCAAGTATATATATTACTATCTTCTGTTTTCCCATAATGAATGTAATTAGATCCACTGATCTGTTCATCTTTATTCAACATAATGAGGCTCCAAATAGAATTACCTTATGCTAGGCTCAATACCTTTTGTGTTAGATAATTATCATCTATCATTTTTAGAAACTTTAATGATGTTTTACTAGAGACTGCATACAACCTCCAGCATAAGTCTTTAAAACTGAAGTCACCAAGAACAATACAATTTTTCTTTCCAGACAATAGCTCTAACATAGATAATAATCTCTCTAACATAGAGTGCCACTCTCACTTCTTTTACCTACTCTTTTTTTGTAAACATGTTTTATCTAATTATTTTTAAATTCCAGTCACATAAATCATCCCACCATGTATTTGCAGTATCAGTTATATCCTATTTCTTCTCAGCAGTAAGACTTTCCAGTTCCTTAACTGTCTACCCAGACCCCTGGCACTGCTCTACAGACACCAGGAAAAGAATTCATCTGCTTTCCCACTCTCTTCACAGTTTGTTCACAGCTCAGTTGAGTTTGAGTTAAAAAATACTACAGGCTGTTCTGTGGAAAACTTCAAATATTGTCCATGGCCTGTATGACCTTAGCAGCAGATCTATCTCCTTTAATGTCAGTGAAAAGTCTTCCTTTAACTTCAGGGATGGTTGAATTAGACCCCAGCAATCTTGTTTTTCCTGATTTTTCTTATTCTTTCTGACTGCCAATGCCAGCCTGTTTTAGCAGCAGGGAGGAAAGTGGCTAAGGTGTTTATTCTGTGATTAATGCCTGCAATCATCTTATATACTGAGAGAAACTTTAGAAGTGGTGTTCTGTCAATCCTTCAGGTCCCATAAGCAGATGATAAGGCAGATAGATAGACTGCTCATGAAATGTTGTGATAAGATAAGCAAGTAAGGAAGTCGCATGGTCTGCACCGGGAAAGGTATGTGTCCATTTGACTGACAGAAGCCACCGATTTTGTTCTCCTTTTAGTGGCCAGATTAGTCTTAAGAATCTCCTAAAGATTACGAAAGGGAACAGAGGAAAAAAAATGTCTCAAGAAAAAAGCAATTGCTGCTACTGAGCGTGACAGCTGATCCCATTGACTTTGCTATTGGTTTAAATATTTGTTCTAAAAATTAAATAATATTCTTGATGCTTAATTCTGCATGGTTTCATGGAAAAATATTAGTTTGCACAAATTCAGAGCTGTCTGCAAGAATGCACTAAATCACACAAAGTAAATCTCCCAAGCAAATTACCTTTTAAGAAAATGTATTCTTTTGCTTGGTCCCAAAGGAGAAAGCAGCCTTTGGTAAAAGAATGAGGGCTTTTATTATGTGTTATATAGCGGAGAGGAAAAAGAGATGAAAAAAGTAAGGCAGTCAAAACTAAATCAAACATTATTTTGAAAGTTAGTAGTGGTGAGCAATATGGACTCACTGGCTGCTTACGTATGTCTCACATTATAGCTCATCACCAACTCTCAGGTGTTCACCTGAAGGCAGGCGAGTACTCAAAGCATCCAGTATAGCAACATATGAGTGAGTTTCCATGAAAATGTGATCAAAAGAGCTTGAGGGGAGGCAGAGAGGGGACACTGGGAGTCTAGAAGCAAGGCAAAGCAGTGGGGAGCCAAATAACTTCATTTGAGTGTGCACTGACATATCAAAAGGAAGACTTAAAGTGCATAGAAAGTTCAAACTGAGGCTGGGAGAAAGCATTTGGCTTGTTAGGAGTTTTTCTTGAATGCTGCCTGTATGGGACAAGCCACAGTCCTTGTTACTTTTAACAAGTAAGGCTGAGGAGGAAATGGAAAAAAACAAACCCACACTACAAAGAACTTTGCACTGGAACAAACCTTATGCACCTCTGAGAGGTGAAAAGGAAGCCAGGTTACATCTTCTGGAAGCTGGGTTATATTTTCTGAAAGCTGGCATAGTATTTGTCATGACTGCATGCAGAATAAAAGGTGACTGAATCCTCCCCTGGCAAATATTGTCTTGTTCTTTCCTCAGCACAGACCCAACCATCAATTTTAGGTGGACTCTTAATCAAGTTATAATGACTTCCAGAGCTCAGTGTATAAAGCAGAAATTTGTCTTACAGCACTGCCTGGAGAGAATACAGTTAATAGTCTGGATGAAGGACGTAAATAGTGGTATACTGTTATTTTTGGTCTCTAGGAATCAGTAAACTGACACTTAGTATCACAGTATATTATTCTGGAATACATAAGAAAAGATGCTGTCTTACAATTAGACACAACTTTTTCTGTCTAAAACAGACATTTAATGAATGAGTACACACAGTAGCAGAAAAGACATACATGATATCTACCTTGCTCTGATGCACACTTATTAGGAATGGGATTCCTAACTTCACCTATCTAAATACAGCAAAAAGTAAAGCTAATCTGCTAGCTCTGGAAAAGATGGATAAAAATAAGGATCACCAGAGGACTATTCATTCTGACAGTGTAGGGGACTTATTTTAGGATTTGTGAATCTCCATCAGAGATGTCTCTCTCTCTGTGTCGTCTATAGAGTGAGATGAATTCCTTTATGAAGGCCATGAGACTGTGAGGTGCCCAGGAAGAGCAAAGGAAGAGCAGGAAGCTGGATACCTTGGGAACATGACTGCACCAGGGGAGGCAGGGACAGGGGGCAAAAAGTGTCATTAGGTAACCTGGAGAACACTAGAACATAAGGTTGTGAACCATATGATGTAGCAACAAGGGGTAGGAGAATATAATGGGCAAGAGGCTGTGAGAAAAAATGACTGACATGAGAAATATCTAACTATAGACATAAGACAGGACTAAGCAGAAGGCTAGAGGGAAAGTATGAATTATGCAGATTATTATCCTTTCTGATTTGAAAAGGAAACCTTCAGGGGTGGAATGGCAGCTCCTCACAATTTAGGAGATAGCAAAGAGTCTCTGAAATTCCATCCAAGCAGCAGAGGGAAGCCTACAGTCTTGTGCAGGTATTTTATTTTTAACTTGAGATGACAACAATAAAAAGTATAAAAGGAAGAGCTCAGAGCAGCTGGCTTCCCAGCAAGAGTGAAAAAAGTCAGCAGGCAAGCAAAAGCAACAAGAGCAGGAGTGGAGAACTGATTTTAAACTCCAGATCCCAATTAAAGCCTAGAAGAAGATTTTTAAGTCCCTTAAGGGAAGGTGGCTGAGGAGATGTCATTTGGAGTTGCAGAAATCGTGCAGACAACGAGACATAAGAATGGCTTTAAAATGTAGTGAGATAGAATAGACCTCAGTGCCAACTTCTAAATATGATACAAACAGTAAAATGAGAGAATTGACAGTCATTATAAAAGAAAAAATAAGATAACTTCTTATAAATAACTTTCTTATAAAAGAGAAATAATATATTCTGCATCATATAATTCTTATACCCATATTGACATTTCTTCAGGCTTCAGTAGAACTATTCACAATTTCTGAAACATCCGCATGTAGTTTGAAATAGTCAAATTAGAATGAGTTTTAAAATTGAAAAAAATGCTCTGCTTATCAGGGAGGAACTAACCTGAATCAAACATGTTTCTAGAGGGGAAAACTGAGCAATAAAAAAAACTATCATGAATGGAAATACCTGTGTACAGTACCGTAAAGGCAAAAGCTGAAGCTACAATTGCTACTGATAACATAAAACAACCAAAAATGCTCTAGGGACCTGCAAAACATAATCTGCTGATGCTTTTACTTGTGTCCAGTAACAATGAACTGAGAGAAATTGAAATGGATAGCAGAGTATGTGTGTATGAGTTGAAGTGAATGTTTCCTCACTTTGACTCATAGGTTCACATTTTTGAGAAGTAAATATTAAATTTGATTTTTTTTTGTTAGCTATTTAGTGAACACAGTATTGTACATATGGCAAAACTAGTGCCACTGGCCAAGAATACAGAGAAACATTGCCTTCCAAGAAACGTCTGTGTGGGGAGAAGAGGGAGAATAGATGCAAATAGAAGTCAATTTCTTTTATTTAGCTTTAGGGGCACAATATTTTACACAGCTTACTGTGCTAAAACTAGGTTACAATATATCATCTTCAGTACTGTGTGTAATCAGTGTTTAGGGCTTTTTGTTTTCTCAAATATCTCAATTGCTCATTCAGACAGAGCTTGTGCCATTTCAGTGAATCTCCTGCTGTCAGGAATTATACACACTGAAGTAAACTGTAGATTAACCATCTACGGATTGTGTGGAAGAAGTTTTACCCTTCGGAAAGACTAATACAGAAACATTATTATTTCTGATTCTAACAGTACATTATAATAAGTCAGATGTCCTTTACTTTCAGCATTAAATTCTTATACACCTGCAGATGTTGAGCTTGTCAACCTTTATTCCTTGATGAACCCTAAGGCTCAGCCTTTCTTTTTATAAAAAAAATGAGCTCCTTTCTGAATATTTGCTAATGGAAGTGAAGGAAGTTTATAAAAAAACAGGAAAGGAATGCTATCTGACAAAATATTTTACTTTCTGCTGCTTATCACTATGTTCTTGCTGTCTTGGAAGGAACGTTATCATCTTGGGAGGAGTTACATGTCCAAATATGGTTTATTAAAGCAAATTCACTGAGGTTACACACCTCATAACTTTAAGAATAGGGACAGAAAGAACATTTTTAAGAAGAATATTTTCCATCAGTGATAGCTGGTCAGTGGCATGTGCTATAGAGAGGCACAAGTGTACAAATGATCTCAGCCACAGAAAGCTGGTAAATAATTCTAATAGGTAATTTGGGCTTTGTTTTGAAAGGTAACTCTCAAACATAGTATCACATCAATAAAGTAAGAAGATATAACAGATACAGAAATTAAAAGTTGCCTAATAATAGTGTTTTTAAATACCATGTGACCTGCCATGAATTAAAAAAAGGAGAAATTCTACCATCTGTTTTCATTCAGCTTGTTAAAAATGCTCTCAGGGATTGATGAGACCAAAAAGCATGGTTGATTAATTTGATTTTAGTGTAGCGGGAAAGTACATCAGCTGTTCCCTTCACCTGAGGGAGCCAGAGATCCTTGTTCTACAACAAGTCGTGGTGCATTGGGTTCTCCCTTGGAATAAAGTGACCATTGCTGATCAAATAACTGACAGTTATTTGATTCTGTTTACTAACACTTCCTATTTCAAAGGGTATAATTTTCATAATGCTACTATCCATTTAGCTTTGATGTCATGGTTCTGTCATTCTCTTTCTTGACCATCTGGATTTTTAAGATGGAATGCCCATTTTAATGGCAGAATATTCTAAAGGTACTCTTATCCCATTCATCTGCTGATTTATCTTGTGCTCAGCCCCTACAATCGGTCTCAATAGCAGGGAGAATCCATTCTATGCAGAAAAAAAGAGAAGAAATTGCATCAAACGTCAAGCTGATTTATCACAGGCCACATTTAAACAATCATTATTTTGTAAAGAGTTTCTGTAAAATAGAAAACATTTTGAGTCTTACTTTCAAAATTGTTTTCATTATTGGAACACCTGGAAGTCCTTGATCGGAATGCCATTGTGCAGGGCATGGTGCAAACAAAGTACAAAAAGATGGTCTCTTCTCCAAGGAATTTAAAATCTAGGGGTAAAATAACAGGAAACAAGTACAGGCAGACAGGGGAGTCAAGGAAACCATGAGTTAATATGGAACTGTGAGTCAAGAGAGTAAATGGTGGTTTCAATGTAGCTTATAACTGTGAAATTTTCAGCAAAGGGACATTTCTAAGAGGATCAGAGGAGTGCAAATAAATACCTTCATATAAGTTCATAGGAATGCTTGTTTAAATATTTAACAAATTGACAATGGTAATTGTAACTGGAAGAACAGAGATCAGAGTCAAGAGTTCCAGAAAGACAAATGGTAGATTGTTAAAGAAAAGATGAGTAGCTTACATTTGGTTTGATGGTTGAAGAGATGCTTGCAAGAGCTGGTGGACACATAGGGTATGAAACTGCATCAGCTTTCCAGGTGGGTGTGCATGGGGCAATCTTGGCAAGGTCAGGGAGGAGTGTGTTACTGTGAACCAGATGGGGAATTATTAGCGCTCAGATAAGAGTTTTAGCCTTGTGGATTGGTAAATCAGACTATGTATTAGTGATGTTTTACAATAAAAATAAGCAGAAGCTGGACATAGTATGAGTGTGAAGATTTAGAAGGAGGCCTGGCTGAAGGATGATGCCAGATGATAGGCCTGCATGGCAGCAAGGACAAAGACACTCACAGGCAGTGAAGAAAGGCTGGTGTGGGCAGACTCTGGATGGAAGGAAAGGAGCTCTGTTTAGCTGCTTCTACTGACTGCTGAACAGACAGACCAATATTTTATGTGGGCAGCAGAGGGATCTAAATACGATATGAACTTGAACTGGCCCAGGAAAACACACTCTGCCATCGTCACACACTCCCACAGGCAGTGAAGGATGTCATGTCTAGCAGCAGTGTCTCTAGCAGCCCTGAGAGCCTGAGTCTCTTGCAGATGGCAACCTCAGGGAGGAAGTTAGGAGGCAGACGTTCAGGAGAGATCATCAACATTTGTTGTGTGGCTGGTTACGGACAGTAGTGTAGAGTAGAAGAAGCTGGTCGTGACCCTGTGTATTAATTCACTTGGCACTTTTCCTCATGAAAAATTCTTGCAATGAAAAATACAAATAGAGTGGTGCAGCATGTATGTGCTACCCTAATCCTAACACTAACCCTAACCCTGATCTAGGTGAAGATGTCCCTGCTCACTGCAGGGGAGTTGGACTAGTTGACCTTTAAAGGTCCCTTCCAACCCCAAATATTCTATGATTCTATGAACTGCACTTAAGCTGACTGAGATACAAAATAGCAGAAATATCGATGACCCCTCTAAGAGCGTCTGTTGGCAAGCTGAATCTGGCAGCACGCCAAAGCAACTTGCAAATTCCGATTAACACAAAGGTTCATGTTATTACTGGCTAGAAAATACGGCTTTAAGGAGGAGAGCTGAGTTGGTCTCTCCCAGCTCATCCACTGAACCCCACACTAGGACCTAGGTGCCTCTTCCCTGCTCTGACTCCATCAGACCTACAGGGAACTCCCTCTTGCTGTGGGACAGGAGGAGAAGGCCAGGAGGAAGCAAGCAGGAGGGCCCCCAGTGTGAGGCCAGGTTTACCTTTGACCACAAAACTTTGTTCATAGCCTTTACTGGCAAATGAGTTAGAAAGGAGGCTGAATCAGTGTCCAGGTACTCAGCTGTGTCTACATTCTGCAAGACTTTCCTGACCAGACTGTGACAAACCGGACATCAACCCCAGGATAAGTATACTATGCATTGCAGTGACTTAGCTACTGTTTCTAAGAATAACCTGCAAGATAATATGGTGGCTTTGAAATTCAGATGCTGAAATATACAGATTTCAAAAGTACTAGCCAAGAAGAGTTTCAGCTAAAGTTATTGGAAATCATAGATAATTGACGTTGCTAAAAATCAAGTGTCAAATAAACACTTTCTTGAAATGTAAGGTTGTAATTTGAGGTTCTGGACAGAATTATTCAGACTTCTTTAAGCACAGCAGCACTTCTGGCTACTCTGGCTACGTAATATTAGACAGCTATTGTCAGTAAAGCTCAGGTAAAAATGAGTTAAAGATATAAAATAAAGGTATTTTCACCTCTGTAGGACAGACTGACAGCGGTGGCAGCAGCGAAAAGCGGCAGCAGCAGCGAAAGCGGCGGCAGCGACTTGAGGTTAGTGCGGGGGCGAGGGCGACATCGGGCTTAACCGGGCGGTTTTTCGTACTCTGGGCCCCCCCTGAGTCCCCCGCGAGCATCAGCCCCGAGCTGCTTCCCTCTGACCCCGGACCCGGAGGTTCCCGGCAATGAATCAGGAGAGGAGGGGGCGTAGCCGGAGGCACCGCGGGCGATTTAAACGCTCCACCCTCTGTTATCGTTGATAAAGAGCCTCCTGGAGGACAGGGACTAGTCCCTGCCCAGAGGGGAGAGACTCAGCAGTGCCTGGGTGAATCAGCAGTGACTGGGTGTGTCCCAGGGCAGGAGAGGCTGCAGTTGTTTGCAGCTCGTTGGGGAGGGCGCTGACTCCCTCCCAGTGCACAAGGCGAGGAAGGTGCCAAGGAGCTGTGAACCAGGGGTGTCACCAGCAGGTATTTCCCAGTTCAGTGAAAGAACAATGGTATCTACCCGGTGGAAGAAGACCAAAATGGATGTGGGAACCCAGACAGAGCTCCCACGGAAGGAGGCGATGGTGCAGGTTGCCGGCTGCAGGGAATGCTCCAGCGTCTCTGTGGTGTCAGAGGGCTGTGTGCACTGTGAGCAAGTAGATGATCTGCTTGGCCGAGCGGCACAGCTGCAAAGCCAGGTTGAAAGGCTTCAAGCCGAAGTAGAAAGGCTTAGGAGCATTCGGGAGGCTGAAATGGAGATAGACTGGTGGAGCCAGGCTCTGCCTTCCCTGCAACAAAAATGGGAGCACCTGCCGGAGAGCTCCCAGGATCGAGGGGCCCCTGTACTCTGCCCCTCCCAGGTGGAAAACGGTAACCTAGAGGAGAGGAGTGAGTGGAGGCAAGTCTATGGCCGTGGCAAATGGCGAGTGCCCTTCTTGCCTCCACAGGTGCCTCTGAGCAATAGATATGAAGCCCTAGTGGAATACAGCCGGTCCAACGGGGATGTGGTGGAGAGGCAACCTATATCAGAGGTCCCACCACAGTCACAAAAACCTGACGGGCGTATAGCTACCTCCTCCACAAGGAAGAAGAGAAGAGTTTTAGTGGTTGGAGACTCCTTCCTAAAGGGATCTGAGGGCCCAATATGCAGAGCTGACCCCCATCACAGGGAGGTCTGCAGCCTGCCTGGAGCCCGAATCAGGGATATCACCAGGCAACTCCCCAGCCTGGTGAAGGCCACAGACTACTACCCCCTGCTGATCTTCCAGACAGGTGGGGAAGAAGCTGCATCCCGTAGTCTGAGGGGGATGAAGAAAGACTACAAGGCCCTAGGACGGTTGGTGAAAGAGTCTGGGGCACAAGTTGTTTTCTCCTCCCTCCTTCCACTTTCAGGTGATGACGTGGGATGGAATAGTAGGATTCTCTCTATTAACGCCTGGCTACGAGACTGGTGCTACAGGCAGGGCTTTGGGTTCTTTGATAATGGCTGGTTTTATAAGACAACAGGCGTGACAGTGATACATGGGAAAGGTTTATGTCGTAGGGGCAAAAGGGTTCTGGGACAGGAATTAGCAGGGCTCATTCGGAGAGCTTTAAACTAGATTCGAAGGGGGATGGGGTGGTAGCTGGGCTTGTACCACTGGGGCAACGCTCTAGTGTTGAGGTAGACCAGGAGGCCTCCCATCCCCCTGGGGTGAATTCAGGGGGTGAATCTGGGATGAAACCGGTGTGCCCAGCTCGCTCCCTGAAATGCCTGTACACCAATGCATGCAGCATGGGGAATAAGCAGGAGTTAGAAATCCGTGTTTCTAACTCCTATGATCTAGTGGCAATTACAGAGACTTGGTGGGATGCCTCGCATGACTGGAATGTGGTAATGGATGGCTATGTCCTGTTCAGGAAAGACAGGCCGCTAAGGAGAGGTGGTGGAGTTGCTCTTTATGTGAGTGAGCAGCTAGAATGTATTGAGTTCTGTCCAGAGGCGGATCAGGAGCGAGTTGAGAGTTTGTGGGTGCGAATTAAGGGGCAGGCTGGCAGGGGTGATACTGTTGTGGGTGTCTATTAGAGGCCACTGGATCAGGATGAGGAGGGTGATGAGGCCTTCTACAGGCAGCTGAGAGCAGTCTCGCAATTACAGGGTCTGGTTGTTGTGGGGGATTTCAACTACCCTGATATTTGCTGGGAGGCCTACTCAGCCAGCCATCCCCAGTCCAGGAGGTTCCTCCAGTGCGTTGATGATAACTTTCTCATGCAAATGGTGGATGAGGCAACTAGGAGAGGAGCGCTGCTGGATCTGATCCTCACTAACAAGGAGGGTCTGGTTGAAGAGGTGAAGGTTGAGGGCAGCCTTGGTTGTAGTGACCATGAGATGGTAGAGTTCAGGATCTCATGTGGCAGGAACAGAATAGCTAGCAGAATCACAACCCTGGACTTCAGGAGGGCCAACTTTGGCCTTTTCAAGCAATTGCTAGGGGAAATCCCATGGGACAGGGTACTAGAAGGTAAGGGGGCCCAAGATAGTTGGCTAGCATTCAAGGACTGCTTCTTCCGAGCTCAAGATCAGAGCATCCCAACAGGTAGGAAGTCAAGGAAGGGTACCAGGAGACCTGCATGGTTGAACAGGGAACTGCTGGGCAAACTCAAGTGGAAGAAGAGGGTGTACAGATCATGGAAGGAGGGGCTGGCCACTTGGGAGGAATATAAGTCTGTTGTCAGAGGATGTAGGGAGGCAACTAGGAAAGCTAAGGCCTCCTTGGAATTAAACCTTGCAAGAGAGGTCAAGGACAACAGAAAGGGCTTCTTCAAATACATTGCAGGTAAAGCCAACACTAGAGGCAATGTAGGCCCACTGATGAATGAGGTGGGGGTCCTGGAGACAGAGGATAAAAAGAAGGCGGAGTTACTGAATGCCTTCTTTGCCTCTGTCTATACTGTTGGAGGCTGTCCTGAGGAGCCCCGGACCCCTGCGGCCCCAGAAGAAGTCAGGATAGAGGAGGAATCTGTCTTGGTTGATGAGGGCTGGGTCAGGGACCAATTAAGCAACCTGGACGTCCATAAATCCATGGGCCCTGATGGGATGCACCCGTGGGTGCTGAGGGAGCTGGCGGAAGTCATTGCTAGGCCACTCTCCATCATCTTTGCTAAGTCGTGGGCAACGGGAGAGGTGCCTGAGGACTGGAGGAAAGCGAATGTCACTCCAGTCTTCAAAAAGGGCAAGAAGGAGGACCCGGGTAACTATAGACAGGTCAGCCTCACCTCCATCCCCGGAAAGGTGATGGAGCAACTTGTTCTTGGTGCTGTCTCTAGGCACATCAAGGACAGGGGGATCATTAGGGGCACTCAGCATGGCTTCACCAAGGGGAAGTCATGCTCAACCAACTTGATAGCCTTTTATGAGGATGTTACCCGGTGGATAGATGATGGTAAAGCTGTGGATGTGGTCTATCTCGATTTCAGTAAAGCGTTTGACACGGTCTCCCACAGCATCCTTGCAGCTAAACTGGGGAAGTGTGGTCTGGATGATCGGGTAGTGAGGTGGATTGTGAACTGGCAGAAGGAAAGAAGCCAGAGAGTAGTGGTCAGTGGGACAGAGTCCAGTTGGAGGTCTGTGTCTAGCGGAGTTCCGCAAAGATCGGTTCTGGGACCAGTTCTATTCAATATATTCATTAATGACTTGGATGAGGGATTAGAGTGCGCTGTCAGCAAGTTCGCTGATGACACAAAACTGGGAGGAGTGGCTGACACACCGGAAGGCTGCACAGCCATTCAGAGAGACCTAGACAGGCTGGAGAGTTGGGCGGGGAGAAATTTAATGAAATATAACAAGGGCAAGTGTAGAGTCCTGCATCTGGGCAAGAACAAACCCATGTACCACTACAAGTTGGGGGCAGAGCTGTTGGAGACCAGCGTAGGGGAAAGGGACCTGGGGGTCCTAGTGGACAACAGGATGACCATGAGCCAGCAGTGTGCCCTTGTGGCCAAGAAGGCCAATGGCATCCTGGGGTGTATTAGAAGGGGTGTGGTCAGCAGGTCGAGAGAGGTTCTCCTCCCCCTCTACTCTGCCCTGGTGAGGCCACATCTGGAGTATTGTGTCCAGTTCTGGGCCCCTCAGTTCAAGAAGGACAGGGAACTGCTAGAGAGAGTCCAGCGCAGAGCCGCGAAGATGATTAAGGGAGTGGAACATCTCCCTTATGAGGAGAGGCTGAGGGAGCTGGGTCTCTTTAGCTTGGAGAAGAGGAGACTGAGGGGTGACCTCATTAATGTTTCTAAATATGTAAAGGGCAAGTGTCATGAGGATGGAGCCAGGCTCTTCTCAGTGACATCCCTTGACAGGACAAGGGGCAATGGCTGCAAGCTGGAACACAGGAGGTTCCACTTAAATATGAGGAAAAACTTCTTTACGGTGAGGGTGACCGAACACTGGAACAGGCTGCCCAGAGAGGTTGTGGAGTCTCCTTCTCTGGAGACATTCAAAAACCGCCTGGACGCGTTCCTGTGTGATATGGTCTAGGCAATCCTGCCCCGGCAGGGGGATTGGACTAGATGATCTTTCGAGGTCCCTTCCAATCCCTAACATTCTGTGATTCTGTGATTCTGTGATTCTGTGATTCTGTGATTCTGTGATTCTGTGATTCTGTGTATTAATGAAGTATAAATATTTTTAAATGTATCTATCTTACACCCAGTGTAATCAAGACATACAGATTTAAACCTGAGGTTGCTTGTTAAATTCCATGTTTGTGTTGAGTATTACACTTTAGAATGTGTCCCTCTCATCTCATATGATGAAATTAGCTTAAAACATTGACATAATAAATTATAGACAATTGTATATCAGTTACAGCCAAGCTATTGAGGCTATTAGAGTAATTTATGAAGAATACACAGAGAGATATGTTTTGCAACTCATCTATCAGGGATTGCAATTTTGGGCCCATGGTGCGGGCAAGCATAATCTAAGGACTGCTTTAACATCTGAAGATTTTTAATATGCAATTTTAACATCTAGAAGGCTGCAAGAATTGCAATACTTCGATCTGTTACTTGGTAACCCATATACTTGTTTCTGGGATGCTTCAAGAGCTAGTATGGTGCTTTCTGAACCAATTGTCCATATGTTGTGGACTGTCTGTATGTCCAGGAAATGATTTATAGAGTAGTTATGTTATATCACAGCTCCTGCTTGCTGGTGATTATGACACAGAGGGGCTATGGAAAGCTGATTTGCCACTCCTAACATTTCCATAATAGTTACCGTAGAATATGCTGATGTAAATTCACTCAACACTCCCTCCATCTGTTCATTGCCCAGATGATGTGACAACAAAAAATGCAAAACCTGCAAAACAGCAACTTAAATCCCACGGGAACAATACAAATCCTTCCTGGAACAAGGAACAATTTTAGATGAGCCACCTCTCTATGTTTAGGAGTTCTGGTTTCATAATATTTATAGTGTTTGCAGCTGACCAAAGGAAAAGTAGACTGATATAGTGTATTCTCCAATGAGATTTATGGGAATGGCAGTTAGTTAACTCAAAATCAATCCACTGCACAGTGCTTACATGTCAAATAAAGAGATTTCTGTGAAGTAAATATAATTTCATTGTTGCAGGATAACACATTTTTTATAAAAATATTTTGTGATAAAAAGTAGGGTTGGGAATAGAGAGAATATATATCTTGTATGCAGCCTTCTCTGTGCTATATGAATATGTGCACAAAACTAAAGAAATCTACTGCAGCATCAGAGCTGAAATAAAAGATTATATGAAGTAGTGATGTATGTCCAGTATCTTTTTTTCCCTCAAGAGAAAATCCAAAGAGAAAACCAGGGCACAAACATTAGTTAGAGTCTTCTTCCCTAAAAGTCCATTGCATAATGGTGACGTTCTATCAAAGGAAAAACAGATCTGAGTTTAGATGGCTCTCACCAGACTCTAGGCTTTTTTTGGGCCTCCAGTTGTGGCTATATGGGTTTGTGGCTGCAAACCTACGAAAAATAAATTTGGCCAGTACTACAGGTGCATTTCAGCTAAAATCATATTAACTGGCATTTTTATGTACACCACAATAGTCCTACAGTCGTGGAATTTTACTTTGTGCTGTCATTTTTTGACAAGCTCCATTTGGAAACTTGAATTACTTGGTCCTAGATTAGATATCAGCATCAGGCATCTCCCTTTCATCCTCAGTACCACCTCTTGGTATGAGATGCAGCAGTTTGTTTCCCTCAGACATCTATAATTTAGTTCAGAGTATAACTTTAGCTTAAATGTATAATTCAAGGAAGTTACTGCTCTGAGCACCAGAAAGGATTGACCCTTGTTTGGAAAATAAATACTCAAGATCAAGTACTGCAGTGAAGATCTAAGTGGTTATTCAGTTAAATGTGACTAAATTATCTCAGGTTGAGGATGAGAAGATTTGTAATGTGGTACATCTAATGACCTGATGGCAAAAACATTTATCTTTCTAAGCACACAAGCATATACATATTTATATTTAGAAAATGCTTAAATACGGTGTCAGTAAAGCTTAATGGGAGGAGTGTTTAGACATCTTAAAACCATGTTTGCCTTTACATCTTTAGGTGCATGTCTGCTGATTCTGTTTCTCAGCATCACTGTGTTTTCTGCTTAAGTCTCTGGGAGTTGTTAATACTCAGTAAGCACTCTAAAGATTCAGTTTATATTGGGGAGATGAAGGCAAGTAGCTTAGAGGGAACATAGAAAAATAAATATTAACTATGAGATATTCTCAAGTGAATTTTTCAGAGTTACATAAATAAAAATGAGCCAAATTGGAACCCAATATGGAAACGTATCTACAACGGCATACCATGAAGGATATAGAGATATACACTTTCATTTTAAAAAATGGTGATTATTGCAGTGTTGAGTCTTTTCTAAACTAATGTACAATATGCAGAATATAAATATAAGCATATTTATGATCACTACTCTAATAGTTATTAATTTATTATTGACATAATTTTAAATAATTATTAATAACACTAATCACATTATTGTTATTCCTAGAAGGACTCACAACAGACAAGCACTCTATTGTGTTATTCTGATCATGGAATAAGAAAATTGTCTCTGCCATAGGAATGTCTAATCTTTGTACAGCCTAATCTCTGCAAAAGACAGGAGACAAAAGATGGCTGCGTTAGGCATCAGATGCATTAGGCATCAGACTTTGACCTGTTTAGAAGCCTGGTTGACAGAGTCCCTTCGGAGGCAGTCCTGAAGGGCAAAGGTGTCCAGGAAGGCTGGACACTCCTCAAGAAAGAAATCTTAAAAGTGCAGGAGCAGGCCGTCCCTGTGTGCCAGAAGATGAGCTGGCAGGGAAGACCACCCTGGCTGAACAGAGAGCTTTGGCTGGAACTTGGGAAAGAAAGAAGTGTTTACGAGCTTTGGAAGAAGGGGCAGGCCACTCAGGAGGACTATAAGGATGTTATGAGGCTATGCAGGGAAAAAATTAGAAGGGCCAAAGCCCAGCTAGAACTTAATCTGGCCACTGCTGTAAAAGGCAATAAAAAATGTTTCTATAAATACATTAGCCACAAGACGAGAGCCAAAGAGAATCTCCATCCTTTACTGGATGTGGGAGGAAACATGGTGACAAAGGATGAGGAAAAGGCTGAGGTGCTTAATGCATTCTTTGCCTCAGTCTCTAGTAGTAAGACGAGTTGTTCTCCGGGTACCCAGCCTCGTGAGCTGGAGGACAGGGACGGGGAGCAGAGTGAAGACCCCATAATCCACACGGAAATGGTTAGAGACCTGCTACACCACTTGGGATCCACTGAAGGGTACTGAGGGAGCTGGTGGAAGTGCTCACCAAGCCACTTTCCATCATTTATCAGCAGTCCTGGCTAACTGGGGAGGTCCCAGGGGATTGGAAATTAGCAAATGTGACGACCATCTACAAGAAGGGCCGGAAGAAGGATCCAGGAAACTACAGGCCTTTCAGTCTGACCTCGGTGCTGAGGAAGATTATGGAGCAGATCATCTTGAGTGCTATCACGGGGCACATACAGGACAAAGAGGTGATCAGGCCCAGTCAACATGGGTTTATGAAAGGCAGGTCCTGCTTGACTACCTTGATCTCCTTCTATGACAAGATGACCCGCTTACTGGGTGAGGAAAAGGCTGTGGATGTTGTGTACCTGGACTTTAGCCTTTGACACAGTCTCCCACAGCATTCTCCTGGAGAAGCTGGCTGCCCATGGCTTGGATGGGCGTACACTTCGGTGGGTAAAAAACTGTCTGGATGGCCGGGCCCAAAGAGTTGTGGTGAATGGAGTTAAATCCAGTTGGTTGCCGGTCACAAGTGGTATTCCCCAGGGCTCAGTGTTGGGGCCAATTCTCTTTAATATCTTTATCAATGACCCAGACAAGGGGATCGAGTGCACTCTCAGTAAGCTCGCAGATGACACTAAGTTGGGCGGGAGTGTTGATCTCCTGGGGGGTAGGAAGGCTCTGCAAAGGGATCTCAACAGGTTGGATCGATGGGCTGAGGCTAACTGTATGAGATTCAACAAGGCCAAGTGTCAGGTCCTGCACTTGGGGCACAACAACCCTATGCACTGCTACAGGCTGGGGGAAGAGTGGCTGGAAAGCTGCCTGGCAGAAAAGGACGTGGGGATGTTGATCGATGGCCAGCTGAATATGAGCCAGCAGTGTGCCCAGGTGGCCAAGAAGGCCAACAGCATCCTGGCTTGTATCAGAAATAGTGTAGCCAGCAGGACTAGGGAAGTGGTCATCCCCCTGTACTCGGCACTGGTGAGGCTGCACCTTGAATACTGTGTTCAGTTTTGGGCCCCTCACTACAAGAAATACATTGAGGTGCTGGAGAGAGTCCAAAGAAGGGCAATGAAGCTGGTGAAGGTCTGGAGAACAAGTCTTATGAGAAGCGGCTGAGGGAACTGGGGTTGTTTAGGCTGGAGAAAAGGAGGATCAGGGGAGACCTTATTGCTGTATTCAAGTACCTGAAAGGTGTTTGTAGCAAGGAGGGTGTTAGTCTCTTCTCCCAGGTAAGAAGCGATAGGACGAGAGGAAACGGCCTCAAGTTGCACCAGGGGAGGTTTAGATTGGATATCAGGAAAAATTTCTTCACGGAAAGGGTTATCAAGCATTGGAACAGGCTGCCCAGGGAAGTGGTGGAGTCACCCTCCCTGGAGGTATTTAAAAGATGAGTAGATGTGGTGCTTAGGGATATTGTTTAGTGGTTGACTTGGTAGTGTTAGGTTAATGGTTGGACTCAATGTTCTTAAAGGTCCTTTCCAACCAAGACAATTCTGTGGTTCTGTGATTCTGTGAATCAAACAGCACCTTCAGTATGCTTTGATACATCATGTTTTACCACATGTCCAGGGAAGAATTGTGCGCTTATATTACACTGTATTTTAAAGATTGTACAAGCACCGTAATGCTGAAAGCACTTTGGAGCTGCCTGGTAAAGGGGCTGACTTTTTGTGCTGTTAAACTTGTTTGTGCTCCTGAGACCCAAGTGGAGACAGACTCATGATGGTGTAAATTACAGCTATGCTGAGATGAACATTATTTCACTTCTTGCCATTATTTCACTTCTTGCCATTATTTCACTTCTTGCCTTTCTCTCTCTTGGTTTTTCTCTGTTCTTTGTTCTCTTGTACTCCTTCATAATACTATAAACTCAATGCCTTTTTCTTTTATTTTGGCTTTCTCTTTCTTGGGCAAACATCCTCCATACTGTTTGCAACAATCCTCCTACATGTGGCTGGCAAATAAATAGACTTTATTGTCCTTTGGTTCTGCTGTGAAATGCTGTACCATTAGAATGCAACCACCTTCTTCCTTGTGACTGTTGGTTTGCTTATCTGTCCAGCACTACTGTACAAGTCTGTACAAAATTTTTTTGCCTTTTACTGCTATATACAAACAAACGCAATTTGCATCACTCTGCCAGGCGATGGTGTTCATTTCCCCTTTTGAATCAACTCAGTTTTATGGTCTCTGTCCTTACCTAGATTAACTGGATACAGGTTTTCATTTGCCTGTGCAGTGTTGGAATATGAAGCATGTTTCCCTGGAAACTTTAAATGTCTGAAGCAATCATTTGCACATACAATATTGTCACCACAATTGCACATTTTTTCAATTGAAGTTAAAAACAAAATAAAAACCTCTACCCATTTATTTGAAAATATTTACATTTAAAACACTGTAAGAATACTCTTGTATTTAATTTCAGAGATCAAAGAATTAATCATTTCTATAATAAATCTGGATTGTGAAATAATTTCGCTTTTAGACTAATTGTATTCACTGGAATATCTGTTTAGAACATTTCGTAATTCTGCTGAAATGTTTACCTCTAATTGCCATGCAAAACACTTCTTCCCTTTCCTCTTGGTAGGGCAAAACCAACTGTCCTTTTAGCATAGACTGTCTGCACCAGTGAAGAATGTTTGGATTGTTTTAATCATTCTGTTCACTACTCTTGACTTTCTCTTCAAAGCTATTCATAGACATTTCTTCAAACTGTTATTTTTTACTGACAGATGCCCCTTCAATATTCTCTCATCTCTCCTCTTCTTCTGCCTTTCCCCTTCCCTTTGTTTGCTCTCTACCCTTGCTCCTAAACCAAATGCCTAGGTATTGGGAAATGTACATACATGCGTACATAGATTCACATATGTGCTCACATAGGCACACAGTTTTACAATGTGTCATTGGGACATTTCAGTTGTACTGTTAACGAACCTGGAGCTCCTGGGCCATCCTCAGCCTGCCTTAGGAGGAAAGCTCAATACAGCTGTAGCCAGCTGCTCTTTTAATGGTGATTTCTAAAATATTTAACCAAATGAGATCCAACAGCAGTATGCACCACTCAGCATGCTGAGAGTTTTGACAAAGACCATAGCTACTGATCTGACTGGATAATTTAGCTTAAATTTGTCCTGTTTTTAAATAGGCAACTGTATGTTTGATAGTGTTTTTATACTGTGCTATTGGTCTATTTTTTAACTGGAAGTTATAATATTAATAATTAATAGTAATTGTGTACGTAACGACATTCAGGAATGTTTAGGCACTTTGATGTATTTACAGAGGCATTATTACTTTTGTTTTTCAGAAAGTAAAACAATGGGTGAGAGAGAACATGACTTGCCAAAAGGTCATACAGCAAATGACAAAATTGACTTGCAGAACAAAATCTTGGCTTTGGTGAAATCAAAGGCAAAACTCACAGAGACAGCAATGGGCTCTCATCCCAGACTCTTGTCCTGACTAGATGCTGCTGAGGGAGACTGAAGATAAAATGTGTTACTAGAATGTAGTTGGGGTATTTTAGGACTTCACACTTTTATTCACAGCTGAACACTTTCTGAGTATGATATGGTACTGTGCCCTAGATGTTATTGCATTGGCTCTCATGTGGTGGTGCTCATGTTTGAAAATACAGTGAGGTTAGAAATATGTCCTTTTTCTCCTCCTTTGCAGAGCTGAGGCATGAACTGGATGCATAAACAGATGTTCATCAGCATAATCACAGACTTGTGTGACACTGGAAGGATTATTTTTCTATAATACAGTGCCATAAAATGTGTTTAAGTAACAGTTACTGGGACTAGATGTGTCTGTGGATACTGTTTTCTTCTTACCATGTCAGACAGAAAGTTAGTGGTAATAATAGAATTATGTAAAGAAATGAATCATGAAAAGTGAGAAAAAGAATCTGAAATACTTAATGCTAAATTTAAGGATTCAGAAAGATACTCAAATTCCACACAGAATACTGGGACCAAATGCTCTCAGTCTTTTCAACCTGGCTATTTTCTTTAACATTGACAAGTATTATTATGCTTCTTGTGCTTCATGCTCCAATTTATATCTAGTCTAACTTACGTGTCAGTAAATTTATGCCTGACGTCAGTCTGGCTCTTACTATCCTCTTTTTATTAGATGTTTACCTCACATTTCTATCAAACATCTCTGTCACTGAATTCACATATACTTATTAAAGATAATGTCTGCACTTCCAAAACAGGTGCAATCACTGCCTTTTCATTTTCACCTAGTTTAAGTATCTTTTAAACTTCAGCTAACATATCTATCTTTTTTTCCCTTTGGAACTTTATTTTTTTGGAGTGCTAATCTTATGCAGAAAGGTTGAAATATGTTCATAGAAATGAATTCTATGAAATAAATTCATAGAAACCTTTTAGATTACTGCAAAATGATAGTACAGTTCAGCAAAATAAAGCAGGGTAAGTGATGACCAGGTTTTTCAAGTGATGATTGTAATGAGTGGCAAAGTAAAAGGTTACCTGAATGGCATTTGTTACATTCCATCCTGCTTCCCAGCTGGTGATCAGTTTGAGCTGGGCACGTGGTAGGGGAGCTGAGGACTTGTATTCTGGATCCTGGTGGTGAACATCAAGCTCAAAGTTGAGGGGTTCATCTGGTTCCTCTGCCTCCTCACTGTGAGCTCTGCTCAGTTCATCTCTTCTAGCAAAATTCACATGCTCTTCATCAGCATCTAGGCAGGTGTCCGCTCTCACCATTCCTAAAAAGAGAGATGGTGTTTCCCTAAAGTAGTTGAAAAGAGATGAAAAAATCTGCTTCAGGTGAGCCATCCTGAACACTGAATATTAAAGTAAAACCTTTCTTTACATGTCTTTATTTTTTTCAGCAGCTGTACATTATTAATCCTTTTGTTAGATTAGCCTTGATATTGTAGCTAGAATTAATGAAGTTTTTGTCCTTAGTTCATTTATTTGTGCTGGTTTCAAATGCCAGCTAAAGAAGTATCTCCAGGGTCTTCAGCGTACTGCCCAGAGTAGTCTGCAGCAAGATTTAGTAGTCTGCAAGCTGCAATTTACAATTCAAATGCTTTTTGCTTTTACCTATGATATCTACATAGATCAGTCATTCATGAAGCATCTACAGGTGGCTGCAAGAATCTCTTCCTGGAAATTATGCGTGTTTCTGATACAAATAAATAGCTCTGCCAAAAGGAAAAAAAATACTTCATTAAAAACTAGAGTTGATGGACTGACTGCTAAGTAAATGCATGTAAACAAGTTCACTTTTCCAGATGTGAGAATTTTCTGGTTTATTTTAGTGTCTACAGAGGTCAGTAGAACTTTAAAAATGTTCTCAAAAAAGCTCCAAGTTGCAAGTTAAAAAAAAAAGTCGTGTGTTCATAACTAATTCACAGTTGGTGGTGACAGTTAGAGGAACGACATAGAGCTGTGATTATGTGTTTACTGTATGGATGTAAATGGTGAAATATTATGATTATTCACACTGAAAAATCCTAAAAATAATATTTACTGAAGTGTCCTCTTCTTTGCTTGCATGGTCCGTGGAATTTGTGAAAGAAAGGTCAAGAGAGAGACTTGGGTCACACAGTTGTAGGATTATTTATGCACATTTTCTTTTATTGTTTCCCATGCCCGCCTGATGTTCCTCTTCTCTCTTCATTTCTTTATTAAGAGTACTGGGTTTTAACAGCTATATTTCTACATTAACAACTGAATAACTGGTACAACACTGCTGATCACACAGAGAAAAAATATTTGCTTATAAAAGGTCTGAATTTGATCATGTGAGATCATTTACAGTCCTTGCTTGCACTAGCATGTCCTTCCTGCTAGCTGAAATTTCAGGAATTCTCAAAATAAATTTAGAAGTTTATATTTCTGAACTAGAATTCTGAACTGATGATTTTTCTGGCAGATGAATGTGAACTGCAGTCTCACTAGTAACTCTCAGGTCTTGCCCATTTCCAAAATGAAATATCCTTCACGCAGGCCTTGTTGTCTGTTTTTTCTTATGTGCTCAGGATTAAATAAGCATGGAGACAGCCTCCACTGTTCCATATTTTATGATCAGACACTGAAATTTCTCTTGTTCTCATCACATAACTAATATTCTGAAGCTCTCCACAGTTTATCCGTCTGTTCTAAAAAATAGAAATATTTCGGAAATACTACCAGGACCAAGCTATGTTCCTGTGCCTACCTCATTCAGGCCTCATCACTGACACCTGTATGTGCCATGTCCATGGGTTTATTGCTGTATGGTCTAGCGCATTTCTTTTACACATTGTGAAATCTGCTAATGTTGGCCTGAGCTGAAAAACAAGTGGCTCTCCTTGTCGCAATATCAGTTTATTAGTATTTCTGAAGACTGAAGTGAATGTCACTAGCCATCTCCCAAACATATCATGATCTCCCAGAGTGACCTGGAAGGTGCTTAAAAATACAGCTATGTTTTTTACAGCAAATTTTGACCTCAGTTTAGGCCTTCTCTCATCAAAGGCATTGCAACAGACAGCTTCAGGCAAATTTCTGAGGGTAGCTGCTCTGTGATAGGTGTATATACTGCCCACGTTAAGTAAATCTGGTAACAATATCTATAGAGTGAAAATAATAACATAAAAATTACAAAGTTGATTTTCCTAATACATACAGAATGGTCTGAGATACATAAATGGAACCATGGGAAGTGGTAAATATTAGTATGTATTTTCACTTTATTCTTAAGCATTGCTTCCGTAGGTGTTTACTTTTCTGGACAGAAACATTTTGTTGTCATTGACTTTATCTCATGTGAAAGGTAAAACCTCACAAGACACACAATTAGCATTTAAAAAGCCATTTTGTATTAATTAAATACAGATGAGAACCATTTTAACATCCTGAGGAACTGAATTACATCAAATGCAAAATTTGTTGTTGTTCATTTACAAATGATGCATTACATATAGGAAATTGCATTGTTTATCTGGCGTTTGTAGAATTTTTTTTCTATCTAAAATAATTTATTGAGACAGCAATTATCAGTACTGCTTGGTGTTTGCTGTGGTTTTTTTTGTTTTGTTTTTATGGGGTTTTATGTGGGGTTTTTTTTAAGTTTGTTTGTTTCATGCGGTTATCTTAATCAAGGGAATTGTAAGCAAGTTTAGGAACAGAGAGTTACCTCTGGATATAGAAACGTTTCACTTGCCTGTACATGGTTAGAGAGGAATTGTCCGGTTTTATCCAAGGTCCTCTGACAGCAGTGGAAAGAATCTCACTTTCAGATCTCTTATCTGCCAGAAATATTTGGAAGTCAGAAAAATTAAATAATAGTTAAAAATATTTGTTCACAGTTACACAAAAGAACTTAAAAAATAATGTAAAATCTATTTTAAAAAATAACATTTAGTTGATTTAAATTCACTGCTTCCCTCCTGACTACCAAATACAAATTCCAGTAAGTTCATATATTTCCAGAAATATCTGAATTTTAATAAAATATTTACGTTAGATCTCCCAATCTCCCAAGCTTGGTATAGTGATGAGACTATTTGTTTCAATGAAATATCATTATTAATCTCTGACATACAGCCTAGCACAGGACAACACAGATTATCATTGTACAATGTTTATCATTATTTATTTATAATACAGCATAGAGATCCTAGCAGCCACCTTTGGATTACGTGTCTTAAAATCAAATAATAGGAGACAGCTTCTTTATTAAAGGTTTACAGTTTGACAAGAGAAGACAGACAGAGACTTGGCAATCTGGGAGTCTATTCTTCTTCTTTGTCTACTGGGCATGGATTTTTCTTTCTATATATTACCTGCAGCTTTGATTTTTTCAGTCAGTAGGAAAAATTATGCTTAGTTACATCACTGTATATCTGCTGGCTGTTTCACTGACATAAATAATGAGCAAAGGAAGACATATCAAATCTGGTTTTATTATTGCATTAAAAACTGCTGTCTAGATGACTGCAGCAAATTTTGTATTTATTGTGCTACTTCCAGGCCATCAGAAATAAACAGTAAAGGCAAGAAATAAGAACTGGACTCAGCCAAAGGATAGTCCAGTTCTTCAATTTTCCCATGCACTACTTCTGCTAGACATTCTTTCTACACACAAGTCATTATTATAAGTTTAATTAAACCTTATGTCTTGTCTCAGGAAAAACTTCCTGATTTATGGTAGGCCTGTAAGTATGGTTATCATTGTCCTCGTCACCTATTCACCTATTTCTATTTCAGTACCTAAATTCAGATTAAAATTTTCTCCTTGTAAAGCAGCAGACTGTCACTGTGATTCATAAGCTTGACAGAACTGAATTTCAGGAACAGAAAGAGTGGGTGGATAGGCTTGGAAAAGACATCTTTCTTGGTCAGTAGGACTTCACAGCTCAGCTGCTTATGCCTGAGGGCATTACGTCTTCAGAGCTGCCACTTGCTTTGGCCACGTTTTCTTCAAAATCTGTTTGACTGTAGTATCCTTCAGTTATACCCTTCAAGGACAGTGTTTCAGAACAGCAATGAAAAGCAGGTCAATAAAATAGTTTCTTAACCCCGTGTGCTTTTGTCTTACATAGCAGTGTATTTACAGATCTTTTTATATAATAGTCAACCTTATCTCTTCTTTATAATCTCACTCACTGTGAGATGTGGGTTTGGTTCAAGTACTAGGGTAGTAGCATATTGTAGCTGCTCAGTATACTCTTTCACAAGGTAGAAGATCTCTCATCACAAAAAAGGTATCTTAAGTAGTCACCATTCTTAGTTATGAGGCTAGCTGGAGCAAATACAGCACTTGTAGATATGTAAGACATTGTCTGTAGAATAAATGTCTGCTTAGAGGATATGCCCTGCTATTACTTCACATAATGGAATCAGTTTACAACTAAAAGGCTTTTTCAGTCTTTCCCACGTCAATGTACTAGGCTTATGTGTAAACCTGGGTCCAAGAGCATGAAAATTTGAGAGTTAGGCAAAGACAGATCTGTGGGGTATTCCCAAAGAACTATGAAGCTGTATGATGGAGCGACCAGGATGCAGGTGTACTGCTGAGTGCCCACGTTGCGCGGTTTAGGTATATCCTAGCTATTCCACTATCCAGCACAAGCTCAAAGGATCCTTTTTTGGTAGAGAAGCTCTTTTTTTGTATTAGTCTAGCTTTCAGTACTACCTGAATGACTTTAAAATAGAGATGGCAGTGCAAAATGAAAAAATACATGAATCAAAACAGTGTTCAGTTTGACAGACATATCCAGAAAAAATATCACAGACTATCCATCTACCCTTTGCCTTGTGTAAGTAAATGGTGACTGAGATGAGTAATTTTTTGTAGTTAAATAAGGATTTCAGTTTTGGTACTGTGGATGCAACATTTTTTCACCCTTATAACTGATGCTTCTTATGAATGCTCAGGTTTCTTATCAAAATTCATCTTCTTCAGGTGTTTTTGCCAATTATACGAATTTGGAAACCACACACAGAGAAGGCATAGCACATGATGAAAGATAACGTTAGTAGTTGATTGTATGTTTGTGGAAAGATTTCTTTGCATTCACTTACATATATTTGTATGCTTTTGTAAAGGTTTCTGTATTGTTGCTTGCTCTATCCATATTACTCTGATAATTTGTTAAATAGTTATTCAAAATTATGTTCATGCATGCAAATATATGTAAGTATATGACTGTAAATGTGTGTGGCACTTTAGAAGTGCATGAAAGATAAGGTCCCTCCCCTAAGAAGAGAAACTCTAATCCAGACAGAAAAAAATTAATGTGAAACCAATTTAAAAGGAAAGAATGGAGTGGTTAACACTGAACAGATCAGTACTGGAAGGTTTCTTGAAAGAGCTTGTTCATTGGCCAGAATTTGTAGAGGACAGTTCTTGTCAGAGGAGGAGAAGAACCTATTTGAAGCCTAAGGGACATGAAGGGAATTAAACCAATAGTGGAAGGATAAAGAAAACAGTAGGAAAGAGGATTGTAAGAAACACATCTGTATGGTGTAAGAGAAAATAAGAACAGGCATAGAGACAGAAAGGAAACTGGAAAGAGCAAGTGTTCAAGAGCAGGATGTCATAATACGAAGAACTTTGTTACTTACCTACATAGAATATTGCCTAAGACATGCCATAAAAATCTCCGTATGTACCCAGAATTGTGAATCCTTTTCTGAGTCTCTCAAAGTTGCTATATGCTAAGATTGTTTCTATTTCTTGCAATAGAGGGAAAGAGAATCAATTCTGGCAATTTTCACAGTTAAGATATTCTGCTGGGAAAAGAAATGTCATTTGTGAGGATCAGAAAGAATGCCAAGGAAAAAGACAGAAAGATACTTCATCAGGAGTGGCTATTTGAACACATCACAGACATGACCTCAAGGAATATATGGTCTCCAAATCAAGCTCACAAGACATGCAAATGCCAGAAGTAGACATTGACCTTAATTCAAGCCATTTGTACACAAGCATTATCATGTAGTCCTTAACTGTACAGAGGTTTATTTCTTCCCATCAGCTAGTTCATTGAAGAGAAATCACCTTTAGGAATGAGTTTGCATTATGGAGCTGAATGATCAAGACGAGACAGTCTTGTACCTAATGGAGAAACGTGTTTTCCTCTGACTGCAACACTAAGTTACAGCTTGGTGAGTTGCACCACAGTTTTTACATGGGTTAATACAGATGGGATTCCTCTGAGCAGCAGAGAAATCTTCTGAGCTACCGATTTAGGCCCCTTTCATATACACTGTAGAATAAAACAGGTGCTTCTAGAGAATGGTTTGTCTCAGCCTAAAGCTGGCACCTGAAGTAGGTCAGATGCCATAGGTCAGTGCTATAAAATTGACCATGATAGATATTTTTGTACATATTTTTTCACAGTATGATAGGTTTACTTTGCCTTCAGGAAAGAAGGCAAAGGGACCTCTTTCGAGGTCCCTTCCAATCCCTAACATTCTGTGATTCTGTGAAAGAAAATGTGTCTCCATCAGCTGCAGTTTTCTGTGTTTATTTGTAGTCCCACAGGCCCAACTGCATTGCTTCATCAGCAAGTTCTGCTCCCTCAGTTCTCATCCTCTCTTTTCAAGAATTCCTTCTTCAAAGGAAGAGTTTCTTCACTTATTATATGTCTTCATGATAGGTTTTGTCTTCAAGGAATCCTATACAGGAAGATACAGGTGTAATTTATGTGCGTGGCATTCATGTAATCTGTCTCTGCATTTCATTTAATGTTATCCATGGAAGCTGTTACTTTTACGAGTAGTTGCAGTTAACAGAGAAGATGACTTGGTGTTGTGATGCTTGCAGTCATTTGGAAACAAAATATTTTACTCTCATTCTTGGTGAAATACACTTTAGACTTTGAAGGATGATTAGGTGAAACAGCTGTGAGGTCAGGCAAGGTTGGTCAGGGTTCTCTCCAGTTGAGGCTAAAAAAAATTCCGAAGATGGAGACTACACAACCTCTCCAGGCAACCTGCTCCACTGCTAGACTGTCTTTATGGCAAGAAAGTTTCTCTTTATAGACAGTCTGAACCTCTCTTGTTTCATTTTATGCCTGTTGCAATGTATGCCTGCATTTTATGCACCACAGCGAAGAGCCTGGCTTCACCTTCTTGATAATCTCCCTATAGGCATGGGAAGGCTGCTGTTTGGCTCTCCCTCTCCTCAGAACCTCTCGAACCTTCCCTTTTCCAGACTGAACAAGCCCTGCTCCCTCAGCCACTGGCTCATGTTCAGTTTGCTGCCCACCAGGACCTCCAAGCACTCCCTGCAGAGCTGCTCCCCAATCAGTCCCAACCTTCCTGATCTTTGGAAGTCTCATTTGCTGCTTAAACAAGTACAGGTCTCTGGTCTCTGGTCTCTGCTTCTTCTCTTGTGCAGTTTTGGATGATTTGAGCCTTTGTCTCTGCAGGATCTCTCTGAATATCCTGTCAATCTTTTTCACATTCTCTGACACTGCACAGTCTGCTCGCCTTCTCCTGCTGGCAACGCAGGTCCTCAGCCAGAGCACAGCCCCTGCAGGCCAGGACACCATCTTCTCCTGTCTCTGCCCAGGGAGAGGTACCAGGCCCTTCCTGTAGCCCTAGACCTGCATGGCCACATCTGCCCTTCAGAACTCTTGAGCTGAGGCCTCTTCTGTACCACTAGTTGCTCCAGCTGATGCTAGGGACTGTGCCTGTGGCACATGCACAAGTTTATTGAGCAGACCCATGCTGTTTTAAGCAGCCTTCCAGCTCCCTTCCATGCACTCTTCTGCATGAACTACTGTGTCTATTAGCTACTACTTGCTGCACTGTAGGCATGGTAGTTATATGGATCTTTTGCTAGCACTAGTTCAATGGGTGTTTGGTACTCTGTAATCAGGAGTCAGTTGCAGACAAAAGGTCTAAGCATCTTTTGAGCAGCAAAGACTAGCAGACATTTTTACAAACTGAGTTTGCTAGAAGCAAAGGCCTCTAGTACCCACACTTTTCCAGCAGCAGCAGGCACCCCAAAATTCTTAGACGAATTCCAGGAAGTCCTCCAGTCATACCAGGCAATGGAAGAAGCCTAGAAGTTGTTGTGCAAAGCGTTGTGTCTGTTAGCTGCCTCTGTTTGCTGCACCCTGGGCAAAGGAGGTGAAGTTTAAACAAATTAATTACTTTTATAGCCCTATAATGCCTATTTTTGAGTAAGAGTGAGTCTTCTGCTTTATACTTTACTGAAATATATAGTATAAGGCACCCCGACAGATAAATAACTTTACCTGTCAAGAGATTTATTTAAGCTAACTATCACAAAGGGGTTTTGCATCTTCTACACGAGCAGAATGCCTGAACATTCTGCTTTTCTTAACACTGTTATAAAAACTGTGCAGAAGAGAATGTTGAGAAACTCCTCTCCCACATTAAACAACTAAGATGGTTTCTCTTAAGCAGACCATTATTAATTGTTTTCAGAACTATTTCAGAAGATTGATTCATGCATAAAAACGCATTTAGTCAAGGATTTCAAGTTTCAGCAACTCTGCTTGAAAAAGCTTTATAATTTTCTTCTTGAAGAAAGATCTTTAATTACATTGGAGCAATAGAGTGGGATTTATGCATATATTCTAATTATGTACTAGTAAAACTGAAAAGCTCTTCGTTAAAACCATGTGGAGAAAAATCAGACACATGCCAGCACTTCATTACTGAGAACTTAAGAGGAATTGTGTGGTGGCTTATTATCAGCATTACATAAATAGAAGGGCACTCTACATATTGCATATGTCGACACAGTCTTTTGGATTAAAAAAAAGGCTGATTTTGAGAAAACAGAAGAGGATACAAATTAATTCAGTTAATTAAACCAAAGCAATTAATTCTACGTAGTGATATTAGCACCTTACTACCTGTTTAGCAGAGCAAGCATGATAATAAACATGTTCTTCCTAAGTTAAATCTGTATATACACATCCATGCACAGATATATATGGAGAAAATAAGATGAAAGATCAAGGTTCATTCAACCACTACCTAATTAGATACAAGTGATCATCAAACAGTACGGTTAGCTTATATAATCATTCATAAGAATTACATGCTTATAGCATGAGCAAAATATCTGACATGCTTTCTGTTTAAACATAAGCTTTTATGATGAAGGGTTTTCTCATGTTGTAAACAAGAACAGCTGGTACACAGGCTGTGTTACAACACACTGTAATAACAATACAATAGACTTATTGTTACTTCTAAGATTGTGCATAAAGAGGTTATTCATATTTCAAACACAGAATTACTGAGCACTACTTGCCAAATTGCAGACCCTCATGAACAATTCCCTTTGAGTCACAAGCACATGACTTTTAACTTCTTAGGGTCAGTCCATGAGATGATAAAATAATTAAGACTTATGAGGGGGCTGGGTATGTACAATATCCAGATGCTGACACCAAATTCATAGAAGGGAACTGAATAAATTCTGAATCTGAGCGGGGTAGGGGGGAGAGCTGTAGAAGTTAGAAATGAGAAAGGAATAACAGTGTGTCCCTATAGTGAGTCCCGCTGCTGAAACTCACATTTGGCCAATTCCTGCAGCTTGTTCTTTGTTATCAAGATCCTTTATATTATACATCTACTCATAAAAAAGGATATTGCTGTATATTCTAAGTGAACCAGCTCATTAAATGTAAAGAGAGTTGACATACTGGTTTGATTATGCAGAAGATTTCTGTGGCTGTGTGTGTAAAATACCTACCTCATTATTTGTTAGATAAAAAAGCATCCTAAATTATGCATAGCACCCATATCACTGCATGATTAAACAACATAAATAATTTCCTAATATACATAATATCTCATTTCTACCTCTATCAGTAAGTATTTTCAATGAGAGGTATTACTGAATTTTTTTAGGGTAACAACTTCAAAGTAGGACACATGAATGAGAGACTTCCACTATCATCAGTTCTAGTCTTCTCTTATTATGGACAAATTTCTCATGTAATGTGTTTCTTAAACTGATCAAATTTGATTTTAAACTTCTAAGGTTTCTTGTCTAAATTATTCCTATGAGAAGAATCACAGAATTACATAATGATTGAGGTTGGAAGGGACTTCTGGAGGTCATCTGGGCCAACTCCCCTGCTCAAGCAGAGCCACCTAGAGCCAGTTGCCCAGATGCCACCATCATGTCCAGATGGTCTCTGAATATCTCCAAGGATGGAGACTCCACAACCTCCCTGGGCAACCTGTGCCAGTACTTGGTCACCCTCACAGTAAAAAAAATGCTTCCTGATGTTCAGATGGAGCCTCTTGTGTTTCAGTTTGTGCCCATTGCCTCTGGTCCCGTCATTGGGCACCACTCAGAAGAGCCTTGCTCCGTCCTCTTTGCACCGTCCTTTTAAGTATTTATATACATCAATAAGATCCCCCCCTCAGCCTTCTCTTCTCCAGGCTAAACAGTCCCAGCTCTCCAGATTTGACCTCACGAGTGCTGAACTGAGGGGAAGGATCACCTCCCTTGACCTTCTGGCAATACTTTGTCTAACACAGCCCAGGACACCATTAGCCTTCTTTGCCACAGGGGCACTTTGCTGGCTTATGTTCAACATGGTGTTCACCAGGACCCCTGAATCCTTTTCTGCCAAGCTGCTTTCCAGCTGAGTGCCCCCAGCACATGCTGGTTCATGGGGTTGTTCCTTCCCAGGTACAGGACTTTGCACTTCTCCTTGTTGAACTTCATGAGGTTCCTGTCAGCTCATTTCTCCAGCCTGTTGAGGTCCCTCTGGATGGCAGCATGACCCTCTGGTGTTATCAGCCACTCCTCCCAGTTTGGTGTCATCAGCAAACTTGCTGAGGGTACTCTCTGTCCCATCATAGAGATCATTAATGAAGATGTCAAAAAGGACTGGACCCAATATTGATCCCTTGGGTACACCATTAGTTACTCGCCATCAGCTAAAATTCATTCTAGGGATTACCACCCTCTGGGCCTGGCCATTCAGTCAGTTTTCAATCCACCTCACTGTCTGCTCATCCAGCCCATATATCAACAGCTCATCTATGAGGATCTTATGGGAGACAGTGTCTAAGGCCTTACTCAAGTCCAGGCAGACAATATCCACTGCTCTCCCCCATCTACTAGGCAAGTCATTTCACTGTAGAAGTTTATCAAGTTGGTCAAGTATGACTTCCACTTGGTGAAGCCATGCTGACTACTTCTCATGATTTTCTTGTTGTTCATCTGCCTGGAAATAGTTTCCAGGATTAGCTCTTCCACTGCCTTTGTAGGGATCGAGGTGAGGCTGACTGGCCTGTAGTTCCCTGGGTCCTCCTTCTTACCTTTCTTGAAGACAGGAGTGACATTTGCTTTCCTTCAGTCTTCAGGTCCTTCTCTGAGTTGCTGTGATCGATCAAAGAGTATCAAGAGTGGCTTTGCCATGATATCAGCACATCCCATCAGAGCCCATGGACTTAGGCATGTCCAGTTTTCTTAAGTATTCTTTGACCTGATCCTCTTCCACCAATGATAGACCTTCATTGCTCCAGCCTTTCCACTTCATCTCTGGGACTTGGGTTTCCTGAAGGCTGGTCTTGCTAGTAAAGACTGAGGCAAAGAAGGCATTCATTACTTCAGCCTTTTCCATTCCTGTGTAACAAGTCTTCCTGTCTTGTTGAGCAATGGACCCATATTTTTCCTAGTCTTCCTTTTGTCTCCTGAGAAGAACAAGTTATTTTCCATATCAGTCTAATCATGCAATTTGGAAGAAGGGACAGCAACCCAAGATGCAGCAGTGGTACCTCACTGTCTCTTGGAGGCCCACCAATGGAATAGGAACATTTGCCTGCTTGAAAGCTCAGTTTCAGGCTGGTGGAAATTATCCTTAGTGGGTATTGCACTGAACTTGCACTGTTATTTCTACCTTACACTTATTCTTAGTTAACTTATGCCAATTTATAGTAACAAGAATTAGCTGTGTGCTTTTGCCCTAACACAAAAGTTTTCTTAGACAGTAGTCATACAGCTTTTAAACATTTTTTTTTTTGAAAGAAATCAGTGTCTTTTAGTCTTTTCCCATAGATTCATTTAATAATCTTTTGTCTCATTTAATTTTGAGCTAACTTTTCTTGAATGTGAATAATCAGAATTATACACAGTACCTCACATGAGATCTCTCAAAGCTTGAACAATGCTGTCAATCCTGCCTTCTTTTGAGGAAATGTTTGAGACGTAGAAGAGAGTATTTGTCTTTTTCATGATATCATCACATTTGTGAATCATAGGCATCTTGGGATTGACTAACATGTACAAGTCTCTCACTTTTTCAGTTGTATTCTGCAACTGACCCTTCCACTGCAGATGTTTTTGTTAGCCCTATGTGCATAGCACTGCACTTCCTACTCCTCAGGTTCCATGCCATTTCTATTGCCCTTCTTCAAGGTCATGCATTTTTTTCCTGTAAGATACACAGTCTTTCTTAGTATATTTTTGTTACCTTCAAAAAATTTTAATTTTCAGTTTTTCTATGTATTCTTGGTTTGCAGATCAATAATCATTTCAGTAGCTGTATAGACAATATATGCACAATAGATATCTTCATTTATATTATCCAGATTACAACTCTTTAATGTAATATACTCATATCTGTCTATATCGTAAAAATTAGTATTTCAACAAGCATGAGAGACTGTTTTTGTTTTATTTAAAGACACTGATTACTTTTAAAACAGCACTTGCTTTAGAGCAAGGAACTGATGGCTTCATGAAAAATCACAGCCAGAGCCATTTAGCTTCTTCCTTGTGTAGAAAAAAAAAATGTAAAATTCAAACATATATGCTAGCAAGAACTCCAACTGTGATTGCCATAGTTATAGCAGGATTGAATTTGCATGTTGTACGTCTCCCACAAAGTGTTTGCTGATAGAGATAGGCAAAGTTAAACAAGAAGCACTGCATACTAAGAAAGAAGAGAAGGGAAGGGAGGAGAGGAAGGAAAAGAAAAGAAAAAAATAAAAGAAAATTAAGGACTGATGAGCATCTGTTGCTCCATGAAATCCTTAAATTTTATCATTGCTAGCTGCAACCAAGAGGAAAAAGGGTTGAAAAGCAATATTGGGATTCACACAATAATGTTCCATGTAAACCAGAGGAATGGGAAAAAATTACCTATTGATACGGTCTGGACATACGGCTGTTTTGTCTGGCAGATATTCTCAATTTCTCAGATTTTTAATAAGAGACTTCTCATTATCAATTTGTAATAAAAGGAAGGTTTCCCTGGCATATGCAGAAAATCTATAATGAAAAGTTGTTAAAGTAAATTGCTGTTAATTTAAGGTAATACAGCCACAGCAAAGTGTTAGTATCCCTATTATCTGTATCATGGATTTTCACAATAAGCTATGAAAAGGAGTAAGTCATGAATGCTGAAAATACAATGTGAATAACCCTACTTTCTTTTCCTAGAGACCAGGAAAATATTTACTTTTACTAAAAACAGTTGTGTTGGTATAGGTTGTACAATGTCTGTTTGCTCCAGAGTCAAATTTGGCCTTCTGAGGTGGATTTGTAAAGCAAACATTTTTCCCCTCTCTAACAATTTCTGTGTGTTCTGCTCCCAGTACTCACCTCTCAGCAAGTCCTGTTCACCTATAATGCTCATTATGAACACAGCTGGCTAAAGGTCTTTTTCTGAAGAGGGCTAGGGGTTAGAAATAAGATGTGTCCAGAGATATTTTGAACTTCGCACAAAGTTGTGTGTATTGTATCTTGACACAAAGGTAAAATTCATTGTATCTTGACACAGAAGTAAGGTTCAGTTGCTCATTTCCTTAAATCTAGTGATTCAGTGGTAGCACTTAAACATATTTTAAATTCTATCTCATTGCAAGCAAAAGGGCTAGAAACTTTTATTTTAAAGGAAGGCTGAATATTCCCTTTACAGTACTGCTTCTAAAGCAAGGCAGTGCTGGATCATGGTAACCAAAGCCTAGAATGTTTTATTTCATTCAACACATGGAAACAATATGGAAACTAGTGACAAATTAATATTCTTATATATAACAGGTTTGCAATTGTTCATTCTTGTTGCACTGAGATTTTCTTATTTCACAAAATAAGATAGTTTTCTTTTTCCTGAAGAAATGAGTATGAGCTGTCTCTGCACAGGCTAATGTAGGGCTACTTTTCTGTCCCAGAGAAGAAACACCTCACTGCTGATTCTTGCTTAGAATACCAGGTCACAAGCATGGTCTCAGCTAGCAGACACCTATCATTGTCCTGCATAGAAAGATGAACCCGCTGTTTAGACACAGGGGATATTTCTGAAGATTTTTCACTGTCCTCAATGAAGCTGTCTTCTGCTTTGGAAATCTGTATTTCTTCAGCCGTCCCCTTTCTCTGTCAAGCAGATAAGGAGGAGATCATCTTTCCCCTCACTCCACTCATCACGTGTTTATTTCTTGGCACACTGTGTAAGAGTGTCAGGCCACCCCAGGAAGCACCCAAAAGAAAATGTAGAGGAACAAGTAACTGAGTTCCTTGAAAAGAAAATGTAGAGGAGCAAGTAACTGAGTTCCTCAGGTCTTTCTGTACCTTCAGTTGCCAGAGGTAATTCACTACCAAAGTCAGGCTGTCATTTTACAGACAGAAATCTTCTTCTTTCCAGCATTGTTGCTCTGACAGTGCCCATTAAGGACAAGTGCCACCAGCCTGAAACTGAGCTTTCAAGCAGGCAAATGTTCCTATTCCATCAGTGGGCCTCCAAGAGACAGTGATGCACCACTGCTGCATCTTGGGTTGCTGTCCCTTCTTCCAAATTGCATGATTGGACTGATATGAAAAATAACTTGTTCTTCTCAGGAGACAGGTTTTAGTAGAGGAAGGGATTCTAACACTAGCAACTGATCTGTGCTTATGTAGAGAGGTGCTATAAAATGAAACCAACTACTTGGAGAGAGAGAGAAAGGGGACATAAGCTTGTTCATGCACTGATGCTTCAAAGCCTATCTCTCTGTCTGTCCCTTCTCCTTGTAGTCCCTGCAACGGGAGGCAAGTTTTCCATGGCTTTCTGCTGAGTGATGGAAACCTCTGCACATTCTAGCAGTTTTTGGCCTAGAAATAGAGCCCTCAGAGAAGATGATAAAAGAATAAAAGGTGGGGTAACATGTCCTGACTCTAGGCTCCAGGTTCAGGATAGTAGCAGGAGAGCAAGGGAAGACTGGGAAATGTGTGAGAAGCATCCTGCAGACAGATCTTGACATTTGCTGCATGTGTGGGCAGCCATCCACTATGCCTTATGTTAGGCACTGAATAGAATGATGTTTTTCATTCAACTCTCACAGGACCTGGGCTTCTCTAAAAAGACTGGGTATGCACAACAGCAGGATGCTACATACAGATGTGAGAGGGACTTTGGACTTGGTGATGTAAAACTTATTTTACAAGTGAGAGTAAAGAAGAAAGTTATCCTTTAGGATACAACAAGTGTTCTTTCCCTACTCTAGGCAGCCCAATCAATCTGCTGCTTGCTATAAGGAGAAGAAAGAAAGAAATCTAGTGTCTTCAGGAAGAGAGAGGGGTAAAGGATAGGAGGAAAGATATGGAAAAGATGGAAAGAGGAGGACGCTAGAGTAAGTTAGGGCAAGGGGAACCAGCGTAAGTACAGATGACGTTATAGATAATATTTTCCTCATGGAACCAGATCCACAAAGCTATTAATAAAGCATCAGGTGGGCAAAGGTCTGGGAAATGTTCATTCTTACTAGAACTATTTGAGTGGGAAAGATTCCTCATTTGCTTTCTGTAGGTTGTAACGGGCACATGCCATCAAATCAATATCAGATGCAGCCCTGGTGGACCTTAACACTTTAAACATTCAGCAATGGCAAATACGTATCAATGCTGACAATGAAGGTAAGAACTGTCATGCAATGAATATCAGTACAGTAGTGTGTCTGTTTGGCACTTCAGAAATCTTGGGCATCATAAACATGGCTGATATGTCTAATGCTGATGCGATGTGACTGAGAGACCCTAAAGTAGAGTGAGCAGCTGTCTCTCCTTTCAGTTACTTATACTAGTTATGGATTCTTTTCCATGGATATTGGAAGGAATGTGTATCTGCCTAAAGCTGAGAACAGCTGGGCATGTTTCCCCATTGGAACACGATAATGTTGTCTAGGTTTCAAATGGGGGACCAGAAATAACCAGACCTAGTGTTAAGTCCTGGAAGAGGAACTTGGATATACTGAAACTAGTAGATCACTGTTGATCACCCCAGAATGTGGCAGATGAAGTGGTACTATCAGTAAAAATTAATGTGAGTTCCTCTCAAGCAGGACTGTGAAGTCACATCAGGTATGATATTCAGAGATGCTCCAGAAATTTAAAGTATGGATGTGAATGAAGCTGTGTTTTCCCCAAAATATTCTTGTTAGGACAGCCATTGGAACAGATCCAGAAGAACACTTTAAATGTAGATATGGATCTCTGTTGCAGTTGTTCAAGTGCCACAATCTAGTTATAAAATACACCAGCTTTCTGATAAGAACAGTCAGGGAGCACCAAGAGTAGGCTATGCCACAATGGAAGGTGAGCTAGGAGCTCACCATGACAGAAACTGAGGTGAAATGCGTCCAAAAAATGAAGGAACTCACATTGCTTGAAAACACAGCTGAGGCTAAAAGATGGCTAACACCTGGTAGCAGAGAAGATGAAGCAGTTTTGGTCAGACCAGGACTGCAACACATTTCCTAAATAAACCACTATAGCTCAAATGATATATTGAAAATTACATAATTCCATGCTTAATATGCTAACTAGAAATAAGAAAAGAGCACTTAAAAGTTTGGAACTACTAGGCTGGAACAAGAATGATCACTTATTAAGCATATTAATTTTTCTTCCTGAGCAATGAATCTTGAAAACCACAGTGGTTTGTCAAAATAATTAAATTCCATTTGCTTTTCAGATATAAATGTCTACACGTCTTGCCAAAGTAATCCTTGCTTGCTACTCAGAAGCCTAAACTTTCATATGTGTACTTTATAAAACACATTTTTTCTTTTTAATTTATGAGCTAAGGCAAAAAAAAAAATCATTTTACTCATACTGATTATAACCTTCAATATTTTTCACACTGATCCTACTAAGAGAATTAGTTTTTCAGAATCAAGTCCACATGTAACACAGGGATACAACAAAGTCAAATTTCCTGTATTTTTGGCAGTGCTATTTTCACGCGGATTTGCTTTCATCTGTTTTATCAACGATTCAGGCTACTGAATCCCATGATTATAAAATGAAAAAGGCCTGGTGATTTCAGGTGACATACTCCTATCAGGTTTATTTTGGAATTCCACTATATCTGTGGGTAGACATCTACATACTTTTTTCTTAGATTTCTTATTTCCTTTTTTGATAGTAACAGTGGCAGTTAATCAAAAAGGGTTTTTTGCTATCCTTTGCAAAACCTGTGATTTCTGCCTTGACACTTCAGTACAGATCAAGAGCCTTTATTCAGTACTATAACAGCCCTACACACAAATCCCCCCAAAAATCTCAGTGTCAAACCACACTAAAAACCTTGAAACTAGTTAATTGTACTGACACACAGTTAGACTACACTCACCCCATAGAAAAAGGCAATATCATTTCTCAGTCCTTGTCAAGGCTCTGAGTGCAGTCTGCCACACACCTTCCTAGACAGTAGGCTGCCTGCGCTCAAGGCTACCTCTGACATAATGCAGTCATGTAACCTTGCGTCAGATGGTGGTGATGGTGCTATGTGAGCTGGGAGAAGCTCTCTTGGTTACTGCACAAGGGAGAAAGAATTTAAGTTGAATGTCTTCCCAGGAAATCTCTGATCCTACTCAGTTTTTTTTTCAGCACAGGTAAGAACTAACTTTTTCCACAGGAATATTCGCCTGCTTGAAGGATGCTTTTTCTTGCTCCTTCAAATCCAATCCCAGTTCCCAAATCCTAACACAAATACATTCTGATAGAAAAAAGGGCTCAACTTGGTAACGACAATTATAAGCACCTAGCATTCACAGTCAAATTCCAAATGTATAAGAATCCTATATTTTTTTAATGTGTCATTTTATTTACTGTTTTTCTTATTCTTTTAGATCAAGCACCAAGATAAAGTTTTCCTCTGCAATCAATATGCCTATGAATTAACGTTTTGTTTTAAAATGAAGCTGATATTCACAGGAAATCACTTACCTCCAGGAAGTGGACCTTCAGAGAAAAAAATATTTTGAGACTTTCAATAATGTTTAGGCTGTCTGAACAGCTCTTGCTGAGGGTTAAACCTAGCATAGATTGCACTAGATGAGTGCAGCACTGGCTATTGATAGTATTTGGCAAATGCACACAATATATTTTGCTATAAATTACTACGGTGGTAAATACATATATTTAAAAATCCTTCAAAGATCTTAGCTGTTAAAAATCTGCTTTGCCAAAATTCAGGGTTTTTTTTACCTTTTTCCCACCTCTTTCTTATCTTACTTCTCTTCATTCATAAGGTCTACAAAGTAAAGGTGGTCACTCTTTAAAGCTATATTTTGTATTGCCTTCAGTCATCATGCTGGAAAACACTCTCTACGCTGAGTAATGTAAATGGATTTGTGTCTATATTGTTTGTGATTCGCGTCCTTTGGGCCAGGGATCCACATCCATTCTAGCAGGACGTAATCGCAGGAGAGCACTGTGATTCAAGGACTGCCTCATCGTCCTCTGCACCTCAACAACATGGGCCTTCCACCCATGGAAGGGGGTTGTGACCTACTCCTAATCCCTAATTTGGGGATACAAGCCTTCCTGGGACAGCCTTGGAGAACCATAGTGGGCTGAGCCTCCCCAGGTCACTTTCCTACTGTATGCAGAGTTTGAATCCTTATGCACGTTCTCCTATCAGTGTTGGGGAGCAGCATGAGGGGGGTTGCTGTGCAAGGAGAGGCAAACCTGAAGCTGAGGGCAACACCAAGGCAGGGAGGGCAGCATCCCTACTGACAAGAACCAAGTACCTGAACAAGGAATGCAGATCAGGTCTGGTGACTGTAGCCATGGTTGGACATAGTCCAGTAATTGTCAAACAAGTCCATAGTGCCAAGACACATCCGGGACCAGGCCAGACAGCCACATCTGTGGGTCAGGGTCAGCATCAGGGAGGTATGCGCAACCATACCTGCAGCATGACTCGGGAGTGGAACCAGGATGACAGCCTGAGCTTAAGTCCTTCTCCCAGGAGAAGTGAGGGCAGGCTCCCCAAAGAGGTCTCCCACAGCCTTCATTATATCAGAGCTGGCCCTGAGTCCAGGCAGCCAGATTCTCAGGATGGGGGAGGATACGTGCCAGTAGTTCCCGGCTGTCCTGGTAATTAACTGCTTTAGTCCATTTTGGAGTATGAACCCATTTTATGTTAACTTGGAGATCAGGAAGCTGAACTGACTCGACAGTGTTGTTGCATTCTGTACATATGTATATCCTGCAGAATAGGACATCCTAAATATCACTTCAATACCCTCTACCATAGCCATAAGGAATCAGGAATCTCCTCTTGGAGATTTGATATAGAATTTAATTTATGTTTTAACATACTTAATTGTTTATTTATTTATTTATATTTAATAATCTGAACTGGGAGGCTTTAAGTGATTTCATAAACAATAGATTAATCTTGATAAGTCCCTAGTGAGATTTTGTTAAGTTTATAGTAGAAGAAAATCAAAATATGGAGCTAGGAAACAGTTGCCTGTACTAATTTATCAGCTTCCTAAAGTCTGGAATTACAGGCAATTTTCAAACAACTTTAAGTTTTTTTCCAATTCCACTCAGGTAAACTTTATACAAATGGTGTTACTAACACTTTCAATAGTATGGATAATGTTTATGAGAGATATATATAACTAATTTACATACATTAATGGATGTGACTTTCACTAAAAAGTAGTATTTAACATACAGCAAGTGGGTGTATATATATATGTATATCAGCAGAAAATTAAAACCATATATAGCAACTGTTAGAAGCGTATTTATATGTACACAATTAATATTGTTATTTTAGTGTTATATTTAATGTTATTAAAGCATAATGCATGGTTTTAATATTCATATGTATTTTAAGATTTTATTTAGTGTAATATTCCAAACACAGCAAACAGTTTATGATGTCAAATACCTCATTATCCACTTGTAAAAACAAATCTCTTATAAATGCAGTAATTGGATAGAAGATGTAAAATACAAGTTTGAAAACTAGTTATAAAGGGAATGGTTTGCAATACATTAACTATAATCTGCCAAGGAAAAGTATTTTTTCTACCTCTTTCAAATTATGAGAGTCTCTCTATTTTCTTACAAGATCGTGCACAATTTATAAAGGAACGAATCGTATTCTTTGAGCAACAGCAAGCATGCCATACAAATGCCATAGAAATCACAGGCAGAAATGTTGATTGGATGAGATGTTTGGAGGTCCATTAGTCCAGCCTCCTGCCTGATGCAGCCCTTCTGCCAACGTTTTATCAGGTCAGCCATGGCTCTGTCCAGCTTTTGTTAGTCCTTGAGTTTCTCCAACCCCCTCTGAACTCTACCAGCTGTTGGGTCAGACACTTCAACTCATCTAGTGTCATCTGCAAATCTGTTTTGATGAATAAATTAAGCATTATGTGTCTCAGTTACAATCCCTTGGTTATTTCGCTACTGGATGCCATTTGGATGTCAAGCCATTGATTACAACATTTTGAGCCTGGCAGTCCAGCCAACTCTCAGCCCATCTAACAGTCGATTAATCCAGCTCATATGTCTTCAGGTTCCCAATGAGAACGCTGTAGGAGATGATGTCAGAAGTCTTACTAAAGGAAAGTATACTACATCCAAAAAATGTCAACAAATGCCAGCAAAGAGAAGTAAAAAGTATCTGCATTTGCCCAGTGCATATAGTCATATTTTATTTTGTTGCTCTGATATGTGTCAGGCAATTCCTTACTATTTATAAACAAAAAAGATAGTGCCTAAAATTGAGACAAATGCATGAGCAAAAGAACTCTCCACAAGACAATTGTACATGGCAAAGAAATCAAATAGTGCTATCTCAATGTTTTTGGGATAATAACCTGAAAAGACAACAAAAACTACATCTGATATAAAACATACAGAAGTCTACTGTCTAGATTAAGCTCAAAACACATTTCTTCTCATTTTTTTTTCTCATTTCTTTCACGAAGAAGTAGATTTTGGAGCAAGTTCTAGAAGTCTACAACCTTGGACTGAGGAAAAGAAACAGAATGAAGAGCCTTCTGTTCTGAACATCCAGTCACCAGCCTCATATAAAACAAATCTAGGAATGTATCTTGTTTATCTTAGTCAAGCTGTCAAGCTAAAGCTTGATGAGAGATGATATGTAAGACATTCAGTTTCTTGCCTACAAAGATAGAATAAGATCAAGTGTTTCATTTACAGTATTACTTTCCATGTGCCTGTTTCTTCCTATGTTTTATTGGTTCTGTGCAGAAGTGGTATTATTTTCGATGTTGAGAACAGGTAGAATATACTTTTGTACTGTGTGCACAGTTCTACAGGATAACAGATGGGCAGGTATACAAATAATGAAAGCATTTAGAGTTCATGCCACTGGCTAATTTGACTAAAATAATTGTTCAGCCAACAGTAATACAGCATACCTATCAATAAAGTTTGGGTAATTGGATATTTATTTCAACTGAAGATGCCTGTTTAATCTGGTCATTTAAAATTTTATCTCAAAAAGACAATAATGTTGTAAAATAAATAATTTACTGATGGCACCAAGTCACAATTTCTCTTTGAGGATGTACATACATATTAGAAACATTCCTTAACTTTACTTTTTAAGATTGCTAAAAGGGAAGTATTCTATCAGTACAGAAACTGACCCGTGGACAGATGTTTTTGTAGATGAACACAAAGGCATTTACTAAATAGTTCATGATACACTTTTCTCTTGAAGAAGGCATGGCATTCAAAAGTCTTCCTTTTGTGTATTTCCAGTTTCTAGTTTTTCACTTTTTTTACTCCAGAAATAGGAACGAAAACTCAAGTGAGTCAAAAAATATCTACTCTGTAACTACTTCTGAAATCACGGTTTTAAGGCTGTGGATGAGATCTGGAGGCTTCTTTATTGAATGGAAAATTATGCTACAGCTTAAATGAAGCAGTTCACTTTTGGCCATGTACACAAATATGTAATTTGATAAAAATGTGACCATCACTACTCTTTTACAATCTTCTCCAGGTTTTCCTAATGAACAAAGTATACAGATTGACTTTTCATCAAAATAGGTAAGAATACACTTAGCACCTGCCACTTTTCAGAGCAGCTGCATGGAAGAACTCATTAAAGATCTCTTGCTTGACTCCTTACGTTTGGGAGTAAATCAGCTGAGAAAAACTCAACAGTAGTTTAAGGGATTCAGGAGTCCTCCCTCTCTCCTCCCCCATCTTAACTGACAATGACCTAATGTCTCCAATGTCCTTACAAGTACACCTCTTTTACTACCTTTGTGAAGCAATGTTTTCTGCACATTTTGATTTTTTTCTCTAATTTTGCTGGTCTTACTATTTCTGGAAAACAATTTCAAAAGCAAACCAAATTGTTTATCAAACAACTTCTTGAAGATAAAATCTTTCCATTACAAAATAGGGAAATGTAATGTCTGTATTTTTGAGGATAGAAATTGGTAATAAGCTAGTGAACTGATACTTGCTCTCAGATTACTGCATCAACCTGCTTTTGCTAGTCTTTGTGTGTGATGTCATTGCAAAGAGGAATATCACCTAAGCAACCCTATAATGCTAAAAAGCTTATAGCTGAAATGAGTAGAAGGAAACAGATGGGGCAGTATCTGGAAATTTTATTTGTCAGATATCGTCCATCTGTTTCTCTCCCTGTCGGCATGTTTTGCAGTAATATCCATTTTTAGGAAGGCAAGTCAATATAATTCTACAGAATTCCTTTAATCTTCTGTTTTATTATTATTATTTAATTTTTATTTTTACAATTCGTTAACTGCTGGCAGGGAAACATAAACCCACACTGATGGTTCAGTCGAAAAATCCTCATCTCCTTTCCATGAGAGGCAAAGTTATACTTCAGGGCAAAATTAGATGATGTTAACTCTTATTAATCGGTTCTGACAATTTTGGCAGTTTCTCACATGCAACAGACCTCCTAAATAAATGAATGATAGAGACTATTTTTAAATGCATTCTAAAACTGAAAGGATTATGTGTCATTTCAGAGTAAGTTCTAGTTTTTTTGTAATGAGTAGCTATTAAAATCAGTAAGTCTTTTTTGGCAGCTATCCAATTGTCTGAAAATAGAGTCACAAAATGCTTTGCAACAGGTATATTATTTATGGACAGTATAGAAAGGCTTTGGTTGTAAAAATTAATTATGGGCTGAGCAACTCTATTTGCTTTCTGCTTCATATTCTTAGCTAAACATAAGCTAATGTAATGTCACTGCCATTGCTCTCCAATTTGTTTCTTTCTCACAAGACCAAAATTAAAACAAAAGCCACTTAAAATAGCAGCATAGTCAGAAAGGACAATGGCTTAAAAGGAAGTTATTAGAAGTCAAGACAAGAAATGAGTGGCGCTTACAAATGGCACACAGAACCCAGTATCAGGGCAAGGCCATGACTCCTATCTGTTCCTTATGCGTAAGTACCAATAGTGAGCTATTAATAGATGAGCATTTAGGTTTGTAAGAGTTAATAAATAATAGCGGTAGGTGGGTTGGTTGCATGAGATTTATAGTCTGACTAATTACAGGGGTAGTGAGCAAGGCAAAATGGAGGGTTTGAAACAAAATGAACTCCATCCTGAAATGAGCTCCATCCTGATGCTCTTTGTAGCTCATCAGACTGTAACAACACTGCTCTTGACTCTAGCCTCTTCAGGATGCAGTGACTGCTATTGTTGTCATCCTTCTCTTCACAGCCTTTCCTGTCAAATTATCATATTTGTCCTCTCTTTATTACCTAGGCCCAGGTCTATCCTGTTCTCCCCCTCTTCTTTCGATTATTTTTCTTTTCTTTCCCCCTTTAATTTTACAGGATTGCTTCCTGACCTGCGGTTATCTGCATCTTGCTAGCATACTTGCCTTTAAACTGACAATACTCAGTGACCCTGGCAACAGAGGGTCTCACAAGAATGTCTTTCTATCAGTGTTAGATTCTTCCTTTTCTTCATGTCTCCTTTTTCTACTTTGATCTTGAATTCTGCTCCCTGCTTTGATATTGATTCCTAGCCACATATCTCATTTCTTTATTCCTTGTCTTTCTTTATCTTGTCTTTTGCCAGCCCCTTCCTTAATACCTGCTTTGGATGAACACAACCCTGGCACAAGGACACCTCTGGTTCCACCTGACTTGGGTCCAAATCACAGACTATGTCTCACCTTGTCCCTAAAATGGGTTAATTCTTTAATTGTTGTGATTCACACATTTCAACTCATCCTAAGTGCTGTATCTGATTCTTCTCTCTATCCTTTAAACCTCTTCTTTATGTTTATTTGGTTTATCCTTTGATTATAGTCCTCTTAAGAACATAGGACAGGATTGCACAGGTCATCAAATCCATTCCTCCTGCATTTTGCAGGCAAGTTTGTCATGGAACTACTTTTATAAATCTGCCAATCTCTATTTTTAAATCAATCAAATTTTCTCCTTCTGCTCTCCTAAAAGAACGCTGTTTCCACACCTAATGATTAGGAACTATCTTCCACTTTTCCAGCCTATACTGATTTGTATCTTGCTTATGCTTGTTTCCTTTTGTAACAAATCCATCCATTAACATCCCTGATATGCTTTTATGAGGACACAACCCGGTGGATAGATGATGGTAAAGCTGTGGATGTGGTCTATCTCGATTTCAGTAAAGCGTTTGACACGGTCTCCCACAGCATCCTCGCAGCTAAACTGGGGAAGTGTGGTCTGGATGATCGGGTAGTGAGGTGGATTGTGAACTGGCTGAAGGAAAGAAGCCAGAGAGTGGTGGTCAATGGGACAGAGTCCAGTTGGAGGACTGTATCTAGTGGAGTCCCTCAAGGGTCGGTACTGGGACCTGTACTATTCAATATATTCATTAATGACTTGGATGAGGGATTAGAGTGCACTGTCAGCAAGTTCGCTGATGACACAAAACTGGGAGGAGTGGCTGACACACCGGAAGGCTGCACAGCCATTCAGAGAGACCTGGACAGGCTGGAGAGTTGGGCGGGGAGAAATTTAATGAAATATAACAAGGGCAAGTGTAGAGTCCTGCATCTGGGCAAGAACAACCCCATGTATGAGTACAAGTTGGGGACAGACCTGTTGGAGAGCAGCGTAGGGGAAAGGGACCTGGGGGTCCTAGTGGACAACAGGATGACCATGAGCCAGCAGTGTGCCCTTGTGGCCAAGAAAGCCAATGGCATCCTGGGGTGTATTAGAAGGGGTGTGGTTAGCAGGTCAAGAGAGGTTCTCCTCCTCCTCTACTCTGCCCTGGTGAGGCCACATCTGGAATATTGTGTCCAGTTCTGGGCCCCTCAGTTCAAGAAGGACAGGGAACTGCTAGAGAGAGTCCAGCGCAGAGCCACGAAGATGATGAAGGGAGTGGAAAATCTCCCTTATGAGGAGAGGCTGAGGGAGCTGGGTCTCTTTAGCTTGGAGAAGAGGAGACTGAGGGGTGACCTCATTAATGTTTCTAAATATGTAAAGGGCAAGTGTCATGAGGATGGAGCCAGGCTCTTCTCAGTGACATCCCTTGACAGGACAAGGGGCAATGGGTGCAAGCTGGAACAAAGGAGGTTCCACTTAAATATGAGGAAAAACTTCTTTACGGTGAGGGTGACCAAACACTGGAACAGGCTGCCCAGAGAGGTTGTGGAGTCTCCTTCTCTGGAGACATTCAAAACCCGCCTGGACGTGTTCCTGTGTGATATGATCTAGGTAATCCTGCTCCGGCAGGGGGATTGGACTAGATGATCTTTTGAGGTCCCTTCCAATCCCTAACATTCTGTGATTCTGTAACTGTCTCACATCTTATTTTCCTAGGTTAAACAAATCAAACTCTTCTATTATATGCATCTCAGATAAGCTTTCCATTCCCCAGAGGCCTCTGCTCTGGTTAAGTCTGAATTAATTTTTCTTGAACATGGGTGATCATAATTCCCTACGATATCCTAGGTGGGATGCAACAGTGCAACAGTATTAATTTTCATATCTTCACTGGAAATATTTTATCTGATCCTAAGCCTTATGTATCCTAGGCACTACTTGCTTATTTCATAGCTGCATCATCACTCTGGTGACTCAAAAATGCCTTGTGACTCACTGACTTCCACACAGGAGTTTTGGATTATATTCTCTATTGTTAATTCTCATAAGAAACTGTTACTGTTAGTCCTTATGTGCATGACCCTGAATCTTGTACTATTTAGTATCTTCTAATTTTCTATACTTCAGTCATCGAGAATAAAAATTGTATAAATTCACAATGTATATACATATACATAAATGTATAAATTTCTCATGTATACACTGATCTTCCCCAATCTTATTTTATCAGCAAAACTCATTAAAAAAACCTCTCATTTTTATGCAAAGGCATGAAAATATTAAGTGATATTGGTTCCCAGATGAGGCCTTACCTTATTCTGCTCACATCCTCCTTTCAGCCCAGCACTTCTCACCTCAGTACACACTGTCATTATTGCCCCTTTAGCCAGTGCTGTATCTAAAAAGCTTCATATCTTTCTCCATTTTGTCCAGCTTGTCATGGCCCTGAGTGCACCTACAGGGCTCTGCAGCCTCTTCTCCCCACTCCTATGGGTTTGGCTGCCTGTGCTCAAGGCCGCCTCTGACCTGACAAAGCCATGTAACCTTGCATCAGGCAGTGGTGACACATTTGATATGTGAGAAAGAGCCTGGAGAAACCTTGTTGGTGCCTCCCTGCGTTTACAGAGTGTGTGCTGCCTTTAAGCTCAAGCCCTTGCCCTCAATCTCTGCCTGCGCTTTGCACGTCTGTGCCTCGCTTTGCACCTCCCTGATCCTGCCCCTGATTTACAGACTTGACTTCCTGGCTTGACCTCAGATCTGTCTCCTCACTAGGAACCTGTCTGGAGATCTGGACTCTTGGCTGATCCTGGTTGTCATCACCAGACCTGCTCTTCCTGTATTCGGGTACTGTGGGATCAAGCCCTGCTGGTGAGGCTGCTGCCCTGCCTACCTTGCTGTAGTCTTCATCTTCCAACTTGCCTTCCCTTTTGGAGCCGTCCCCTCTTGCTGCTTCTTGACACAGCTCCGCATTTTGCAGTATGAAATTATTTCCTGTGGTTCAGATGTGAAAAATGTTGTTGATTCGATAAGCCAGTAGGTTATCCTGGCATATCTTGCTTTTCTGCATCCCCAAACTATTAAAGTTTATAGCCCTGGTGTACAGTTAGAGAGATGTCAGTGTTGGCTCTGACTGGTGATTAGGCACCTGCATATGACAACAGTGCAGCTGAACTGAAACTAGGCTGAGTTCTTACAACGCCATCTCACATTAAAGACCATACAGTCTCAACAGCAGGAAAAGCTGATTCGAAGAAAAGGTCAGGTAAATAACATATGTTGGGTTTAATATTGTTGTAATATTGATATTTGGGGAAGTAGGGACCTCTACAACCAATCTGCTGTTGATCTTAATAATTCATGAGTCATGGAGATATTCTGCAGATACCTAAAAAGAGGAAAACATACTGGGACAGGCACTGAAACAGTACTAGTTTTTGTTTTCGAGACTAACAGCAACCAGAGAAGCTGCAAAGGCAAGAAAGGCTGAGACACAGAAAAAACCAGCACTGACAAGAGTGAATTTAACTCATCTTTGGATATGAATATAAAGGTTGTTAATATAGTTTTGAACATAAACTCAAAACTATAACCCATTTCAGCGCCAGTGATCACTGAATACATATCTGAGCGTGCTACCTAAGATCTGTACTACCTAAGACCTTCTTTACATAAAGCACCAGAGGATGCTGCCTTCAGGTCTCACTTTCAGTTTTCTACAATCCACTTCTGGGGTATTACCTCAAATGCATCTGTAGTGCTTGCAGCTCTCAGAGCCCTGGAAAGAATTTCTCCAGCTGGGGGAGTATGCAACTCATGGTAGTGTGGCTTTTATGCAGCAGCTGCCACTACGCTTGCCCTAATTCAACCAATAAATGTGTTTTTAAAATCAAACTGGCGTAGATGTAGTCAAATCCCTACCTATAAAACTGGCACTGAATTCTCCAAGTTACAGGCGTATACTTGGGGTGGTTTTACTTTTATTGTACTTAACAATTCACTAGCTTGTTCCTCTTGTATATATACACAATTCCTTGCAGTCAAAAGTTCTGCATGAAGGGAATTGCAAAAAGATAAGCATCCGGAAGAAATTAGCGACTGTAGTGCTTGTACGGAAACTTTATGGACTAAAGATTGGCAGTGAAAAAACTGTGCAGTGTCACAAACACTGTCTCCCTCTCTGTCCCTCACAGCTCACGATGTATACTTCCACAACAAAGCAAACAGATGACAACATGAAAACAATCAAGATGAACCTTGAACTTGGGTTTCCCAGTAAGAAGTGCAGAAGGCCACTACATCATCTCTTGGCAAGAGGGCTGCAGTATTTTCCATTGACTTATGAGTGACAAATGGCTGAGCCATATAAGAGCATTATTGTTGCCACGCTGTACTGGGGAAGCAGCTTCTAGAAGGCCGCGGAAGCAATGGGTGTCTGGTACCAGGAATACCAGCAGCAGAGCCCAGGCCATTCAGGGTGAAACCTCAAAAGTGAGCGGTCACTGCGAAAAGAGCGAACGAGTCTGCTCAGGGCGGGATGATGGTGAGAGAAACAAGCACGCTGTGTTGCCGCATCTAACAGGCTATTATATACAAAATGCCGCGTTCCCTGAATTTGGGTTTGGGCTAACAGACAAATTTACCAACAGAAAAGGCTGTGGTTTGGGAGCTACAACAGGCAATGTATCAAACTCAGCCTTGCGCATACTTACCCCTAGCCTTGCTCAAGGTTGACTTCAGCGAGTAAAGATGTGTTTGTATGCACACATACTGAACTGCTTATGTCAGGAAATACGTATAATTGCTTAAACTCTCTGTGAAATACAAAGAATGCTCAGTTTGAAGCGCTGTGTTATGAGATCTGTGAAGATGTGAGGGTGACCACACAAGTCAGAAAGGGGCTGCTAGCACAATCTTATTTCTGTGCCTTTGTGCAGACACGCTGTAAGTTCAGCCCAGCTCTAACAATCTGTTATGTACTTTTTCAGTAAGCCTACACGCAGGTTTGAAGCCTTGCTGTTCACTTCCTTCCATTATCAAAATCGGTTTTTATTGACTTTTTTAAAGTAATTTTTTTTCTTTAGGAAAACTATGCAATAGATTTTAATCAGCGTTTTATTTTAATGCAACGTTAATTTTTCCTTTATGCAGTAGGATGGATTTTTTCCTGCCTTATGTGCCTTGCGCTGACATACTGCTCCCAGACACAGCAGGAAAAAACGTATTACTTGGCTTATTTGCAATTCCAGTTTTCTGAACGCCTACCCAGAAAGCTCTTTTCCCCCGCACAGTACAGGTATTTTTATCTCTCTCCGATAACTTAGTAAATGTTTCGGCTTTAAATTGTTAGAAGTTTCCAGGAAGGCTCCGTGCACTCTTCGGATCCCCAGGGCCCGACCCCGGCGAGCGCAGGGTGCCGGTGGCCGGCGGCACCCCGGGGCCGGCCCTCACAGCGAGTGCCGCAGCCCTCAGGAGGGCACGTGCCTCGCGCGGCACCTCGTGCCAGTGGCGCCGAGAGGCAGGCGGGTGCTCTGCCGGCGCTACCGGCCCGCTCCCGAAACGCGGGCTCCGGCGGCCGACCGGTGCGCGCCCGACCGCGGTAAGCTCCGCGGGGAGCCTGGGGCAGCGCTGTCCCCTCCTAAGGCGGTAGCGCCCGGCTTTAACCCCCTGGGGCCCCACCGGCCCCTCTCGCTCTCGCGCCTCGCCTGCCTCCGGAGACGCTGCCCGGCGGGGCGGAGAGCGGCGGGGCGGGCAGGGGTGTGTCCTGCTCCCTGCCCGGGACACCGGGGTCTCCTCTCCTGTCTCGGGCGGCGGAGGCTCACTCGCCTGGCTGGCCCGGGGCGGGACGAGCCAGCAGCTCGGCTGCCCGGGAGCCATGGCACGGGAAAGCTTGCCGCTCCTCCTGCTCCTGGCGGCGCTCGGCAGCCGAGGCCAGACGCCACCGCCGCCGTCGCCAAGAGGTACAGGGGAGCAGGGAGCCCGTGCCTCACTCGCCCCGGCCGGGGCCGCGGAGGACGTAGAGGGGGAGGTGAACTTGCCACTGGCTCGGGAGTCCTTGTGCTGACGGGGGGTCGAGGGGACAGGGACCGAGCGTGACAAGTAACCCCCAGCCTGTGGAGCGGACTCGGCGGGGGAGCGCTGCCGGGGCACCACCGCCGGTGCAGCGGCCGGGCCGAGAGCTTCTGTGGCGCCGGGAGCGAGCCCGCATCGCCCTGAGAGCAGCGCTCCGTCGGGGCCGCGGGCTCCCGCCCCGCCGAGCCCCGCTGGCGCGCCCGCGTAACGCCCGCGCTGCCGCCGCCCCGCCCCGGGGCAGGGCCGCCCGGCTCGGCGGGCGCTGCTGGCGGGGAACCTGACTGGCGGGGAACCTGACTGGCGGGGAACCGGACGGGGAGCTGGTCTGCGCTCCCCGTTGCGTTCTGTCTCCCGCTCGCTCTTCCCCCTTGAGTCTCCCCCACACTCTTTTTTATTAAGAGGTAAAGTCACGGTTCAGAGCGTGGCAGATGAGCTGCGTTGTGACTGAACACGGAGGGGCAAATCGTACTTAATATAATTTAGAGACGACTGGACGACATGTCCTGGTCCCTGAAGCGTCACATAGTCTCTACAGGCTAATCTGTTGGCAACCCTCTCCCCGTGTTGCGCCCGTCTGTTGGCATCTGCATGATGAGGGGAAGCTTGGCGCGCTGTACTGAAACAAATGCGGGCTGCTCGGGCTGCTTTTACTTAAGGTGACAATTTGATGCACTTATCCAGTAACAAAGCTTTTCTCGTTGTTAAAAACTGACCACGACTGGAATCAGCATCAGTTGTATCCTACACGAATATTCATTCCGTGTCTTACACATACAATCATCTCCCATTATACAGCGTTTAGGTGTGTTGACACTAAAGGGTTTTTGTTTATTTTCTTTTTCAATTACTGTGATGTGGAAAGATCCAAAGGGTGATGTACAAATACGGGAGAAATAAACTTTATTAAATCTGTCAGCTCTCATAGGAAATCCTTAAAGCCATTCTTCAGCTGGCAGTATTCCTTCTGGTGCCTGCATTTGCTGCTCTTCACTTTTTTAGCCTTGCTAAAAAGAATCCAGTAAGGAGATACCATGGGTGTGTTAACATAAAACTAATTAAAGCTACTAGAATAACAGCTTGTCTTTGACCTTGATGTCGCACTATAGGCTGAACACTTTGGATTAGGAATTTTTAGGGTTTAGGGTTTACTTTGGAAAACATGGTGCACTATCATTTAGTGAAAGAAGTGTTTCAAGCAGCTGACTCCTTAATACTAATTTTACTGTGTGAGGATAAATGACAGTTGATAAAAACTCATCCAGAATTAAGCTGTGTTAGATGATGACTTATTCATAAACACTGAAGACTGAGATTTTAAAAGCAGAGTATTTAAGATATAGTATGCTATGCATTTTCCTCTTGCTTTTTCTTTTTCTTCTTTTTCCCCTGCCAGCCAATTCATTTTTCAACTAGAAAAATACTGATTTTGCATTTCTTTTATTCTCCCTCACTCACACACAGAGACAATTCTGGAGAATGTAATTTTCCTTTTGCAGTATCTTGGCTTTTTTAACCTCTGCAGTGAAGGGATATGATAATTATTTTCCTTTTAAATGAGAAGTGGGTGTGTTGGGTGTTCAACTGCTGTATTGTTAGTATTATGTTATAACTGAGTTCTGGTAATTCAGTGAGGAGCATTAGGACTCCTGATTAAATGTTAATAATGTGATGATGGGACCTTCTAGACCTCACAGTTGAATTCAGGTGCTGGTCTGCCAAATTTTTAAGCCATTTACTGTCTTCCAAATTTCTAACATCTGTTACAGCTGCTAGGAGGTGCTAGCACTATGTAGATATCACTGTGTTGTTCAGGCAATGAGGTAATGAACTCCTCTCTAATGCAAAAAGTTTGAAAAGCCTGACTTCACTGAAGTCCTGGGGGATTTTTAACATGTACAAGAATGTTACTAGACTCATAGTTTATGCTTTTAGACTTAGAACTTTTGTCTTTCCACTTAATAGTTATTTGGTAATAACCATAGTGCTGGATGCTAAGTACTGCCCTCTAATTGTTAGCACCAGTCGGATGTCTGCAGAGAAAGTTATGTAACAGAGCTGCAGTGCTTTGAAAAACAGTATTTGGGACATCACTGTGAATTCCCATGTTGTTTTTTAGAACAGAACAGTTCAAGAACATTTTGCACCTCAGAGATGAGAACACTCTGTAATTCTGTGGGTTTTTTTTGTTTGTTTGTTTTTGCTTAGGTTTTTTTTAAAATTATTTTTCAGTTCATAGAAGATTTACTGTGGTCAGAAACCTGGAGTTAATTTTAAGGGGTTTTTTTTTCAGTTACACGTTATTTGTTCTTCTGTTGTTTGAACACTAAGTAGTCATGTAGAATGTCTCATAAAATGGAAGAATCAGAACCAGAAGGGCATGTGCATTCTATACCAGTGTTTCTTAAAGGTATGCGTAGCTTGCAGTTAAGGCAAACTTACTGAAGTGCTATATAATGTTCCTTTTGAATCTTGAACCTTGGTTCATCCTCTTTCCTGTGGAATGTGAGAGAAACTAGTAGTAGTTTAGAAAGGAATAAAAAACTTGCTTTTGATCTTAAGAATTCATTCTTTTATTAAAAAGTCTAAGTATCTATCATGGGAGAGAACTGAAGCTATGTATCTGTGAAAGGTGAGAATATTAGGGACAGGGCTAAGGAACATACACTGCACAGTAACTTGATCTGTGTTGTCAGCTGCTGACATCAGTGGAGATAACTCATGGAGTGCAGGTGTTTCTTAGCATCTCACAAATAGGAAGTGTAAGTTGACTCCAAGAGCTGACATATATAGGATGCTTATAAAGTCAAAGGGAAATTTCTCACTTGAAAGAGAAATGAGGGGTGAACGTCAGCCTAGTGTTAGCAGAATATGACTGGTGCCAGTCTGTTAGGCAGTGGATGGCGGCAGGTTGGTCAATATTTTTAAGTCTGTCTGTAGGTGTAGTTTTTTAAAATGAGTTTTCAGAGTTTAGTTCAAAACTATTCTCTCTGTGTTATCTCATGGAAATGAGGAGTTATAAGATTCCTTCCCACATATGTACAGGTGTGCATATTGCACACAGTACTCTGAAAAGTCAAGAGAGATAATGGGACATAATTTTAATATTTCACATATTAAGATTGAAGAATGTGGCGTGGACTTAGGTTCTCTGTTTCTGGAGACAAAAAAACAGATGCTTTGTTAATGTAATCTGGTAAAGCAGAATCATAGAATCATAGAGTCATAGAATGGTTTGGGTTGGAAGGGACCTTAAAGATCATCTACTTCCAACCCCGCTGCCACGGGTGGGGACACCTTTCCACTAGACCAGGTTGCTCAGAGCCTGGTAAATTGTTGGTAAATTTGCATTCTGCTTTCCTGAGAGAACAAGGCTTAGGTGGTTGCTCTGTTTATTGGCTTGTTCTCACCTAAATAAATATTGAAGCTGTTGTCCAATATCAACCAAATTTGAAACTAATGTAGAAATCTTTAAGATGATAACTGAAAATCAATGGCTGTTTGGGAGAAAGAGCACCAAAGTACTTTCTCTGTGAGAGGAAAGGTAGAATTTAGCCATTATCTAATCCATTCAGTCTGGTTAGTCAACATATGTGGGGCTGTGGATTCAAGAATGTGAAAGAGAGTATGTTCATTGTGGAGGGTGGGGGTCTTACAATGTGTAAAATTCTGTGTACGTTTTTTATAAAAAGGAGTTCTTTAATCCGATTTCAAGATTTTATAACAGGTAATGAGCCTCGTTCACTGAAAGTGTACTGCAGTAAAGTGCATTCTATGTATACCCCTTTTACATTTATTCTGTGTGCTACTAGATGTTTTTGTAGATAAACTTTTGGTGATCTGGAAATCAGGATTTTTGTTTCTTTTTTATTATTATTTTTAAAATGTATGTATACAAGACAGATACTGATCAGTTCTAGAAACTCTCTTAGGGGTATTTAGATCAACAGGGATTAACCAGCCCCAGACTTCTAGGAGATGCTGCTCTCAAAAATATGTTGTGATCGCTCGTAACTTTTTACTTTAAAGTTGTTGTCTACATTATTTTCTTATAGTTTAATACCAGTTGAGAAAGTGAAAGCAGAGGGTATTAATATGTGTTTCAGGTTTAGCATGTGAGAAAGGAAAACATTAAAGGCCAACCTAAGGTATTAGAAATAGGTAGAATTGCCCAGACTGACTGGAGACATGAATTTGTGTGTGGTTTTTTGTGTACATGCTTTAACTTGAAATAACCACAGCCAAACTGGATGAGGTAGGTCTTGTACAAGAATGCGTGAATTTCTCCAGGCAACAAATAAAAACATAAGATGCACTTTATGTTTAAATCCCTTATTATTAATTTTTCCTCCTACAAGTTTTTTACAGGAATCTTTTCTTATTAGGCTTGAAATGCTAAAGTCAGAACAGTGGTTCTTTAACCTGTTCCAAAAATCTGCTTTAAAATAATTCAGCAAACAATCATTTTTAATTAGTTCAGGCTGGAGGAAGGAATCCACCCACACATGTTCTGATTTCTTATCCAGCTACTTGGATAAGACAGTTTTTGGAGATTATAGTATTTTGGAATAAGAGGCAGCATGAATTTCTGATGCAGGATTGCTTTTTTTTTTTCCCCTTTTTTTTCCCCTGAAGTCCAGACTCCTTATATTTGTAGGTCAGGAATGGTAAACGGACACAAATACATGCAAATGTGAACAAGCGTGTATACCTGATTGTCTACTTTTCTTTCCCAACTCTTTTCTTAGATAATAAGCCCTTAATTACTGGATATTTTTCTTCCTGAATGAGAGTTCTGTCTAGCATATCTGAGAGCTAGTGTGTCACACACTAACAACTCAGGCCACACTAACAATAATACAGACCAAGTCTTGCTTACAGATGTAAAATACAGAAAAATGTTACATTTGCTAAATTTTATATTGACTCCGTCCACGTCTTTGAAACAGGAAAGGGAATTCCTTGATGTTTGCCGATAAAGCTAGTTCATGAGCTGGCTCCTGCTGATGACTACCTGTTGTTCTCTTGTACAGGCTGCTGTAGTTGACAGCCAGTTCCTAGTTCCTGCTTTTCCACAGTTTTGATGGTCTTCTCAATCCAAAAATATAGATAAGAGAGGTACCAAAGAAAATGGCAATGATTTTTGGACCACTTCTGTACCACGGATAAGGCAGAGATTAGACCTTTCTTCTTTTTTTCTTTTTTCCCCTTAGGTTTTATTTTGATTAGAAAAATGCTAATATTTCCAGAAAAAGGAAATTGAATTTGTGTGATTTTTGTTCTGAGAAATAAAGATCTCTCAGGATTCTTGCAAAATGCAAATAGCTGTTACTACCCTCATTTTTTTCAGCAGTTCAGGTCTCCATTAGTTACACCTTAGCATCACAAGGATTTTCCTAGGGCACTGCTCCCTGCCAGATTCCTCTAGCAGACATTATCTTTGAATCAGACCTTGTAATAATGTTAGACTGTAAAGCAGCTGTAGCAGTATTATGCCAGGGAACTCTTGTGAAACCTCAGGAAGAATAATGAACATTCCTGCAGAGTGGATTATCCAAATAGCATTACAACACCTTGTTCTGTCCCAACTGTCATGTGAATCTACTACTTTCATAATTCATGGATTTAAGATGTAATAAAAAAGAAAAATACCAAAAAGTGAATGAAATAGGATTTTTAAAAATTGTTTTGGTAGCTATATTGATTTTTTTAATGGCAAATGACTATATCTTGTCATTCTTCACCTAGTCCAATGAATGGGGGCAGCCTTTGAGGTCAGTTAGAAAGCATCAGAAGAATTCTTCATCGGAAAAGTTTAGAAAATGGCTCTGAACATACCGTATATTTCCCACTGCTGTAAGAAAATGGAGCAAAGCTAGGGGTTGGCAATCACAAACTTAGAGGTGCAAGAGAAAGAAACGAGAAACACTGTTTTTCTGCACACTTCCTGTAAGAGTGAGAGTTGATTTTGGATTTAATTTGGTTTTCTATATATACACCAGCTCCTCAGATGAACCCTGAGAGTTTTAGATGCCACTTTCACTTGAGCTACCTTTAGGTTTTGATGGAAGATGCTGGGCATGGCAATGTATTCCTCTGTTTATGCTAGCTGCTCAACAGCCTGTAATCCTGTTCCACAGAAATATCTGGATAATCTCAATTATAGGGAAATGCATTATATATTAACTTCCCTGAAGTGTATCCTGCACTGGGAATGCAGAACTACAGCTATGCATTTGTTGCTGAATAATTTTTAGGCTGGGAGAAGGAATAAATAAATAGCATTACTTGTACATATTACTATGCTTCTAAATATGTATGATAAAATACTGTGTTGCCATAATAACTATGCCATGATAACTATTGCCATGATAACCTGTCTGCAATGGTAGGGAATATGAGTAGTCTGGATTCCTCTGAAAGCCAGAGAGCTCTATGAAACAAGAAGAAATCCATGCCTTTTAAAGAATGCAAAGTGACATAAATAAAACATACAGGGCTTTTGAATTTCATATTTGGAACCACCAGGAATAGAACATGTACGTTTGCGCAAATCCCAGAGCTGGTGATTTGAGTGTGATGAAGTTACACATCTGATTTAGTTGTGTGAGTATGTGTGAATTTGTTAACACTACCTGAAAAAATAAATTCCTTGTACCATTTCATCCCTGTGGATAATTTTTTAGTCACCTTTTATGACAACTGTGGAAAAACCCAAACTGTGAATATAAGAATTCCCATACACAGCACATGGCATAAAACAGAGTATGTTTCTCATTGGCTTTTGTTTTTAATATAATTGGAGAATGTTTTCTATTAATCATTCCTTTTCAAAGAAGAATGGACCCTCACACAAGAAAGGTTTTCTTTACCGTGGGAAAAAACCCTAGACATTTTATTGAAAAATATATTTGTAATATGCACACTGAATTCTTCTCTTAAGCAGTTGCTTTCCACAGCTGGGCACAGCCTTCTAAATTAGTTCCATTGTATTAAGGTTGTGTGTTGTGTGGGTTTAGGGTCTGTGTGAGTGTGCTTCTCCCTCCCGGTCGCTTTTGGTATACTTATATAGTAAATATGGCAAATATTTTCTAAATTCAGAGTAGGTGGGAAGCTTTTACATGCATGTTCTATAGTCATTGATTATGCATGCAACTCCAGTTTCCTCCCCCAGCTGCAGTTTTGACATGGAGAATAAGGTGGTCATTTGCCAGCAAAATTAATAGTAAAATGCTTATATCATCAACTTCATAGCTTGTTAACTAGAGGGGAAAATGCACCGAGCCTGCTTGCCATGTTGGTAGAAGTTATTTAAAAGTGACTTTGAAGATCATGGTTTAATTGCTGAAATAACTTTTGTGGCATAAAAAAGTGATGGGAAAAACAATAATAACAATAATAATAGTAATAAATAATAAATAATAATAATAATCAGCATCAAGAGCTTGAGCCAGTTCTTGGGGAAATTAGATACTGTCTGAGAAGAATGAAGTGGAACTCAGGTTGTTGCACTGAGTCATTTGTGTAGTCATTGAAGATACACCTTATCCTTTGGTCAGTAATGTTACTCTCATTATTTCTCCTCTGGCTGTCCTTCTTAAGTGGTAATACCTAAAGGGATCAATGGATGCATCTGTGTTCTCCTGTATTAGTGCTTCATGATACTAACACATCTGTGGCTGTTTGTACAGTACTTTGTTTCTACTTACAATATCTATTTGTCCCAAAATATCTAATGAAAATTTCTGGGGTTCAGAGGTTGTGACGGTTTCTTATGCAACTACTTATTTTGCTGATCTGCTTTTTGCTTTCACCCGCTGTCTTTCATCTTGATTAACTCCCATAATATAACTCAAAATAGTAAAATTGCATGTATGCCACTAGTAAGAGAGAGATCAGTGCTTGGTTTAGTATGTTACTTTGGACAGAGAGTAAAACTGTGTGTATAGTTTTTTTGCACAGTGTTTCTATGGTTTTCATTATCTATACAAAATCTGGTTTTTATTTTAGCCATTTGTGGCTTTTAATTTGAACACATGGCTTACTGATACATGTACAGTTTGACAGTGCTCATCTTAAAAACATTGCTTGAGGAACATAAGGGCTTTTTGAGGTGAAAAGTTCGGGAGAGAAGGCTATTTATGTCTGTCTGTAAAAATGAAAACAAAAATAGTTAGATATTCTGTGACATGACTGCTAATAAAGCAAGCTTTTTGCTTCAGGAATTAACCTTTGCTGATGTTAAGCCTTGTCTTCGTATTCTAGGCTCTTTAGGATTAAAATAGAAGTGCCATATATACAGAAGGTGACATGGTGCTGGATCATGTGTATAAACTAGTTCAAGAGGAAAATTATGGTGATGAGCAAACTTATGAGAGATATACAGTAATTTCTGATCGTGTTTAGCATTATAGAAGACACAGACAATTAATGCCCTCAGGGTTTTGATCTAAACAGCAGGTACAGGGGGACAGAAACGCTGATTTATTAAGTTATCAACTCTGGGTATAGGATTTGTTGTTGGCATGAAAATGTTTGTGGAATCAGCCTAGATATAGATTGATTAAGGCTGATGAGTTGTATCAGCTCAGAAGCTCTAGGGGAAATAGGTATCTGAATTTGATATTTATGGAGGGATGTAAAGAAAAGAACTTGGTGTGAAAGTGCCGATAATGACATTATATAACCAATTGTTAAATAGGTTATATGAAAAGCCTCGTTAGAGGGGAAATGGGAGCTGGCAAATATGATGCTAATATTTAAAAAGGTCTCACACAGTGATCTTGTAACTAATAGTTTTAGGGCTGAACACATTTGTAGACATGATAAAGAACAGAATTAGTAAATACATGGATAAATATGTTGTGCTAGAAAGAGCCAAAGTGGCTTTTGTATATTATATGGATAAGCCTTCAAAGAATTTGTATTAGACATATTAATAAAGGCTATTATAGTAGACATGGGTTTTCAAAAGAGCATTTGAGAATATGCCTGAGTATCTTAAACTATGATATCACAGAAAAAAAGGAAAGAACTCAATTTATGGAGGAATTCACAAAGGTTTTGACAAGGTATATGCCTGGCTGGGATGGAATTAGGCTTAAATTGAATTGACCGATATGAACATTGGAAGTTCTTCAGTAATTTGTTGTAATACTAGTAGTGGTCTGCAGAGCCTCTTTCCTTCAATTAACATGAGAAAATGCAACATTCAGTCAAACAGCGTGGAGCCAGTTTCTTATGGCTCAGTTATTAAAGATTCAGTAAGTAGCAAGTGTTCTGCCTTATCTAACTGTAAGCTGCTACGCGTCCTCAGGAATTCCAGTTCTACAGATGATCATTTATAGACCATCACTTTCCAAGCGAATCTCTCCATCTCTGTGGAAGATGGGGTAATTTGTAGGCAGTCTGCTTCAAAAATGGTGAAATCTGTTGTAGCTCGAATGTAGACACTGCTTTTAATCTTCTGCCTCAGTCCTGTGCATTTGTGAAACAAACCAGTTGCACATTTCTCATGCAAGAAATTCTCATTGTCTCACTTTTCCTTCATTTTAGTTGGAAATATTTCCATAGGAAGACTTATGCCTGGAAATGTGAAGAATCACAGCACAGAAAATTCTGCTGCACAGGCAGTTTGAATAAGTTAGGAAAAGTAAGGCTTAAGCAGTTTTGATATAAGTTGTTGCCCTAGCTTGTTGATAAATGCAAAGTGAAAACAACCCCTACTATAACATGCATAATGTGGACTTTAACTACTACCTCTCTTCCTCTGTTATTACCAGCCTTTATTTATGTTTATATTTTGCTGTAATGACAACAAAAAGTTTTCTTCACAGTAACCATTGCATGGGCTATCACTTTTGTGCAAAAAAGCCGAGTGGCTGAGTAGCGTGTGCCTAAGATTACTTGGCAGACCCCCAGGGTCAGATGTGACTGGAGGACCATTTATGCTGCTCAGGTGACTGACTTTGAACATGGTGTGTGAAGGGCACTGTTTTAGACTCTTCTTGTCCCATGGAATAGAGTTCTTTCTAGGAATTAGAAGGAATTTTGCCTGCACGGAATGAAAATAAATATTTCAAATTGATTGAAAATCCATTGATGAATTAATCCATTAATTGATCTAAGTACCTCTGTAATATAACATTTAGTTTCAAAGACAGTCTAGAATGAAATGAAATTACGCTGCTCAATCTGTTTCATAAACTTGAGTAATTATTAAATTTCGTGTTAAAAAGCCATTATATTTTGCATAGCAGACCTTTAAATCACTTCTGGAATTAGTTTAAAAATGTAGCATCTGTCTACAGTATGACAGTTCCTGTACAATTATTTTCTAGAAGTGAAACAGAACTTACATATTCCCTGCTAAACCAAATCCACAGAGAGTCCAAGGAAATAATTTTCTGTCATTCACTACCTGGTTTTCCTTTATGGCTGTTAGTTGAAATATCTGAGTAAAATACCTAATAGCATGTGATGTGTACTCATTTTAGTGTGAAAGTTAGTTTGTTTGAAGTTACAGTGAAATTCCTATTGACTTCCTCGAGGCAAGAATTTCATTCCCAGTCCTTATAAAGGGAGCATACAACCCAGAACATAATATTTTGTTCTGTCTTAATGTTCTGCTGAACATATGCGTAAGTCGTTTATTTCTACAACGACTGGAAGAATAAGAGGAGCCAGAGCTGTCAGAATGAATAGTTAAACTGAAGTATTAGCTGTAGTTGAAATCTAGAGAGCGAGTTGCTACAGAGAGCTATTAAGAAGCATTTAGTGTTGTTTCCTGTTTAAATGAGGCTTCGTTTCTATCTTTGTATGGGCTCCCTTGACTTTATAGCAGTACCTAAACAGTGAACAAAACCAATTAGCTTTTAAGATAAACTAATTGTGGAAATGGCATGCAAGGGGAAGTTCTTTAAAATGACACATACAGATCCATAGTAATCTCTTCTGTTAGGAATTAAACTTTTCTGTGTCCAAGCTGAGATGTTTTCACTGTATCAGCTGGGCTGAAGAAACATCTGTTCTAAATCTGTGAGTGTCAAAATATTGATTGGCATGTCATCAGACGGTACTTCTAGAATCCCACTCTTCTGTTTCATGAACATTAAACACTCCTACACATGCACTTATGAGTTTATGTGTGTTTTATGAAAAACTTGACCAGTTGTAATTTCAAATAGGTATATAATTCTTTATGTACAAATAATTTTTGTAATTTTTACCACTGCAAAGAAACTTGAGCAGGGGATTCAGCCTTTATTGGATAAAGTGTCTTAAGAAGTAAGCTCAAGGTTTTAGAGGCGTATTCTACAAGAATTTAGATTCAATTTTATTAGCAAAGCTTATTGTATCTGCCACCTTATTTTAGGTTTTAAGGTGGATTTAATGTGTACGAGTATATTTAGGCTTATTGAACGTAAAGAGATTTTAAGATATGTTGTGTCTCGGCCTTAGTTTCCACTGGGAAATATAATTAGCATGAAAGAAAAAGTGTATTTGTTTTAAATAATTTACTTTTTTTTTTTTAAATTAGCAAACACATGCAAGCTGTTTTCTTCCTGAATATCTTTGCAGCTCTGTTCTAAAACAAACCTTGAAATTTTAACTCTGGTTATTGTTAGTGGATGTTATATCTTACTAAGATCTTCTTGCATGTTCTTAACTCAATTTTTGTCCCCAGTATGCTGTACTATACAATGGAGGACTTTGGCTTCATCACAATGTATGTCACTCTACCTAAGATGCAACATATATAATGTTTAGAATTACTGCATATTACTAAGCGGCATTAAAATTCCAAATTAATTAATTATCTAGGACTTTCAGATTTTGGGAACAGTTTTGAGTGAATCTGTATTTTTAATATTAGACTATGGATATAGACCTGAGTTACAGACCATGTAGTTTAAAGCAGACAGATTGTTTGCTAGATCTGGCCTAGCTGTGGCAATATAGACTGATTTAATGGAAGGAGAAAGAAATAAGGAAATTGTAGCTACTCTGATGCACTTTGCTTTTTTAAATAGTATTTTTAAGAACATTCTAGACTAGAGACAGGTCATATTTCCCACCCTTGTAAGAAGCCTTTTGTATTCCAGTATTATTATTATTCTTCCATCCCCTTTCTCTCTATGGCATGTCTCTGCATAACTTCCATTAAATGGAAATTGCTTGTGTCTATCTAGAACAGATGTGTACTTGGAAGGTGAGCAAAGCTGTTCTTTCCGTATTCATAAATGAAGCTTGTACACTGCTATTTAGATAAGTGCATTGTGCTTTTGATATAGTGGATGTATAATGGAACGCTGAATTAATATTATTATTCTGCTAACATTATTAAATCTAGTAGGTTCATGACTTCTGCCCACAGAAGAACTTATCCTTGGATCTGACGGTTTACTTAGCACAAGACCGGAAAGGAAAAGATGAGCTGCACACACCTTGAATAGTTTGTTCGTGGTTCAGTCTTCAGCCTGATAAAAAAGGCTCAAGGGTATTATTTCAGTAGGCCCAGGAACAGCAGTAGTGTTCCTCTCGGAAATACGTTGTTGTCTGAGAATAACATCCATTTGTGTGCCAGCCTTTGTCTTCCTCAGAAAAAGTGACAGTTTTTATGTTTTTTTTTGCGAAGGAAGAGGCATTGTCCAGAATGTACGTTTGAAAAATAGCAACGTTTCTGAAGACAGGTGCTCTCTGGTCTATTGTTGTGTTCAATTATTTGAAATGTGTGATGTGGGATTATTCATTTTCTTTAAGATCTGTAACTGATCTGCTTGAATCATACTGACCCAAACAGAGAGAGGCTGGGGTCAGGTTTCCTTTCCTATTCCAGCACAATATTCCAGGAAACTCTTCTGGCTGATGCTTTTTAAGCAATGCATTCCATCATGCACAGATATGTATATTTCAGATATATCCTGTTATTGCAGTCTTTGTGAATATGGATGATTAGACACATCCCCCCCTGCCCCGGCCTGTATAGCAACATGGCAAGTATGTGTTTTTAAAATGTAATATTTGTATTAAGACAGTCTTCAGTGGTGTGGAGAGGATGGTGAAGCTGGCTGTAGAAAGCGATGTCTAAATAGGTAGAGCTAATGTCCTTTCCTTAAGACTGCTACACTTTCAATGTTCTTACTCTGCAAGTGCTTACATGCTCAGTAGGGGATTTTTGAAAAATATCCAGTTATTGTTATTAGCAGAATGCTTTGTGTTTGCAGTCAGACCCTAGAAGGACAAGTAATGCATGAAGGATGTAGAAGTTTAGTGACCTTCTAAATCAGGTCGTGGTATATTTTTTTTGTCTTTTCTAATAAACTCTTGGAAACTTGATATTTGAGCAACATAAATAGGAAGTTATAAATTTAAATGAAGGTTAAAAAATAATGTCCTACATTTGCATCTGGATTGTGTTACCAGTCTTAAGATGCTACCCAGAGCAACAGTATGCAGCATGGGAAATCTGATAACGTTGTGAATCTTTCAACCTTATGCATTCTAATCTGAGTGTGGTTTCCTGTAGTATTGCTGATACGGCCAGATAAAACAAGCTTGGATCCAAAATCAACCTCTGTTATAAATGGATGCTTTCTGTTATCCCTGTTTGTCCTGTAATCTGTGATTAACTGTTTGCTATCACAAAGGGAAAAACATTATTGTATTCAGTTTTGTGTGTAGACTCACTTCCAAATGATGAGCAATTGTGGTTTACATGACTGTTTCGTTCAAGTGCAGTTAAGTATTATTTTATGCTACATTTAAGTGTAGAGATACTTTTATTCAAAGCAGCATCTTCAGGCTAACTAACTGCTTTCATGTTTCTTCAATGGCAGTAAAACTTTTCACCATGATGATGAAATTACTGTGATTTGTCTTCCTCAAAGTAAGCATTTTTTTTTCATTTAGTTGAAATGATGTACAATAGATTACATTGTCTGTAGAATCGAACTCTTAACAGCAAAATTTGATATGAACAAATAAAATTATTTATTTTGCTGTCTCTGAGTGCTGAATAGAATTTGTGAATAAAAATAACAAGGTCTGGTCTCTTCCCTTTTTTCTGCCTGGGCAGACTTCCATCGGAAGTTTAGAAGGGAATTCTAAAATGAACATTTCATTATTACACTGAGAGAGTTTCGGTGTCTTTCTGCTCTAAAATATGTGGTGTTACACAATAGCCACCCATCTCACTTAAGGATTTTCATATTTGTAAAGAATCAGGAAAGTTTTGAGAGGAATGCTGCTCTCTGTTATGCTTTAAGTGTCTTAACATTATTTCTCTCTCAATGAGGCATTTCAGAAGCATAATCAAAAAAAGAAAGCTGCCACAGAAACCCAAGCCACTGAGACATAAAGTGCTGGGGGAAGTATCTATACCAGTTAACATTAGACATGTAGCTTGATTAGGGAGATATTCTTTCTATCAATCATTTATATAGTTATTTTGTTTCATACAGCACTTCAGAGTACAAGTCTGAAGTACTTTGATTTGTCTTCTGAAGGAGAATTGCTCTTATCTAAAGAGAGAGATTAACTGCCCCCAATTTAGGCACTTTACTTTCTTGTCTGATACCCTGATACTGTTAGAAAACAGGGCAGGTGATGAGGAAAAAACTAATAAAAGTGAATAGTGGATTATATAATTAGTAATGGAGACCAATACTGTATAGATAGAAGGGCAAAGAAAGAATAGCAATGAGAAAAATATTGGTGAAATTACAACATACCTCTCATGTTGAAAGACTAGACTAGGCTAGACTCCATGGCTGAAAACTTATGCTTCCTTTTGTTCTCTGGACCAAATTAATATTCAATAATTCATAGGAAAACATGTCGAGTAAGAAAAGTAAAAATACCTACTCCCTCCCTCTCCTTCTCAACTAGTTTGAAATTTGGGCCCGTGTCCTAGGAGGTGGAAAACATGGATTTAAATCCTTCTAGGCAAATATGGATAAATTCTCTGTACTGAAGCTATTCAGTTTGTTTCAGCAATGTATTTCTGAAGCCTTATTAGATGTGGAAGAGTGACAAAATTCACAAATCAAATACCACTTAGTGGAGGTGACAGTAAATGAAGTCCTAGAAAGTGAGCAATACTTGCAGTATTGCTAAGACTGAAGCTGAAATAACCAGGACTGAAACAAGCCAGAAGCTGAGACCTACTTTTTTAAACTCAAATACTGCTTTTCTTTAGCACTGTCATTTTAGAGTACGACAGGATGGCCATATTTTGTCTATATCTTGCTACAAGTACTGCAGGCAAACAAAAGTTTGTATGACATACAAAGTGATACAACTGAAGTTTTCAGTGGTAAAACTGGTAATAGAAACCAACTACCAAAGTCTTCTGTGGCCACTTTATTACACAGCTATATTCACTGAGAGTTAGAGTGTCGTGGTTTTGATTTGCTTTATAGCTCAGCTTTTCTGTCAAGAAATTGCATCAGTAAAATATTACTTGCAGCTGTGATATTAAAGATTGCCATTATGAAAGGAGGGGGAAGCATATTTCTAGCTCTCATTTTGAAATGCATGTAGGTTGAATTCAGGAAATAAGTATGATTGAGAGTTTTTTTGTAAAACCAAGGGGAGATAAGAGAAGGAAACCCTCGTTCTTCTCATAGTGGAACAGTGTCAAGATGATAGTTTTTATTCTGCAATAATTTAATCTCATCTGATCTGGATAATGCAAAGAATTCTGCGTGCACATAAAGAAACTGAGGTCTGTAAAATATTCCATACGCTATAGGGTTACAGTGTCAAGGAAGAGAGGATGAGAACATGGAAGCTTTGATATAGTGAGAATCACGTGCCTAGGAACTGAGGATGGCAGAAAGACTTTCAAAAGTTTCTGTGGGAAGTTTATTGATTCATTTTTTTCCAAGTACTTTAATTTCCATCTTTCTGAAAAATAAATTAGCCCAAGAAATTAGAATCGTATCTGGAACTCGGCTTCTATATTTATAAGGCAAAGATAGTATGTAATGCCAAGTGATGATGTCTTGAAATTCATTGAGATTCTGTCACAGTTTAAAGCTGGGCCGGCTATTAACCAGGTGGCAGATGCTCTCTGTTAACCCTCTCCCCCCCACCAAGGGAAAGGGAAAAGGGAGAGAGACTTATGGGTTGGAAAGTTAAAACAGTTTTAATAAACTATAATAATGAAAAAGAGTATAATAACAATAATAATAGAAATAATCAAATATATACAAATATATACAAAACCAAGACTGAGAGCTTGGAAATCCTCCTCAGGCAGAGTTGCTCCCCCCAGCATGGGCAGAGGGGAAAATGCAGTAGCTCCCCTGCCATCACACCTGCAGGCTTTTAACTGCAGAAGTGGCAAAGCTGGTACCAATCAGTGGGAGACAGGAGGGCCCCTCCCTCCTGGGCCCCACCTCCAGGAGGCAGTGGGTTAGTGATAAATAGGAAAGTGAGAATGACATGTATGGGATGGAATACCTCATTGGTCAATCTTGGGTCACCTGCCCTGTCTGCTCCTCCCTGCAGGTGCGACCCCCCTTCAGCTCTTCACTCCTAAGCAGTGAGGAATTTAGCAGTGACCTTGGTTTCTCTAAGACTAATTGGTCTGGTTTGGGCCAAACCAGGACATTCCACCCCTTATTCCATACCATTCATGTCATACTCAGATCACCACTACCTTTTCGTTTTCAAATATATATATACATATCACTAGTTAATGATTCATCTCTATACAAAAAGTTCATTAAGTTCATTTGGTTCAGGATTGTGGGTTTCCATCTGGCTAGCAATCTCTCAGCAGTCTCTCTGGCTAGCAGTCTCTCTTTTGTCATGGTTCGTGCCCACGGGTTGCAGGTTAAAGATGTCAGACTCGAGGAGGTTACTGGACGCCACTTGATGAAGCTCTGGTCTCATCACCACTGTCTTAACCTGAAAGACACTTATGCAGCAACAACATACAGTTCAGACTTAAGTAGTCTCACCCAGAATCAGATCACCTTCAGGGACACATCGGACTTCACCATCTTGCAACATCACCCACCAAGTACATCCAGGTCCCTGAGCAAAAGCAATCCCATGAATGGGTTTACCTTTGCCCGTTGCAGGAAGAACCCAGCCAGTTTTTCCCAATAGATTCCTTTCATGCACCACAGGGACTTTATCTCCTTCTACTGTATGTAGAAGGTCTGACTGAGCAGGGCCAGCTCAATTGATAGATCCCCTGGTGTTAACTAACCAGGTAGCTTGTGCCAAATGCTTATCCCAGTTTTTAAAGGTTCCACCCCCCATTGCTTTCAGGGTAGTTTTTAACAGCCCATTATACCGTTCAATTTTCCCAGAGGCTGGTGCATGATAGGGGATGTGATATACCCATTCGATGCCATGCTCTTTGGCCCAGTTGTCTATGAGACTGTTTTTGAAATGAGTCCCGTTGTCCGACTCAATTCTCTCTGGCGTGCCGTGTCGCCACAAGATTTGCTTTTCGAGGCCCAGAATAGTGTTCCGGGCAGTGGCATGGGGCACAGCGTATGTTTCCAACCATCCAGTGGTCGCCTCCACCATGGTAAGCACATAACGTTTACCCTGGCAGGTTTGAGGGAGTGTGATATAGTCAATTTGCCAGGCCTCCCCATATTTATATTTCAACCACCGCCCCCCATACCACAAAGGTTTTAACTGTTTGGCTTGCTTAATTGCGGCGCATGTTTCACAATCATGGATAACCTGTGCAATAGAGTCCATGGTTAAGTCCACCCCTCGGTCACGAGCCCATCTGTATGTTGCATCTCTTCCTTGATGACCTGAAGTGTTATGAGCCCACCGAGCTAAAAATAGTTCACCTTTATGTTCCCAGTCCAAATCTATTTGGAACACTTTAGCAGCCTGATCCGCTTGTTGGTTGTTTCGATGTTCCTCAGTTGCCCGACTTTTAGGTACGTGAGCATCTACATGACGTACCTTCACGACTAGTTTCTCTAGCCGAGTAGCAATATCTTGCCACAGTTCAGCAGCCCAAATAGGTTTACCTTTACACTGCCAGTTGCTTCGCTTCCACTGCTTTAACCACCCCGACAAGGCATTTGCCACCATCCATGAGTCAGTATAAAGATATAGCCTTGGCCACTTTTCTCGTTTAGCAATGTCTAGAGCCAGCTGGATGGCTTTTACCTCTGCAAATTGACTTGATTCACCTTGTCCTTCTGTGGCTTCTGTGACTCGTCGTATGGGACTCCATACAGCAGCTTTCCACTTCCGATGCTTTCCTACAAGACGGCAGGATCCATCGGTGAACAGGGCATACTGCTTCTCATCCTCTGGTAGTTCGTTATATGGTGGGGCTTCTTCAGCACGTGTCACCTCCTTTTCTGGTGGCATTCCGAAGTCTTTGCCTTCTGGCCAGTCCATGATCACTTCTAAGATTCCTGGGCGATTAGGGTTTCCTATTCGAGCCCTCTGTGTAATTAATGCAATCCATTTACTCCATGTAGCATCAGTTGCATGATGGGTAATGGGAACCTTACCCTTGAACATCCAGCCTAGTACTGGTAATCGAGGTGCTAGGAGAAGTTGTGCTTCAGTACCAATTACCTCTGAAGCAGCTCTAACTCCTTCATATGCTGCCAGTATCTCTTTTTCAGTTGGAGTGTAATTGGACTCGGAGCCCTTGTATCCTCGACTCCAAAATCCTAGGGGTTGACCTTGAGTCTCCCCTGGTACTTTCTGCCAGAGGCTCCAGGTAGGACCATTGTCCCCAGCTGAGGTGTAGAGCACATTTTTAACATCTTGTCCCGTACGGACTGGTCCAAGGGCTACTGCATGCACAATCTCTTGTTTAATCTGTTCAAAAGCCTGTTGTTGTTCAGGGCCCCACTGAAAATCATTCTTCTTTCTGGTCACCTGATAAAGAGGGCGTACAATCTGGCTGTAATCTGGAATATGCATTCTCCAGAAACCCACAACACCTAAGAAGGCTTGTGTTTCCTTTTTGTTAGTTGGTGTGGACATAGCTGTTATTTTGTTGATCACCTCTATCGGGATCTGGCGACGCCCATCTTGCCATTTAATCCCTAAAAACTGGATCTCCCGGGCAGGTCCCTTGACCTTGCCTCTTTTTATGGCAAAACCAGCTTTCAGAAGAATTTGGATTATTTTCTCCCTTTGTCAAAAACTTCTGCTGCTGTATCACCCCACACAATGATGTCATCAATGTATTGCAAATGTTCTGGAGCTCCACCCTTTTCTAGTGCAGTCTGGATCAGTCCATGGCAAATAGTAGGACTGTGTTTCCACCCCTGGGGCAGTCGATTCCAGGTGTACTGGATACCTCTCCAGGTAAAAGCAAACTGTGGCCTGCACTTTGGTGCCAAAGGAATAGAGAAAAATGCATTAGCAATGTCTAGGGTGGCATACCACTTGGCTGCCTTTGACTCCAGTTCGTATTGAAGTTCTAGCATGTCTGGCACAGCAGCACTCAGCGGTGGCGTAACTTCATTTAGGCCACGACAGTCCACAGTTAATCTCCATTCTCCATCAGACTTTCGCACTGGCCATATAGGACTATTAAAGGGTGAGCGAGTCTTGCCAATCACTCCTTGATTTTCTAATTGTCTAATCAGTTTATGAATGGGGATCAGGGAGTCTCGATTGGTACGATATTGTCGTCGGTGCACCGTGGCAGTAGCAATTGGCACCTGTTGTTCTTCAACCTTCAGCAACCCCACAACAGAAGGATCTTCTGAGAGGCCAGGCAAGGTAAACAGCTGTTTAGTGTCCTCAGTCTCTACAGCTGCTATACCAAAGGCCCATCTGTACCCTTTTGGGTCCTTAAAATACCCTCTCTTGAGGTAGTCTATGCCAAGGATGCACGGAGCATCTGGGCCAGTCACAATGGGGTGCTTTTTCCATTCATTTTTAGTTAGGCTCACTTCGGCCTCCAATACAGATAACTCTTGAGATCCTCCTGTTACTCCTGAAATACTGATAGATTCTGCCCCTTTATGATCCGATGGCATTAGGGTGCACTGTGCACCAGTGTCTACCAAGGCTCGATACCTTTGTGGTTTTGATGTGCCAGGCCATCGAATCCACACAGTCCAATGAACTCGGTTGTCCCTCTCCTCCACCTGGCTGGAGGCAGGGCCCCCCTAATTAAGAAATGGATTCGTGCTGCTCACAGGGACTGGACCTTCATTTCTCCTATTCACACTTGGGAAAAAGTGATTTGAGGCCCATCTACCCTGACTGGGGTCCTGCTCACTGGTAACTGGAGCAGCCATCCTCCTAGAAAAATTCTCTCTGGTATTTCTTTTAGCTTGCAACTCACGTACTCGTGCCTGTAGGGTACTGGTAGGTTGTCCATGCCATCTGTTCATGTCCTCCCCGTAACCACGCAGGGCAAACCACAGGATACCTCGTGATGTGTTCTGTTTCCTTTGAGCTGGTCCTGTAGGAGAGCGTTTGCTCCTAACAGCTGCAAAGCGCGCCTGTGTAGGTAGAGAGTCAAGTTTATTCTCGATCCTGGACAGTTTGTCTGACAGTTGCTTAAATGAGTCCTTGTTTTCCTTAGTCAGTTTTTCCACAGACGAGATGCGTGCCTGCAGTGGGGAAGAAATACTATCTTCATACTGTCGCATACAGTTAGCCATTTCGCCCACAGTAGAACGTGCCATAGCATCTTCTCCCCATACTAATATTGACAATGTATGGGTATATGTCGGTGGAGCATTCTTCACAACCTTCTGGAACATGGATCGGTTGCATTCCACTTCATCAGGATCTACAACTTCCCGTGGGTGTCTATAAATGATCTCTTGCACAGCAAGTTCTCTAAGGTAGTTAATACCTTTTTCTATAGTGGTCCATTTGCTTAGGTGGCTCATAACATCATCTTTATAGGGATACCTGCTCTTTACAGCTGACAAGAGTCGCCTCCAGAGACTGGTAGTGTTTGACTTTCTTGCGAGCGCCTTATCAATACCACCATCTCTGGACAGGGATCCCAACTGTCTGGCTTCTCTGCCATCTAATTGCATGCTGTCTGCCCCATTATCCCAGCATCAGAGCAGCCAGGTAATAATAGGTTCACCGTCATAACGGCTGAAGTCTTTCCTTATATTTCTCAGGTCCTTCAGGGATAAGGAGTGGTAGGTTATCTCTACGTCCGAGTCCTCCTCTTGTGATAGTTCTGCTTTAGAAGGACCTTTCTTCTGTGATGGGTCTGCTTTAAAAGGACAATTGAGGAAACCCCCCTCTGTGTCAGGCCCTAACTCTGCCTGAGAAGGGCCCTCACCTGGGTCATATGATGGCTCTGCCTTAGAAGGCTCTGAGTCATCATCCTTCTCTTCATGAGCTGATTTCTTTCAGTATTTCTTCCTGGTTACAGGAGCAATTGGTACAGATTCGATAGATGCTGGGGTCTGAGTAGATGCAGTGGCTGTCATGGGAGTGCTGAGAGTCTGAGTAGCTGCAGTGGCCATCTTGGGGGGTGTAGCAGCTGTGGTGCAGGCTGCCAAGGTTTCAGTGGATTTAGTGGCTATAGCGGCAGCACACGCTGTAGGATCTGAGGTGGCTGCACAACACCTACAACTGTCCCTGCACCGATATTTAATCTTATCCCACATCAGAAACACATTCAGGACAACCAAAAATAAAAACATGCCACCTAGACAGCACCATCCTAATTTCGCAAAATCTAGTGGAATCAGTTTGGCAGAAAAGGAGAAGGTACTATTTCCCAAAGTAAAACTGGAAGTGTAATCATTAACAGAATCAGCTAAAGGACTCCTGGAGCGTGCAGATGAAGTCGCTGCTACTGATTCGCGATTAAAGCTGCCCATCATTGTGTCATAGAGATAAGAGATCGGAATATTAACTGCCCAGTTTATCACAGCATAAATCAGTATCAAACCCCATACCAAAACAATACATTTCGACCAGCGCCCACTGCTAAACTGCATGTAAACATTCATAAGAAGCAAGCAATAACACAGTGCCCACGTCAGGTAAGGCATCATTGCAATACTCAACTGTGAAAGAAACTCTATAAAAAGTCGAGATAACACAGCATTCAAAAATGACATCACCATCTTCACTATCTGTTTTAATTTTCCAACCCCTCGTAAATCTCAAAGGAAGAAATCTGATATTCTCTCAGCTGAGCTCTCTGGGTTTCCTCCCACCAGAGCCAGGATTCAACTTATCAGAGCAACCTGTTGGAGCTTCTCTCGAGCCCCACGTTGGGCACCAATAAATCTGTCACGGTTTAAAGCTGGGCCAGCTATTAACCAGGTGGCAGATGCTCTCTGTTAACCCTCTCCCCTCCCCACCCTAAGGGAAAGGGAAAAGGGAGAGAGAGACTTACGGGTTGGAAAGTTAAAACAGTTTTAATAAACTATAATAATGAAAAAGAGTATAATAACAATAATAATAGAAATAATCAAATATATACAAATATATACAAAACCAAGACTGAGAGCTTGGAAATCCTCCTCAGGCAGAGTTGCTCCCCCCAGCACGGGCAGAGGGGAAAATGCAGTAGCTCCCCCCAGCACAGGCAGAGGGGAAAATGCAGTAGCTCCCTGCCATCACACCTGCAGGCTTTTAACTGGAAACTGGCAAAGCTGGTACCAGTCAGTGGGAGACAGGAGGGCCCCTCCCTCCTGGGCCCCACCTCCAGGAGGCAGTGGGTTAGAGATAAATAGGAAAGTGAGAATGACGTGTGTGGGATGGAATACTTCGTTGGTCAATCTTGGGTCACCTGCCCTGTCTGATCCTCCCTGCAGGTGCGACCCCCCTTCAGCTCTTCACTCCTAAGCAGTGAGGAATTTAGCAGTGACCTTGGTTTCTCTAAGACTAATTGGTCTGGTTTGGGCCAAACCAGGACAGATTCTCTGTATTATTATTACTAGACCAGCCTTAAGGCATCCAAATTTACAGGAACTGAGATATAAACTGACTCTACTAGAACACATGTTACCAGTATACAACTTTTCATGACTATTCCTGTATTTTTTTTCCTCCTCTCCCAGCGGAATCTTTTCTTAATAATATTTGGGGGGGCAGGGAGGGTGTTTAAGATCTAATAAGTGCATTGTAAAGACTGTGATTTTTAGCAAGGGATAGGTTGCCACACGTGTCATGATGCTTTCTGAGGAAAAGTGGGTAAGTGTTCAGTTCTTTTCTCAAATCTCCAAGGGCACAGGATATGATCAGAATTTTTGGAAACCTGATTTTATGTTGTAAAACAGAAATGTTGTGTACAGAAGGAAAAAAAAAGATTGCATTTGTGTAGCATGACAAAACCAGAGTCTTGTGAAAGGAGCAGCTGTGGTCTCTGTTACATTCAGAGAATAGGTGTGGTTCATGCTTAATACCTCACTAGATTTGTGTAGTTTTATCTGAAAGGAACTTGGCTATAGTGCCACTGAACTTCAATAAACAAAATATAATGTAGCAGTTTTCCTTTGAGATTTTCTTGTACTTTCTATCTAAAGCTGAGCCAACAGAAGATTCTTTGCCTCAACAGCATCAGACATGACAAACAACTGTTACTGGGAAGTCTGCTTATCCTTTTGAGTATATGAGTTGCAATTACGCATGACCTGGAGGTCAATGTTGAGATCATGACCACAGTGGAGGGTTCTTTTGGTACATGTGGCCAGTGGGCTAGCACAATTTAATGCCTTTTAAGCATGCTTAAATTTTTGGCAAGTAGAGATTTGATAAAGGGCTTGTGAGCTGGGAGAGGCAGGATTTGTGGAGCCTTTCCTTAAACTCTCTGCAGCGTGTGGAACATACATAAAGTTACCTGATGAGCAGAGGATTCTATGAACATTTTTAAGTAATGTCATTAAGGTCAGATGAACTCCAGATACTTTTTTTTTAAAGCCTTTTATTAGAATTTAATTGATTTTAATTGGGTGAAAGAGCCACAGTAAAGATTAATTTTTTAAAAAATGTAGGTCCTAGTGGGCATAATGGGCGATTGTGGATGCTTGATTTGCTATTTGCACTCCAAAGAGTTTGGATGCTGTTTCAAGATTTTGGAGGCCTACTGAACTTCTGGATCCATCCTTCTGATGTGGTCTCTTTTCTTGAATGAGGGAAGCCTTAACTTACATATGAATTTAGTTAGGCTCAGAATTTTGAAGCAGGTATGGTTTTCTTTTGCAGAGAAGAAAGATTCAGGCTTAGATGCAGTGTCTTGGAGTCACAAACTGAAGATTTTATCCTTAACCCTTTGACTTGTGTTTTAATTTCTAAAAAGCTATGTAGATTTTGGCCTTGCAACTTATTTTCTTATACTAAAACATGAAAAGCAAATGCTGTTTGCATCTTTTTGTATTGCTGTAATTTTCTGTCGCTTTTTTCCCCATGGTGGTCTTCTTCCCTCTTCTACTATCTGAAATGAACTTGAAAATTATTTGCTATATAAATCCTATATTCAAAGATGAGATATGGGAGACCCTGAATCTTATTTTGAGCCCAGAATGTTCAGTAGGCCAGATATTTATTCTCTGAAAACCAGACAGTGTGAAACAAGGAGACAGTAGAAGGAGCTAGGATGTTACACTGACTTCCCTGCAGATTAGGTAGTGAATTAGGGAAGATTTGTTCAGATGATGCTATAAGGCAAACCCCTGTAACTGTGGGCCTGATTTTAAGGTTTCTCTTCTGCTGAACTCTGTCAGATATAGACCACAGCATTTTGTCAAGATACTGTCATGCAAGTTTAAGAGCTTCTTTGAGTGGTGGTATCAACAGGGAACGAGGAGGAGAAAGTAAGTTACGCAGCTCTGAATAATTTTTCATGAAACTTCCACTTCTGAACATCTTTTTGTCTCTTGGCTGAGACAGTTTCAATCACCTGTGTTACCAAACCCCTCAAAGGTAAAAATTGACCGTATATTTGGAGATAAGTACTTTTCTTCTGCTCCAAGATCAGGAGCATCCTTCTCATGTTTACAGGTTTGGCAATGACACCAAGCTGTGTGGTGCAGTCGACACACTGGAGGGAAGGGATACCATCCAAAGGGACCTTGACAGGCTTGAGAGGTGGGCCCGTGTGAACTGCATGAAGTTCAACAAGGCCAAGTGCAAGGTCCTGCATGTGGGTTGGGGCAATCCCAAGCACAGATACAGGCTGAGCGGAGAATGGATTGAGAGCAGCCCTGAGGAGAAGGAGTTGGGGGTGATGGTTGACGAGAAGCTCAACATGAGCCAGCAGTGCGTGCTTGCAGCCCAGAGGGCCAACCGTATCCTGGGCTGTATCAAAAGCAGCGTGGCCAGCAGGTCGAGGGAGGTGATTCTGCCCCTCTACTCTGCTCTCGTGAGACCCCACCTGCAGTACTGTGTTCAGCTCTGGGGCCCCCAACATAAGAAGGACATGGAGCTGTTGGAGCGAGTCTAGAGGAGGGCCACGAAGATGATGAGAGGGCTGGAGCACCTCTCCTATGAAGACAGGTTGAGAGAGTTGGGGCTCTTCATCCTAGAGAAGAGAAGGCTCCAGGGAGACCTCATAGCAGCCTTCCAGTACCTGAAGGGGGCCTACAGGAAAGCGGGAGAGGGGCTTTTTACAAGGTCATGTAGTGACAGGATGAGGGGGAACAGTTTTAAACTGCAAGAGGGTAGATTTAGATTAGATATTAGGAAGAAATTCTTTCCTGTGAGGGTGATGAGACACTGGAACAGGCTGCCCAGAGAAGTTGTGGATGCTCCCTCCCTGGCAGTGTTTAATGCCAGGCTGGATGAGGCTTTGAGCAACCTGGTCTAGTGAAAAGGTGTCCCTGCCTGTGGCAGGGGGGTTGGAACGAGATGATCTTTAAGGTCCCTTCTAACCCAAACCATTCTATGATTCTACAAGGACAAAGCTCCCTTCTCTCACCTTCTCTTGCCTTCTCTTTGTCTTTCTCTCACTTTCACCCCACCCCTTACCTTACTCTCTGTTTTTCTCTTCTTCTTTCTTGTGTGTCTTGCATTGAAGCTTGCCAGCCAAGGGCAGGTCCTTCGTTATGTACCAGTCTAAATAAAATAGTGATTAGTCAGTGCTTAATAGAACTATAAAATTTTACTGCTCAGTCTTACATGAAAATACAACCTAAATATAGCTAACAGAAATATTTATTCTTCTACTCTTAACACCTCAGATTCTTAATATATAATTGCTCCTGTGCAGGTCTGTCCTGGTTTTGCAGGGATAGAATTTATAAAATCAATTATCTGTTACATTTTGTTTCAGATTGTGGCCAGCTGTGGTATGATCAAGAGGCCATTAGCAGTGAAAGCCAGGGCAGCGGACCCAGGCTGGCCCAGAGGTGTATTCTATATCATTAATGTGACATTCACTATAAATGCGAAAGCTTCCTGGGCATGCGTGGGGCTTTTTGCTTTGTTCTCTTCTTCATGCTCTGTCTTTTTTCCTCTCTTCTAAGTTATTGTAATCCCTGCAACGACTTGCCACCACTCTATGGGCTAAGTATAATTTTGTGTCTTTTGTATTGGTATTGGTTTCCTTATTTTGTTAAATCTGTTTAAATTTTAACCCACAGGTCTCCCTTCTTTTCCCAGTTCCCTTTCTTGGTTGGAGAAGGAACACTGGGTGATAGAACAACTGGTCATTGTTTAGCCCTGGGTGTGGGCTAAATGAAGACAAGATCAGACAGAGATCTTGCTTTAAGTTATCATCCCAGAGTCTCCAGCTGTAGGTCTTACAAGTAATTTAGAAGTTTGATAAGTCTATGTTACTAATCCTGGAACTTTTGGAAACCTGAATTATGATTCAGTTCATTATTCCACATCCATTTAAATTAATGTCCTTTGTAGTCTAGAAGCTCCCCATATCCAAAGCCAGAGCAGTTTGGTTTAAGGTGGTCTTTGATATTGTAGTACATCAGTCTTGTACTTAAGGATGAGCAATATGAGGCTTATAGGAAGGGATGAGATCATTTATTAGACCAACTAGTTTACTTAGGGACAAATGAATGAGCTTTTTGGGTGCACAAATCGTCCTTTAGATACTGAAAGAAGGTATCATAATAATGCCTTTATCTCATGAAAAGACACAGGAAAAAAGTTTTAAGTTTCTGCAGCTTGTAACAGTAGAGTTTGCAACCTCAGTAAATACTTATGAAATGACCTTTGTGATCTGCTAATAGCCACCTTCCCTTAGTACAGAACTCTATTCAGGGATGTATGAGAAATGACTTGCAGGTCGGGGAGGTGAGGCTTATAGGGGTGGCAAGATCTTTAAAGAGATGAACGGGTATAGTTTGGGGGAGAAATAAAAATTTCAGGAGCATGAACTTAGAAATCTTCTTAAAGGCTTGTGAATAATGACACAGGCGTATTATGGACAGAAGTTACCTTTAGTGCATGCTGTAGATCTGTCTAGGCATTTAAGTAGTGAGTATGTATAATTATTTGCTCTCTGGGTGCTATTGCTGTATGAGCTATCAGGGATGTCCCATATATTTTCTCTGTGTCTAAGGTACTCTCAAAAGCTCTTTTTTAAATATAAGGCACTCAACTCCATATTCCTGGTGGGATTAAAAAAGCAATATAACTCTTTTTCTGTGGCCTCTGCAAAGACATATATATTCATAAAGTAAAAAAATATTCAGGCTTTAAAACTCACATAGTAATCTAGGTTAAAATGGCTAGACTTTGTCAGGGAGAATGTTCTCCTACCTGTGATGTTACATAAATTGCCTTTTTGGGAGCATGGAATGACTGCAACTACAGTCAATAATGTATTGAACATTATAGCTGAACTACACTGCAGTTAAGCAGCATTTGACAAAGTCAATGAGTCAATAGAGTACAGATAACTCTTTCCTTCCCTCCTATATTTGAGTAGTGGTAAGTGCAGACATGCTGTGAAAGTGCAAATAAAGTGTATTTCTCTGCAGGTAAGCTCAGTGGTACTCCTATCTGAAAGATACCTAGGCAGTAGTCTGATATATGGCAGCTCTGGCTTAAACTAGGCATGTTCATTTGTAACATGATGCATACACAAGGAGTCTTCTGGCAGTGGATTCAGTGTTCGATATATTGTGTTAAAAGTTGTAGTGTTTTATGCAAACACATTATTTTTACATAGCTGTGTATATACACATAAACATATATTCATACAATTATGTAGTAATCTATATATAGTCTATGCTACTTGACTATAATATATTAGTCACTGTGTTCAAGGAATAGTGGGGATGTTTTATATTGTAAACAAACTAAATTAAAATAGAAAATATACTAGTTGAAGCTTAATCTATTTCTTGAGCCATTCTTGTTAGTGTCACGTAGTCAGAGAATTACTGCTAGTGTATATTAATTAATAGTGACATTAGACTATTCTAAAGAGTGACAATTGCTTGCCACTATGATACGGAGTGTGGAGGTGTGGAGAAAAAACAGCACTAGCAGTTAAAAGGCTGAAATCCAAGACCTTTGATTTTGTGCCTGTCTTGTTATAAAGTGCATTGAGGGTATGTTACTCAATCAATACCTAGCACCCAGGTAACTAGCCCAGAGCAGGTACGCTTAAAATGTCATACATTTTCCAGTTCTATTTATGGTGCAGTTTGGAATGCTGATTACTTGACCAGCAACTGGGAGCTTGCAGAACACCCTCAAGATGCCATTTTGCTGTTTTGCAGTAGCAAACCAGTTATTCTTTGACTGACTAAATCCTATTTAAGCATCAGACAATCATTATTAAGTTGGAGGAGCTTTTGTATCAGTGTATGGGTCTTCCTTAGTATGCTAGAACATTTTTATGTAGGCAAGGAAATGAAATTTGCCCTGCTAAATACTGTGTGCTTGTTGGAAAGAAAATGGAGTCGGCAGAAAGGGCCCATCATTCAGTCATGAGAGAAACAAACACATGAGAGAAACAAACGATATCATTATTTTCTAATACTATTAGTTTGCTGTGATGTATTATACTTAATGTTTATGTGTGAAGTTCACTACTAAAATTCTTGAAGCTGCGGTATGTATGTTCAGTGCTACATCGTGCTTTTGGAGTAAGGGTTGTAATGAGGAGGTACAGTTACTCTGAAATATAATTACATTGAAGAAGTATATGCATATTTTGAGGTCCTGGTCAATTTATCAGGGCCAGTAGTCCATGTTACCATCTATCTACCATCTGATCTGTAATTTCATGCCCTTTATATTAAAATATGATCTATGTAGTTTCTTAATTTCAGCTGTGGTTAGTAATACAAATTTTCCGTTTATTTCTACAACAATTTCATGGTGTCACTTCTTTTTAATGAATTTTTAAATACAGTAGTATATTTGCTGTTGGAAGGAAAAGGTTTCTAACAGCTCTTCAGTGTTACTCAAGGTAGATCAGACATGTCTTCCTGTTACTGCAATTGCAGAGTTTGTCACATGTCTCGTAGATGATGTAACATGCTTACAAGTGCAAGTGGAAGGATCGAAACTTTGCAGCAAACAAGCCGAACGTTTCACTTAAGGACCTAGTCTCTGAACTTCACTTTCCTCATCACCTGACTTCACCTTGACTCAAAACATTACTACCAGACATATGCTAGAGGACTGATGTAATATTAATTTTAAGTCCTATTTTTCATTCTATGTTCACCAGACCCATAGAAGCTGCTGTGAATTATGGAATATATGTGTAGGATTGTGCTATAGCTGTGTAGATGAGATATGAACTGTGGTTCTGCTTATCCAGTATAACTTAAAGGCACAAATGAAGCATTGAAAGCAACACATCATATTGTAATATCTATGTAAGTGCACATCTTCTCAATCAAATGCCACCTGAGTAAAACATTTCATTTACTGTTTGGAAGCATTTCAAATGATTTGTGTGTGGCATTTGCATATCATAGTCAGTGACCTTGCTGTGAAAAAGTCTTCTAGTTTTAAGTGTCGTGAAATGTTAGTTGTTTTGCTTCGTGCAGTTATTGAGTGATCTGCTGGTGTTTAGAAATGTTATGTAGAGAAAATCATGATGATATAGGTGATGAAATATTTAAGGGAAGAGATAGAAGATTACAAAAGAGTAGAAAACAATTCTATTTTTTTTTATGGTGAAGTGCTGCATATATTGCATCCTTGAGCAAGCTGGCTGGGAAACATTTTTAATCTTTGTAGTTTATTCAAACTACAACACTGTGCTCAATATCTTTAAGAAAAACTTTAGGTAACTAGAACACACTTGTACTAAGTATTTGCCAAATACCTTAAGCATTTTAATACTATTGAGAATAAAACTAGTTAAACATAATGACTGATAGTGACTTCCCTTAAAGATGGATAAAGGAGGGTAATCGTTCTCCATGGTCTAGTACAATCCAAATAATCTTTCCCACCACTAACTTAAAGGTTGACTTCTTTGAGGTACAGGAAAGGATACAGGGGGAAAAATGTGAGGGTGGAAGACAAGAGTCCTGAGTTAACAGGAAAAGGCACAGTGCTTCCAAATGCTGAAATTCAGTTATCTTTTCCACATGTAGGTGCTGACTTGCAGTCCAGGTCTATATGGCATCAAAATTCCTGGCTCTGTTTGTGTGTCTGTATTCTTCTGGATACAAATTGCAACTGCAGCCTTTTCCTCCAAATGGTTGGTGTTAGAGAAGGTTCCTGACAGTGTCCTTTTTTTTTAATGAAATAGTTCTCTCATTTCTGATGTGAGGACTGAGCTTCTCTTTCTTTTCAGTCTGAAATGTTTCAGTCTCGTCTCCAAAGAGGACGTTCTATGCATCAGTGTACATACAAAGCTCGTGGAGGCTAAGTTACGCCTCTCCTGTTAAAGCCAGGTCACCAGTCAGTTGAAGAGTACAAGTGTTTGGGGGAAAACTTGGACTATGTTGTCTAGTGGTAAGGCAACTCATCTGGCAAACAGACTAGATCTCATATCTACTCCTTGCTCCCCATGCTTTTTTAATACAGTTACGTATTGTATTGCTGAATGAGGAGGGTAGTGTAGTGTCAGGGGATGAGGAAAAGGCAGAGGTGCTCAATGCCTTCTTTGCCTCGGTCTTTAATGTCAAGACCGGTTGTCCTCAGGAGACTCGGCCCCCAGAGCCTGAAGTTAGGGACAGGGGGCTGTGTGAACCTCCCATGATCCAGGAGGAGACGGTTAGTGACCTGCTGTGCCAGTTGGACACCCACAAGGCTATGGGCCCGGATGGGATTCACCCCAGAGTAATGAAGGAACTGGCAAATGAACTTGCCAAACCACTCTCGATTATCTACCAGCAGTCCTGGTTAACTGGAGAAGTTCCAGCTGACTGGAAATTAGCAAACGTAACGCCCATCTACAAGAAGGGCCGGAAGGACGATCCAGGGAACTATAGGCCTGTCAGCCTGACCTCGGTGCCAGGCAAGGTGAGTGCCATTACACAGCACATGCAGGACAATCGGGGCATTGGGGCCAGCTAACGTGGATTCATGAAAGGCAGGTCCTGCTTGACCAACCTGGTCTCCTTCTATGACCAAGTGACCCGCTTAGTAGATGAGGGCAGGGCTGTGGATGTAGTCTATCTAGACTTCAGTAAGGCATTCAACACTGTCTCCCACAGCATCCTCCTAGACAAACTGTCTGCCCGGGGCTTGGATGGGTGGACTCTTAAATGGGTTAAAAACTGGCTGGATGGCCGAGCCCAGAGAGCGGTGGTGAATGGGGCAAAGTCCAACTGGCGGCCGGTCACTAGCGGTGTTCCCCAGGGCTCAGTTCTGGGGCCGGTGCTGTTCAATATCTTCATAGATGATCTAGACGTAGGGATGGAGTGCACCCTCAGCAAATTTGCAGATGACACCAAGCTGGGTGGGAGTGTCGATCTGCTGGAGGGTAGGAAGGCCCTACAGAGGGATTTGGACAGGTTAGGTAGATGGGCCGAGACCAACGGCATGAGGTTCAACAAGAACAAGTGCCGGGTCTTACACTTCGGCCACAACAACCCCATGCAGCGCTACAGGCTGGGGGAAGAGTGGTTAGAAAGCGGCCCAGCGGAAAGAGACCTGGGGGTGCTGATCGACAGCCGGCTAAACATGAGCCAGCAGTGTGCCCAGGTGGCCAAGAAGGCCAATGGCATCCTGGCCTCTATTAAGAATAGTGTAGCCAGCTGGTCTAGGGAAGTGATCGTCCCTCTGTACTCGGCACTGGTGAGGCCGCACCTTGAATACTGTGTCCAGTTCTGGGCCCCGCACTTCAAGAAAGATGTTGAGGTGTTGCAGCGAATCCAGAGGAGGGCGACCAAGCTGGTGAAGGGTCTGGAGGGTCTGACCTACGAGGAATGGCTGAGGGAGCTGGGGTTGTTTAGCCTGGAGAAGAGGAGGCTCAGAGGTGACCTTATTGCAGTCTACAACTACCTGAAGGGAGGTTGTAGTGAAGTGGGAGTTGGCCTCTTCTCCCAGGCAACTAGCGATAGGACAAGAGGACACAGCCTCAAGCTTCGCCAGGGGAGGTTCAGGTTGGACATTAGGAAGAATTTCTTTACAGAAAGGGTTATTAGACATTGGAATGGGCTGCCCAGGGAGGTGGTGGAGTCACCATCTCTGGATGTGTTTAAGAAAAGACTGGACATGGCACTTAGTGCCATGGTCTAGTTGACATGGTGGTGTCAGGGCAACGGTTGGACTCGATGATCCCTGAGGTCTCTTCCAACCTGATTGATTCTGTGATTCTGTATTCACTCATTCTGTAATGAAAGATATAGGGGTGCTCACTTAAATGACAACAGGACATTATGACTACCTTTGCCTTCCAGTGTTGCATCCCATATCACTCCATGTGCGTTTGCAGAGAGTCAGGCTGCAGAATTCACCCAGTTCATCCTGGACTCGATGATCTCCAGAGGTCCCTTCCAACTCCTAACATTCTACAATAAGCAGGATATTCTCCAAGAAGAAAGATGGTTTTGGTTTTCCATTGCCTGGCAGAGTCTTCAGGCTTAGACTGTGGAATATAAAAGGTGGTCACCACAACCATAGCAACATTTTGGAGTGTAAGTTGCTGCTGCTGTGCTGGTCCTGTGTATGTGGCAAGCTTACAGCTCAACTGTGAAATGAGAGCTCTCATTTGGTCACAAAGATTCCTATATTTGTGAATCCTGAACAGACCATGAAGGTATTCAGTATCTACTGTGTAACACAGTGTATATTTATTATATTGCAAAAGAAAGAGGAAGAAAAACAAATCTTGGGTCATAAAATAACTGATTTCTGTGAAAGAAAACAAGAGTAGTAGCAATTGCAAGAATGTTGACAAACTATTGGCAAAGCTGATGAAGCATACAAAGCTAGTTGCTCAAGTACTGCAAGTAGGTTGGAAAGATTTGCGTACTACAATATGTCTTTAGTCTTTACTAAAGATTATTATAATCTGCAATGTTGTTGACCTGCTACTGAAAAGGAGAAATCAATTTCTAAGCAGTAGAAAATAGATAAATGAAGAACATCTTATCATATTCCATGTGGTCATTTGGACGAGAGAAAAAAATACTATTTAAGCATCAGTGTATTGAAGAAAGAAAGTAGAACCAATATTGTTTGAATTCTATCCAGGTATATTAAGGAGGGAATACTGACAAAAATGATATAAAATTTGTTCAAATTTAACTAAAATAGTTTGCGTTTCTTGCCAATTCTGTTAATATAATATTTTTTTCATGCAACGTTTTAGTGTGATCCATAGTGATGTAAACATTATGAGTTCTAATGTGCCTTTCAAAGATCCTGGTCACCCTACTATGAAGATGGGTATGGCTCCTGCGAAGGGTTTTTCCTTTTTTATCCTTGGATCTTTGCCAGTACATATGATCTTTGTCTCTCATCTAATGTATTTTATGTATACTGAAAAGAGCCAAATCTGTGTTTTAAGGCTCTGCAAATCTAAATATCAGTACCTTTTTTTTATTCATAAGCAAGTAGAAGGGATATTGTTATTTTCAGCTACCTAATAGGAAGGTGTAAAGAAGATGTAGATAGATAGAGTCTTCTTGGTGGTTCAGAGTGAGTAATAGGCAGTGGACATAAGGAACAATAAGGGAAATTCTTTTTAGATATGTGGAAAACTTTTTCAAAATATGGGTGGTCTGCAATGAACAGTCAGATAAAATACATGCTGTTATTTTTGATCTATGGCTGAATGAACAAGCAAACAATACAGCTGTGAATATAGAGTTTCTTTAAATCTTTGGTAAGGAACTTTGATGTTAAAATATGAAGTGCAATGTTTGAGTTCAGAGCTGGCAGAGAGACTGAAGTACTGAAATGAGTTTCTTCTGAGTTTTTTGAGTTTAATAAATTTTTATTTGGCTTCTGTTTTGTAATGAAAACTTAAATTTTGAGATATGATAGAAGTAATGCAAATGTTGATGAACCTAATTCAATCTCTCCAGTGTATCAGCACTCTTTACTGATTAAATGAATAGAGTACAAATAATCTCCATGTCAGTATTTTGATTAACCTTTATCCTTACATCATCCTAAGTGTATTATCAGCATGATTGAAAACTTTTCTGAAGCCTTTCCATTGTCTGGTTGCAGTTCAGGAAGGTGAAAGACATCCAAAAAATAAAATACATTGGGAGAAGAGACACCAAATGCCTTACTGCCATGCACTTATATGTTGGGCAGTGGACATGGTATGGGCATTTAGGAAATAAGATTTTCTTACTTGTCTTGTCTTTGACTTTTGTCTTTGACTTTGTATTGTTCCTTAAACAAGTCATTTTGCTTGGGATATGTTCTGCAGCAAAAATGCTCTAGGGTAGCTAGATAAACACTGGAGTGTTTTCCTATTGGTAGGACTATGATATGTCTTTTAGAATCTAGATAGATTAAGGACATATATATAATGACCTGTGGATATGGAAAAATTTCCCAGAAGATAAAGAATTGTGGAGGGGGCAGTGGGGAGCTGGGGGCGGGGGGGGTGTGTTTAAATTGAAACTCAGGCACTCATTGTGAAACCACCCTAAAATTTGAAGGTAATTTGAACAAGTATTTGGAGACTGAGAATATTCTGGGGTATGATACTAATAAAAAGAGTATTGAGGGGAGACAGAAACTTCATATTGCAGGATTTCAGCTCTTCAACTATTAAATGTTAATATTGAATTAGGACTAGGGGAGAATTATTCCTCATTGATTTGGTATGGAGTTTTCCTGTGTCTTTCTGGAACACCTAGTGATCGTTATATCAAACCTCCTGTATTACATGAAATATGAGTTTGGTGCAGTAAAGCAACTCCTGCATTCCTAACATCATATTAAAATGAGATCAGGTAGCAGTCAGAAGAAAACAGCTACAGAAAACTTGAAATAGCTTCTAAGCTCTGCCTCATATACACCTGTTGTATAAATAATGTTTCTTCTGGTAGAATAGTCTGAAGTCCCTCACGAGGCTTGAGGCATGATAGAAGACCACAAATCCCCACCCACATAATTTGCTTTGATCATATAACTTTAAAAATAACAGCATTCAGTCTGTTCTAAAAAGGCTTTGCTCCTGTCATTTATGTGCTGTTTGTTGTCAGTAAACCTTGGAGACAGGAAAGCTTATTTCATACCTAGTAGGGTGCTGAAAATATTAAAATGCCTAGAATATTAAATGAATGCTAAATGTTTAATAATAAAAAGGTTTTTTATTTCTGTAACAATATTACTTTACTTCTCTTCAAAAAATTAAATAGCAGTTATAAAAGGTTTTGGTCTGCTGAGCTGGAAACCAAAACTATCTCTAGTTATCTAAATAACACAAGTTGGAAGAACATGTTCCATTACGTTCCCCTGGCAGCATGACCTAATCGTCCTCTGTTGGGTTCAAAATATGAATTTTTATTTTCATTCAGTATTAGCCTCTTTGACTTAGTGAATGTTAAAGTAGCTTATGTTATCCTTTGCCTTGTACAATGTCAGATGATGTGAAACTGTCTTTTTGTTACACAACTCCACAGGCCAGCCCTCAAATGAAAATGATCTTCAGTCAATACTATTCTCATCTGGTTTGTCTTAGAGGTGAAGAATTTCTTAGGCTTGATCTAAAGCATAACAATTGTTTTTTAAAATTATTATCAATTACCACCTTTAGATGTGAGCTGTTAATGAAGAGAGGGTATGAAGTGTAAAAAGACCATGAAAAGCAGACAGTAGTGATTGAGCAATCTAGACAAAATGTCTGAAGCAGTTCCTGGCAATCAGAAAAAATGTCATAAGGAAGGTAAGTAGGAAGAAAAGAGGGGGTGAATAAAAGGAGAAAATAAATTAAACCTGAAAAATTGAGGAATATATTGATTCTAATTTGAATAAAATGTAAGAAATTAATTCTATATGTAATAAGCAAATTCTATAAACTTCTTTAGGAACACAAACCAACAGCACATACCTAAAGGCTAATAGGGAAACTCTTTATAATTCTTTGTAAAGTTAGAAAAATAGAGGGTTGACTGTACTATTCGGACAAGAAAGCACCAGAGTTCTTTCCCTAGAAAGTGGAATTGATCCATAGAGTGGAACAGTAGAAGTCAGTACTCTGGTACAGAAATTAATTTCTTGCACTTGCAAGTTGGCTACCCAGTTTGCAGCTAATGTCAACTATTCTGCCTTTAAGGAAGCTACCTACCATGTTGTATTGAATTTAATTTTGAATAATATGAATGATTGATTTTGAATAATTAATGACTCCTCAAAATCAATAAATGTGTGGCTACTTAGGCAGGAAGTGGCATGAAGGACAGGGAACTGCTAGAGAGAGTCCAGCGCAGAGCCACAAAGATGATTAAGGGAGTGGAACATCTCCCTTATGAGGAGAGGCTGAGGGAGCTGGGTCTCTTTAGCTTGGAGAAGAGGAGACTGAGGGGTGACCTCATTAATGTTTATAAATACGTAAAGGGCAAGTGTCATGAGGATGGAGCCAGGCTCTTCTCAGTGACATCCACTGACAGGACAAGGGGCAACAGGTCCAAGCTGGAACACAGGAAGTTCCACATAAATATGAGGAAAAACTTCTTTACGGTGAGGGTGACCGAACACTGGAACAGGCTGCCCAGAGAGGTTGTGGAGTCTCCTTCTCTGGAGACATTCAAAACCCGCCTGGACGCGTTCCTGTGTGATATGGTCTAGGTAATCCTGCTCCGGCAGGGGGATTGGACTAGATGATCTTTCGAGGTCCCTTCCAATCCCTAACATTCTGTGATTCTGTGATAAAATATCCTCTTCCGTAGAGCAAGAGTGGATGTTCACTTGTCTTAATATGTACATATCATAGAAGTTGCTTATTTCATATTTTTCATAATCAGTTTGAGCAAATAGGCCAACATAAAAAGAATTACATTCTCACAAAACTGGTAATCTTGTTAGGATGCTAAGATTCCCAGGGAGTCCCAAGCTATTCTGTCACTTTGCAAACTCTTTGGAGAGCCTCATAAGTTTTATAACTGATCTTGTATACACTGGTCATTTTTCATAGCAGTCATTGCTTTTTTTTTTTTTGTTACAGAAACTGTTACATGCTTACACAGACTTGTATCAGGCACAAAGGTAGCTTGTTACAGGGTAGTATGGATTTCATTCTATACAGCTGCACTGACCCATACCAAGAAGAGATGGGGAGTAAGAGAGAAGTGTTGTTACTTTTTGCACTGCCAATCTTTCACTTCTGATAGGGTATTTTTCCTATTCTTCTCGAATTGTGAATTTGAGCAAAACTCAGCTAATTCAGAACTATTTAGATATTGTGTCAATGGAGAAGATACATGTAAATGAAGCTTCTGATATTCAGTAATTCAGCAGCATGCACTTGGAAGAGCCTTTGCACCTGCTTTGAGAATAATCCAGAATCTAAGCTTTTGTCATCTGTTTTCCTCACTCCTCATCTATCCAACAGTTTATATGAAGTTCAGGAAATGTAGTAAAATTTCTTTAGGTGTAACCCATAAAGGAAACAAAATTTGAATTTGTAGATGAAAGATACAATGTGGAATTGTGGGCTGCATTATGTTAACATAATTTTGTTTAACTGCCTCACCACCTTCTGGTGGCACTGCCCTGTTAGTGGGAAATCATAAGTCTGTATTAGAAGACTGTCATGGCAGTGAGCTCAAGAAGATTCCATTAATAAAGAAAAATTGCAGTGTTCTGACTGTTCCACAACAGAAATATAAAACAAAAATGAAGGGTTTCAGGAAGGGCTGTTTAGAGTTTGGAAGGGGTTTGGTAGGACTTCTAGGGGAAAAGGGAGTTGGAACCTTGTTTGGAACTAGAAGGCAGATGAAGGAAGCCACGTGACAGTCTGTAGGGCAGTCTTATGAAGGGAAATTTTTATATTTAGTGTTTGAACTTGGTGACACATTCTGTTCTTAAACTGGATGTTATTTTTCATTACTGTCGTGTGCTTTATGCAGATGAACAGTGCTTTAAAAAGAAAAATAAAAAGAAATATAACTGAGAAATGAGATAGTCCAGATGCCATGTGTTGATATTTGGATTCTCTTTTGCAGAGAAACTGTACATGACCACCTTCTTAAGGAGGCATTTTGCATTTGGATGGCTTTCTTGTAATTGCATCTGACTGGGTTAGTGAATTAGGCTCATGAGGTATGCAGTAATGATCTGTAGCAGAACTGCATTTCTCTGGCAACTACATTAAAAATGGGTCTTATGCAGTATGAGTGCACGTCACTGTCAAGTTTCAAAGCTGTGTTGATTTAAGTTAGTTTTGGCAGAGTAAAGAAAACTCCCTTTTCTTTTTAATTCAGGTAATAATTTTTCTTTAGGTCTTGCTTCTAATCATTGTCACATTGAGCTCTTCAGATCTTTGTGCCATATGAAAATGTGGACACACAAAATCACCACTACTGACAAGCAACAACAAAGTAATTATTTTACAAATATGACCTTCTTTTTAATCCTGTGGGAGCTTTTAAAAAGCTAATTTAAATTCATTACCAGTTTTAGATCACTGGTCAATTTGTGAGAAAGATAGAATTAATATGGGTATCCAGGTTCGTCTGTCTCCGTTCTTATCTTCTCCAACATATTGACTTCCTTTTGGGGATAATCTTTTATTATATTACTTTTTAAGTGTCTGAGACATAGCTTCATTGCATGTTTTAAACAACTTTTCCTTGTTGGGAGCTGCTGTAATGTTGGAGCAACCGAGTTTGGAGGGGCAGGGCAGAGGCCAAGATCCTGTGTAGCCGCAATGAGGATGATTGATAGCCATTGGATAACTCCTGAGGGATGGATAAATGTGTATATAAATAAATGTGCACGTGTGCAGACACACACTGGCATACACATGCAACTTAACTCACAGTTACAGAATCACAGAATCAACCAGGTTGGAAGAGACCTCAGGGATCATCGAGTCCAACCGTTGCCCTGACACCACCATGTCAACTAGACCATGGCGCTAAGTGCCATGTCCAGTCTTTTCTTAAACACATCCAGAGGTGGTGACTCCACCACCTCCCTGGGCAGCCCATTCCAATGTCTAATAACCCTTTCTGTAAAGAAATTCTTCCTAATATCCAACCTGAACCTCCCCTGGCGAAGCTTGAGGCTGTGTCCTCTTGTCCTATCACTAGTTGCCCGGGAGAAGAGGCCAACTCCCACTTCACTACAACCTCCCTTCAGGTAGTTGTAGACTGCAATAAGGTCACCTCTGAGCCTCCTCTTCTCCAGGCTAAACAACCCCAGCTCCCTCAGCCATTCCTCGTAGGACAGACCCTCCAGACCCTTCACCAGCTTGGTCGCCCTCCTCTGGATTCGCTCCAACACCTCAACATCTTTCTTGAAGTGCGGGGCCCAGAACTGGACACAGTATTCAAGGTGCGGCCTCACCAGTGCCGAGTAGAGAGGGACGATCACTTCCCTAGACCGGCTGGCTACACTATTCTTAATAGAGGCCAGGATGCCATTGGCCTTCTTGGCCACCTGGGCACACTGCTGGCTCATGTTTAGCCGGCTGTCGATCAGCACCCCCAGGTCTCTTTCCGCTGGGCCGCTTTCTAACCACTCTTCCCCCAGCCTGTAGAGCTGCATGGGGTTGTTGTGGCCGAAGTGTAAGACCCGGCACTTGTTCTAGGGTTCTTTCCCAGTTGCTGTTTAGACATAGAACTGTGCTTCTGCATTCACACAGGAGAGTTCAAAAGCCTAAATGAGAATGTTTGCTGTCACTTGCAAATCATTTGAGGCAATGCTGTACTAAATATTGGATGTATTGTGCTTTTTAGTACATTTATTCCTGCATTAGCTATGCCAGGGAGGGAAGGATTTTTTTCCTGTTCATAAAATGGATGCAGCAAGTTTTCCTTGTGGCATCATTAGCTTGAAGTACAATGTTAATACTGCTCTTAACCAATTCCCATTTACCCACAAAAATTTGTACTTTGAATTAAGAGGTGCTTTAAGCTTGAGCAAGTCAGCTGCTTGCAAGTTATCCATTGAAGTTCCAGTTCTGCTTTCTCTGTCTAATAATGCAGTGAAAATATATCTACAAGCCTGAATAAGCGCACAAGCATCGAATGCTAATGAAATGAGTTTATTTCTAAATTGGAAGCCTCTTGTTCAAGCTTGGCTTAGCTACTAGTTGTGGGCCTTAGGGCTTTAAACCACTCGGAGACAAGTGTGGCTGGTAATTTGCAGTGTCTAATGTTTCTGGTTGCCTTCAGGATCCTGTGAAAGGATAGATGATTAAATTAGACCTCTAAGTACCCTAATCAGCTTGTGGGGTACTTTTTGTGTCAAAGGATGAAATACACAGCAGCTAGTATAGGGGAATGCTGAAGTGGGGTAGGATTTCAGTCACCTCCTTTTCAGAATCATCTATTGACTAAGCCATCCCTTTGGATACAGCTGGTTCATGCCTTTGTAACACATCCCACGGCAGGTCCTTCTACACTCCCTCTGGGATTCTACAGCCTCATATCCTGATGGTGATTCCTCCCTTTTTTGTTTTCTTACCTATGTAGGGTAAGGCTGTGGGAAGGGGAATTTCTGAATTTCCCATCCCTCTTAATTCTTGATAGAGGAAGACTCACAGGGGAGAGCAAATCTCCAGACCTCTTCATGCCTTTCTTATCTTTGGGAAGTGCTTTTATGACAGGGTACTGCTGTCTTCTTGTCATCTTGTACGCCTTGGTGGACACCATTGCTTTGGTTTTCTCAGCTTATCTAGGAGCCATGGGGCCTTAGACAAAAAAAGATAGCATGATTCTTTGCTCCTCTGGCTTGCGAGAGCTTCTGGCAGAAACACAGGTGGGACAAATTTTTAGGTGACTAATTTTACTGGTTAAAAAATAGAAATGAAGCTGATAAAGATGACTGTTGTTGGGCCTAAGTTGCATTAAGGGGTTTTTTTGGACCTTATGTGGACTTTCATGTTAGAGGTCTGGACTTCAGTTCCCTGCTTTATTGTTATTTCATCAAATTGTGGGCTAGTAGCTCAATCTGTTTTTCATATGTGTGTCAGTTTTTTTCCCCAAAGATTTACTATTGTTAAGTGCCACTACCATATACCCATTAACATTTCATTACGGTTTTAATTTTTAAAAGCACTCCTATTAAACACTTTCATCTACATTTCTTATTACATCTATTTTAGCTATACTCACTTTTCAGAGTATCCATCAAACTAAATGATTTTTGCTCCATAACTCATTTTAAAAAATTACTTTTGTAGTGCAGAGTTCTTTTATTTACCCCACTTCAAATTCTTAATGGGCACTCAGATTGTATGTACTTCTTTTCAGTTATAGCTGGGTAGAAGTGCAGAAGCCCTAAGAAAGTAATGAAAGTCTCCTAAAACCTCAATAACTCAAAAGTTTATAATGTTTCTTATCCATGCAAATTTTCCATATGTTTTCCTTCTTTGTTTTTTAAGGCGGTATATTTACAAAATTACTTTGAGTGGGCTGTTATGTTAAACTGTGCCATTCCTTCAGGCTTATTACCTAATTTTGTATTGCATTTGCTTCTTTGTAAGGATAATTTATGCACAAAGCATTGTTGTTACCACTCCATCTGAGTTTAAAAAATTGTGCCACTGACCAGTATACTAATATATTCTAATTACTCACAGAAACTCTGTTAAAGCAGCAGCATATTTGAAGCAGTGGCATATTGACAATAATAAGCATAGAAGACATCAAAGTCTTAATTTGGAAAGAAAACCTGTCCTTTGGAGTGACACTTTTTCCTCATTGTCATTGTGAAGAATGGCTGTCATTTTTGCTGTTAGAAAATAAAAGCATTGATGAACATTAAAATGATATCAGCACTTAATGTAACATACAGTTAAGTGATGTGAAGACATGAAAATTAGTTTGTGATTGTGCATACTTAAATTACACTTTGGGGCTCTTGTGTATTGCGTATCCTGGGGGAAAAATTGTAAATGATGTGGTAATTCTTTCTATCCAAGAGAAGAAAGCAACTTTGAGGCTTTATGGATACATAATGCTTCTGTGTAAATCTAGCAGGAGTCAGCAGGGCTGAACTTGCTGGGAATGTGTTTTGCTCAATCCAGTTCACAGAATCACAGAATGTTAGGGATTGGAAGGGACCTCGAAAGATCATCTAGCCCAATCCCCCTGCCGGAGCAGGATTACCTAGACCATATCACACAGGAACGCATCCAGGCGGGTTTTGAATGTCTCCAGAGAAGGAGACTCCACAACCTCTCTGGGCAGCCTGTTCCAGTGTTCGGTCACCCTCACCGTAAAGAAGTTTTTCCTCATATTTATGTGGAACTTCCTGTGTTCCAGCTTGGACCTGTTGCCCCTTGTCCTGTCAGTGGATGTCACTGAGAAGAGCCTGGCTCCATCCTCATGACACTTGCCCTTTACGTATTTATAAACATTAATGAGGTCACCCCTCAGTCTCCTCTTCTCTAAGCTAAAGAGACCCAGCTCCCTCAGCCTCTCCTCATAAGGGAGATGTTCCACTCCCTTAATCATCTTTGTGGCTCTGCGCTGGACTCTCTCTAGCAGTTCCCTGTCCTTCTTGAACTGAGGGGCCCAGAATTGGACACAATATTCCAGATGTGGCCTCACCAGGGCAGAGTAGAGGGGGAGGAGAACCTCTCTTGACCTGCTAACCACACCCCTTCTAATACACCCCAGGATGCCATTGGCCTTCTTGGCCACAAGGGCACACTGCTGGCTCATGGTCATCCTGCTGTCCACTAGGACCCCCAGGTCCCTTTCCCCTACGCTGCTCTCCAACAGGTCTGCCCCCAACTTGTACTCATACATGGGGTTGTTCTTGCCCAGATGCAGGACTCTACACTTGCCCTTGTTATATTTCATTAAGTTTCTCCCCACCCAACTCTCCAGCCTGTCTAGGTCTCTCTGAATGGCTGCGCAGCCTTCCGGTGTGTCAGCCACTCCTCCCAGTTTTGTGTCATCAGCGAACTTGCTGACAGTGCACTCTTATTCCCTCATCCAAGTCATTAATGAATATATCGAATAGAACTGGTCCCAGTACCGACCCTTGAGGGACTCCGCTAGACACAGGCCTCCAGCTGGGCTCTGTCCCATTGACCACCACTCTCTGGCTTCTTTCCTTCAGCCAGTTCACAATCCACCTCACTACCTGATCATCCAGACCACACTTCCTCAGTTTAGCTGCGAGGATGCTGTGGGAGACCGTGTCAAACACTTCACTGAAATCAAGATAGACCACATCCACAGCTTTACCATCATCTATCCACCGGGTTATGTCCTCATAAAAGGCTATCAAGTTGGTTAAGCATGACTTCCCGTTGATGAAGCCATGCTGAGTGCCCCTAATGATCCCCCTATCCTTGATGTGCCTAGAGACAGCACCAAGGACAAGTTGTTCCATCACCTTTCCGGGGATGGAGGTGAGGCTGACCGGTCTATAGTTACCCGGGTCCTCCTTCCTGCCCTTTTTGAAGACTGGAGTGACATTCGCTTTCCTCCAGTCCTCAGGCACCTCTCCTGTTGCCCACGACTTAGCAAAGATGATGGAGAGTGGCCTAGCAATGACTTCTGCCAGCTCCCTCAGCACCCGCGGGTGCATCCCATCAGGGCCCATGGATTTATGGACGTCCAGGTTGCTTAACTGGTCCCTGACCCAGCCCGCATCTACCAAGACAGATTCCTCCTCTATCCTGACTTCTTCTGGGGCCGCAGGGGTCCGGGGCTCCTCAGGACAGCCTCCAGCAGTATAGACAAAGGCAAAGAAGGCATTCAGTAACTCCGCCTTCTTTTTATCCTCTGTCTCCAGGGCCCCCACCTCATTCATCAGTGGGCCTACATTGCCTCTAGTGTTGGTTTTACCTGCAGTGTATTTGAAGAAGCCCTTTCTGTTGTCCTTGACCTCTCTTGCAAGGTTTAATTCCAAGGAGGCCTTAGCTTTCCTAGTTGCCTCCCTACATCCTCTGACAACAGACTTATATTCCTCCCAAGTGGCCAGCCCCTCCTTCCATGATCTGTACACCCTCTTCTTCCACTTGAGTTTGCCCAGCAGTTCCCTGTTTAACCATGCAGGTCTCCTGGTACCCTTTCTTGACTTCCTGCCTGCTGGGATGGTCAAGGAAGTTGACCATCCCAGCAGGTAGGAAGTCAAGTTCAACAAGAAAGCAAAAGAACAAAATCTTAAAAACAAACAAATAACACATCGACATCTCTTACCAGATTGCATAGGTACATTAAGTTTTCTTAAAGATTTCCTTTTTTTGCAATTAAGTTGCTGATGGTTTACTTAGATTTGTATTTTGCATTGGATAAATTGCATTGGATATGGTGAAGTTTTGTAGAAGCCAGAAATGTCAAATACCGAACTCTGGAGAAGACAATGAATTTCTGTTAAATACTGAGGAAAATTTAGTATTGGATCTTCACTATTTCTTCATGAGGGTATTGTTGATGCTCTCCACCCTCACAGCCCGGTAACTGCTGTCAGTCAGTGTGTTGGCCTTTAGTCAACAGTCATGAATTCTCAGAGAGGCAGAATAGCTTGGAGCTGTAAAAGTATTTAAGTGTCATAGGATTTGGCCTTGACAGTAATGTGTCATACTGCATCCCAGGTATCATCTGGGATTTTAAGGTGTTCTCTGATTCAAAGAACTCAGAAAGGTGCAGGATGTTCTCCCGTGTTGATCTTTCTTGGGAACATTTGGCTCTTACTGGTCCTGCCCTCTATATTTTCACACCACTGCCCGTAAAAAGCAGTAGATTAGCCAAAGCACTGGAAGTACTGCTTCATTCCTTCCTTGCAGCTCTGCACAGTGTGCAGCTTTGCACATAATCTGGGTAGCTAGACATTTGATCGAAGTGTGGCAGTCTGGTACTTGTATCTGAAGAAGCAGTAGGTGACTCTAGTAACTTTTTTTCTACATGAATCAAACTGTTCTAATACTAAACCTCATCATGAAAGTACTGTAGAACTGAGAAAGTAAACGCAGGAATAGAGATCAACTTTCAAAACTTAAGGCTATCAGGTGTGCACAGGCTGAGGTTACTCACAGTGTGCACAGGCTAATCCTGGCTAACAGCTTAGGTAAAGTGGTGCTGTGTCATGAAAACCCAGGATGTAGACAGCACATCCTGAGAGAACCTTTCAAATCATTGTCTGGGGCGGGTGTGGGAATCTTGTATTTTTCTTTGACAAGGATGTTACTAGGATTGGCAGTTTTGATGTTTGCCGTCTGTTTTTTGAAGTGTGGGTTTTCTATTGATGTATTTATAAATACATTTGCAAAATGCACGTATTACCAGGTTTCTGCCAAAACAGCTGGTTCTGTATTTTGCTGTCATTGAAGTGTTCCAAAAACCATTGGTAATAATAATCCAATTGGGAGGAATGACCATTGGCAATATATTTTGCAAATTTTTAATTCCATTGGAAACACTTCTATGGTTTTTAGTGTGACTATTCATGTGAATAATTTCAAGCATTGTGAGAAGAGGTTGCATCATCAGGCCTCCAGAAGGAAAACAGGTTTTAATTGGCAGATCCAACAAAGCCATTAGAAGAAGATGCAAGGAAAAATACATTTTTAATTACATAAGGTCTCTTGATAGTGCCCTTAATATTAGGGCTGATCAGTAGTTGATTAAAAATTAGCTAGTTTTTACTGGGGACCTCTTGAATTCTAAAGAGTTAGAGAATGTGTGTTGTCTTATCATATTCAAGTATTTTGATATTGTCACTATGGTATACCTAACAATGTATGTGCAATAGCTTTCTCTTTCCACTACTTTTTAGGAAAATTCTCTTGACTTCATACTTCACAAAGTCTCCTACCAGATACTGCCGTATTAAAAAAAACCCCCACAAACCAAAACCCAAAAACCCCACAACAAACCAACAAACATCCGCAACATTTTTTTCTTCTTTATCTGAAGTGGTTTAGATAATTTTTATGCCTAAGCAGTTAAAGTTTTGCCTTGCTCTAATGGAATTTTGGGGGGAATACTGAGAACTTCCGTTTCAGTTTAGGCAGGTACTGCTCTGTTGGGTTCAGAGGGCTGACAATAAGTCTTCAGAAATACAGTGAAGTTTGAAGTAGTCAATGAGTTCATTCAACTGAGTAAACCACAGTCTACTTTCAGAGGGGAGGATGCAGGCACTTCCAGACTATTTTTGCTTTGAGAAGTATTATGAACTGTGTGGTGGGTTGACCCTGGCTGGAGGCCGGGTGCCCACCAAAGCCACTCTATCACTCCCCTCCTCAGCTGGACAGGGGAGAGATAACAAAAGGCTCATGAGTTGATATAAGGACAGGGAGCTCACTCATCAGTTACTGTCACACGCAAAACAGACTTGACAGGGAAAATTAATTTATTACCAATCAAATCAGAGTAGGGTAATGAGTAATAAAACCTAAATCTTAAAACACCTTCCCACTGCCCCTCCCTTCTTCTCAGGCTTAACTTTACTCCAGAATTCTCTACGTCCTCCCCCCAGCAGCGCAGGCGGATGGGAAATGGGGGTTGGGGTCAGTTCATCACATGTCTCTGCCACTCCTTCCCCCACAGGGTGGGGCTCCTCACATGCTTCCACTGCTCCAGCATGGGGTCCCTCCCATGGGAGACAGTCCTCCATGAACTTCTCCACAGGCTGCAGTTCTTCACAAACTGCTCCAGTGTGGGTCCCTTCCATGCGTGCAGTCCTTCTGGAACAGACTGCTCCACTGTGGGTCCCCCGCAGGGTCACAAGTCCTGCCAGCAAACTTGCTCCAGTGTGGCCTTCCCACGGAGTCACAGCCTCCTTTGAGCATCCACCTGCTTTGGCATGGGGTCCTCCACGGGCTGCAAGTGGGTATCTGCTCCACAGTGGACCTTCATGGGCTGCAGGGGGACAGCCTGCCTCACCATGGTCTTCACCACAGGCTAAAGGGGAATCTCTGCTCCAGCACCTGAAGCATCTCCTCCCCTTCCTTTTTCACTGACCTTGGTGTCTGCAGAGTTGTTTCTCTCACATATACTCACTCCTCTCTCTGGCTGCAATTGCTGTTGTGCATAACTTTTTCCCCTTTTTAAATATGCTATCCCAGAGGCACTGCCACTGTTGCTGATAGGCTCGTCCTTGGCTAGTGGCAGGTCAGTCTCAGAGCTGGCTGGCATTGACAGTGTCTGACATAGGGGAAGCTTCTAGCAGCTTCTCACAGAAGCCACTCCTGTAGCCCCTTGCTACCAAAACCTAGCCATACAAACTCAATACAAACTGTAGTTTTGGAGCTATTTAGAATACATCATATAAATATGGGCAGATCACTGCTTCTCTAGCTGCTCACTCTCAAATATGAGTTTTTCACTGGCTAATGAGAAACCTCACATGGAGAACAAATGATAAGTGCATGGGCAGCATTTTAAGATACTCTATTTTTTTTACTGATTTCAGTTTTAGGGTAGAAATCTACTTATCCTGAATTGCCATCATCACGGTTACACTATTATGGATGATAGTCAGAGATCCCATTTTGCTGGTCAACTTGTAAGTGGCAGAGTGAGGTGATCACCACAAAGTGGTTAGGGAAGCCTTCTGTGGCTAGTTGGCTCCAAGTATTAGTCCCATTCAGAAAGAGCTGCATGCTTTACCATTAATCTACACAAGTTCTATCACAGGACCACTTCAGAGCATGACATTGGTTTTTGGTTTTGTTTTAAAAGGTAAAGCAAAGTTTCCACCTGATACGTAAAGTAATGAAAGCTAAATAAATCTCCAGAGGAAAAATAATCTTTTGGTATTGTGGATAAAGACAATGAGTTCTTTGAGAAAGAAAAACATCCACAAAACCATTGGAATGGTGTAGATTTTTATCCTATTTAAGGATAGGAATCGATGGAGTGGTTTTAAGAACATTGCAATACTAGAAAAACTTGAAAGTCTTAAAAAGGGCAGAAGCTGTACCAGCGTTTGAAAAGGGAAATGCTGGTACAAACAAAATGTTTCAGATAGTGGTAGGCAGATTAGCATTACAGTAATCCAAGGAAAAATCCTGAAGAGGATTGATAACTGGAGGCAATGAAGGTGCATGATACTTTTGGGATTAGTTAACAAGAAATTAGCTAACAAGTAATCTAATGTTGGGAAGTAGTTTCATAAAACAACTGTAATGAAATGTTTGTTAGGTTATGCATTTTAACAAAGTTGACATATTTAGTGCTCTAAATTATTTAGCTTACTTTGATCAATTTAACCTCATTAAAATCAGTATTCTGCAAAGACCAGTGCATCACAAATTTAATAGCTGATATCCCACAGAAACTGTAAACAGAAAATCATGTAATGGGGTTATAACCAGGTCCAGAAGATCTTTTCTTGTCCTGAGGCTGTTTATCATCATTATAACATATCTGCAAGGAAACCTGAATTTGTTGCTAGTAAATATTATAGATGTCATAAACATCGGTTAAGCAACCATTAAAATAAACAAAATCAGTCGTAGTTTTACAGCACAGTATAGATTGCGTGGTAGCATAGCCTCACTTGAATAGTGTATACGTTTATGAACAAATGGTACAAATTATACATACATACCATGCATACCCATTCAGAGAACTGAATTCTGGAGACGTTGTGATGCAGCAAAGAATTTACATGCTGTGTGTAGCCAGCTGTCCATAATGCAGATTGGTGGCTACAAGAGCAACAATGATTCTGCAGTACTTGAGAGAAAAATCAAATGGGGACTAGGCAGCTGTTACTGCCCTGGCATTAGCATGTTTTTTGGGAAAAAATATTGTCTCAATTTTAGTAATGACACGTTCAAAAGGTTTTTGACTAAAATTGTGTGAATAATTGATGATTTGCATTTTTTTGTATGAACTGGCTTTTTTCCTGACTTCTTTTCCACATTAAAAAATCATCCTTATATCTTAGGCTAAAATGAATTTTTAACTCTTTTTTTTTAAGGTTTTTGATTACTTTACATACTTTAAATACTTACAGCATTTTAAAGTAAAAGAATTAATAAAATGTCAAAGCAAAATGATTTAGATGAGAATTAGTTCAGCAGACCAAATATAATTATATAAAAAAAGTTTTTCCCAAATCTGACCAGGTCCTAATTTTGAAATATTTTGAGGCAAGGCAAAAGACTAGTCATGACTGTATGTCTGTCTTGGAAACATTTTCCTGTCTCAGATAGGTAGTGTGATACAGGCATCTCTCTGTGAAAATCTTTAGTCTAGGTGCCGCATGTGACCAGACTAGATGAAAATGGGTTCTCTCTGCCTTAAAGTCAGGACACTTTTCATTAGTCCATCATCTAATTTTGTCATTGTCTACAGCAATTTATGGAAAATACATTAGTTCTGAGGAGAGAATCAAGAGATAATTCTGAGAGGGTTTTTTTTTTTTGCTGTAACTTAGATAATAATTTCTTAGTCTGTCTTTATGGGATTCTTCAATCTTCTTAAGTGTTTTTTACTCTATATTAGATATGTTCATGATTTACTCATGAAAATAATCTCACTGCCCATTCAGATTTTTTTGGTGAAAACATTTTAAAGAAGACCTTGTAATAATTTGTATCATCAGAACAGCATGTGTAAGAAATGTTCAATTCTGCAAAGTTTTCCCAATATTCTTAAGAAAAAACAGTCCTGAATGTATTTCAAGTCAGAAAAATTTCAGCCAGACTGTTTTTGTTCATGAAATGAACAAAAGTTGCAGTCTACAACTACCTGAAGGGAGGTTGTAGTGAAGTGGGAGTTGGCCTGTTCTCCCGGGCAACTAGCGATAGGACAAGAGGACATAGCCTCAAGCTTTGCCAGGGGAGGTTCAGGTTGGACATTAGGAAGAATTTCTTTTCAGAAAGGGTTATTAGACATTGGAATGGGCTGCCCAGGGAGGTGGTGGAGTCACCATCTCTGGATGTGTTTAAGAAAAGACTGGACATGGCACTTAGTGCCATGGTCTAGTTGACATGGTGGTGTCAGGGCAACGGTTGGACTCGATGATCCCAGAGGTCTCTTCCAACCTGGTTGATTCTGTGATTCTGTGATTCTGTGATTCCGTGTGAAATTCTGATATGGATTTAGGGTTTGTTTTTCTAAGTCCAGCATGTATGAATTTGAAAGTGCTATCTTTAGAAAAACCTTAGAGCTTTTGAAAAAAGTCTCCTATGGGTTTTTTTTTGTTTTCAAATAAGCTGTCCAAATAATTCAAAATGAGTTGCATTTGCTTCCCATGAAATTTGTACAACACAAAATTCCAGTAAGAAAGATGATCATGACTGGTGAATTATAGGGGCCAAAGGAAGCTGAATTAAGCTAATGTCTCTGTTGTAGAGATCTGTTATGAGTATGCTTTTATGGGATTTGACCTGCTGCTTGTCCTGCTGCAAAATAATGCTATTGTGCCAAAACAAGTTCTAGTAAGCAGGAGCCTAAGTTGAACTGACTCAAACTTAGAGCTTCTATACAAATACTAGCTATTTGTATTGCAGCTGAAAGATGGTGAACCTGTCATTCAGCTGTTGTTTAGCAATTTACTATGAATTATTTATTATTCTGACATCTCTGTTCTTTTTCTGATATACAGGAAAATTGCTGGTGAAATGCAAGTGTATTTATGCAAATAGAAACTTGAGTTAGATTAACTCAGTGGGATATGTATTCTATAACAATAGCATGTTGTGTGGTTTTGTTTTTTTTCTGTAAGACAGAATTTAATAGATTTTTTTTTTCCTCAATTCCCTTGTTGTGTTCAGTAAGGCAGATAGATAGTTACAAAAAGGATATCTGTGGTCTTCTATGAAATACGTGATGCAGTAAACTAGACATGCAGAGGTTTCTGTGATCTTTCTTTCTGCTTCTTAAATATTTTTTTCTAACTCTAGAGAAACTGCTGTATTTTTCAGTCCAGCTTCTTCATTTATCCCAATTAAATTTTTGGACAAGTTATACAAGTTCAAGTGAGGCATATGCTGCTTAATTAAAATACTTGCAAAGCTACCTATGGCTCTGGGGTGAGAGTACTCATTTGGTGTGAGGATGAATGGCACTACCTTCTGTCCCACTACCCTGGAAAACTGCCCGTTCTTTTGATTAGTATGTGAGGGAACGGCTTAGGACATGAGGGAATGGCTTAAAGGTGTGTCAGGGGAAGTTCAGATTGGATATTAGGAAAAAGTTCTTCACTGAGAGTGTGGTCAAGCACTGGAACAAGCTCCCTAAGGAAATGGTCATAGACCCAAGCCTGTTAATGTTCAAGAAGTGTTTGGACAATGCTCTTAGATATGTGGTTCAACTTCTAGGTTGCCTTGTGTGGAGTCAGGAGTTGGACTTGATGGTCCTTGTGGGTTCCTCCCAACTCAGGATATTCTGTGATTCTGTGATTTGATTATTAGTCCAACCTTTCAATTGGACTCTTCACAACCTATTTTCCTTTCAGTTGCTTCCTGTGGTTATACAGGTATCACACTGAAACTATACACAGCCTCTCTCTTCTTTGTTCTCGCTCTTCCTATTTAATTGATGCAGAAGTGTATTGTTTAACTAGTTTTTGATGGATTGCGTAATTTGGCTGTTGGTTGTTTCTTATGTAAAAGGTGGAAGAGAAGTGTCATTCACATAATTACTATTTAAAGTTACTCCCCTGTCTGTCTCAGACTTCTTCAGTTGTTTTTTGTAAGCCAGAATTTTACCATATTTTGTAAGAAGCAAGTAAAGTAACAATAATCTTGTATACATCTGGTAATGTTACAGAAGTCGTCTGTTCCCTAGTGACTGCTGAAATCCAAACACTGCATTAATACCATAAAGAACAAAATTAGGAATTTATATGTGCATGAAATTGCCATTGTTACCGGCAATGTGAAATTTGGGAAACATTACAGATGTGCAAAGCACTATGTTGAGATTTTAACTACTGATTCTGTCAGACTAGGCTTGGAGTGGAAAAATAAGGATCTTCCAAAAATCTATTGTATGAGAAGAATGGGGAGGAAGAGGCTCTGATTTAAGCTTGATTGTGCAGTACAAATAACGTAGGGCAGATAAGTTGCACAAAATGACCTGACACCCTTCCACAAAGTTTTCACGTTCATGTCGCTGTGACTTCTGCTGAAGTGAAGCCAAACTTGCACCACTTACCATTATGTTATTAAAGTGGGAGAGCTGCTAATTATAATTTAGGAGTCTGGAGAAGTTCTGTATTGAATGAGGAAAAACTGTGTCCTTGGTTTATTATCTGAACTCTTAAAAAGTAATCTTATTTTAGAATTGTTATATTAAAATATCTTCTTTCAAATGCATTTTAGAGAAGGTGTAGATAGTGAGATGCCCAGAATATGTGAGTACATCCAGCTTCTTTATGCTAAGTGTCAAAATGTTATATATGTTTTGAATTTTGCAGAATCTGTATGGATTATGAAATTGTCTTTAGATGAGATAGTTAAAGTCTGCAAGAGAAGTTAAATTTCTTGGTCAGTTTTGAAGATCATACTTCGTCATTTGTTCAAGGCCGTGCAATGAAGCACTGAAGATTAAAGGCTAAAACTGCTTAATGTTGAGTATCTGTGGCTCACTCTATCAACTGGATAGGATTTTCAAGAAGATATTTTAATCTGTTGGTAGAACATATCAAATAAATCAAGTGATCATGACAATGACAATATCTGTTCAAAGTATTAGTAAAGCAACCACTTCATGTTACTTCCACAGTTCGATAGGCTCATCATACTTGCCTGTTTAATCCATGTATGGTTTCAGTGTGGCTGAGATGTCTGCAAATTATTGACAGACATTGGCTTAAAGATAAGAATAAAAATAACAGTTAAATGATCATATTTTGATTGATGAAATATTTATTGAAGTGCTATCAGTATGAGGCATTGGAAAGTTCATTGTTAGAATATTGAATATATTGAGCTACAAAACAGACAGACCCCAATCCACTGAGGTGGTTTAAATTCAACATCCTATTATCTTAATTTAGGTAAAACCCAGGTATTTGTAATTTTCAGATGGGTGTCAGAAAAAAGGAAAGAAAAAAGAAGAAATAACGTATTCTTCAGTTTAGCTTTTTGTGTGTGTGCTCTGAGGATTTCAGATCACAAATAGCTAAATTCAGAGTGGTTTAGTTCACAGCTATTTTTAATATTTTTTGTCTAGTTCAGAATTTATGGATAAAAGACAACAGATGAATTAATTGTATGCAGATTAATATTTCCCTCTAATGTAAATAAATCCACCTTGAAAATCACTTCCCTTCTGAAGGGGAATATGCCAAATCCAAGTTTTTACTAGAGTCACTAAATTGTATGTGATGCCGGATTACAGTAAGTAAGCAAAAGTAAGTAAAATACGAATCTTCAGAACACCTTCATCGGCCTAATCTGATAAAGGCTTGCTATGAGTTCCTCTTAAGTATTTTAGAAGCACTCAAGTTGAGTTTTCGTGTACAGTATGAGACATGACAGTTGTATAATCACTCTGTAGTCTTTATTTTAGTTTCTCCGTTTTTGCCAGTATAGCTTTCTTCCATCAACCCCTGCCCTCCACCCACAAGTACAGAATGTGAAACATTTCAAACTGGAGTATTTAAAAGCTTGAAACTTCAGAATTAAGATCTTCACAAAAAGGCTATGCATTAACCTCTTCCATCTGATTGCAGTATGATCTTTAGTTTCTTGGTCACATCCTGTTGGTTTTTTATTACGGGGTGTTACAAAAGTGTAAGATTTTTCCAGGCTTCTTTTAATCCTCAAATGTGGTCTTTTGTCTTACTGCTTTCCATTTGTACTCTGTCTTGAACACAAAATGACTGTATTTTCTTCTTAATGTTTTTTGTGTTCTTTTGTAAATATTTTCTATAATTGTATTTAACACTTAAATAGTTCTAAAGCATTACATAATTAAAGCCAGTGAGAATCCCCTACAAAGTCAGGCAGAGAAAGGTATTACCTCCATTTTGCAGCCAGTAAATGGAGTTACAAAGATTTATAAGCAAAAACTTCCCATTAACTCTTAGTGCCCACACGAGACATTTGGAGCACAATCTTTCCCCCAAATACAGAAACTAAGCTGGAATCTTCAGAAAATTTTGCTGCCAAACTGTAACCGCTCTTTTTTTCTGCTTGTTAAAATATGCAGAAATAAAGAAAAGTACACGTGAACAAGGTGATATCTGGTTATCTTTTCAATAGGGGAACAAAGGCATCTCCTTTATAGCAGGTCTGCTCTAAAGTAGCAAGCTGTCAGAGCTGTCCTTAGGGAAAGCTATGATTAACACTGATGAAACAATTTATCTTTACCAAACTTGTTTTCAGTATGCAGAGGACTGTTCTGACTTGCAGAAATTTTGACTACAATTTTAATCCAAAGCATAAAAAACTTAGTCTCATTTGGTTTGCTTAAGATTTTAGTTTTAATTACTTAAACATTTTCTTAAGTGATATAAGAAAGTTTGTGAAATACTGTCACTTAGTTGGCTTCTTATTGGTGTGTGTTTCCTTTTGTTCTTTTATAGATTCTTTTTTGTTCTTTTATAGATTTTTTTCAAATCATTGTCCTAACTGAATGGATAATGTAAAAAAAGCTATTGTAAAATTCCCGTCTTTTTGTAGTATACTTGCAGGCATCTGAAGATTCCTCTTGGTCTGAACAGAACATCTTGAGTTCTACTCAGCATTATCGGGGCCTCTAATCATTTCTCTTGCCCTCTCAAACCTAGATTTTTTAAAAAGCACAGTGTCAAAACTAAACTATTGCTCAGGTCTCACCGTGAACAATCTTTTACAATCTTTCAAGTTTTTACTGCTGTTTCTAACCTTCAGCTACTGATAAAAGTTCTAATATGAATTATTGAGACCTAAAAGCTGGACACACTATACCTCTGATGAGATGCCACGGAATGATAATCACCCATGTACATTGCATGGAGACTGGTGATCTGAGGTCCAGTGTAGCTCCTATATGATTTCTACAGAACTGCTAGTCAGTAATTGCTCCCCTTTCCGTGTTTGTGGAGCTGATTATTCCTGGTGTAAGTTTTGAAATTCACTGGATTTCAAGCTCTGCTTTTCAGACTTCTCTAGCTGCTAGAGCGCTTCTAATCCTGTTTTCCAGACTGTGCCACTGTAATAAGCATACTCTTTGTTCTATTTGTATAATTAATGGACATATTAAATAGTATTGAATGTGGAACAGAATTTGCAGAATATTGCTTTTGTATCTTTCTGTTTCCATGATGAATACTGATACTCAGCTTGCAAGTTTCATACTTAGAAAACTTTCAGTTGGTAATCTGACCAAGCTTTTGCTTTGTGTGTAAAAATGAGGAATATATGTAATTTATCATTTAATCTAAGTGATTGGTGTTTCACATAATTTCTTTCCTTTGCACTGAGGTAATTAACAGGCTTGGCATAAAAAACACTTTAAAAAAATTTTATAATAATACTTTCACTATGGCTCTCTGTAGGATATACTAATGAGTCAGTGGGATAGATGCCATGCAGCTCTTTCCCTGCCATTTAAAAGACCTCCCTTTGGATGAGTTACGTCTCTGAATAAGCTTTGTGTTAGCTCTACTATCTTTTTAAAGATAATTAAGTCTTAGAGCTAGCTCTTCCTTCCTATTCAACCTCCCTAAACGTATTATATAGTGAGAAGAGTCTTCTGGCTGTTTTGTCGTCTGTTGAGATGGAAACAAGACTGGAACAAGAGTACCACGAGTCTACATTGTTCATAGTCCCTGGTTTAAAGGATTTGTATAAGAGAATATGACAATCTTATAATAAAAAAAAAAAGTAAAAATGTGTAGTGGAGTTCTTGCTATGTTAGAAAAAAAGATCTCAATTCCTTGAGGGAACAAGGTTGTGATTATTGTTCTGTCCTTGCTTGTATCACAGCAAAACAGAATCGAATTCTGGTCAGAAATTTTGTGTATTTTAGTAAATTCAGCTTATTGTAACAGTTTTACTGATGCTACTTTGGTGATCTATGTTCTTTGCTGTAGAAGCAGAATAGTTCACTTGGCAAAATGCACAGGGTGTGCAAGAATGGAAAACTAGGAAGAGGAAAGTAAGAAAATATACTTCTTTTCTTCTCAGAATGATGATTAGCTTCTCTTATCTTAAAAGATAGGTAATAATCACCCTTTTTAATTGTTGGCTGTCTTATTTCTTTCTGGTTTAGCTTTGAGGGGTGGTAATAGAGCTGTTGAAAACACCAAGTTAGACTTAATTTAAAAATCAATAAAGCCGGATAAGACACTTGCCACTACACCAACTGCATACTTAGTTAGTGGAAGCAATCAACATTTTCAAAAAATGAGCAATTGATCCAGTCAGTCTATTATAGAAATTAACCACATATAAAGTAATATGAATCTTTTTTTGTGCCATCACGATTTTTCTCCATGATTAATTTTCTGCATTTAGCAAGAAGTATACATACAAACAGCTTCTCAATTTCATATACCTTCTTTTTCCCTCATGGCTTTTATAGTAACCTTTTATTGGAAGACAGTCAATTACTGTCCTAAGGGGAGAAGGATAAAAACATGTAAGTCTGTCAGTGTAAGAAAAGTAAGAGAATATATGCTGACATGGAAAATGGGAGAACACTTCCCAAAAAGCTGTAGGGGTATTTGACTGTTGAGATATTATAGAGATTATTTATAATCTTGGGTATGAGAAACTGAGAACCTTAGAGCTTGATGAAAGACAAGAAGATTCTTTTCCTGAGAAAAATGTAATGCTTGTGAAGATGAAGCATGACTAAAAAAAGAATGCTGTTCTAACTTCCTTATATTTTGATAGCTTGTACTAGGTTCAGCAGGGGTTCATCCAGTTAACATGGACATTGTTTGAGAAAGTAAATATTTGCAAAAATTATTCTATACTATTGATAATTTAAGATGTTCTTATCTACAAAGCATAATAGAAAATGTTCTTTCCAAATGAAATTTGTGATCCCTAATTTGTGATTCTTATGTCAGGTGATGTTGTCAGCATAGTTTCTTTGATTGGGTAATTAGCAGCTTTCTTTTTATTTATTTGCTGAATTTGGGGGTCTGTTGTCCCAGTAACATTATAAGACAACCATGTTGGGGCAAGAAGCTTCTATTCAAATTGCTATTTTTTTTTTTTTAAATATTTTTTTTTAACCAGGTTGGAAGAGACCTCTGGGATCATCGAGTCCAGCCGTTGCCCTGACACCACCCTGTCAACTAGACCATGGCACTAAGTGCCATGTCCAGTCTTTTCTTAAACACATCCAGAGATGGTGACTCCACCACCTCCCTGGGCAGCCCATTCCAATGTCTAATAACCCTTTCTGAAAAGAAATTCTTCCTAATGTCCAACCCGAACCTCCCCTGGCGAAGCCTGAGGCTGTGTCCTCTTGTCCTATCGCTAGTTGCCCGGAAGAAGAGGCCAACTCCCACTTCACTACAACCTCCCTTCAGGTAGTTGTAGACTGCAATAAGGTCACCTCTGAGCCTCCTCTTCTCCAGGCTAAACAACTCCAGCTCCCTCAGCCATTCCTTGTAGGTCATACCCTCCAGACCCTTCACCAGCTTGGTCGCCCTCCTCTGGACTCGCTCCAACACCTCAACATCTTTCTTGAAGTGCGGGGCCCAGAACTGGACACAGTACTCAAGGTGCGGCCCCACCAGTGCCGAGTAGTCACAGTTGCTTTAGAAAGAAAGAGTAATTCCCTGATCCATTTTTGAAAGTGAAATTGTGAGTAGAGTTTTAGGAGATAGCTGGAGACTGGATTCCAAGTGGGCGAGAGCATTCTGTGTTTGTGCTTGGGAAAGCCTGTTCTATTGTTTTTTTTCCTCCTGTAATTCCCAGAGATGTGGATTGTCGCCTATTTTCTTTCTGTTTTGCCTAGTTACACATTAGTTGAAGACTTTTCAGACGTGATTTAGGTCACATTTCATCATTGTATCCAAGCATGCACTTTACTTTAAACAGAGGCCTAATTCCATGGCCTTCAGTGCAACTGAAGTAAGTGTTAAGTGTCCTTTGTATTTAAAGCCTTGTAAATGTTTCATGTACACTGCTGATAAATGACAGAAGTAAAAAGCTAGCAGTGGAAGTGTAATAAGCCAGGTATAACTATGTTGATATAAATTGCGCTGCATCAGGAATTCATTTGGTTTGCAGTCTCACTGGCAACCGCAGTCATGGGTTTGGGATTTTTTTTTCTTCTTAATACTGTTTGTAGAAGATGGTTAAATAAGTCTGATGGAAGACAGTACTGAAATATCTTCAAGCTGTACCTGAGCCAATGTCTGGCCATGTTCCTTCCTGTGCGTAGGCTTCTTCCTCTCATTCAGCTCCAGAAACAAAAATAACACATAAGAAAGAAATTCTGATTTTTGATTCCAGGTGAACTGATGAATGCTGGCAAATGCTGGTCCTGTGAATACTGTCCACTGGTACCTCTTTTTGTCTAGTAAATTTGATTTAGGATCCTGTCATGCAGTGTTGTTAGTTAGTAATTTTTAATTGCTCATCAAAAAAAAAAAGAAAAATACATTAAAGGGTAAAACTGACACTCTGTAGTGGAATTTATTCCCCCCAAGTCCCATAAAACAGTCACACCAAATTTATTTTTTCCTCGCCTTATACCCACAGTTGCTTTTTAAAAATTTACACAGTGACCAATTACACACAACCATGTTCCATAAGCAATAAAACAGGCTTATACTATGATTTTCTGGTTTTGCACTAGTATTTCAAATAGCCTGTAAGAGATAAGCACATAAATTCATATTATGTTTCTTGTGATTTCCTTCTATAGTCTCAACCTTAAATTTAGCTTAAAGTTGACAGTTGCCTATGTTTTTAAAATAACTTCCAGTGTCAGTTGCTTTATTATTATTATTTTCTTATTATTTTGTGATTCTCATAATAAATGAGAATATATTATTACTTGAAATAAGATCTTGTCTATACAGGAAACACTTCATGTAATTAAAGGTCGATTTTCAGAAATACTTAGTTAAGCTACTCTATGTTTATATGTAGCATTACTGTATAGACTACACATAATTTATATAGCTTTTAGGAGTTTGTTATTTGGTCTAGTTTATTTCCAAAAGGTTTCTTAATGTTCATTTAAGGTCACAAGAGTACTAAAAGGTCTGTAGTGTGAATGAGATGTAGACCCATTATGCCTGATGCCTGTACCAGAAGCAATAGCTATAAAATTTCTGCTGTAAGACTTCAGTTTCTTAGAAAATTTGGGAAGGCAAAAGCTAGCCCTGTGACTCATAGATTTCTACATGCTTCTTTTAGGTTCATGGCTGCATAAATAAATAAAAATGTGCCATTAATTATGTATTAATGTTTCCTGATTTACACTTATAAAAAATACAAGGTGGTACTGTTACCCAGATAAATTTTCCTTTCATTTGTGACAAAAACCATACAGAGAAGAAATATCAGAAATCCCTGATAGCATCCCCTCAGCCTTTGTAGGATTAACCTGTTGTCTTTCCTAGTTCCTACATTTTCTGTTTTCTTAGACATTGATTGATTCTGATGCTTCTAGTAGTTATTTAGAATCTGAGTCCATCGTCTGCATTTATTTGTTGGCAAATTCCAGTGACAAGAAGTTAGTGTTTCATTAACTTTTCAGCAGCGAGTTTCAGCCAAAGCCCACTGAGAAACCTAGGGATGTTTTCATTAGCTGTTACGGGCTTGGTGTAGTTCTGTGTTGTTGAAACAACTAAATGGCTGTTTAATGTAGAGATAACCAACCAGCTCACTTATCGGCAGCAGTGTTTCTACATTATGAGCCAACTCAGTACAACTGTACTACTACTGATAACTGAGGTAGTTTAAGGAGGGCTAGCTCCGGTAGTCCTCTGTGGCCTTGTCATGCAGGCATACTATAAATTACCTTACACTTTGTTTTTATTTTCCTTGATTCAAATTCAACAAAAGAGATGCTATTCCCTTACTGCATAAGAAATCATAAGTTAAGGCCATGAGCCCTGCTGATATATGCAAAGTGTTTTGTGACTTTAAGCATGTAAATTATATGAAGGGCAAGCTATTCATCCTCACAATTTCTTTTGGCCTTGGAGTATTTATAGAGGCTCCCTGTGGAGCTGCACTGTCAAGCATTCCCCAGCTGGGGAACACCTTATGAAAGGTTCTCTGAGGCGTATGTATACACACTGAAAACTCATTAATAGTCATACATGGCCCTACAAGCAAGATTATTCCTGTGGCCTTTCTTTATCTGAAAAAATCTTCAGGTTTGTTTCTTTAATTGTGACACCTCCTTCTTTGGAGTATTTTTTTGTTAATGCTCAAGGTTGGCTTCAAATGGAGTAAATGTTGTAGAGTTCGCTATTTTAATGGCTAACAAAATTCTTAGCTCAAAATAGGTGTTCAGGGTCAGTCTGGTACTGGATACTCAGCTGTTTGCAAGCGCTGCAGTACAGAATCTAAAATCACCTGAATGTGTGGAAAAGAGAGCCATGAATAGGAAATGTGGAAGACTGACAGTTTAAATTCTATGGCAGAGGAAAGGTTTGGTGCACAGAGTAAGTAATGGGGTAGAATAAAAAATGCAGAATTGTTATGTAAAGTTGTAAACATGATTTCTTACCTCTCTCTATATATGTATAGACTGCTGAAAGAAACAAGGACTGACAACAGGCAGAAAGGGAGATGTAGATTAAAGCTGAGATGATGAAAAGGAAGACAAGGAAGAGGGATTTGGAACAAGGAAGCAGGCTGCACAGGCCAGAGAGAGTCCAAAGGTCCCTACCTGTCCTGGTCCCATACTGCTTCTGTAGGGCAGAATCTCTTGCTGGTTCTTTGAATGATGGTCCTGGGAGGGTGCAAGCACTATGTTTGTCCTAGGGACTTTGAATAGAACAGTTGTTCTTATAGAGTCTGAGCTGTGTGTCTTCTTTGGATGATTATTTTTATTCGATATGCAGCATTTCACTTAGTGACCAATTAATGATAAGTATTTACTCTTCTGACTCTGTTCCATATCTTCCCCCATCCCTGGAAACATTCAAGCTCAGGTTGGACAGGGGTCTGAGCAACCTCATTTAGTTGAAGATGTCTCTCCTCATTGCAGGGGAGTTGGACCAGATGACCTTTAAAGCTCCCTTCCAATCCAAACTATTCTACGATTCATATCCATTGCAAGGGTTTTTAATCATAACTGGAGATTCGTAGTTTAAGATGTAAATCTATGAAACCTTCATTGGCATTTTATGAGCTATAGATTTTTCAGCTACCTGAGGACCCGATGAAGATTTTTGTCCCCAAATTCAGGGTTCATCTGTGTTTGTGTTTGAGATCTGATCAGGATTGTGTTTTGAGTGCATATCTTGATCTTTCCTACTTGCTGATTTTTTTTTTTTTTTGTATTCTAGAGTGCATAAACTGGATTCCTTTCAGGTTGTTCTAAACCAAAAGTGTGCTCTGGTGTGCAGTTTGTGGGATCTCGTTGGAGTTATTCCACAATAAATTTAAAGTACCACTTCCCAAAAATGCCTACACATGGATACCAGGTCCTCTGCACTGATGTTTCACTCTTCACATCCATTCATACTCTGCTGTGCTACTTGCTAGTGTAGATACAGCCAGTCAGCTTGTTGTTGAGATTGCTACATAGATGCTTCTGGATCAGCAGCCTTTGCCACATCATAGATTATATTTAGACAGAGAAAAAAGAGCAAATACAGATACAAACAGAAATGAAATTTTGAGTTAAAGTATTGATAGTGCTATTAAATTGAGCCTGCGGACTTGTGTGGCTCATTTAAACTGCAATTTAAAAACTGCTGTTTGGAATGTGAAGCATTGTACAAGTGAAATTATTAGCACAGTTTTGTGAGTTACACTTTACCTAATCAGATTCATAGAAAGAACTATAGGAATATCAGAAGACTGGTAGAGTCCAATTTATCCTTCCTTCTGTCACAGATACTCGACTTTATGAGAATAGTCAAGAAAGTGAGCAGAAGCTAAATGATTAAAAAAAAAGCAAAATTATTTCATCATATTATTTAGCAGGAAAACAGTATTTTCCAGAAAGAACACTGTATTCATTAATATTAATGGCCTGAAGCATGTGCTAATTCTTTGCTTAAGTTATCTTAAATACCATCTGCTCCTGTCACTTTTTTTGATTTTTCACCAACTGAGGAGCCTCTCACAAGACCAAATTCTATCAGTTTCAAATAGTAACTTCAAATTTTTCATGCTTCTCCCTTATGACTGTGGATCTTGTTAAGTCGTTTAAAATATGGCACTGCTAAAATGAGTTTCTTCTTGTTCTTCTCTGGAGATGAAACTCTAGGGATGATTTTGAAGCTTTTCCTTAAAGAATAAGAGATTCTGCTCCTCAAACAAGTACTGCAAATGTAAGGTCCTGAATATAACACTACTACAAGGGCCTGAATTGTGCGGCTTTTGTGTTTCGGGAGTATCTTTGGTTTGGTGGGTTGTTTTTTTTTTTAACACTTAGTGGTGAAGAGCCCTATTTTGTATTTGTCACTGATGATGCACTTAGGAAGGGCAGGACTTGCTGATAATTAACAACATATCACTTTACAGCATTCAAGCTCTCAAAAAACCCATGGGAAAATTAGTGAAACTGGTGGAAGCAATTCCTAGCAGCTTGGTTAGGATGGCCTATCCAAACAGCAGGGTGGGGAAACAAGTTAGAGATTCATCTAGAATGGGTTCCTGGTGTTCACGTTCCATCTTGAGATTTTATCATCTTGAAAAGCTCTCCTGTCTCTAATGCAGAGACATGTCATGACATGACACAGTAGACATGAGATGTCTGCTGTCATATGTGTTTGAGATGAGTTCTATAATGCAGTAAGATAAAAAGAGCCTTGCCATTTTCATGCTAAACTTACATTAAATTTGAAGCCACTGCATTCTTCTGACTTCCCCAGGTGAATTAATTAATATTAGAATGTTCTCGCCATTTTGACCGACAGTGTATACTCACGAGCACCTTTTCATGTACTGAGAAGCAAGTGAAGTTGGTGTGCAGGCAAGTGAGATCCTTTTGCTTCTTGCACAGCTGTACCATAAAAGAAAAGCTGCAGGGTGTTCTGAAGGATCCTCCTGAAGGACCTTCATGTAAGGTGAAATGAAATAATAAAATCTGCAAATTACCAGGGGGAATGAGTACTAAACAACTACTAAAAAGATCCCTCGAAAAGCAGAGGTCCCATGAGAGGTGAACTTTTTCAAAGAACACATTAACTCTTCTTGTAAGAGGAAGTTGCATTAGCAGGTTGTATTCCAGCTAGCTTGACAGACAGCATCTGAGCTCTCTGGAGGGTGGCAAAACACAGTAGTAGTAGTATTATGGTTTGCTTTGTTACTAGTCATAAATAGCCATGCATTCTGTTCTGATGCAGCCTATTCTCTTGCAGCCATGTGGGAAGTAGTGACACAAGAGAAAACTCTTTATTTTTCTTCAGTTGTTATTGTTAATCTCTTGTAGTGATGTCCAGGGCTGTGCAATATACAAGAAACTGCCCTTATGGCGCCATTCTGTTTTGCTGCAGAATAATCAATATCATATCTCAAGATTCAGAGCCTGCCTGCAGAAAATCTGGTTAGGGGTGAGATGGTCTAACAAAGCTTCAACCCTAGGTTTTAAGCTACAAAACCCTATGTTTAGGAGCAGTTCTGTCTGTCACTGGAGTAGGCAAATTATTCCTTCTCTGCATGATTCAAAACGGGGAATACCGATTTGAGTGTTTACACTTTCTCTCCTGCTGTGTTTCCTCTCAGGGCTAAACTTTTCTCTGAGCTGTAGATCTTAGTAAGAAGTCTTTTTCAACTTTTTAATTACCTTCTGTGGTTCTGGCCTTTGACTCTGTGTGTTGTTTCTTTAGTCCGAGACAGTTTTTCCATTTTCTGGTGCAAACCTTAGAGTATCAACAAGACCAAAAATAACAAAAATGAAAAGCAACCTAGCTGTCCTTCCACGTAATACTTTGTAATTTTCTTGAACAACGTGTGAGCCTTACAAGACATTAGGAACTCTAGTAATTATTACCAGTCAACTTACATGTATTATAATACATAAAATAGTTATCTGAAGCAGCTAATATGACTTTACTTTCCATGTTCATGTGTTGGGTTTTTTTTCTTTTTTTTTTTTAAATAACTACATAATGACCTACTCCATTTTGCAGGAGGAGGTAACAGAGAAAAGTAACAGAGCAGTTCATTTTACTACTCTGTATCATAATGAATTAGTTTGGAAAAAATGAGGAAAATAATTTCAAACATTTTAGTCATAGCAAATGTTTGTCTGGAAATTCTGTTGCAGCTGATGTTGTCTTAATAACCCCCATACTGTGCTGAATGCTTCTGTGGTTTCTTTCTGAAGCCTGCAGACTGAAGGAGCATTGTTACACCAGAACACCTGTATTTTGGATGACATTCTCCAATCGAATGTTTCTTGACTTTGCTTTCCTGATAGGACCTTATCTCATGGGACATGGGTTGTATTAGATGAAACATAGGAAGCATATGTTTGTTGAGCTTTTCAGTGTATCTGGTAAAGGCATTACACATGTAGGGAAAAAATAAGCTGCTTTGTATGCTCTGCCAAAAATGAGAGAAATAATCAGATTTTATGTAAACAGTGTTAAGGCCATCTGCAGTATCACTCTCTGGTGATTGCACATGTGCTTTGTTTTAGACAGTCACTTCACTCTTCCTGTTTTAGAAAGCATTTTCCTTGCATCCCCAGTTATGTCTAAGGATGTTAAATCAAGTTTCCATACACCTGCAAGACCACAACGTTTCTGTTTTAGGGGTTGTAGAGGATGTTGTTTCTAGGGCTCCAAGGATGCAAATGTGAAAGAGGAATTCAGTCTTAAACTATTTGGGAGGATTTTTTTTTTTAATTAATGTGAATGTAATATTAGTGAAAGATTTTAAACTGATGAATCTGGTAATTGATTGCTACTAACTAGGTCTGATCCGAAGGCTGTCATTGATTTAAAGGAACTTTGGGATTAGGTTTATGGCACCCATTCAGGTCATCCACGCCACTGATCTTCTGATCTCACTTAGTGCATTTTGATTGCAGTGATTATTTAAAAAAAAATGCTTGAGGTATTTTTTTTGTGCATTTTACTCATGTTTTCCAAATAGATTTGGCAATAGTTAAAATTCTGTGGACGAGAATTGAAATTCTATGGCAAGGAGAAAAAAATTTCAAAGTATTGAAGAATGGACAAGAGAACCAAATTTCTGTGTCAACAGGAATGAATTCTTAAGTGATGGGTAATTGCTGTGACTGAACTAACCACCAGGCTGCTTGCCAGACTGCATACTGCAGGCATCTTGAACAGATACTGGGTCAGTGACTGGTTTTGTCCACTGGCTCTATAGAGAACTGGGATCTGAAGGTTGTGGCTGGAATCACACATTTCTTCTTTGAACTCAAAAAACATGGTATATTTCAGTTAAGTTACTGCCAGTAAGAAATGTGAATACATCCTTGTGTCAATAAAATAGGTTAGCCTAAGGTCAAAGCAGAAATGATATGGATAATACGGCTCTGAACTTGAGAAACTGTGTCCAAATCTGTCATTTGTTTAATTTTTCTGTCAATTTTCCTTTGTGTTGAGCAGTCTGCAAGAACAGGGTTGAGTTCCTGTAAATGAACAATGAAGACTAAGGTCTGCTTCTTTTTTTTTTTTTTTTTTAATTTGTTGTCTTTGTTTGCACTTTATTTCACGTTCTCTTGAACAGCTGATGTTTTATTTTCATCATGCTTAACAGTGGAAAAGCTAGAAGTGTGTTTTGTTGATATGCACTGTGTTTGTGTTCCTAGTGAGAAGCCACGCTCTGTAACAACACCAGGAATGATATGCATATTGTAGCTAGCTGTGGCCTGGATTCTGTGGAGGGCACATTTTGTCCTGAAAGTAGAAAGAAAGTAAGTGTGGGTGGAGCTGGTGTAGTTGTCTTCTCATTTTGGTTCCTAGTGCCTATTTGTAATCAAAGAAGAAAATCCTGCTTTTTTTTTCTGGGTGTTTAATGTCCTTCAGTCTCAGCATGAAATCCTAAGTTTGTTTTCATGTACTTTCTGAAAAGAAAATAATTTAATTAGTTTTCTGTGCTATTCATGTTCTAGTTTTAGAACATTTGGTACTGGGGCACATCATGCATTTTCAGTTTGATTATGAGGACAATAAACTATTGCAGGGGAGCTAGAAACTGCATGTTCCTAGAGGTTACTCTGTCACTCAGAGTGAAATATTTTGCCTTTGCCAAAGCTTTACCATGTTCTTAATTTCAGTTCCTCTGATGCTCTTATTTTCAAGAAACATCTGTATTTCAATAGTAAGATTTTAAATAACTGTCCTCTACCAAGATTTAATGAAAACCACTTATTTTAGCTTCTTGATTCTAACTGAAAAAAAATTCTCTTGTTACATTCAAAGCACTTGTTTAAATTGTTCTTGGTTTTATAGGTTCTATATAGTACTCAACAATATAGAGAATTTTCTTTTGTAATGTTTATTTAGTTAAATATTAGATTAGTACAGTCCTGTTCTTACATATTAAAACTCCTCTTCCTATTCAACAGATCAATGCTAGAGCAGTGCAAAGATCTTTTGGATATTGAAGGTCATTTTGAAATCAGTAAATAATGCTGTGACCTAATTCTAGCTTCTGTAATTACCAGATGTGAGTATCACATCTGGATACTCATGGCTGCTCACTGAATAAGTGATTGAACAAACATTTCAACTCTAGCCCTATAGCAGGCCTTACATTTAATGCGGAAAGAGGCTAAATCATGAGAAGCAGTCTAGGAGAGAAATATAAATGGTTTTCTTGAACGTGAGTCTCGCAGAGTACAAAATCCCCAAAAAGGGGAAGGAGAACTTAGCTGAGTTTAATTGGCAACGTACATCTGATGCTTCCAGGACCTTAATGTTCTCTCTAGAAAGAAAATTAAGAGCTAGGGCTGCAAATTAGGATTTCACATGTTAAAATAAAACAAAATGAACAAAATCCCCTTCAACTCTACCAGAAGACAACTGTGGTTTAAAGGGGATAGGAATGTTCATTTTTCATTTTCATTATTAATGTCCATGGTACAGGAAAATATACAAAATGGAAATTCTGGTTGCTCTGAGTTGGTTTTGACACTGACATTTCCACCATTCTTACAGCAGGAAAGAAAAGGGGAGGTCTGTTGCATAAATCGGCATCAAAGGGGAACAATGCTAGATGCTCTGCTGTGCGCTAGACATTTGCAAACATACACATGAATCTCTAATTTCATCATCTAGTGACATAATTTCTGCATTTCCCTGTTGTCTACGGGATTTTCCTCTTTTGTTCTGTAGAACTGTGGGGCTTAGGTCCAAATAATGGTGCTTTTGGGATCGCTTGTAAATCAGTGAAGAATCATTTTCAGCAATGTGCTCTCCTTTCTTACTTGCTCAATAGAAAGGATTGCTTCATGGACTGAACATGGTTTTATTTCTTGTAACTGTTTTCATTTTATACTGTTTGTCCAAAGGGAGCCCATTCTGATGTGAGAGCCTTCCTCCAGCACTTGGGAAGTGTTATGTAGTTAAAGCAGCAACTCTGTGAGGAAAGACCTGAACAGGGTTTTTTATTTGATGTCAATTAAAATGAAACAGACTGTGAGGTGGGGGCAAAATGTTTTAACCTCAAGCTATTGGATTCCATTTCTAAATTACACTGTAGTTTAATCCCAAGAACCAGTCACTCGCTGCAGACAGCCATGTTTTAGATGAGTTTTCTGTTATGTTCTGGTTCTCTGCAGGGCTAGCCAAGGGGGCCCATGTTACTGTTACAGAGCATAAATTGCTTTCCTGAACTTTGGGAATCACTTTAGTACAGTTTGAAGCACGACAGGATTTTAAATGTTAAGGTATTAATATTTCACTGTTGTTCAGAAACTGTCTCGCTTGCTCATCTGTGAAGAATATTCTACAAATTAATTACTTGGTAGGTCTGAAATACCTGTTTTTATTAGACATTCAAAGACAGAATATCACATTTTATTCTTTTGAAGTAAATCACAGAGCACTACCCTGTAAGTATCTTACTGCTAATTCCTCCCTCACCACCCCCATTTGTTCATAACCTATTTCATCCTTTTTTGATATATGTCTGTTACATGTGTATGGCCATGAATACAAAATGTATCAGTATGAGTGGAAATAGTTCAGTTGCTTGTGCAGATTTTGAAAAAAAAACCAAAAAAAAACCTGATACCTTTTTAGATTCTCATCTGAAGAACTCAGCTGTAGAATATAGATCAACCAAAACTGACAGTATTGCTACCAGATGGAATGCCTAGAATGGCTCTGCAGTTTATGTAGTTTCATGGTCAGGACCAAATCCTTTCTCATGAGAGTTATCTTTTAAAGACATCTGAGGTGGTGAACAGATAATGCTTATTCTTTTGTATTTAAGTACGTTTACACCTACTCAATATTCTTACTTATAGGTGTCCTGAGCCTATGTGGACGTTACTTCTGTTATCATTTCATAACATCGCGCTTTTGATTACTGAAGCTAAAATAGCTTCCCAGTAATTTCTTTGTATGTTATTAGTAAGCGAATTTCTAGTTGTACCTATGTCACTTGTGAAGTAATATTCTGGTGTAACTCTAATATCAAGCAACAGTAAAACCTAAAAACTGCATGAAAAATGAAGATAGAAATTCATATTGTAGGAGGTCAGCTGAGAAACATCGTTATGTGCTCCCAGGCATAGAATTACATAGTCTTGCATTCTTAAAAATACATTGGATATAAGCAGTGGCAGAACCCTTCTTTTGGTGTAATCAAACAGCTCAAATTAATTAACCTCTGCGTTCAAGGTTTTAAGTGCTGTATCATTTGCATGTACAGAGATTGTGGTTCTTGAGCACTAGGGCTCAGAAATGTGTTGCTTTGATCTGTCACAGGTGACTGTAATGATCAAGATTTTGGATAATATTAAATAACATTTTGAGATACTGTGTTTTTGAAGAAGCCTTCCTCTAAAGAGGCAGCTGGAGTTAGGAAAGTCAAATTCATCTTTAGCTCAGGACTCTGCTCAGTGTTAGATATCTGTCCAGTAGTATTTGCAGGTTTCTGACATTTGGAGGTAATTCCCAAGAGGGACACATACACCGCATTATCAGTTCAGCTGCATATCTGGAAACACATAACAGTATTTTGAAAACAGCCTCTTATAGCATAGAATGGAGTTCCACAATTTCAAAATCTGTTCGAATGATAAAGTGAGGCTGAGGTACTAGAACAGCATGGTTTCTAATATTGTCCCAGAGTGGTTTATAATCTGACATGAATGCAAACCACGTATTTGGTAAACGGATCCTCTGTTTTTTTTGGAATTGTTTTAATACGGAAGGTGGGGTTCACCTTGTGAATTGGCACCTTGGATGAGGTATGTTAGTGTCTGTAAATGCAGTGTGTAAACTTGCTGTAACCATTGAGCCTTCAAAGAATCCCTCCCTGCTCACCTCAGGAGACAGACTGATAAATTACCTTTTCAGGATCTGGGTGACTAAGCTTCTGTTGTGATTTCTGCACTAGCCATTTGGTTTGGAGAAACTGTGCTGTTTTGAAGGTAGTTCCCTGATGTCTCCACTTACTGTGTGTTTTGTTCTCAAAACAGTTTTCTTTCCAGACTTGAAGCTCTTCCCTAAATCTATTCCAGCCCCATTAAGATCTGAATCAATGAGTGGACAACACAATTACAAGGTTCTCTAGCTCATAGATCTAACATGCATGTGCTAACAGAAAGCTCTTAAATTGTTGAGAGCTTCTGCAGTGCACTGAAGCACATGCGTGTGGCTGAGTGCCATTCATAGTTTCCAAACTAGCAGCCCTCAAATTTTGCAAATCCTTATTCTTCATTTTTCTGCCCTTCTGGTTGGAAAATCCTTTCCTTCTTGGGAATCCTACCATACCTTCTGTTGTCATGCTGAACTTCGATCTCATTATTTCTCTTCTGTTTTTGATTACTTTGATTTCAGCCTCTTAAAAAAATCAGGTGAAGTGCAAACCAAGGCCTTGAGGAAGTGACGGTGCCGATAAATCTGTGCCATTTCTCTAGTTGCAGGATAATCAGAATATCAGAATGTTTCTAAACTTTTGAATGCTGCTGTGTAAGGAAGGATTAGCAAACAATGCTGTGTAAAATTCAAGGTGATGAAGATAACTACATGTGGAGTGTCACACAGCAGACATATACCAAGTACGAAGAGTTTTATGAGATCTTTGGATAGGAACACACACCTGAACTTGTTGCTTATTTGAAATAACACATAGTGGGTGTTGTGTGAGAATATGAAGGTTCTGCTCTGTGGTCTCTAGCCTTAGCTCTCACAGGAGGGCATATTTTAAGATGTATTTTTGGCCTGCTATCCATCCTGGCAGGTACCACCCTTTACACCAGCATTCTTTGATTCAAACTGAGTGAGCATACTGCTTCTCTGAATATGTCTTTTAAATAGGAACAGTGCTGATGAAATTAGAGCATTCAGCTGCCAGCTGTGGAGAAATTAACATATAATCCTGGTCTAACTGCAGGGTCTGTTTTTTTCCTGTCATCCTGTGAGCTGTGGAATATATCTTCACCATAGTCACTAGCTACATCAAAACCTGTTTGCTCAGTCAAAGTGACTGAATGAGCCATGCTTAAGGCACACATGACTTCTAGACTTTATAATGACCTACCATGGACCCTTTTGCCTTCTTGAATGCAACACTTTATCATATGGTGATGTGGAAATGGCACTGCATACGAGAACATCTGTCCCTGCCCTGCAAAACAACAAGAATGAAACATACAGATTCAGGTAAAAACATATACATATCAGTCTAATTGCAGGGCAGTTACTGACAGAGATGTTAGCCAGTCGTGATAATTCCCTGCTCACACATCAGGAACCTATGGAGAGCAAAGACCTGGATGACTTTGATACTGCATTGTTTCGCAGTGTGAGCCGTTCAACATTTGAAGAGGTGGGTTGGGCAGCAAGCAGCATGCTATTGCTCAAAAAAAAAAAAAGGAACATGAGCAGGAAATAGGTTTTTTGCATGAGAGGTCTTAAAAAGATAATGGTGACAATAGGGATGCACTGACACAGGCAATAATGTGTTAATACCATCTGCATAAGGCAGGAGAGCAGCATAGCCCCTATACTGGCCTGCACTTGCATAACAGATGTTGAATCTGAAAGATTCAGTTGGACACATCCTCTAAATGTGGATGCCTTTCATTTTAACATCCTGTGGGAATATTTTGGTAGACGAGAACTGGTATGTCTTGGGATACACTGATGTGAAGAAGCTGATAATTTTGGCAGTTGACGGTGTGTCCTGCTGGTTCTTTGAAAGTTAGAAGAGAAGCTCCCTTTTGGTACCAATCTGAGGAAGGGGCCTGATGGAAATGCTACAGAGTGGTAATAGACCTTTCAGAGATTACTTAATTGAAGAGATCATCATTTCCAGCTGCTTAGCTGAACTCTGAGGCCATGAGAACAAGGACACTTGTATTTAAAATAATCCAACGTGTCCTAAAATACACAGATTTCTCTTCCGCTCAGCAGGGCAGCACCAGGCCCCTGATTTACTCCCAGAATTATTTCAGGAAATACTCTTAACATACTATGTATGTTATGAAAGGCAAACAAATGGGAAAAAATCCTGGCATCTGTGAAGTCAGCGGGAAATTGATTTCAAAGGAGTCAAAGTTCATCAGTGTTGCAATCCTAAGGTAAGCAGGGAGGTGAGGTTCTCAATTTACTATATTGTTTTAATGGGTTTATCTGAATTTGGTAGTTGAGAAGTCGCAGTGTTGTAAAAGGTGTTGCCCATCATCCAGAATGTATTTCTGTTCGCATAAATAGCTGCAAGTGCAATTGCTGCTCTCCCTCCCTATTGCTTTTGAAACATTTTTTCCGCTTACTTTCTTCCATGCTTCTCTAGGGTGTCAGATTCCCGTGGTGCTGCCACATGTGTTTGGAAATTGAGTCACAACCATCTCATGATTGACTTTTTTGGTTTAAAATGATAGATTTGAATTATTTTTATTTACCTTTTTTTTAAAATTCTTGGATGCATACTGTTTGTTCTTGACTTTTTTTTCCTTTACAAACATAAGAAATGTATTTAAACCTCTCCCTGAAATTGAGATACTTGACCACCTTTAAAAATTAAATGCTGCAAGCATCTAAATACAATCTTCAGAGTATATCAATTTATTTGTGGATTTGATGTAAATATTTTTCATGATAGAAGTTCTGGCATTTTTTCTTCAGTAAAAATCTTCTAGAAAAATCATAGCAAAAAGGTGGTATATTAACATAGACATTTAGTTCAACTATGAAATGGGATAATATGTAATTAGGCTATTCGGCTTATTTTGACAACCTTGGTGTTTGTCAATACGAAAGAACTTTTGCAGCCTTGAAGAAAGAGGACTTACCTTGATTCAAAACAAAACAAAGCAAATAACCACCTTCCTCCTCTCAATGTCCCAACAATTCATAATTCTTTAAAGATCTTAAAATAAAGTTTTATCTATGGCTTCTTTTTGATCTTAAAAGGTGTATGCTTACCATGTGTTGAAAAAGTATCATTGCCCAGAAATCTAATAGTGCTGAAGATTCAATGTATGCATAATATATGTAACTTTTATTGTCTTTCAAATTGAAAACAGTGACAATGGCTATCAGAACCAAACAAGAATAACTCAAAATATTGATGCCCTTTTCTGGGGATGAACCATATTTGGTTCATCCCCAGAAGTTAGCAAATGTGTTTGTAATTTAGAAGGTACTATGTGAAATACTTAATGCTATAAAATAATGTTAAGATGATTAGGTTAGGGTAACTATGCCCTGGTATTGACTGTTTCCCTTGTTTTTTTTTTTTATAAATCTGTATGAAGTATAAATATATATGAAAGATTTTTTAAAATATAAATCAGTTGAAGCATTTGTACAATTACCTGCTTATTTGTAGAAATTGTGTGAAAAGCTGCTCAACCACTGATCACTTAATAACTTCCTGTAATAACTCTTTTCAATGGTGCAGGCTACTTTTGCCGATAAATGTATTTGTATACATTATACAGGTACCTACTTTTCTTTAGAGCTGTGTGATATCTTCCTTATCCGACCAGTTCTTTTTCTAAGATGTGGAAGGTATTCTGTGGTGTGTGAGAGTTCTTTACTTCTGTTAGAGAGCACAGGAACCAGAGCCCAGGAGCAGGGATGCATCTTGCTAGTGGTTGTCACCTTGATGACTGCTAAGGCTTTCAAAGTGTGGAAATGAGATTTCATATGGGCAATGCACAATCCTGTAAGTGGAACTGAGTCCATTAGATACCGGAGCAGAAAAAACTCTTTTGGGGGGGCTTTACCTTCCTCACTGTATAAAGTTTTCTTACCATTCACCTGGCTCAAACTCTCTGTATTTGTATTTATTTCCCTTACACCAAACCAGAATGAACTGTGGTTTGCTTATAGATATATGTATTGCCATTAGAGTACTAACTCATTTTATTGATGATTGTGGAACTATTTTGCATCCCCAAAATGAAATGTTATTGCTTTTTCTGGTGTAAGATGTGCTGTTGAAACTAAAGTTAAGTGGACAAAAGCCAAGCAATCTCAGAGAAATCAATATTCTTCTTGAATTTCTCTTTTAAAATATTGCATAATGTAAGACTGTAGAGTTCACAACAGGGTGCAAGATCTTGAATTTGCAATATTTCACAAAATTATTTAGTCTTCAGAAAAAAAGTTTCTGTACTGGGGAAAATATACTTTGTCAAAGAGCTATTTGTAGTTTGCATATATAAGTCAAGGAGTTATGATAAAGTTAAATACTTCTGAAATTCTGGGTGTGCTCTAGTACTGCAAAATATGTCTGACACGTTTTCTTGTTCTTTGCATTTTATAAAAGAGCAATGCTGCCAGTGAAGTGTAGTTTATTCATTTAATAACTTCATTCACATAATTACTGTTCTGAAATATTACCCCTTAATAATGAAAACATTCCCCCAAACTTGTGGAATGTTGCCACTGATTTAAGAGAACTAAGTTTAAAGATTAATTGCTTATTGCAATTTACATTTTATGGTGTGGTCAAAATTGTGTGGCTTACTATAGCGTGCAAAAATCACATAATCCAAATTCTTGTGCTAAAATATGAACTAGAAAATTTAATAGAGTGTAGATAAATCCAGGCTGATAAAAGGAAAGCAAAAATACATCTAAGTAATTTATCCTTGGTTAAAAAGCTTTTGTTTCTTCCTTTATTACAAAGAGTTATGAAATTAGCAGCTTATTACTAACAAGACAGAGTTCTGAAAGGTATATATGAAACCTTTTTTTTTTCCTGAAAATGAGATATTACCTCAGCATTACAAATCAGATTTTTTTTAAATGACATTTGCATTGATGGGTTCATAAATAGCATATAGTATGTTAATACTGGCAACTCTGACAGCTGTCAAAAAAGGATGACTCAACTCAGAGGATAGACTATAGTCTTTCTAGAGCCTGTGTGTATCTGCAATGGAAGAAACTGGCATTTGGAAAGAGCAGTATGCTCTCCAGGCTCTTTCCTGAGAATTTGACAGGCACAAAACCACGGATGCCTTGTTATAGCTAGCTGTGGAAATAATTGTGGAATCTGAGAAAATAGTTCTGCTCGCCATTGATATTTGTTGTTTACTTCCTATCTGCTGCAACGAAAGCATGAAGCAAAGGACATGACATAGGATTGGTGGTGACATGACATAGAGTGGTGGTGAATGGGGCAAAGTCCAACTGGCAGCCAGTCACTAGTGGTGTTCCCCAGGGCTCAGTTCTGGGGCCGGTGCTGTTCAATATCTTTATAGATGATCTAGACGTAGGGATTGAGTGCACCCTCAGCAAATTTGCAGATGACACCAAGCTGGGTGGGAGTGTCAATCTGCTGGAGGGTAGGAAGGCCCTACAGAGGGATCTGGACAGGTTAGATAAACGGGCCGAGACCAACAGCATGAAGTTCAACGAGAACAAGTGCCGGGTCTTACACTTTGGCCACAACAACCCCCTGCAGCGCTACAGGCTGGGGAAAGAGTGGTTAGAAAGAGCCCGGCGGAAAGAGACCTGGGGGTGCTGATCGACAGCCGGCTAAACATGAGCCAGCAGTGTGCCCAGGTGGCCAAGAAGGCCAATGGCATCCTGGCCTCTATTAAGAATAGTGTAGCCAGCCGGTCTAGGGAAGTGATTGTCCCTCTCTACTTGGCACTGGTGAGGCCGCACCTTGAGTACTGTGTCCAGTTCTGGGCCCCAGAAAGATGTTGAGGTGTTGGAACGAGTCCAGAGGAGGGCGACCAAGCTGGTGAAGGGTCTGGAGGGTCTGACCTACGAGGAATGGCTGAGGGAGCTGGGGTTGTTTAGCCTGGAGAAGAGGAGGCTCAGAGATGACCTTATTGCAGTCTACAACTACCTGAAGGGAGGTTGTAGCGGAGTGGGAGTTGGCCTCTTCTCCCGGGCAACTAGTGATAGGACAAGAGGACATAGCCTCAAGCTTCGCCAGGGGAGGTTCAGGTTGGACATTAGGAAGCATTTCTTTTCAGAAAGGGTTATTAGACATTGGAATGGGCTGCCCAGGGAAGTGCAGTCACCATCTCTGGATGTGTTTAAGAAAAGACTGGACATGGCACTTAGAGCCATGGTCTAGCTGACATGGTGGTGTCAGGGCAATGGTTGTACTTGATGATCCCAGAGGTCTCTTCCAACCTGATTGATTCTGTGATTCCATGATTTTTGCTTTTCCTCTAAAGTAAGAAGTAGGAAGACTCCTAGCACCTTCGATGTGCTTTGAGTATCTGACATATAACTGGACAAACAGAAAAAGCTCTAAAAGTCTGTTAGAGAGTTTTGTGTAACACTATCAGTTTTTTGTATGCAAATCTGTGTAGTTTTGTCTTTGAATATCAGTCATCTACAAAGCCATTACTTCAGCAGTATCCATGCCAGTTCTTTCTTTTCCTTTAACATGAGCAGGTAAGACTGGCAGTGAAATTGGCTGTGATAATTAGTTGATTTTTTTTTTGTCATCTAGAGGATAGGATGATGGAGTTTGTAATGTATTACAGTATGTGGGTTTTATTCACCTCTTAGCAGACAGTGATAACATTGTCAGGTCTCATGGAAAATTCTGAAACTATTTAAAACAAACTTTCTAGAAACTTTTGTCAGGAATCTGAACTTTTTTATAAAAGAAAAGAAAAAGGTGTAAGTGTCAAGCAATAATATGCAAGATGGTTGAGGACTGAAATTAAAGGTGAATATGATTGTCTACTTAGTTTTCTTGTTTCTTACACTGTGTATGGAGCATCTGTGTCACTTGAAATGTTCTTATTTGTCTTACTGGCAAACCATCTGCTATGGAGGAGTAGTTATGGTCTGCTGCTGCTGTCATCAGAAATAAGTGGAGATGCTAAGGCACCTGTCCACTTACATTAGCAATGTTATTTTAGTTGCTTATGACAAATGATTTTGAAGATAGAAGACAAACTGGTCCATTTTCTTCAAAGCTTCTACAGAAGTGATCCCATGCACTGTCAGTTTATTAATTAAATATGTTTCATATAATCTAACCATTGCTTTATATCCCTCTATTACTGTGCTAGAGCTGTCTTTTTAGACTGCATGCCTAGTCTGTGCCATATACTTTCATCAGGTGCTACCTCCCCTCCCCTGAAAAGTCAGAAATTCTGCAGGTGTGGTTGCCATTCACATCTTCAGGAGGCATGAGAAGGAGGATCTAGGAAATTCTAGGCTGCTGAGTCTCACCTTCATCTCTGGGAAGGATAAACCATTTCCCGTTCTGGAAGCTATTTCCAAAATATAAAGGACAAGAAGGTATCAGCATGGATTTGTGAAGGATAAATCATGCTTAACTAACCTGATAGCCTCCTACAATCAGATGACTGGCTCAGTGGTTGAGAGGAGAGCAGTTGATACTGTTTATCTCTACTTCAGCAAAGCTTTTTTTAGTGTCTCCCCTAACATCCTCTTTTACAAACTGATGAAATACAGACTGTTTAAGTGGACAGTGAGGTGGACTGAAAACAGGTTGAACTGCTGGGCTCAAAGGATAGCTGTAGGCAAGTCACTGGTGAAGGGTCAGTACTGGGGCCAATACTGTTTAACCTCTTCACTAATGACCTGGATGATGGGGCAGAGTGCACCCTCAGCAAGTTTGCAGACAATACAAAATGGGAGAGAGTGGGTGATACAACAGATGGTTGTGCAGCCATTCAGAGGGAGAGGCTGACCTTGCCAGGCTGGAGAAATGGGCTGACAAGAACCTCATGAAGTTCAACAGAGAGTCCTCGTGGACAATAATTTGCAAATGTGCCAGCAAATTGCCCCTGTGACAAAGAAGGTCAAACAGCATCCTGGACTGTGTTAGTAAGAGCATGGCCAGTAGGTCAAAAGAAGTGATCCTTCTTCTTATCTACTCAGCAGTGGTGAGAGCACGCCTGGAGTACTGTGACCAGTTCTGAGTTCCCCAGTACAACAGAGACATGGAAATACTGGGGCGAATCCAGAGAAGATAACTAATGGCTTGAAGCATCTGACATAGAAGGAGAGGCTGAGAGAGCTAAGATTGTTTAGCCTTGGGAAGGGAAGGTTCAGGGAGTGTTTTGTCAATGTGTATAAGATAACTGATGGGAGGGAATAAAGAAGACAAAGTCAGACTTTTCTCAGTGGTGGTTAGTAAAAGGACAAGAAGCCATGTACACAAGTGGCAATACAGGAGATTCCATTTAAACATAAGAAAACCCATTTTTACTGTGAGGGTGATCAAACACTGGAACAGGTTGACCAGAAAGCTTTTGGATTCTTGACTGAACACGGCCCTAAGAAACCTGTTGTAGTTGACCCCACTCTGTGTAGGGGGAATGGACTAGCCAATCTTGAAAGGTCTCTTCCAACTTTAAAGATTGAGTCATTCTGTGGTTGATTTACCTTCAACAAAATCTTTGCCTGTCCAAATCTTGCACAAATACTTCTTAAGCAAATACGTAGTTTCTTTTTTTTTTTAAACTAGATAAATTCTTAGTAATTAGTTGTTTCACCACAGTTCTCAAATTCTTGCTCAAAAATGACTTATTTTGAGCTGCTTTGTTGTCATCCTGTTTGTTTCCATACATCATCTTCCTTCACAGCCATCATACTAACTAATCCCTACAGTAAATGTTCCATTAGTTCTGGATAACTGTATCCTGTTTATTATTTTGTAGTTGATGGATTTTGGCCATAATACATCTTTCATCCCAAATGATAAAATTGTTTCCTACATGCAGTTTTTCATTAAGAAGCATATTATAGATTTAATTTCATAGGCATGAAAGAGATTCCATTCTAGTACGACATAATGCCTGTTTATATGTAGAAGTGCTACTTTAACTTGCAACTTCAGGTACACTGCTCACCTAGTCTCAGAATTTTTCCAAAGTAAATCACACTTACCTAGTTGTCTGGAAATTCTTGGACTTCTGGAAGTAATTTGATATTTAAAATAAATACTCAAGCAACATTGGATACGCTTGGGTGTGTTGCAGTTTCACCAACTCTGATTTTATTAGCATTAGCCATACACTTGTACTTTAATGCCATGAGGTTGGTCAATGCAATTAGTGTTAAATTCCAGAAGGAGAGGATCCTCCTATATGTAATTTGGTAGTATTTTTCTCATCTAACTGTGGCAAGAATTAAGCGTCCTCCATAGTATGATTCAGCCTGCTTGTATTAGCTACTTCAGAGGTATCTGTTGAGGAGCATAATTCAATTCTGCCTATTGACAGAGCTTAAGCAAAAAAATACGTAATGTTTGTATAGACAAAGATACCTCTTTTTCTTATTCCTTGCAAATTTAGTTTTGAAAAGTTGATTTACACACAAAACGAAGAATGAGAATTTGAAAACTGTATCCTCTTAGATCACTCTCCATCTGGAGACAGGATATTTTAATTAGATTTACTTGGACACAGATCACTTGAAAAATGGATATCCATCTATGATAATTGTGCTAGAGCTGAGAAATGTAAAAATATTTATATACTTTGCTTTTTGAATGTTTGGGGACGTCACTTCTGTGTTACCTTTTCAGTCGCACAACGGTTTTCGTGTGTTGGAAAGTATCTGTAGCTTCTGTAGGGTATATGCAAAATTACACTAATTGACAAGTAGCATTTGGGGCTGTTGGAATGTTGAAACAATTGCAAGGTAAATATGTATTTGATTATGTGGTTCTTAGTTCAAGATTCTAAAAAGAATTTTCTGCACATGATAAAACGAGCAGAAAAAAAAAATGTTATTAGGTAATTGAAGAAAGAAAATTAGAATACGCTGTTGACTCTGTCGTAGAAAAAAGTGAGATTAACAAGTGAAGCTCCCTGAGGGGTGGAGATGGTTTGAATATGGCAAAAGATGAAGTTCTTGCAGGTGAGTGGCTGGGTCTTCTGCTGCATCTGCCAAGAAGATGGACAGCGAAAGAAGATAGATTCTATCAGTTGGAGAGGTTGGTTTCTAGTCTCCTTGGACTATGCCTTTCATCAAAATAATGCAAGAGCTTTAAGGGAGAAAAAAGTGAAAATTTGTGTGGGTTATTAGTTTGTTTAGATTTACATATTTATAGTGCTGTCTTGACTGACTGGTTTCTGGGTCCCCACAGAGTGCAAGCTTGACAAGCTGAACAATAAAGTCTGATTGCTAACAAGGTTGAAGGCCTTTGAGAGAATGCCTAGCTGGGAAGAGTGAAGATGTAACAAGGCTGTGTAACACCCTTTAATGGCTCTGACCACATAATGTATTGCAAATGAGCGTTGCAAATTTTGGTCATTCCATGAAAATATTTAGGATTTTAGAAAAGGTTTTCTATTCATCATAATATTTTATTGTCTGGAAGATAACAAGTGCTATTTTAATGTGTTTTATTTGCAAGATCAAAGCACCAGTTAAATAAATGGAGAGTTGCATACTTCCCATTTTGGCTTCAGGAGAATATGTAACTTTAAGAAATCAATTTTTTTCTCTCTTCCGTTACGGAAATTATGCATGCCAGCCACCATAACAGGGTTTGACTCTAGGTTTCTGCACAAGATGAAAGATAGATTCCTTTATGAAACTACTTTTTATTAATAGCGCTACAGGTTGAGCTGGGTGCCTTCAAAGAGGGACCCTGAACAAAGAAATCCCTGGGCAATTATACCCTTAAATTCAAAGTTCCCCACCCTTCATGTGGTAATTTGGACCAATAGTAATATTAAGGTCTGGGATCTTCTTGCTTTTTAGTGGTTTGATTTGTTTCTGTTTTGTTACGAAGCCGTTGCTAAGTGGTCAACTTCTTACACAATATCACATCCTCCCACGTTGATTTTGGTTGATTCTGTAGTTAGCTATTTGGCATGTTGTAATATGGTTGTTGCAGTTTATATACCATGATCAATAGGCCTGGTCTACTCTAGCTATTATTAATATTTAAACTGCTAGCTCTAAGTTTTGACTAACTTTTTCTACAGTGCTTCTGACTGAATTAGAATAATTAGAACAATTTTAAAGTGAAGTTCAGAGAAGATAAGTTCAACTACATCAGTCTTGCATTATTAGTAGTAATGTGAACAATGGTTTTGTTAACCATTGTTAACCATTTCTCAATGTCTGTCAATGCAGTTCAAGGAAAGCCTTGAAGCACAAAGAATTAACTCAGGAAAAAATAATTTTAATGGTAAGCTAAAACTAATTTGTAGCTGGCTTCGGATTGCAAGTGAACGTGCTCTAGAACTTAATGCCCCTTAAGACACCATTTTCAAGAATGTTTTGTGTGTTCTGTGTTCATCTCACTCCTATCAGTTGCATTCAGCCTTCAGAGGAAGACCTTTGCTGTAGCTTCCCTACAAATCTCATAAAATGTGTAGCTGTAACAACTGTAAGTATGGTAGGGTGTGCTTTCTTGATTATACAGTAAGGTTTTGTGTCCCACTTAAGTTTCTGCAGGATATTAAAGGTAACATTAAAAATGCCGCAGTTGTTCTGCTTGCCTGATAGTAATGGCGAAGGAGACAAAATTGATTCCAGTTTATGGCACAGTGGTTGTTGAATGTTATTCAGCAGCACCTGTTGGCTGACAGCTGTTCAGGATTATTACAGGTTTATTAGTCATGAACAGGATAGCAACAACAGTAAATAAGGTTTAAACTAGCTACTGAAGAAGTTTATCTAAAAGATGCAAGTCTTTTTATAGCTGGATAATTTTTAATTTTAAATTAGAAACAGCATACACCCATGTACTAAACTGTCTAGCGAAATACATGCAGTCTTCATACATACACCAAAATCTGTAAAATTCTTCTATGCTGTATCACATGAGGGTGAGGAAAAATCAGAATTCACCAAGGCCAACAAACAGAGGAAATATTTTTTTTGACCTTTAAGTTCTCAGCCTAGATGAAGTGAAAAGGTTTTGCTTTGTGTAATTCCTTACCATATGTATGCCTTGAATATGTAAGGATTTAATTTAATCAAATAATTTGTATATCAGGGTTACTGTTTGTGATGAAATTTCATAGTTGTTTCAGAAGCTTGGAGAGTAACTAAGGACCATATCTATCTTTTCTATCTTGAATAGGAGTGTTATTGCTAGAAGGTCACAAATGAAGTCAAAACTTTCATGGTTCTGTTGGAGTCTTTGTATGTTTGCAGGAACTGAAAAGAAATGTTGTTGAGTAAGAGCTTGTTGTGCTACTTTGTTTAAAGAAACACACCCAAACCCCTCTGGCTGGAGGAAACCTCCAAAGACCGATTTCATGCTGTGCTTTTGGAGAAGCAAACAGTGATATGTTCATAAAGTGTAGAAGCCGCCCCACATCTCGTGACTCAAGATAAAATTGTACCAGGTTTTCTTTTTTATTAACTCTGTTTGGTAGCAAGGTGACATTTTGTACTAGTATAGGTTCAGAAGTACCTATTTAATTTTCTGTGAGACCACATCTGTTCTTGCTCATTCTACGTCCTTCTTGAATAGCTATTGTTCTGCCACTTATTCTCTTACTAGCCAAGTCTACAAATCCTAAGGCATAAAAAGTCTCTTCCTTAAGAATAACTTTAACTAACTACATTCATCATTTTGATGACAAGCTACTCACTAAATCTCTGTTACTTATTTAAAGGTCTTCACCCTTGCCACTTGCCTGCAGGAATGTTTGAAAAGACCTCAGATGTGAAAAATAATCCTTGAATTTTTTATATTTCAGTTGCCTTCCATTCCCATGCGCCTTTTGTATGTCTCCAAAGTAATTTTATCTTTTTACTCCCATGACTTAACCAGCTTTTATATGATTAGTATTTTTCTGGTAGCTATTCTATATGTAAATGAGCAAAAGTTCTTTTATGCTCTGTCCAGTTCACCATTCAGTCTCTTTAAAGCATTTTGCTTTACCACCTTCAAGCAAGCAAAAAGTCTTACTAGGAATCAAGATAATGTTCTGTAGCATTTAGATCTCCAGTTTTTACTGAATTCCTATTTGTGTGGTTGGATATTATCAAGATTACCAGAGAACTGGAGAAGCTGGAGATGGAGGTATTCAAGTAGAGGGGTTCAGACCGTGTGTAGAGAGTGCACTCACTCTATTTGGAACCAGCTGCTCTGTGTCAAACTGAAATTGCAGTGTAACTTTAAGGCTGGTCTTTTCTTTCTCAATGTTTTTTTTTTTTTTTAAATCCTTCATAGATTAAATTCTGAGGGCTATAGTCACAGCAAGGAAAAGGAAAGAGTGCAAGCCTACACTACTTAGGTGTTAGTGTCAGCCTCCCACCTGAGGTAAATGACATGCCATTCCTGTGGCCAGAAGTGTTCATCTGTAAACTGTCATGCTTCTGGCACGGAAGAGTTTCTGAAAAGAGTGTGCTTAAGCCTAGATCAGAGTGTGCCAGTGCTGAACCTGCAGGCAGGCAGTTGAACTGTTGACCTGGTGGAACTGTGCCTGAGGACAGCCGTATTGAATTAAGTAGTTTGTTCTGGGTTTAAACCATCTAGAGATCTGGTGGTTGCATTTTTTAACAGAAATTTGGTAAGTGACCAACAGTGGGTCTGTGAGTACATGTATTCACAACTATATAAATAAATAGAAGGGGAAAACACCTGTGGCTCCACTGTTGGCCTGACTTGGCCTGTAACAGTGTGCAGTTATAAAAAGGGGATAACCTTCCCCTTCCCCTGGCTTTCCCACAGGAGTTTGTCCCCGTCTCTTTTGTGTGGTTGTTACAGATTATGTGGTCATATGGTGGGTTAGGTCACTGTCCTTATCAGATACTCATTTTTTTCCTCAGGTGCATTTGTAATTCCAACTTACTGTGCAGCCAAACAATTTCCACAGTTGACAAAAAATGGTAAAAATGTGTGGATGTGGGCAGAAGGGGAATCTGGTGTTTTCAGTGGCAGGACATGATCAAGATTGATTTAGGGCAGCTGGGAAACTATGTGCTAACTTGAGTAGAAACATGAAGCATGCAAAATAAAAGATCACTAAGAAAGCAAGCTGCCACTTTGCTTTTCCTCAGTTAAGTAAAACACAATTGATCTTGACATAAAGCTGAACATTTTGTTCGTGATGGATATAGCTGCATAATGAGGGAGAATCTTGGAAACCGTGGAATAAAACAGTAATCCTAAAATAAAGTCTTGCCAAGCAAGGAAATACATTATTTGAAACAAGATATTTTGAAAAATCACTTCAACTTCAGTCAGTAAGTAATTGCTCAAGCTGAATCTTGAACCATTCTGAGAAGAAACAGAAGAGTTTCCCCTCTTTTTCTTTATCCTTTCTAATGACAACAGAAGAACATCTGCTTAGGAGATATACTGGTGATTTCTCAAAAAAAAAAAAAAGAGGAAGATTGTAATTCCAAATGTATTGTCTGGATAAAAGAGGTATGAATTGACAGTTCCTCATGAAATCAAACATTTGTTTTATGTCATATTTATAAAAAAATATGCCATTAAAATATGCCATAAGCTAAAGAATTGCAGGTGAATCTAGACGAGGTTTTTCGTTGGTTTTGTTTTGTTTGGTTTTTTTTTAAAATCTAAGCCTTTTTGAGTACTTCCTCTTTATATTCTTTATTTTTCTGTTTTCTCTTTCAGTTGTTAATCAATAAAAATATTGGTGGGAAGGGACCACTGTTATCTAACTTTCTGAGATTCAAAGGCATAATATGACCTGCACGTGATTAGTTTATTAAAATAGATTATTAGAATATTATAGTTCTAGCTGTGACTTTATCTAGACAAGTCTTAAAAACAACCTAGGACAGAGATTTCACAGCCTCTCTGGAAACCTCTTCCAGTGCTATGCTACTCATCAAGAGCAGTTTTCTTTGGTCTCCAATTTGAATATCTCAAGTTGAAATCTGTGAGCATTGCCCCTTCCTATGTTCTTGTGACTTAGCGTATTCATGACTCCTTGTTTACCTCAGACTCTTGTTTTCCTGATGTTTCTGCTAAAGACTTCTTTCTTTTTTCTTATTCAAGGAAGGATCCAACTCTTCCAGCTTTAATGCAAATATCTGTCTTTCACATCATTCAAATAGTAAGGAGTTCACATTTGATTCAAATAAATACCACAGATGCTAATGAACTGTCATCTTAGGCTGGATTTGAATCTGGAATGTTTACCAGATATGCTGGTCTGTACTGTTATTAACCCTGTTTTCAAATTAGTACTATAATTTATAATTAATTATATTTTAATATAACTTCATCTATATTAACTACTGTCTATATAACTATAATTTACTATATAAGTATTAACTGTATTTTTATATAACTGATTTACAATACAAATACTATGTTGTTTTCCATAAATAGACACAATGTAGTATTTCAATTACGTATTAATGAAGCTTTTGAAATTCTCGCTTATCTTGTCTGAAGTCCATTTTGAGGAGCTTCTGTATAGGTTCTGAAACCATTTACACCACAGTTGTTGTTCAGTGCCTTTCTGTAACTCATTATTCAATATCACTCTAATATATCATCCACGCTTTGGCATAGTTTTGGATTTGATTTCCATTCTTTACATGTCCATATATATGAAATAAATCAGCATCAGCGAATGTCTTTAAGTAGAAGGTGGTGGGATTTACCACTTTGCTGAAAAAAAATTACCTCATTAGGAGGAAAAAATTAGTTCTTTAGTCAGGTAGCATCCCAGGGTTTTTTTACCTCAGCTGCACAAATGCTTATGTCAGCAAAATATACAGAGCCATATAATAAGAGTATAAAAGAAAGACTGGGAAGCCAGCAGAGCAATGATGACTAGCCAAGGCCATTATGTTTCTGTTTTAGCTGAATTCTGTTTCAATTGCATGTTTTTCAGGTTCGTGGAGTAACTGTATGTCCATGTATACACAATTTGAATTCCATGTGGTGCTCATGATTAAAGTGACTTACACAAAGATATTTACATATTTTAAGGTAGCTCACCACAGAGATCATTGTTTCTCTGACATGTAAGAGATGTTTAGGAATGGAAACCAGCACCTACACATTCTTAATGGATTTAGGTTAGAATGTAGAATTAAATAAGAATCTGATACACAGTATTGCTACTTAACTTGGAGTCATCAGCATTGTGTTCTGTTGGTCTATCAGTACTTTGCTTCTGTTGTCTGATACTTGTAGTTACTAAATTTGTTTGTTTGACTGTTGTAAGTAGCCGATGCTTTCCCCAGCACACACAGAACGTAAGTTACATCATAATATATTGTGGAACTGTGTATGTAGATTTAACTTGGTTCTGTGCTGGGTGGTGAAAAGAGACGTTATGTCCCTGGTACTTAACGGAAAAGAGGTGTGAAAGATTGCAGAGCTATGCAAGAGCCTCCTATTGGTTTTCTTGCTGTCTTAATTTAGCACAGTTTTTACTGAAATTTTCTAGTCACTTTTTCTGCACTCAGCACCATGGTATCTAAGTGTCTATTAAACATTAACTGCTGGTGTGGTAATTTCCCCACAAAGGGAATTGAAGGGAATTGTAAAATACCTAATAAATCAATATGTAGATCTCAAAGTCCTTTTACAAAGGGAACTGGAATCCTTATTGTCTTTTTCCAGTGATAATGCTGGGGACACAGAGAGAGGATTTCCTATGCTTAAAAAGAAAATTAAGGACCTTGTCAGGTTTCAGTCATTAGGTTTAAAAGAATGCTTCATGGGAAGTGTCTTGCGGTGGTCTACCCTCATTTACTTAAGCGTGTGTGTATATGTGTGCTTGCTCTCCACTGACCAGGTATGTAGTGTGTTTCCAAAATAAAAAGTGCCCTTTGACCTCCCTATATCTCCTGTGTCAAAAAACGAAAGGTACGTTTTTGCTCTATTAGAAGTACTAAGAGAGACATTTAGATATTGCCACATCAGGAAAAAAGGTACATATGTAAATATATATATGTATTTTTTTACCTCTAGACTTTCTTCTAAGATAATTCGCATATTTTTTATAAAGCGGGGCAGGTATTATCTCTATTTTACAGATGTGGAAAAAGAGGTTTAGTGTGGGTCTTGCAAAAAAACGGTGATAGAATTGGGAGCAGAACTTTGATATTTTGCCTTCCAGACATTAATGTGGTTGATTCATATGTGTATACTTTGTGGCAGAGGAATTATAAAAAGCTATTTCCGTTTCTTTTAACTTCAACCCCACAAAAGTGACAGAAACTGAGGGAAGCAAATCCCATTCTCAATGGAACACCACATAAAAGAAATTCATGGCTTTTGTTTTGGTTTTGTTTACAAGTATGTTGCTCTAATGGAAAAAAATGTTATGCTCTTAAAAGAAGGCTTATAGTAAAAACAGGAAATGAAAAAAAACCACTAACATGGAAATTGTGTAAGAAAAAAGTATGTAAAGTTTTTGCAGTTATGTTGCCGGCACCTTGTGTTATCTACGTAATGTAGATGTGAGTTCCTCCAATTAAAACCAGTGGATCTCTTTAACTTGCAGGAACACCCCTCAGGTTCCCTACCCTCAAAGCCTCTTTCCCTAGGTATTGGCAATTCAAAGTTTATCTTACAGATTTTTGGTTCATATATATACTTTGTATCACTTCATAATTGCATATTTGCATTTTCATTAATTGTTCCACTTACAAAAATTTCCTTTCTCTTCCTATATATAAGGGCTTTGGTAAATGGATATTTTATTTTACACTTTTATTCCTGTGTTATTTCAGTGTCTTGTCCATGGGAAGGCCTTCTGGTCATTTGGATGTGTCAGTTTTTAGAACCAAGACAACTGAGAGCATTGTAGTTTGTAGCATTAAAAAAAGAAGAGAGTGCGAAATTGCAGTGTTGAAAAAAATTCCCACATTGGTATATAGTCTGGTAAAAACTGAACAAAAGCTTGGGGAAATGGTTCTTGAGACCTAGATGGCAGAGGAATTTTTTTCTTAAAACAGACTGTTCCAGTTTTACTTCCCGTTCAACTGCAGAGCGGTTCTATCATGAGAAGCTGCCATTAGCCACTGGAACCCCAGTAGGAATGGCAGCTGCGGGGAGTGGGGAAGAGGGCTTCTGTGGCCAGGACCTGAGCCTCACTTGCACAGAATAGGATGTAGGTACAGTCAGGGACAGATTATAATCCTTGTGTTAAGATTTTCAAAGCATACTGCTAGGAGCTGCTTGTATGATTGCTGGCTTCTTCAGAAACACTGTTTTAGATGTTACTTTATCCATAGTCTCACCAATTTAATGATAATCTAAAATCAGAACATTTAAGATGAACTGTGAGGGTGTGTAGTGTGCACAATATCATGAATGTGTGTGTATAACGTGGGAACTTCAATGCTCTTTCTTGTGTACTTAAGGAGAATGTAGATAGAAGTAATATGAGCAAACTTACTGTGCCTTTGTCTTATGAGCCAGGAATCTTTTATCTGAGAATATTTGCCCTAAACAGCAAACATCTGTTTGGTTTTTTTTTTTGTTGTGGTTTTAAAGATGTGACTTTCAGTTGTCTTTGATTGCAGATTTTGTCACCTGGGAGTTACTACAGGTTTGACTCGGGTGTAGTGAGCTCAGAAGATTGGGAGATACCCAAGTCAGAGACATGAACAGCATGTACCTGTAACCTTCATGACAGCAGTTTTTGCATGAACTAGTTGGTCTTGAATATACCTGCTTGCTGCCTGCAGTACTGAGATCTCTCCTTAAAGTTGATAATGCCAGTGACAAAATAATACTGCCTTCATTCAGGAGGGAGTGCATCCAGCAGTAGCACTTATCTCTTCAGTCCTGCCTTGCCATACAAACATAGAAGCATTCACAAAACCACCAGCTGCGCAAGTTCGAGAGTAGTACTGAGTATATGATCCAGGAGAGGGCAGTGTGAAAGTTAGTCTTTTGAAAGTGGGGACAAATACGTTTCATGGAATAATTACAATGTACGTTACTGCTCTTGCAATTATTAGCAAATATTTTTATGAATATTTAGTGCTCCCTTCGCCCACACCTAAAAAAGCAGAATCAATATAGTGGCGTAGTGGCATGTGATTCAGGTTTCTTTCAGATGAGAGTGTAAGAACTCAAGTCTAGTCTGTATGTAGAGATTATAAACCCATGTGGCACAGTAGGAGATTACTTGCTGTCTCTCTCCCGCTTGCTTGAGATCAACTGTGTGATAAAAAGAGGCAGTAGAATCCAATTAAAATAGGGAAGAAGGATTAAAACACAGATAGCCTAAAAGAACAGAAAACTCTAAGATAATGAAATATTAATGTATTACATGTTTTAGTCAAGCCGTGGAGCAAGATGGATCAAATATGAGTACCCCACAAAAATCAATAGAAAATGAAATTCTGCTAAATGACAGCAGGGGTACTTTTGTTTCATCTCAGCTACATTGACAATACAATTGAACTGGTATTTAAAAAAGGATAAAGCCCGGCAATATCATTTTACAGAGAGAAACTACTACCACAGAAAACCTATCTACCAAGTCATGTGCACTATATCACTCAAATATTGAATATATGAAAGGTGGGCATGCAGGTGAGCAGAAATCTGTGAGGAATATTTGTGAGTAGTTCTAATTTGAGTTGAGTATTTGGCTGAAGATCACCCAAGGGGTTCTTTTATAATGTGAAGAATTAATTGAAATATGTATTTCTGTTATCTTTCCAATAACTGGATAGCTTCTCAGTTTCTAGTGAAAGAAAATTTCCTGTTACAGGATATTAAACTGATTTCCACTGTCTTATGAATTTAATAATTGTCTGGCATATGAGCTTTAATTTTTTTCAACAAATGGATAAAAACTCATAAATAAGGACACTTTTCCTACCCTGTAAGATTTATAGGGTAGAAAATATGGTGCTGCTCCTTATTGTGATACAAAGTCCCCATGGTTCCTGATGGTGTGCCTACAGCTGCCTGAGAACTGTAGTAAATTTCAAGTGACTTTGCCTTGGTCCTAGTCTAGGAACAGCTGAATGCGCTGCAAAGATGCCAAATTAACTGCTGATATATATGGAGTAGAAAAACAGTTATATTCTATTGCTAGTTAAGACTGAGTGGAATTGTCTGCAGCCCTAAAGTAATCACAGTTACGTGAAAAAGACACTAGACAAGATTTAAGGATCAGTGTTCGAAGTTTACAAAGTTAAAGTTACTACATTAAAATGGCTACTTTATACACAACTTTTAACAGGTTCCCTGTTTAATACAAACATGGGAGACTCATATTTAAGTGTAAATTAAAATGACTATATACTTACAGTAATTATTCTCCCCTTTAACAGCACCTTCTAATAGTCATATCATTTTGAAAAAGGTCCAATATTGAAAAGATTTTCAAACATGAATCTTTCAGAGGGATTTAATTTGTATATTCTTTGCAGAATCTTCCTTCAACTCCTTTGTGTAACACCTCAAAGAAAGCAAAGACTAATTAATAATTATATTTAGTGTTAGACTGAATGAAGGTTCAAAGACAGTATTTGTATTATTAGATTATCCTAGAAGGAAGAAGAGACTTGGCACTGATTACTAACTTTTTTAGGAATTTCAGTCTGGGGATTTATGATAGCAATGTCAAAGAAGTTCTATTAGAATTAGGCATGGGAATTTAAAGAGAGGATACACAGTACTCATGCATAAAAAAAACTGAGATGTGTTTGTAGATACAACTCTGCACCTTACTTTCAAAATAATACTTCTGAGGAAACTAGTTAGAGAAATAACTAGAGAAGGATGGGTGTTTCTTTCTCTAGTAGAATACAGAAACAATTTTAAAATGAGAACTTTCAAGTGAAGAGATGTGGCTTCAGGCTTTTTGTTCATTGCTGATTCTACAGTGGACATTGCACAGTTGGAAGCCTTTTCCACAGAAAATTACCCTGAAGAAAATTCTCAGTCTATCCCACTGTCCCTGTAGAAATTACACTAGGTCTACCTTGCAATTTTGTTTTTTGACATTGGAGTGATGGCTTCTGTCCTCCTTCATAGGAGGAGACTTTTTTTTTCCACCTGGGTATAAGGAGAAGGTTGCAGTCTTTGTATTCTTCGTAACCAGAGCTTATTATGTGTTCCCACTCAATTATTGTGTAAAACTTTCCCCTCATCTTTCCTCAGTTTGGAAACAGTCTTTGACTTGTTTCTTGGGGGCTTTCTTTGTTACCCAACTTTTTGCCTCTTACTGCTAAATGTGCTTATTGCTATTCTGTTTTCAGCCCCTGAGACCCCTCTGTGCTCTACTGCTGCCACTTCACCTGTTGCATTTCTTACCCTGTGCTCTGATGTGCAGGATACAGTGCATCTAAGGGTGTCACCCCCACATACACCTGGATTGTCTTGTGCTCTCCTCTCCTTTCTGCTTCCCTGCATCAGGTGGTGTGGGTTTCAAAAGCAGAAGGGCCACCAGGACTCTTCATCACCCTTTCCTCTGCATTTAAGGTTCACCAAACCTCTCAATGTGATACATCTGCTGAGTGTTCTTTTATCCCTTTCAGTTATAAAAGGGTCTCTCTCTCTCTTTTCTTCCTTGAGGGAACTTCCTGTTTCTCCCCTTTCTCTCTTTATCCTTAAAAGGGACTCCTCCTGCCCCACCACCTGCCCCATCTCATGTACCAAAATCCCCCCAATTCTGCATAAAAAGAGTGCTGCATTTCATCGTTGCCTTTCTGCAAAATTACGTTTCCTGCCTTTTTTAGGTCTCTGTACCTATTTTAAATGCCTCCCTTCTTCCAATTTTTCACTGATCAAGAAATCATTCTCTTCAATTCTAAGTCTCTTAGTAACTAGACTCCATGGAATGGATAATCAAGTGTATCACTGTTACGTGGAAAGCGTTAATGGGTGCCTTTATCAGCCAGCTCTGTTGGGTGTGGATTTTATACGGTTACAGGCAGGTAAACCTGTCACTCTTTTAACCCACCTAGCTCTGATTTTTTTGTGCTCCTCCTTCCTTTCCTCTTTCCAGGCCAGTAAATTGTTCAGAGATCACTAAACTTTTAGAATTAGTTTTAAATGTTACAGCAAATTATCATAGTACTTACAGGTATGCTCACAAATGTTATCAACTTGGTAAGTCTACAAAGACCTTACATTTCAAATATATTTTTCGTATGGATGCCAATCAGCTATGTCTTGTCAATACTATTGCTAAAAGTCTCATTGTATAGTGCGGAACTGTGTGCTTCAGTGGACAGTTCATGTAGAATTAAAAAGTATAGAAGTTAAGGTCTCCGTGAACTGAGCAGTGTGTCACTTAGAATGACTGAAAGCAACTTCTGTTAATCAGAAAAAGCTGCATAAAAAGTTGTTGCTATACACAAATGTGGGGGACCTGAAAACTTTTTTTTTTGGCATTTTCCTAACTTTCAGAACAGTGAGGCCAGCCAAAGGAAAACCCAAGAGATGGATATTTGCTTCAGATTTCTCAAAAACAAACTGTTTGTTCTCCAGCTGGGAGTCCATTGTTACAACCTTTAATCATGCAAATAAATGTCATACTAGTGACAGTAGTACCAATGAAGCTCGTTAAAATCCTATTGGAAGAGCTGAAGGATTCTTTTCCTTGATGTGTCATCCCGTGCATTTCTAAAGCAACATGCCAGGATTTATCTGTATGCAATTCTGACTGATTTTAATGGAAAGCAAAGATGTGACATCTGTCACAGCTCTGAGTCTACTTTTATAAAGAAGAAAAGGAGGGTTTCCACTAATACAGATAGGCACAGCTTTACAGAGAAGTATTAAGAGATACTGATATAATTTAATTTTCATGAATGATAAAGTAAATATGTGTAGGGATGTTCAAGCTGGCTTATATTATAAGCCAGATGTCTTTGGCAGTTACAAGCAGAAACTGTACACCAGGTTGCACATTTTGTGTCTAATTCTAAGCCATGGTACGTTGTCACTGGTTTGCTGTCAACCATCTGCTCAGACCTCATTTGATCTTCCCGTTCAGTCACAGTTCAAGTTAGGGGACGAAATATATGTAAGGGAGGGAAATTATTGGGCTGTTTTTCTCATGGAGAAAATAAATATTATTAAACATGATTTAAATATTCAATCTCACAAGATATATATTAAAAAGATACTGAAATCTTGCACAAATTCTATTCTCTTCATGAAACAGGAAGAATTTTAAACACTCGTACTACGACTACAGATACAGATGCACTGTCTATTATGTTTTTGTATCTTATGTATATATAATTTATAACTATATAAATACACTATTACAGCACTTATAAATATATGTATTTAGTAGCCCTTTTGTAGCAAAGTCTATGGTGAACAAATGTATGTAACATACAACAACTATTTCAATGTACCAGAACAAAAGGATACAGTAAAATTGACACAGAATGTTAAAAATATTCTTTCATGGTCTTATATGTAACTGAAGAGTTTCTTGACTCAGTGCATTGGAAACACCATTCTTTACTACACAAATATACAATTTAATTTTGCAATTTATTAAGTGGGTTTTTTTTCAATATTTTTCAGTTATTCAGCTAATTTGTGCCTCAGAATACTGACTATATGGAAATGAAATAGAGATAATCTATTTTATGGAAAGTTGAGAGCCTATCTGAGTTGTGAAAAATATATTTTGCCTTCTGCCTTCAATACTGTAATCAGTGAAGGCCTCAATCTTGCTAATTGTGCTTTACATGCATTGAAATTGAACAGATCAAAGGTGTAAGGCCTTACAGTATTACCCAAGGAGAGCAACTTCGTTCTCATTTTAATAGGGTATTATGTAGCTTGGGTTTAAGTAACACATACATGTAAAATGGTAAATGTAAATGGTACATGTAGCTAAAATGTTAGTTTTAAGACCAGCATGGATTTATGGAGGGGAAATTGTGCTTAGCCAACCTGAAAGCCTTCTACAATGGGGTGGCTGGCTTGGTGAATGAGGGCAGAAGAGTGAATGTTATTTATCTTAGCTTTATTAAGGCTTTTGATGCTGTGTCCATAACATCCTCATAGAAAAGCTGATGAAATATGGGTTAGATAAGTGGACAGCAAGGTAGATTGAAAACTGAATGGATAGGCCCAGACGGTTGTGATTGGTGGTGCAAAGTCCATCTGGAGGCAGGTCACAGAATCACAGAATGGTTAGGGTTGGAAAGGATCTCTGGAGATCATCTAGTCCCAACCCCCTGCCAAAGCAGGTTCCCGTAGAGTGTGTTGCACAGGGTCGTGTCCAGGTGGATTTTGAATATCTCCAGAGAAGGAGACTTCACAACCTTCCTGGGCAGCCTGTTCCAGTGCTCTATCACCCTCAAAATAAAGAAGTTTTTCCTTATATTGAGATGGAACTTCCCATGTTTCAGTTTGGGCTCATTGCCCCTTGTGCTGTCACTGGGCACCACTGAGAAGAATCTGACCCCATCCTCTTGACACCTGCACCTAAGGTATTTTTAAGTGTTGATAAGATCCCGCCTCAGTCTTCTCTTCTCCAGCCTAAACAGACCCAGCTCCCTCAGCCTCTCATCGTAAGAGACATGCTTCGGTCCTCTGATCATCTTTGTAGCTCTCTGCTGGACTCTCTACATAGTTCCTTATCTTTCTTGAACTGGGTGGCCCAGAACTGCACACAGTACTCAAAGGTCACTAGTGATGAACCCCAGGGATCAATACTGGGGCCAATACTGTATAAAATCTTTGCTAATGACCTGGGTGGTGGGGCACAGTGCACCCTCGGCAAGTTTGCAGGCAATACAAAATGGTACAGAGTGGCTGATACGCCAGAGGGCCATGCTGCCATCCAGAGGGATCTTGGCAAGCTGGAGAAATGGACTAAGAAGAACCTCCTGAAGTTCAACAAAGGGAAGTGCAAAGTCCCACACCTGAGGAGGAACAGCCCCATGCATCAGTACAGACTGGGGCCAAATGGTTGGAAAGCAGCTTTGCAGAAAAAGACCTGGATGTCCTGGTGGACAGCAAGTTGAGCATGAGCCAGCAATGTGGAAAAAAAGGCAAATGGGCTGCATTAGTTAGAGTGTCACTGGCAGGTTGAGGGAGATCATCATTCCCTGTCTGCTCAGCAGTGATGAGTGAACAGCTGGAGAGCTGTGTCCAGTTCTGAGCTCCTCAGTACAAGAGAGACATGAACATGTTGGAACAAGTCCAGGAAATGGCTGGGAAGATGATTAAGTACTCGGACCATCTGTCCTACAAGTAGAGGCTGAGAGTCTGGGGTTGGTTAACCTTGAGAAGAGAAGTCTCAGAGAGATTTTACCAATGTGTATAAATATGTGTGTGTCAGGGGGTGGTACAGAAGATAAAACCAAACTTTTCTCAGTGGTATCCAGTGACAGGACAAGAGGTAATGGGCACAAATCGCTATACAGGAAATTCCATTTAAACATAAGAGAACACTTTTTTTTACTGTGAGGGTGGTCAAATAGTAGAATATGTTGGCCAGAGAGGCTGTGGAGTCTGCATCCCTAGATATACTGGAAATTCAGCTGCACAGTCCTGGTCAACCTGCTCTATGACCCAACCTGAGCAGAGGTTTGGGCTAGGTAAGAGGTCCCTTCCAGCCTCAGTGATTCTGTAATTCTCTGAAGAGGTTGTTAAGAACTCTGCATAGAAATTGCTAATTGGTGGTGTCACATTTTACCAGAATATGTTAAAACTTCTAGAATCCTTATCAGTATGTGTTTGTAAAGCATTACAGCACAATAGCAAGAAATAAATCAGTTCAAAGAATGAGAATTGAACTAAATGTTTATTCAAGCTCATCAGTTGATAGAAACATACTTTAAACAATTTTCATCTGAATCCTCAGGGTAAAGTAAGTGCACAGAATCTCTTACATATGGTAAGAACAGTTTTTCCATTTGCTCTTTAGTTTCATTATGTCAAACTCAGTTTGGATTTTTTTTGTCAGTGTAGATGATGATGAATAGATGAATGACTGTTATTAGTCTCCATAACGTGTCTTTTGTTGCCTCTTGTAAAAGAACACAGAAAACATCTCAGTCTTTCTGTTTAAGTTGACAGTGGTGGAGACTCAAGGGCACAGTAACTAACTCTGACTCTGCAGTGTGGTTTCAATGGACGCTCATTTTTGAAGTTATATGCTTCGTATTCTTTAGTGTCCAAGACAATGTATAGCAGGGTGTTTTTTGCATAAAACAACAGCTTTGTTAAGACCAAAGTCAGCAGTAAATTGTGTCTGGAGGGTCCAGTTTTCCCAGGCTCTGTTCTACCTTTGAGAAATTCTGATTTATTTTTTTTTCATTTTTATTCAGTGTCATAATCCTTTTTTTTCCTCCTTCAGTCGAATGCAACTGGGATAGACAAATCATACAGGTCTTTCTCTCACCCTCTCTTAGCAGCTGAGAGAGGCACATGAGTGGGGGGAACCAAACCTACTGTGTCTTCTGAGTATGCAGAGACTGGTATTCAGATGTGGGAACTGAATAAAAATGGACGTTTTTAGCTATATCATGCGATTTGGGAAAGTTGTAAATTGATGTGTGCTATGTAAGAACAGAAGATACACGATTTGGGAGAATTGCTGTTTGCAGTAGATCAGCGTTGTCTCTCAGAGGTCCTTTTACTTTTTCTTGTTAGGCCTGCCTGGCTGAACAGGACCATGCTACTGCATTTCAAAGGTTTTAATGAAGGTCATGTGGCTAATAAATACAAGGAAATAACTGTAAAGAGTGCTGCTTGTTTCTTCATGAATAGTGTGCTCTTTCTACAGATAAGGTATTTGTACAGCTAGGATTTTGCACTTTGAAATTTGTGCCAGAATATAGACATAGATTTGAAAATCAGTGGGTGCCTGACTCAGGCTGGGCACATAAATACCTTTGAAAATGAGATGTCCATTAAATCGTCGTGCTTTGGATTTTTGATTCAGTGGGAGTTCTGCCATGGATGTCAAGGAGACAGGATTTCATCTTCAGCTATATTTTTCATGTTCTGCTTTGCAAAACAACCTTCTGTGATAGCTCTAGGAAAAAAAGAAATTCATTACAAAGCTAGGAGAATGCTTATATATTTTATACAATATAATATTGGGGTAAGCCAATAGCAATTTTTTCACGCAGTCTGCTAGTCTGTAAAACTGATTGTGTTTTGCTATTAAAATCAGCAAAGTCCCTACCAATTTTGAATGCTGTAAGCTGTGGAGAGGCAAGGTAATATTGCTAGATAATCAATATACCCTTTTTCAGATGCCTCTGTTACTTTGTAAGGCTTATAGTTAGCTTTGCTATCAAGCTTCTTCAGGTTAGAGTTTTATACTATGTCTTTTGTGTTCAAGTTAAATATTCAGGAGGATGTATGTAACGTTATTCAATATGAAGAGTGAAAATTACCTGACAGTAAACACAAGCCACCTCTACCACTGAACATCGAAAACTACATTTCCACTTCCTTTGGAAGGAAAGAATCACAGAATCACAGAATCACAGAATGTTAGGGATTGGAAGGGACCTCGAAAGATCATCTAGTCCAATCCCCCTGCCGGAGCAGGATTGCCTAGACCATATCACACAGGAACGCGTCCAGGCAGGTTTTGAATGTCTCCAGAGAAGGAGACTCCACAACCTCTCTGGGCAGCCTGTTCCAGTGTTCGGTCACCCTCACCGTAAAGAAGTTTTTCCTCATATTTATGTGGAACCTCCTGTGTTCCAACTTGCACCCATTGCCCCTTGTCCTGTCAAGGGATGTCACTGAGAAGAGCCTGGCTCCATCCTCATGACACTTGCCCTTTACATATTTAGAAACATGAATGAGGTCACCCCTCAGTCTCCTCTTCTCTAAGCTAAAGAGACCCAGCTCCCTCAGCCTCTCCTCCTAAGGGAGATGTTCCACCCCCTTAATCATCTTCGTGGCTCTGCGAAGGATGACTACCGAACAGTGCTATAATGCACAGTGGTTTAGGGCAACTGAAATAAACGGGGACTGAAATACTTGTTTTCCGATTTTGTTTTCCTATGGACAAATGGGCTTAGTGTCATTTTTTTTCAGTCTGCAAGCTCTGTTGTATCTGGACAGCTATTTCTTCAAATTGGGCTTATTTTCTAGTTGTGTAAAACTCTTCATCTGCATTGTGGATAGAGTGCATTAAGTTATTCCCTGTGGTGCACAGCTGGAAGCTATTCTGTGCTGCAACATTTTGTTTTGTTTTGTCCCAGTTTTTTCTCCCCACTGTGTTCCCACAGCCTAGCATAGCTCCGTACTGCAGCAGACAAGGCTCTTTCCAGTGACGCTTCTTAGAACATCTGAAATTGACATATTCTCTTTTGTCTTTTTAGTACAAATTCAGTGGCAAACAGCTCTGCTTGACTGCACGAACATTTCAAAGTGCTCTATAGACTAGGAAGATTGCCTTGAAAAGTTAGACATATTTAGGCAGGCTGTTTCATTTGCTTCTTTGAAGACACTAGGGATATTTTGAGAAGACTGAAGGAAATACGCAGTGCCAAATATTGGTCTGTTTAGAAGCGAGAAGAGGTCTTAACAGAGCTTTCTTTGAAGGAGAAAAACATTTTCTCTGTTCTAGTGCTTTAATAAAACACAAAGAAATCCCAGAGCTGGTAAACCAAAGTTTGTCTTCTGTCTTGGAAGTATTTTAAAAATACTATTAAAAAACAATAATGACTTTTTATAAGTTAACATTTTGCTTATATGTGCACGGACTGTGATTATTTATATTAATTGTACCCTCAGTAAAATGGGCTGCTGACCTTATCACTCTGTAATCACAATCTAGACGTTAAATAAAAATGAATGCAAAATTTTGTGTCCCAACCATTATCCGTTAAGAAGAAAGGTTACAGAGCCTTCTATCAGTATCTCTGCAGTGGTCTTTCTCCTTCCAATTTTCTTTTCTCTTTCCCAGTCTCCCCCACTCAGTTAGACAGTTCCTTCCTTCATCTCCATGCAAAGATCTCTGCTGCTGTCTTCCATCTTCTATCACTAATTGGTGGTTCCTTGTTTCTCACTCAAGTTGGCTGCTGCTTCCTCCATGCAGTAGCAGAAACCCAACAGGGGTTATAATCTTGGTCTTGGTTCTTTGCTTGTGATTCCTGCTTCCGTTGCAACGCTGGAGCGGCCTTCTAGTGAGACGTATCCCACCAGTTGCTCTGTAGATGTATGCTGCTGATGTGACTGAAACAGTATTTGCAGTTCTTCATGGGTTATGTGAAGGGAAGAAAAGAATAACCTTAGTGTCAGAACTGGTAAATGGTAGGAAGGCTAATGTACAAGGTAATTATTTTGTTTACATTCATATCTATTTTCAGTACCTCTCCTTTGCTGTAGCTGCTCCTTGACATATTTTAAAAGTAGGTTACCCCGTTCTCTATCCTCACTTCGTAATGAACCTGTAATCACTATTCGGCAGCTGGAGATACAGTTAATATCTTTGATTTCCCACTAGGATCCCTCCATCCTCTCTCAGCTAGAGAAATCTGCTAGGTCTTGCAGTGTCTGAAGGTCAATCAAATAGCGCTGTTTGGGAGGAGAGTGAGAATGAGATTGAATTTAACAGCTGACAGGCTTTATGACAATGTACCTGCTACTTGTGTACCTCATGTGCTTCTGCTGATCTCAACCATTACAATAAAGCGTGTGGAAAATCTGTCACTTTAGCAGAGAAGTAGGTAGGGCATGACAAAATAGGGCAGGGTGCCAGGCATCAGATTGGTGGGTTTTGTTCCACTGATACTCATTGAGCTTTTATGAGCTGGAGGTTGGTGAGGAAACGTGAAGAGTACATAAAAGAAAACATGTGAAGCTGGGCTGTTATTTTCCTTTATACAATGAGGCTAGGAAAATATAAGAAAATTAATTAGGTAATACTACTTTGCAGAAAACTGCAAGAAGATGACCGATCTCAGAGAATGTTGTGATTAATTGCTTCTTATTACTATAGAATAAGTAGCAATTAATGAGACCTCTATGGATGCAAGGTAATGATGGGAAGTAGTATAGAGGACAATGGCTGGTGGAAAAAATTAATATTGGCAAAAATATTACGTTTTGATTAGCAACGCCACACAAAATTAAGGTCACAGTTTCTATTCCATTTTGGGTGGACCTTGATATTGGGCTATATGTGCCACCAGCCTTAGTAAGAAACAACTACAGGTATGTATTAGAGGCAATATTGAAGAAAAATGTGAAAGAAAAGAATGAGTACAGCGATGCCTCCCTGCATAAAACCCTGCAACCGCCAGTGATTTAGAGATATTCTGAACTGATAGTTGAACACCGAACCCTTCATGTTTAACAGCCCCAGATGAACCCTTGTTCTGTGTATTAATCTAATTGCTTTTTAATCCATTCCTGCTTTTGGAATAAAAAAATTTTATTATAGAATTTATTCATGTATTCTAGAATTTCTTTTCTATCATACTGAAAAGCACTTCCATTTATAAACAGCCAAAAAAACCTAATCAATGAAGAAAAAAACCACTGATCCCAAGCATCCACTATTTTTGTCTTTAAGATAGGTATTCAGATCTGCTTTCATCCAGAAACCATTTAAAAAACCTGATAATGTAGTTAGCACTGTGATACCACACCCTACTTAACTAGAACAGTGGCAGCACTTGAGTACATCGGTGTTTGTAGGCAAAAATCAGCTATTCCTGCTGATTTGCTGTTTTTCATTTTTACCATTTTTTTTTCTAAAACTGTTTCTATTCACAATAAACTTACCATCACTCATTCTGTAGAGAGTTGAGCAGCTTTCTTGATTACCCTTGCATGGTACACTACTTTAAGGAATTTGATTAATTTCTGTTATTTTCCTTTCATAGTTTAATCACCTATCAATACTAAACAAACTGTCTATCAGGCTTCCATGCTCTAAAAGCTCCATTGAATACGTTCCATGTTTAAAAAACAGTGGAAAGCAGAAAGATGACCATACCCATTTCATAGGTGAGAATCTGAGACTGTATTTTTCTCTTCACGCAACAGGAGTCTGTTGAAAACCAGAAATTGAATCCAAGCTGCTAAAACCACCGTCTAATTACAAGCCAATCTCTTCTACCAATTTCCTCCATGTAATTGCTGGAATTTTGGTATTTTTTGCAGGTAGAGAAGAATGCTAATCTGTTTTTTTGCCAGTGACACAAAGCATGGAAAAGATTGATGTAGCTGGCAGTTGAAGGGAGTAGAATGTCTCTGCTTGTACTTGAGCCACACAAAACAGAGATAACGTATTTTTGACTCAGAGGTATTTTACCCAGTCTTTGCTCTGGAGCAAATGATTACTAAAGGTATTTGGCAATAAAGAAAGAAGAGCTGTCTGTATTTATAGCAGATCATGTTTTTGGAAGTATTTCATACCAGGATGCCCATAGAATTCAAGGTGGGATTACTAACTAAATAAACTTTATAATTTACTGAGTAATTGAATTTTAAGATGCATAAAACCTAGTACACCAATTTTAAAGTATTTCTTCTGTATGATTATCATCATGAAAAATAAGGCAAAATTCTGTTAAAAAAAAAATGAACTGTGGTTTCGTAGAATCATAAAATGGTTTGGGTTGGAAGGGACCTTAAAGATCATCTAGTTGCAGCCCCCCTGCCACGGGCAGGGATACATTTCCACTAGACCACCTTGCTCAAAGCCCCATCCAACCTGGCCTTAAACACTGCCAGGGAGGGGGCATCCACTTCCTTCCTAATATCTAATCTAAATCTACCCTCTTGCAGTTTAAAACTGTTCCCCCTCATCCTGTCACTACATGCCCTTGTAAAAAGCCCCTCTCCTGCTTTCCTGTAGGCCCCCTTCAGGTACTGGAAGGTTGCTATGAGGTCTCCCTGGAGCCTTCTCTTCTCCAGGCTGAACAGCCCCAACTCCCTCAGCCTGTCCTCATAGGAGAGGTGCTCCAGCCCTCTCATCATCTTCGTGGCCCTCCTCTGGACTCTTGAGCTTTCTTGCCTTTTTCCTGGGGGTTTATGGTTGCGTAGATGGGAATCTTAGAAAGGGGAAAGAGTATATACTAGCATCATGAACATTCACATTTTTATCCATATTCAAAGAGCCTAAATAAAATGTTCTTTAAAAGCAAAGCCTTATTTTGGGCTGTACAAAGCAGTATCATAGAATTGCAGAATATCTCGAGTTGGAAGGGACCCATAAGGATCATCAAGTCTGACTCCCTGCTCCTTGCAAACAAAGATTATTCAGAAAAAGTTCAAATACGTAGTTGTTAATTGTAATTTTTAACTTGTTAAAATTCCAGGGCTGAGGAATTAATCAATACCAAACACGAAGCGCTGGGTGCAGTGTCAGAGCACTTTGTGCATCTCTTGCTTGCTGCCTGCCAGATGCACTCCTGAGAGCCTGCAGGGAATGCCATGTGATGCGCTTCTCTGTGAGGTGCTGGGAACTTGACGTAATCTCTTCAGTGAAACACCCAGTGCTGGTTTTGGTGCCTGTGTTTGTACTGATCATGGGCAAAGCTCTTTTGGTAGTTTTGCCCTAAGCTGCTCTATACGTAAAAGAGGTTACCTGAGAGTGAAATTACGTTCTAATTGATGAGTTCCTTAAGTATTCTTCATTTACTTACATCTCTTATATTTAAAATTTGAATTAAAACTTAGAACAATGGTATGATTTGTGTATAGACATATATAATATTTTTATAGCTGTGTGAATTTGGAGGCTTTTTGCCTCCTCTTTTTCAGCTATTCTGCTGTTTTTTGAAGAGTTTATTCTCCCAATGCCATCTACTGCAGTTCCTTGCATGTAGGATCATTCTGTCCTTTTTATGAGGTTCACTTTTGAGGGAATAAAATACTTAACTCCAAGCCAAATGCCAGACTCTGTAAGACAAAATGATTACTGGCTTTTACACTATTAACTTTGTACAACGTAACAAGAGAATAATGAGGCTGTAAGTCAACATAGGAAGTTCCACAGCTATTAATTCATCTACTTGGCTAATGCTTACACAGATTTTACCGTGTGCTCCCATTGTAGAAGGCAGTAAATATTGCTAAATGCATTGAATAAAAATACAAGAACAACTGTATAAATTTTAAAATGTGATGAAAATGGGCTGTAATCTATACAGAAGCAGCAAGCTACACGATCAATAAAATCTCAACTATTGATTGCCTATACAAATTGGACAGGTTGGTAACTAATGGGTTGCCTTGCTCAAGCAGTATGTTTAACATGGTTTTAAAGTGAGCGTGAGAATCACTAACTCACAATGTCAGAGGACAGCTGTACCATGACCAGCCAAGCTTGGTAATTAAATGGCATACAGGTTAATTGCAGAGACAAGAAGGAGACTGGAGTTAAAGAACTAAAAGGAGTCAGTTCAATAGTGTTGTCCATCTGCAGAGGAGGAAAAGGAAAGTCATTAAAAAGGGAGCTTTATCAGTGTACAATAATTTTAGATTCAGTTTTGATTAAAGCCTTATTTTAAGTTTGTAATAATACAGTAGGGTTAGAAGGTGAATGAATTGCAGAAGGGTGGGTTTGAGACCAGTGAAAATTGTCTTCAAATAAACCTGAAGATGATCCCAATCCATACCTCAGATTTTTTTGTTGTTGTTGTTTTGCTTGTTTTGCCGTGGCAAGTTATGCTTTCAAGGATGCAAAACTGATTGATTTAATGTGAGGGGCTAATATATACATTCAACATACCATACCACTTTGTCTCCATGGATCAATTTTATCATGGCTCAAAGGTTTTGATCAGTATTTAGTGGGCAGGAGAGTAACCCACCTTAATGATTGTTCTTCATATGGTTTATAATGTTTATAGCTTACTGCTACATAGAACTTGGTTCAGCAGAGCACTCAGACATTTGCTTAAATGCTGTGCTGAATGAGAATTATATCACTCAGCATGTGCACCTGAAAAAAATAACAGTAGTACTACTATAAAAGATATAATGTTGTGTACATTATCCTCTTCTTGAGGAACGGGAAACCACACATGATAGATGCTATTCATGTTGCTGCATGAATTACTTACCTTCTCGGATGACAAGGGTGACTATGAGGTCCTAAGCAGAATAGTAATATAGTGTAATACAAGTGATACAGTCTGTGAAGGAAAAGCTTTCCCATGGAGTTGTAAGCTGAAAAGAAGAATAATAGAGAGTTTTCATAGGTAATTTCCATACAGTGTTTCAGTGTTCAGTTGGGTAGGAACACAAGGTTTGATTATGAAAAAAGTAATTTTATGATGCTTTGTATGTTACCATACTTCACTTTCTCCTTTAGTGTCCTGCTGTTGCTCAAGATATAACCAGAGGGCACCAATTTGAATTTTAGACGGGAACAAGGAGGAAATCATCAGTATAATGGCTTTATTCTGATGTCTAAACTCTGGATTCAAAAACCAAACTTGTTGGTGCTTTTCTGTGCTTCATTATTTCCACAGTTGTTGAAAACTGTGCCTTTTGCTTTGATGTCTTAAAAGGTGTTATATTCATTTATGATTGTGCTGCTAAATTCACCTTTGTTGCTTTCATTTATGATTTGTTTGTTTTTTTGTTTGCAGGGTTGTTTCCTGCAGTGCTGAACCTGGCTACTAATGCTCTCATCACAACCAATGCTACCTGTGGAGAAAAGGGTCGGGAAATGTACTGCAAACTTGTTGAACATGTACCTGGACAGCCTGCAAGGAACCCTCAGTGCCGTACTTGTGATCAAAGGAGCAGGGTTCCACATCGTACGTGTGCCGTTTTCATTTTGTTCCTTTAAAAAGATTTTTTTCCAAAGTTTGTAGATACTCAGCAAACAAAACTGTAGGTCACTGGCCCAATTACTGTGAAATGCCTGTTTCTTTCTTTTTAAATTAGGTTACCCATCTCTTCCATTTGTATTTCAAAATCTGTATCTGTTATGTATACTCCTCGAACTTAACTTTCTGATTCAGATCCTTAAAGTGGAGCACATAAATTCAGATCTAGAAAAATTAAATATCTACAGCTGTAGATGTCATTTGATGTTAATTCAGTTTCACTGAGCCAGCAAAAAGAAGATAACGGAGCACTGCTTGGTTTAATTGCTTAGTTTTTCATATTAAAATTGATCTTTGCTAACATTGCTTTTTTTAAGACTACCCGGAAGGAAAACCAGTTTTCAAGTATAAATTTATTATCATCTGCTTCAGAGATGCATGTTTCTAATAGTTGGTGAGATTAGAACTAAGAAGATTTCTTAGTCAAGTCATACAAGTTTAATTTCATGTGACCTTGCAGTGAAAGACATGAATAGCATTAATGTTGTTAGATTTTTGTGGGTATATTGGCACTGTAGATAGTAGAGGGTATAGAGACACTTAAGACAGCTTTTAATGGAATAGATAAAATGTTGGAAGAAGCACAGCCACCGAAGCATGGAGACAATTTGTCTTTTTTTCCAGTTATTTCCCTCTAAAACCTAGCTCAGATATATTTACACCTTGTGACAAAGCATGTGCTTAAAACTACAGGGAAAAAAAAAAAAGACAACGTTTAATCTGTCTGCTAGTTCTAGACAGGATGAGCTATCTATGGCTGTAGCTTTCCAGACAGAAGCTTGTTTAGCTTCTCCTTAGAAACTTCTTTCCCGGGCCACTCTTCCTAGAGTTATTTTACCCATTATGAAGTGTTTTCCTAACAGCTAATCTGCATCTTCCTTCCAGAAATTGATGTTACCTTTTTCCTAACTTCAGTCAATACAAGGAATGGATTATTCCCTTTTTCTTTACAAAAGTCTTTTACTTAGTTGAAGGTTGATGGTATTGCTGCTCTATCTAATTTCTACACTAAGCTATCTCTTTTCTTTCATTCTCCTCATAGGTTGTATTTTCTAGAACTCTTACCTGTGCAAATTGCAGTTCTCTGAATTCTCTCTAGAGGTTTTCTTCTTTATTAAAATTCGCCTGAGCTCTTACCAGCACTGCACAGAGATGCAGATTTGCTTCAGAATGAACAGAATATATTCCTGTTTACATGTTTTATGTAGATGTTTCCCCTTTTTAATGGTGTGACACCACTGACAGATACATAGCTAGCTGTCCATTATAAACCCCAGATGCTTTCCTGCTGAATGGCTGCCTATCCATTTGCTCCCCATCTTGTACTTGTGAAGCTAATTATAATTGCCCCAGTACAGGCTCCTTCATTTGTCTGAACACAGTTGCAACCTATTGTTTTTTTCCCAAGATAGTTTCCAAGTTTTGACAGTTTTTTTAATTGCAGTAAATTCTGCCTTCTCAGGAAAGGTCCCATGACTTTGTAGCAATGCAAGTATTCAAATGGTGTGTTACATTGTAGTAGTATGTCTCAGTCAGGGAATATTTCAGGGGCTTTTGGAACCATTCTGACTGGCAAACACTGAGCAATAGATACTTTCCCTTATTTATAGATGAATATTTAGAGATGCACGCACATCATACAAGTTTTTTTCTATATCAAGTTTGTTTAATTCAAAAACCAAACCTAAACCAGAGCTCGATTGCTTCGTTCCCATGTCCTGCCTATGTTAGCGGATACTGTACACTAATGTATGTGTATATACACAGACACAGATATGTGTATATATATATATAAACCCTATCTGAATGTTTTATATTTGTGTTTCCCCTCACTCCTACCCTCGTAAAAACTTGAATCTGCCCAGCTTCATAGTATCTGGTCTTTTGTTGCCAACCACATCTCATTTTAAGGTTTTTAAATGTTCATTTGGCAGAAGGAAGTGCCTTATTTAAACAGAGATGGCTCATTAATAGAAGAACCATGTAATGTAACCAGACTTTAAATGATCCCCCTGGAATGTGTGAGTCTGGAGTGCCTCCCCTTAATTACTGTAGTAGGAAATGAACACAAATTCCCTGGTTAATCACATGTGAGCCCAAATTAAAGAGCACAGTTTGATGGGCTCACTCTTTAAGTTCTCTCCCGTGCCATCCATCAGGGAGATTGGTCTTTGAGCTGCATTTGCAATCCATTTTTTTTTGCAAATATTGTATTATTTTCCCTTCCCTTTTAAACAGGGAAAACATGGCAGCAATTAATCAGTGTTTTCAAATTAATTATGATTAAACTTTCATAATGGTGATTACAGTTAATTGTTGATTCATCTCCCAACCCTCCTTCTCATCATTTACCTTTATATCAATTTCACCTGAAGAGACTTACATCAAAATTTCCAATTAGACAGCTTCTGTCACAATCACTGAGGAGCTCTGAGTTTGATTTACAGAAGATTTTTGCTAGCACTCATTTAAAGCCAAGGTTTGTGAAAATGATCAGAGCTGTGGGAACTGACAACATGTAAAGCATGGGTGTGTTTTGCTTTTCAATATAAAGATAAAGCTACTAATAGCATCACTTGTAGTACCAGTATTCTAAGTTGCAAATGTTGGTGACCACTAATGCTACTGAATAATCTGATATTTAAATGAAATTTTTGGCATTTTTAATTTTGAGGGTTTATGCCTTCCGTCACTCCCACAGAGCACTTTAATTGTGTCTTTAAATATGTTCAGATGTTCTGGCTTTCCTTAATGAGCTAGGACTTCTGTCCTCCACAGGTGGTTGATGTAGCAAAAAAACAGAGACACAAAGACTATCAATCTGGCCGGTTGATTTAAGCAATAATTAAAATAACAAGTAAATTAATCAGTTCATGAATTAATTATTTGCAATTCTAGGACTAGCTAGTAATGAAACATATTCCAGTTTTATATCAAGAAAATCTGACAGTTTAGAAAGCCATCCTTAATGACAGGGGTAGGATTTCTTCTGTCTTGTTATGTTCTTGCAGACAGAACTTGCATAGAAGAAACCTACTATATTTGGATTTCCTTTGGGTTATTTACCACATAATGTACAGACTTGATCTAGGCAATTAGGGACTTCGAAATATAGATCCTTGTACCTTTTAAAATTGAGGTTATGTCGTTCTCCATTTGTACACAAGAGAAACACGAATTGACCACAAAAAGTAGTCTGGAAATGTTGAGTGCAATTTTTCTCAGTTTAAATAACATTAAAATACTGTGTAAGCAAACTTCAGTAACTTAGAATATCTCCAAATCTAGGCAGAATTTGCTTCTGTAAATAAATTCTTATCCCTATTATTTGGGATTCATTTGTGACACTGCAGCAGAGTAAATGTAGACATGAAAAGTAATGCATCTTGGACTTTGATATGGATTATAACCAAGCAAACCTTCTTTATATGCATGTATGTGATTCAGACAATTTTCCAGTTGAGAAATATATTCTGTAATGGTTTCTGAATCATTTCCTCTCTAATGGTTTCTGAATTATTTCCATGTGCGCTTAGAAATGTCTTAGTCTCTGCTTTCCTTGCACAAAGGAAAGGTTCCTGATTTGTTGTTTCTGTTGCAACATTTAATGACTTTACAGTACTTGAAACTTTGAAAGACTGCAGGAAGTGTTCACTTGATTTAGATGCCACCATTTTCTGTAGAATCAGGAGAGCCTCCAAGTGCATTTAAGTGTCCTGAATCACCTTCTTGTAATCCTAACCGAAATTAAACAACTAACATTAGATGAGTATTCCAGTAATAATAAGCATGACTGTGCCCCAAGAGTAAAAGAAAAATTGATTTCCTGTTTTTTATTTTAAAGTGCTGCCTTGTTAGTTCTGTAATTGTATTAAAAACTAGATTTTAGATCTAAAGACATTTAAATCTTCTAATAATTTTGAAATATATTTATATATTTCTGCTGTTCTAACAGAACGACATCCGATAACAAATGCAATTGATGGCAAGAACACTTGGTGGCAAAGCCCTAGTATCCAGAATGGAATTGAATATCATTATGTGACCATTACATTGGACCTCCAACAGGTAGACTTCTGTTTGTTTGTTTCTGCAAAGGCTTGCTTTCTTGCACAATATATCACCTGGATTATTTTCCTCTTTGCTCTATGTTGCTTTTGTATTATGAAGACACGCTCAGCTTCTCCTATAACTTTCTGTTATTTTTATGGGTAATTCTGACCGACCCATTCATTGTAACATAACATACCAAATTAAAAATAATTATTTCATATATATTTTTCTGTAGTCATGTTTAAAATTATTTTAAATATAACATATTCAGTATTTTTTTCATGATAACTTCTGATTTGTCTCTTTAAAGACAATTAAAAGATAGTTTCAGGGAAAAATTAATATGAATAAAAGTTTATGTTCAGAATACTGTTCGTTCTTGTTTCAGTAACATAGTACTATACACTTAAATACGCAAAAAATACTAAAAATGCTTAAATACACTAAAAATGCTTCAGCTGTGCTAGGGATACATGCATATGTGATGCGTTATTTTGAGGGACAGCCTGGGTAAAGGGAGGAGGAGTTTGGCTAACAAGGTCCTTAAATAAATTGCCTTTTGTTGGTGGAATCTTGCTTAACAGATGTAGCTATACAGAATGCAGCTATCTGATGCTTACGAAAATGCTACATAAATTCCAGGTATGTAAGCAAGAGGATCTGAGGGTAGATGGAAAATAATTTTATTTTTATTATGCCAAGATAAATAGAGGACAATTATCTGGTACCAAATTTATTCATCATGTTATTAAACTTGACAATTTTAGTATTCAATTAAGTAGGTAACAAATTCATTCTCCCCACCTTAAAATCTTCTCTGGTCTATGGCTGGCCCATATTTGTCTGCTGCTTGAATCAGAGCAGAAAACATAGAATCATATAGTCATTTAGGTTGGAAAAGACCTTTAAGATCGAGTCCAACCGTAACACTGTCAAGTCCACCACTAAACCATACCTCTAAGCACCACATCTATATGTCTTTTAAATACCTCCGGGGATGGTGATTCATCCACTTCCCTGGGCAGCCTGTTCGAATGCTTGATAACCCTTTCCGTGAAGAAATTTTTCCTGACATCCAATCTAAGCCTCCCCTGGCACAACTTGAGGCAGTTTCCTTTCGTCCTATCCCTTGTTACTTGGGAGAAGAGACGGACACCCCCCTTGCTACAACCTCCTTTCAGGTAGTTGTAGAGAGCAATAACGTCTCCCCTCAGCCTCCTTTTCTCCAGCCTAAACAACTCCAGTTTCCTCAGCCACTCCTCATAAGACCTGTTCTCCAGACCCTTCACCAGCTTCAGTGCCCTTCTTTGGACTCTCTCCAGCACCTCAATGTCTTTCTTATAGTGAGGGGCCCAAACACAGTATTCGAGGTGCGGCCTCACCAGTGCTGAGTACAGGGGGATGATCACTTCTCTAGTCCTGCTGGCCACACTGTTTCTGATACAAGCCAGGATGCTGTTGGCCTTCTTGGCCACCTGGGCACACTGCTGGCTCATATTCAGCTGGCCATCGATCAACACCCCCAGGTCCTTTTCCACCAGGCAGCTTTCCAGCCACTCTTCCCCAAGCCTGCAGCAGTGCATGGGGTTGTTGTGCCCCAAGTGCAGGACCAAACACTTGGCCTTGTTGAACCTCATACAGTTGGCCTCAGCCCATCGATCCAACCTGTCGAAATCCCTCTGCAGAGCCTTCCTACCCTCAAGCAGATCAACACTCCCGCCCAACTTGGTGTCGTCTGCGAACTTACTGAGTTTGATCCCCTCGTCTGGATCATTGATAAAGATATTAAAGAGAATTGGCCCCAACACTGAGCCCTGGGGAACACCACTTGTGACCGGCTGCCAACTGGATTTAGTTCCATTCATGACAATTCTTTGGGCTCAGCCACACAGTCAGTTTTTTACCCAGTGAGGAGCACACCCGTCCAAGCCATGAGCAGCAAGATTCTCCAGGAGAATGCTGTGGGAAACGGTGTCCTAATCTGTTTACCAGGTGTTAAGAAAAAAGGAAGGCCCTTTCTCTGGTCATTGGAGAGAGATTCCCCTTCCCAGCTCCCCCTTCCTCTGTGACCTCTTCACTGAGATCAGTTTTCTATTTAGGTTTATTATTATTGGTTTATTCGTTTCACTTGGAACCTACCTGTCCTTATCTCCTTTCTTTCTCATTTAGCCATACTTAAAGAGGACAATAGCTGGTTACTAGCTGAAGAGGATGAATAAAGCATAGTTTGTCAGAAAATAAAATGAAATGAAGGGCAGGGCATTGAGACATTTGTGTGCATCCATACATACAATTTTGTTGTAAGAGATCAAGCTTAGTCTAGTGAAGAGTAATGCTTGCATTTCTAGCTTTATGTCCTTTATTTTTTGTAAAAAAACTGATCTGATGGTAAAAATCCTTGTAAATACCTTGTATCTGTGACACCGAAGTACTTGGAAAGCAGTGGTCTTTATAACTGGAAGATCCTTTGAATCCTGGAAGAATTATGAGCATTTTGTCTTTGGAGTACTCATTGTTACTGGCAGAAACAATCCTACACCTGTGTCTTTGGCCTTATGTCTGCAAAAGTATTCAATGTGCATTTCTCTTTCAATCAGCAGAGCTATACCTTTTTACAAAAGTTTGAGTTTAAGGTCCTGTGCATTAAAAAGTTTTGGAGTTTTTAAAATGTCTTTTAAACTTTCAGAGTTATTAACTGGTTTGCCTTTACAGCAAGGGATTGTGCCTCTTGTTGGCTGTGATCTGTTAATATGTGAGTAGCTCTCAGGCATTAGGACTAAATTACCATCCTTGTTTTTCATCACCCTAGTGCTTTTACTTTTGTAGTTGTTTAGGTCGGGTCTGCTAAACTAGGGCTTTACAACTTGTGTTCTTTTCTGCTATGTTAGTATCTGGATTGTCATAAGAAATAAGCAGATTTGTGCTCTTCTGAAAGTTTTCAGTTTTCTAATATACTAGAAGCTAGCAAATATACAGGGTCAGTGATGGTACTGAATAAAAAGTATGGGTTGTTCTAATGTATTTAAAGAGCTTCTTTGTGTGCCAGTTGACAGCGGTCTGAGAATACTGTACTGTGTGTTGTGTGGTTTGGGGTTTTTTTGTTGTTATTTTTTTTTTAAATGAGACAAGGCTCAAGTATGAGCCTGTTCCTTTCCCACATTCTCTTGCTTATTGTTCAAATAAAGCTTGGTGGTCCTTTTGCAGTACTAAAGCTGAAACCTTCTCCTAAGCCCATTCAGTTGTATCGGCTGGAATAGGAGCAGTGTTGAGGTTTCCATGGATGTCAGAGAGGTGGGATAAGACCCTTTGCACTAATGCTGTCTGTCACACTCTTTATGATCTGAGTAACCCATGTAGTTAGGAATGCATGCTATGTTTACTCGCCACCTTACATGAACAGAACAACAGTGTTGCTCCCCAAAATATAGTAAAAGATATATTGCAATTTGCATGGCTTTTAGACTGCTCAGTAAGAAATAAGAGTTGTTTGGATTTTGAGGAGTATTAGGAGTTTTTGTTTGCTTACTCAGGTATTTTGTAGACACAGCACCATAGGCTTCATTAAAGTAGTCAGTAAAATATGAAATTTCTCTTCCAGCTAGTGTCATGCGTAGTAGTCGCTATGAATGATGAAGGTCACCAGATATCTTTGCAGCCTCACTTAAAAGAAATACCATTCTTTAGTTTAAGGGAGCTTCAGTAATTGCTATGTTTGTGTTGATAAATTCTTGCTTTAAGTATAAAATGCTTAAATTCTTTTTGTGAGATAGAAGTAACAAATGACAAATATACAAGTAATGGACTGAAAATTGCAGCAATGCATTAGTTTGTATGTTATTACTGGTAATTATGACAGTACATGGAATGCTTTTAGCGATCCTAATTTTATGAAAATGTCAGGAAAATAATTACAATTTCTTCATTTATATAATGCTTGGCCTTTTGGGGCAGCTACTTTTTTTTTTTACTTTATTTTGCAGTGTGGCTGCATAAAAATGGTGTATACTAGTTAGCAATAACTAATGAACTGAAGAAGTAAAATATATTTAACTTTAGAAGAAGCCAAAATATTATCAGTCAGGTTGGGAAAAAGGCAGTATTTTTTTTTTTCTTTTCTCCCAATAATTCAGGTTTGCCATAATACTTACAAAGAGCTTTTATCTATAATGGAGGCTAAGTTTCTAGTTCATTAAAGTACATTTTAAATTTGTACTCCATCTATTATAAAAATATGAGTTGAAAACTGGAACTATTTGGTTCTGAGCATCTTTGCTAATTTGCCCTTAACCCTTCACTTTTCTAGAATTTTTAGACATTTTGACAATCACCATCTTATCTATTTCACAAGGATGTTATGGAACACCATTCGTAGTTGTACATCTGAAATTATTTTTTACAGTGCTTTTCATCCAGCATCTGCACAGGAGGTCAAAATACGAATATAGATTTATTTGGGAGTTGCTTACATGAATTTAAATGGAGGTTAAAATAGGGAGGTTGAAATACCCTGGTTACAGGAAGTGAAACTGCAGATCCAAGTTTGGCAGGGTAGATTCATCTGTGTGCTAGGTTGTTGTATCTATGAAGCACTCAAAAGTTACCAAGAGAAGCTGTCTGCTGTTCTGTGTCTCTTACTCCTCCTGGTTGTGCCTTAAGAGCGATGGGCAGTTCAAGTGCAACAAAAGTAATTCAGGTCTGGTGAGTGCAATGTTTAGCGGGACAGAAAATGAGCCACCTCTTCAAGAAGTACAGAGAAGGGAGTTGGCAAAACAGAAATGCTTGGACTTCCAGGGAGAACATATTCCCTGTACTCATGCTATCCCAAATCCTTAATTGGTTTAATTTCACAGTGATGTGGAAGATTAGTAGAGTATCTTTAATGAAAATTTGCAAATACACAGGAAAACCAGTTGGCAGTTTGAGGTGAGGTGGTCAGCCCATCTGTTTCCGATTTCTACACACATCAGGACACTTTTTTTAACAACTTCCCTGCTGTTGTGAAGAACAAGGACATTGGCAATACCCTTGATATTGCTAAGATACTTATGCCAGGAGCATATTTATGTGGGTTTGGATTTTTTTACCATACACTATATTTTTTTATATTGTGCTGGAATATTTTATGTGACTTGTAGATGTGTGGAACTTGGGTAGACCCAGAGTTAATGTTCTGGCAGAAAATTCTGGACTTAATAAGTATATCTAAATTGCCTGAGATTGTGGGAGATCAGTTCAGTGTCCAGGTAATGCTTTCCAGGCATATATTTCTGAAGAAAAAGAAAGTAGTTGACACTTCTCAGAGTCTTGTAAGATCTCATAAAGTGCACCTCGGAAGGTGCAAAAGCAAGAATAACTGATTAAGCTATGTAGTTGATTTCTCTATAAAGCAATTGCAGTTCCTGGGTTTTAAATTTCTTAGCTCTGATAGTGTCCAACTCTTTTGCCTTGTCATTTCATCCTGTCCCCTGCCCTTCTTTTGTAGGAAGGGAGGAAGGAGTCTAAAAAATTGTGTTCTGACTCCGTGTAGAAATCACTGCAGTCCCACTGCTCCTGAAGTGTATTTCAGTACTTTTTAGAAAGTAATTTTTTAGACTCATGGACTTTACTATTTGAGTGGCACATATTATACTTTGGGAAGTGACATTTCTGAAACTATATAGAGAATTGACTAACTGGAAGTAGAAGAATGCCTGAAAGTATTCAGAAATTCTGAAATGCTCAGAAGCATTTTGAAAAGTATTTACGAAAAGCAGACAGCAATATTCTGCTAATGCTAAATTCATTATTTTGTAATTCTGTATTGTCCAAATATAATTTGAATGGAGGATTTTGGTCTGGCTTTGGATTATTTCTTTGTTACTTGATTCCCTTTAATACCTGTGAGCAGAAATACACACACACACGTGTGCACAATCACAAACACGTATCACGTATTCTTAATAATTTAAGCATCTTTGAGATGCTTTCAAACAATTTCTGTAAAGGTAAAGCTTAAAGCTTCTTTTCATCCCCAAACCAGAAAGTAATTTAACAGAAATGAAAATTAATCAAAACTGAGACTTTCCACCAACAAATGCCAGTCTGTTTTGTCCACCTTCAAAAATGTTTGTCTAAAGAGAAAAATGTGAACAGAAGCAAAGTCTAGTCAGGCTGTATTGCTGCAGTTCCATGATTACTGTTCCCCCGCAACGCATCCCCCTCCCCAAACTGGATAAAAGGAGACATTCCTGTCTCCCTTGTTCTAGCAGTAGCACTTGTGCTGCCGTGCAGCGAACCAGATCAGTACCTTGATACTGAAAACTACCTCTTGGCTTGTTTTTTGGGGGTTAGGTTTCTGCCAGATCAATTCTCTAATTTGGCTTGCTGTGTGGAGTTTTAATGCCAGCTTGGGGGAGGGGGCAGGAGCGTATTTCTGGAGGTGGTGGGGAAAACAGTTCCACCCCTCTCAGGAGCATCTGACACTCTGCGTGGGCTTCAACTGATTGTAAAACTTTAAAGTGTAGAATACTGGTCTATGAGCTACAGTCCATGCTTTCAACATAGAGCTGTCATCCTGAATATTTGGTTTTAGTATTTCTTGCACATGAATCATTCTGTTTTGAAGTAATGTAAACATTTGAGAATACAAAGCATTTAATTATCTCTTTCAAAAAAAAAAAAAAATCCTAAGTCCGGTTCTCTGGCTCAGTTATACCTAAGTGGTAACAAACTGTTAAAATGACAGCTCTAAAAAGATACAACTAAAACCATGAAAATTAGATCTGTTCTGTTTTATTGAAGTCCTTAGCCAATTTTTACACATGTAACCGGATGTTTTAATACTGTTTTTTTTAATTTTGTTTTTTGTTGCCTTCACAGGCTTGAATCGTAACATTTTAATATTTCCCTTAATTTGTTTAGTTACACAATTTGCTGGTAATGCAACAATAAGATATCTATAGGATGAAACAAAGCATACTTTGCCCTTCTGATATTCTTTTTAACCAAAGCAAAACTGTTATGATTTGAAGTTAGTTTATAATGAAATGATTTGAAAAAAAATAAAAGAAAAACAAGAAAACAAACAACACATAAATATACCAGTGAGGATTTATAGCAAACATACCTGGAAAACATAATTATCAGTAATCGAGAAAACAAACAGAACGGTAGTAAATATTTTGACATCACAGTGAACACTTTTAAGAACTACCTGGTTTATATACTATTAGCAAGTATACTTTATATTATGTAGCTTTCCACCTGGCCTTCTCTTCGTGGGAAGGAGAGAATATGCTTAAACAGAATGTGTGCACACAGGTACCAGATGTCATCCAGGGCTCAGTTCTTTTCTCAAAATAAAGTTTTCCACATTGATATCACTCGGACAAAACCCTGAAGAAAAATGAATGACCTTTTTCCTTAGCTAAGGGTCGAGAGTGCACATCCGTGCCAGCCGTGACTCCACTAGAGCCTGCTGCATTAAGCTTTTAGGTGTTCTAAGAAGGGAGTGTTAGTGAAGTTACTCAAGCTGACTTTCCCACAGCATTAAAAAAGAAAGTTTTGCATGAGTGGTGCAATAAAGATGGAGCGAGTACTCTTCAGTGCATTCTGGAATGCTAAGAAGCCATTATTGTCCTGAAAGATCAGTTGTAATACCCACCATATAAAGTACTGCTAGCTAGTTTGAGTACTTGTATTAACAATAAATCTCCACAGGGTTATTTTGCCCAATTTTTTTTATGCTCCCCACTAAATCAGGCCATAATTTTATTGCTTTGTGGTTAGTCAGAAAGATTTCCAAGTAAGCAAATCCTTTCAGCTTCAGTTCATAATACACACTGACAAAGATTTTAAAAAGTTTTGAGAATGTATAGGTTTTCTTTCTGAGGTTATGTGCCTTACATTTTCCCTGGGTAATTATAATAAATATACATACCACTTTTCCTTTTCTAATTTTGGCTTTAACCAAGAGAGCTATTCACCTTTCCATCCTTCAGGCAAATGGTTTCAAGATATAAGTCCTAAATACTCTATTATAACATTTGAATCCAGAGTGACACATATGTCCTGATACGAATACGAGGTTCTCTTCTGGTTTTGTACTGTTGGCGATTCCGGTTGTAAAGAAAGTCACAGAGCCCGGGAGAACGGTGGCATGACAAATAATGGTATCAAAGGATTCTCAGTCTTGAAAATTACACTTAGTGCCATGGTCTAGTTGACAGGGTGGTGTAGGGGCAGCGGTTGGACTCGATGATCCCTGAGGTCTCTTCCAGCCTGGTTGATTCTGTGATTCTGTGATTCTGTGAAAAGGTTTTGCTCTCCATAGTGGAGAAATACGTCGTCATTGAATAGATTATGATGAATAAAAAGATAACTTGAAAAAATGAGTTTTGCAGCTGACAGTGATGGTAGTGAAATAGTTCTTCTGTTGTGCTAGCGGTTTATCACAAAATTATTATTGAAATGTAAGGTCTATGCTACAAGATGGGCAACAAGTTTCTGTAGTACACATGACGAAAACTGTGGTCACAGAAGGACAGCTGAGTATGTGTTAAGAGATAGGTTATTAATTGACTGATTTGTTTTTTATAAGGTTTTGTGTGTAAGTTAAGATTTAGGGCAGTAGGAGCAACTCCTAATAGCAAGAAAGTACCTTGTCATATGAATGTCATGTAGTGTTTTGCAGCATTATGCTAGTATTTATACAACGATTTGGTGAAATATGCTTAAGATTGGTTTTAGTTGCCTTTTGTTTAAGCTAGCAGGATGTAAGAGTGTTCAGATATCAGTATAAGGCACAGGGTGAAATGCTGCTACTCTATAATGTGCACAGTAGGTCAGAGTTTGGTCTGACTTGCCAAGAGTTGATTGAATTGATTGAATCTGACTTGCCAGGAGTTTTTCCTCAGCTGTGCAGTGGTCTTGATTTATTGGTGGATCTAAAACTACTCTAGGAAGAAGTACTAATGGTAATATAGTAAATGTTTAAATAGGCCTTAGGGCTGCATAAAATCAACCCTTGTTCTGAACAATGAAGAATGAAAATATATATATATTTTCCTTTAATCAAATCTGTTGATGGCAAAATTATTCTCTCTCTGTGCTCCATGAAGTCCATGTTCAGCAGGTCACATGCTCTGTGAAAGCACTTAGAGACTCGCTTATCAATGATGTAGTTTAGACAGTCAGTAAAAACAGTCATTAATGTAGTGCGCTCTGTTTGATTTGGACTGATGTGGACTAAGTGACTGAAGAAACTTAGAGAAGGGTATATACTGGATCTCTCCAGCTACAAAACATGGAAAAACAGAGACTTGGTCTGTTCTTACACAGAACATACAACTTCATGGTGAAGATACAAGTTTCACTTGGTTGTGAGTCCTAATGTGTATGTTTTCTAATTATTTATAAGTAAATTCTGATTGTAAAAGGGGATATGAGATGGAAACGTAAAACTACTCATCTCATAATTCACTTTTTATATTCCATATATCCCCTGCTATGCCATACAGCAACATATCCACATCTAAAGCAGTTCTCAGGATAGTATTAAGAACTAAAAGCGAAAATGAAAACTGAACATGCATACACTTTTTTATCTGGAAATCAGATTTAGTATCTCATTTCTTTTTTTTTTCTTCTTTCCTGCTGTATGTTTTTGAAATTTCCAAAGTTTAGTGACATGAGCCAGCTTAGAAACACTGCCAGAATATATTTTTAAGCCTTTTTAACCACTGTCATGTTTAGCTGAAAAATAAAGTGCGGTGTGTATGAAGAGAAAGTGAAGAAAAGAAAGAAGTAAACAAGAGGTTGAAAATATTTTGGAAAACATACCTATTTTTTTAATCTGAAGGCTTAAGTTACTACTTTATTCATGTTTTCATTGTTCAAGTTGTTCATATTGCATAGTATTTCCAGACTGAGGTGGAGAAAACGTGTCATGTTCAGGGAACAGGTATAAATTAGTACATGCCTATTTCATATTCAGATCAATGATCTTAACCTCAAAGAGCTTACAATCAAAATCAAATCAAAATCCCAGGTCCTCAAGATGATGCTTCTTATCGTACATTATATATGGAGAGTAACATGTCCTTTCTGAGAGAACTCAAAGTAAAAGCTTGTGAAGGTTTCAGCAGGGAGATGTTAAAGGTTTAAATGTTGATAATGCAGAAGATGCTCTATGCTAACAGTGCAACAGTTTCAGATGTTTGTTTGTATCCCTCTCTACAAGGTGGATAACAGATAGATGTCACCTCACTAAATAACAAGTATTTATTTATACACTTTTTAGCACTCAGCAGAAAAGTCATAAACCATAACATTGAAAAAGATCTTTAATTTCACATTGATAAAATTAGTGCAGTGTGAACTTGCTCTCTGTTGTCCAAAAAGGAAATCTGAATAACTTCGACGAGATACATCCCAGGGTCCTGAGGGAATTGGCTGTTGTAGTTGCTAAGCCGCTCTCCATCCTATTTGAAAAGCCATGGCAGTCAGGCGAAGATCCCAGTGACTTGAGAAAAGGGAATATCACATCTATTTTTAAAAAGGGTAGTAAAAAGGACCCTAGGAACTACTGAGCCTCTAGTGCAAGATGTCACTGCTTAAGGCAGGAAGGTTGGACTAGATGATCTTTGAAGGTCCCTTCCAACCCAAACCATTCTATGAGTCTATAAGAAAAGTAAGTGCTCTCTAGGAAAAAGCAGATTCTTATGTGCTATTCCTGTATCTGATTAAATAGTTTTATCTATGTTAAAATTAATATTCTCATTACGGAACTAAAATATAAAGGCTTGGTATGAGTCTGTAATAAGTGAGGAGATTGAGAATAGTTTTAAAATGTTTAGGTTTCAAGATTTATACATTGTAGAACTTTTAAATGGAGCCCAAAAAAAATTGACTATGACAGTTCCTTTCATCTCAAGCTAGAGGAATGGACAGGTCACTCTGAAATGCAGCTGGTGAGAGGACACTGCATGGAAACCTCACTGAAGGAAATGAGAACGCTTTACTGTGAGTACTCAACACTACTGGACCCACACTGAGCATCAGTTCTTGGATCAAGCAAATAAAAAAAAATATTTTTTGGTGGTTTAACACGAAAATAGAAGAACCACCTTTTCTGTTCTTTTCTCCTGTTGTCTAGGTTTGAAGAAGAAAGGTTTGAATATTGACATCTCCATCAATTTTCCTTTCCTCACCATACTTTCTCTCCATGGAAAGAAGTGATTAGCCTTAGGAAATAAAGAGAAAAGAAATTGCTTTCTGCTATTATTTGAAAGCACTGTGAAAAGAAATTACTAACTTTAGCCCTCAATTCTGGTGTACACTAGGCCAATGATGAGCAGCAAAAATGGTCAACAGAAAGCAGTTATTCATTTTGAGGCCTTCACAAACAACTGAACAGTGGGTAATGGAGAAAACCAACAGAGAAAATTACAAAGAACAAAGTTGACATTGCCAGAAACTTTACAGGTACTGACTCCCTCCATTTGGCTTAATGTATCTTTAGATATTCAACAGCTGGACAACTTGAGAGCTTTACGGTTTGTCATTTTATAAAGTGCACTGTTTTAGTAGACTTTGCTTTTTTTTTTTTTTTTGACACAAGTTATAATCATCTTTTATGTATAACATGAGCAAAAGCTGAGGGGTATTAATAAAGGATCTATTTTTTTCAAGGAGAAGAAAATGTTCTTAAAGGAACCTGAGCCTCTCTAGCAGTTGTATACAGGGGAGGGAGAAAGCTGAGATTGTTCTAAGTAGAGGTATTTTTAAATTGTTTTTTTTTTTAAATGCATGGTCTGCAGGTCTTAACTAAATGGGACTGAGCATTTTACCTGAGTGAATTTTTGTCTAATTAAAAAAGATGGAAGATTTCTAACTGAAACTTGGCTTGATTTGGAGACACCCACCTTAGAGCTTTTCAAAGTTTGCTATGGTAAAATTTTTCTCAGTTTTTCCGACAAAGTGCTGTGGACATCTTATTTTGTATGACATTCGTAGCTACAATTTTTCTGGGACAGATGATGCCCTGCTAGCTAGCAACCAGAATTGTTTGCAACACTGTGGGGAAAAAATACTATCTTGGAATCAAGTGTATGCATCTTTCAGCACAAATTCCCCATCTGGTAGCAGCATTTCAGTTGGAAGCAGCTCAGATGAACAGGAGAGACATTGTCATTAGAAGGCAAACTGCAGCGTGGCGGGAAGCTGTTCAGCTCTCTAAATTGATATTAGCTGAATCCTGCTAAGCATAATTTTTTTTTTTCTTTCCCCATGCCAACAATTTCAATTACACAATTTCTAACTGTGAGCAAAATGTTTGAAATCATGGCCACTCTTTCAGGACAGCGACAGAAAAAGATACATGCTAGATGGTCGTTTGAGGAGTCTGAAGAACCACTCCATTTCTAAGTTAGGCTTTTTCTCTGTCTGAGTTGGATGTGAGACTAAAATGAGAAGGTTAGTTGTTCTTAAATAGCCAATTGTTTGAAAATTCTTGCATCAAAACTGTCTACTCTCTTTCATAAATAATAGACACAAACAGTAATACATAACGGCATATGTGAATTGAAATATGACTGACCACATAGAATCACAAGTAATTGATACTGGCTTCTGAGAACGAGAGGAGCTGTTTCTCAAACTCACAAAACCTCTGCTTTAGCTGATTAGCAGAAGTAGTTGGATTTGGTTTGTTTCATGTCTTAAGCCTGTAGGAGAGGCTATTCCAAAACGAAAAGTAGCGAAAATGTGAGATTTAATTTGAGATGCGTGATGTCCTGCCTATATAACAGTCATTTTTATACATGAGTGTAAAGATAGAAGTGAATGATTGAGGGACACTGTTTTGCATTGAGAATTTGTTCAGATCTGGGATTCCTGATTGTTGGTCATCCTAGGTACTAGGCGTTACTGAATCTGGTAGCCTGATGGATGCAAGGCTGCTGTGGCTCTGTCTTCACGTTCAGACTGTAGAAAGGCAGTGCTGGTATTTATGAGAGTGTGAAACACACGGCTGCACAGAGCAACGTAAATAGACCTCAGTGCCCTGTCAGCAGCCACCTGAACACACAGCACTCACAGAAACACAGCACAGGCTGCCTCACCCTGTTCTTCCTCTCCAGTTGATTAGGATTAAAGTCTGCTAGGGGGGTGTGTGTGTGTGTGTGTGTACATCTGTGGAGGCACACACAGCATGCAACACTTCAGTAGCTGGCCTTAGATAATCTATTCACTAGCTGGCCCAGATCTCACTGGTGTCCCCAGTTGCTGGCAGCCAAGCAGATAGCCTTGCAGATTTGCAGCCCTACTCTAATTGCTGGTACTCAGACCTCTTCTGCTTGCTGGTTAGTTGAGTTTGAAGTTAACTCTTGTTCACACCAACCCACTCGAAAAAGTGAGCACACTTAGAAACAGGATTTAATGAGAAAATGGGACAGACTTCAGTGACCGAGATCAGGACAAACATGCTGACCAGCTAGCTATTTACAGTCAACTGGTTCCTTTTACCTCCTTTTTCCTCTATCTTACACTTGTTCCTCCCCAATCCACCTTGATTCCTCCCTTTCCCCACCTTTATTCCCTCCCATAAATGTTCTGTAGTAAGTCTCATCCATTTACACAATCCCCTTAACACATCCCATAATAAATTTTACACAGTCCAAAAATGTTCTTTGTCCTGCTTCTCTTAATGAGTCGTACCCTTAATGGGATTAACCCCTCGTTAGCCTGCAGGGCCTTCTGGGATAGCTGTCTCAGTTGACTCATACAGGTGGATTTTGCACTGGGACAAGAGGTGTCTGCAGTGCTTTGCTATCCCTGACAGCACTTTTAAATGACTGGTTAAATGAATCTATGGAATGTTTAAGGCCACAAGTTTTAAGAGTATTTATGCCAGCCTGTAAGGAAACAAACCTTTGACCAAATTCTGCACTCTTCTCAATAAAAGAATACCATGTTTACTTGACCACTGAACTGGAATAATAATCAACAACATAATATAATTATGGTAAAAAAGTTACTGATGGAAGCCTCCATTAGAGCTATTACATTCTTCTGCTGAGAAAACGAAATGGCAATAATTCTATAGCATTGTGTGGTACTGTATTTTTTTCTCTGATGATATTCTGACTTACGTGAACGGTTTCTAACTGAAGGATATATTTTTTAAATAGAAGCGCAGGTAGGAGTCAGGCACAATGAGATTTCCTGCTTCACTAGCTAACCCTATGCAGATTAATGATTCACTTCATCTCTAGCTGAATAATATTAGTGTAGCAAATTATCGTATATAGTAGGATGCACTCTTCTATGTCTTATGAGGCATTCATAAGAAGATACAGCACTATAACTTATGGAACCGTTCCTCGCAATATGTGCTTTGCAGATCTCACTGCTGAGACAATTACCAGTGAAAATGAGACCCAAGGCTCATTTTGTTTCTCATCCTGAGGATTATGTTGTCTATAATTTGGGAAAGGCTTAAAGGACTATTTAGACTATTTCTCTCCCACTCCCATAATTACACTATGGTCACATGAGCAGAACAAGGAGAAAAAAGTGCCAGCTGCACTTTGGCAGCTGCGTTAATGGACTATTACATGCTACTAGGCAGCTTGGTATTGCTCCGTTTTCGCATTTGTATCAGCAAACTTTGGTCTCCAGGTGACATTGTATTGGACTTGTACAAAACCAGATGTGCTCTAAAACTGTACAATTATTACATCAATTGGCATGTGTCAGCTTATTGATGCTATTTGAAAAGTAAACCAGGCATGCTCCACCAATTACCCTGTGGGAATAGAAGCTCAGTGTTATAATTTACTTGGAAAGAAACTCCAGAAAGCTGAGCAGGTTCACTTTTTTTGATCGTGGAAACAAATACAGCAGAACTCAGTGATACATTAGACTTTATTAGTATTAGTATTCTCACGCCACTAAGCTCTAGCTCGTTGTATTATAGTAACCATAATACAATTTGCTAAGTAACTCCACAATAAAAGAAGGATTACTCTTCTACCTGGACAAAGACAGTTTTCCAGTTGGTCGGAAAGTCAGTGTTGCTTCCATGATGTTGACTTGCTTTGAGAATCATCATAAAGCTGCCATTAATTTTAGTATTTTTTTTTCTACACTACTTTATGTCAATTTGTATTATGTCAACTTGTTTAGAAAGCACATTAAAGCATGGAATACACCATTTGTTGTCTCTGTCATAGCACTGTGATGAGCTGGTAGTGACTAGTGTAGCTCTCTAAGCTGGGACAACTGTCTTCCTGATTCATGCAAAAGCTCTACAAGTCTAGTTGTCCCCTAACGAAAAGGTGTTTCTAAGAAGCATGCATTAGCATCCTGTACTTTCTTCACCCTAGTCTTAGTGAGAAAGATCAGGAATAATATCAACCAGGGCATGTTTTTGATGCATGTGCTCACTCATCTTTCCTTGTCTACAGTTAGCATTATCAGCCTACCAACATTCAAAAATTTTGGTCTTTAGTTCCAACTCTGTTTCTCTGCCCAGGAAATAATTTTGTTTTATATAAAACAGTCTTTCAGTTCCACTCGTGAATAGAGACTTGAAAGAGAAAAGAGAATGTTTCACATGTCAGTGGGTTGCAGATAGCTCAGTGCCATTGCAGAAGCCACTACAGGAACTCTCAGAGGCTAAGACAGTAGTAGTAGTCTGGATCAGGCTGAAAACTGTAATTGAATAGGAGTTAAAAACAACCCTTCATGTGTACTCTTTTATTTATGTTAACAAGCTTTTTTCGTTGTCAAGTTTAGATTAAGAGAAATAATGTCCACCCCACTATGACCTGCAATATGCTGTTTTCTTTCCACTGCTTTTTAAAAAAATTTTTGTTGCAGTTTCGTTTACCAAGTATACTAAAAATAATCAAAGTCAAAGGTATATAATGAATTGTAGTCAAATGGTACGCTATCCCAGAAGGTAAGAAATGAGACTTCAAACAAATCTTCAGCAGAATGTGCAGGACGTTATTGAAAGAGGGCTCTAATTTGAAAAATAACTGCAGAAAGTTTCCCTCTCCCACGCAGCATAGTGTTTCAAAGCAAGCAAACAAAAAAAGACTTCCTGTTGATTACACCTCTTGGCCCCACAGAGCCAATGCATCCAAGATGTTTGCAGAGCTAGATGTTATTTTTGGCTAAAGGCAGTTTTTAACATTGCATCTTCTGTGAAATTTTGCAAATTTTAGGACTTCCAGAAGGGAAACTATATATGCACAGCTAAGATTATGAATTTATTGTCAGCTGTGGTGGTTTATATGTCCTAAACCACAGCTCTTCCATGGTAGAAGCCCTAGCAATGTGTTTAACCTTAGTTGTTATCCATTCAACATATAAGGAATAGTCTTACTATGAGAACTTGGGGTAAAATGCTTATTTAAATTTTTTTTTAAAAAATATTTTGAAGTACTCCAGAATGAAATCTCTGTTTTGAACAGCTGGAGCTGAAATAGTTTATTTGGTTTGACTAGATTATGCTGGTGTAAATACAACTTACATTGTACATCAGTTTCTTTACTCATGCAAAGGACAATGTACAAAATAACTCTTGATATACTAGTTCCTTAAAATATACCTGTTGCTCTCTATCTCCCTTAGGAAATAATGAATAATTAAACACTCCAGCTATTTTCTTTCATTTCAAAGAGCTTAACTGGAGGGGAACAATTTGGAGAGGTATATTGATGTTGTGGTTTTCTCTGTTTGTTGTAAATAGTATTGGTGACTGTGATCCAGTATAGTTAAAGTTATAGTTATTTGTGGCCATAATGGAATATATCTATAAATGAGTTTAAGAGAGGAAAGGGCATTTGTGAAACAGGGGACAAGTGATTGCATGATTCTCGTTGAAACAATGGAATGAAACATAGGTTTCTCCTTGTCTCTGGAGATTTTCTTTTGTGCCATTGAAGAAAAATATTGATAACTTGAGATAATCCTCCATGAATGCACAGTTACGCACATGTTTCTCAGGTCAGAATAAATACAACCTCACCCACGTCTTATTCCCTCTGAAAAACTTTGGTCATTAGTGATTTGACTTCTTGGCTGAAATTGTTGTGGATCTTACCATGTTCTTGGCATCGACACAGAAGGCAGGAATGATAGCTGGAGATAAACATTTTATTTGCCTCCGTCATCAAATGTGCTATAATATTTACAGTACTCTGCAACTGAACATAATTTCTATTTTATAATAATACTGGTGTTATTAAGAAAACAATTTGAGTCTTGCTACTGTGTCTGTCATCAATTACTGCAGGACCCTCTTTCACCTGCATTGCTGGTTGTCTAAATATTCACAACAGATTTTGTGTGGACTAAGTCTGAATCATGCAGCTTCTTTACAATGACTATCCGATACAAAAAACATTAAGTGTTGAATCAACACTGTTCTCTCCATGATACTGCCTGGCATCCTCATGTTCAGACTCACAGCACTGAATCTTAAAAATATTAATTTGCTGTATGTTCTGCTTTTCTGATGGAAATAGCTATTTCCTTTCCTTAGCTTCAGTTTTACCTCTGTAGCATCTAGATGTTACTAGGTTTAAAAAACCCAAACAAAACAAAACTGCATCACTCATGTATGTCATTCTGCAATTGCATATGTTTTGTTTGTGGCTTGCATTCCAGCAAGCCTGTAAACAGAAATAAACCTTGATAAATCAATTGAAAAGGCAGGTGAAGTGGACCATAATGAGCATTGATTATATGCTTACATTCTGTTTATAGTGATATTTGATGTGTCTCTGTCCTATAAAGCTTATTTATGGCCACAGTGCTGAATCGTGTTATTTAAACAAGAATGTTCTATAGAATGATTTCAGCATGATGTGATTAACTTTCAGTAGCTTAAACCTATATTTTTCTTAACAGTGGTAAAGTTGTAACAGAGTTTGGCAACTCTTAATCATTGCAGAAAGTGTATGTCTATAAATACACATACAGAAACAAAACCACTTCTACAAATTGAAAACACTTGAAAACAAACTTTACAAACATTTGGCTGAAACTGCAGCTTAGCAATTACCTACTAAGTTATGTGGGATTTAGAGTGCTTTTAAATTCTGTTTTCGAAGTCTCTTCTGGCCTAATGCAACTAAGTTTTTTCAGAAATGCTAATGGAGAATTTATTTCTGTAGTCAAAGAGTTTCAATGGAATCTGAGGCCATATTGCATTTTTAGGAAAAAAAAGGCAAAGTTTAACATATTTACTGTTCATAGTTTGGTAGCTATTAAGAAAGTGAAATGAATTTATAATTATATATTTACATGTGTATTAACAATTTGGCTATTTTTCAGATTTTCCAGATTGCATATGTTATTGTGAAAGCAGCTAACTCGCCTCGACCTGGGAATTGGATATTGGAGCGTTCGCTGGATGGTGTAGACTATCAACCATGGCAGTATTACGCTATCACAGACAGTGAGTGCCTGACGCGCTACAACATTCATCCCCGTCCTGGAACTCCATCCTATATAAAAGATGATGAAGTCATATGCACTTCTTATTATTCCAAAATCCATCCTCTGGAGAATGGAGAGGTAAGATCAGATGTTATTCCATGCCCTGCAACCTGGCAGAAAAAACCTCCTTTGCTTAATTGGCAAATATCTGCCCTGAGTCGACAGAGAGTGTTTTGATATGCTTGAAAAACGGGGAGGTAGTCTATTTGCAATTTTAAAAAACTCATCTTATGTGGTCCTATATAAATGCATACAAGGTACACTCTGGTAAGCATATTCTACAAAGCAAACCAAGAGGTAAAAGCGTTATTAGGTAGAACTAGGCACTAGGATTTTCAGACAGCTTTAGGTGTTTGAAATATGTTCCCGTGTCACTTGTGAACAAAGGTGAGAATACTGGGAAAAATCATGGATCCAGTGAAGTCACTAAAAGACTTGGCTGAGTCGCGTTTTCAGTCCCAGTGTATAAGCTAAATGGTAATGATTTTACTCAAGAGTTTAATTTATTGCATTTAAGAGCTTGTAACTGACCCTCTGCTCCTGCATATACCTATTCATTCTTCTCCTGTCAGAGATCTCTGCTATTTTATCGTGAGTCCAGACACTTGAATCATGGACCAGTCATTTGTTTTAACTGAGGGCATAGAAAAGATGTGGTGGAGGTGAGAATGAGGAACTGTGGTTAAAAAGAGCAAAGCAAATGTAACAACTGTAGCTGAAAATACGGTATTTTCAGCCACTTAAAATGAAGAGAGGGAAAGTAATGTGTACCAAATTCCAAAAACTATATATTTTTTCACAGATTTTTTTTTTCCAACACTTGCTTTGTACATAACTTGGTAATTCAAGGAAATAATGTGACTTGAATGTGCACTAGATCTGAGCTATTTTTTTATTTACAGATTCTTTGATGTCTAATGATCTGTGAAATTTTAGCCTCAATATTTATCCTTCTGTTAATTGTTTCTGTTCCACTTTTTTAATGTCTTATCTCTATATGAAGAGGTACAAACTTACTCTCTTGTGTTCCTCTACATGCAAAGCAACATTCACATAGAAAATTGTTAATATAATTATTTTTGAGTACTGGATATAGATATGTATAGTTTGTTTATGTTCACAGGCAATTTCCAATGCCAGCTGCAAAAACAGAAAAAAATACAGCTTTCAATGAAAATACCCTGCTGATACACTTTAAAAAGATGTGAGCTTGGATCTAAAGGAGTCTTATATGAGTTTTCAGACATGAAATCAGTTGCATGTCTAGGAGGAGTCATCACAAATACTTTGTGTTTGTAGTTGTATCATTTGCAGTCCTATTATTTGAATGGGTATTTGTTCTTGTAAAATCTAGCAGCAGCAGATAAAGTGATTAAAAGAAATAGTGCATACATATGTGCTATGTTTTCAAAATGTTTCTGACTGGGTGCTTTTTGAGAGGTGAACAGAACACGAGTTAGCAGTTTGTCACTTACAATGAGATTTTATACATTTTCTTTGGGAGAACAAATCTGCAGTGAAAAATATAATGCCAAAGTAATTATTCCAACAATTAATTTAATTTACATTGTTCAATTTCTTTGATTATCTAATTCTCTTGCAGACACATATTGATTCCAGTATTCTGCTGTCCTCTTGGTTAAACCAGTGCCTTCTTGTGTTCTGCATTGGGTCGGTTAAACAGCAAAGGGCTTTTATTCAGCATGCTGGTATATATATCCATGACTGAAACATTGGCTTAAGCCCTGCTGAATTGAGTGGAACTTAGTTCTGATCTTAAGTGGGTGATTAATAATTTTTAACTTGGCCAGAGGTGCTCTAAGTGGTGTTTTGTCCTGAACCTAGTAAATGACCAGCATCTGTTAAACAGTTTCTTTAAATGAGAAGATGACTTTGAAGAGAGGTATGCATCTGTTCCATTCCACTTGGAAAGGGGGAATTGTTAGTGTCGTGGTTTAACCCCAGCTGGCAACTAAGCACCGCACAGCCGCTCGCTGACTCCCCCCTGGTGGGATGGGGGGGAGAATCAGAAGGGCAAAAGTGAGAAAACTCATACAAATATCAGATTTACTTGCAATTGTGTTGTAGGTGATATTTGTCTGGCTCCTGGTCTTTCAGTGGAACTACATCTGCATATCGTTTATTTTTATTCCAGGGTAGGACTTTTGTTCTATGTATCAGATAGATAGTACAGACAATTTGTAAGACTGACAGAGCTATGAAACATACATTAGTACCTTTCCTTTGCTTCAAAACTCATGAACTATTTAGCCACACCATTCTGGTGTACGCTCAGGAAACCCAATGAAGTGCAGAAGCAGCGTAGGTTGGCAAGCCAGTTTCAAAGCCAAATCTACATCTACAGTAGTGTCTTAAGTTAGAACTTACCAACTTAGAAAAAGCAGAATATGTTCTTTTCAAATATACTTTCAACGAACATTTTAGTCAGTGACTTGATTGATTAGAGTATTTCCAGAAATGTTAATTCTAAGCAAAATATTTTAGGCATTTAATAGTGTCACTGTTTGCACCAGTAATATTCTCTTGGCCATTCACAGAATTAAAACCAGCAATGACTACAACAATTATTTGCATGAAATAATTTTCTTGAATATTTTCATGAATTAATGGAAAGTTTCATAATGACAGCTTCTGAATGAAAAAAAATGTAGGCTTGAATGCAGAAAGATTGTTAGCATTCCAGTTTCCATACTGTCTAAAATCAGTTGTACCTGAAAAAATCATAGGGAGACCAGAGTGTCTCTATATCACACTGGCAAAGTTAGACTTTTAGCATTAGTGTTTCTGATATGCTGTCAATAAATGTAAATCTAAAGTTTTCCGAAATAGTATTTCAAAATGAAAAAGAAAGTTCCACTATCTCAGTGTCCTCAAGCCAGAAAAAGAACTGAAAGAGATCAGTTACATCAACAACTTACTCATTAACTTTTATTGAATTGATGTTACTTGCTTTCATGGTGATTTTTTTTGGCACTAGCTGAGAAAGAGTTGTTTTATGTGAGGGGTAGTAACTGGCAGGATGAGGGTGCTATTTTCAGGTAAAGAAGAATGCCCATTTTGTGGCATTTTAATCTTTGCTTAAACACCATATCAGAATGGTATTTCTTTTTTCTTTATTTCCTCAGATGATCTTTAGCTTAAGAACTAAAAATTAGTGGGTTACCATAGTGATTTTTGCTTAATTTCCCTGACACAGGAGCCTCTGATGTTTACATCTAGTTTGTACCTTTTTTATTGAAATCTTTCTTCTTCTGCTAGACTACAATTTGTGTGACAGCTTCTTTACCTTGATGACTAGATGGATGTAAGGCTCTGGACATTAACTTTCAATGTCATCATTTTTTTTTTTCCTGTGAGGTGTATGAAGGTTTCTTTTAGTAAATGCTTGTTTGAACTAGCAGTTATAGTATTTGTATTTTGATGCATGGGAATCTTCCCTCTTGCTTGCAGGTGTTTCAAAGCTGGACCCTCTGAAGACTTCAGGTGCACCAGTTGATCACTATAACATGTTCAGAAAATGTGTATCTTTTCATTGAAAATGACACATTTTACTTAACCTGTAGCTTGATAGGAAATAAAATAGTAGGTTACACTTAGAGAAAGCATTCTTCACACATACATAGGTATAGAGTATTTTGTACAGGCTAGGAGAAAGTATTTGTTTTGTTGTTTCTTTAATAAAAAGTACTTCTCTGTGCAAGCAGAGATTGAAAGTCAAATCCAGTGAAAACAGTGGGAGAAAGGTTTGATTGATAGGAAAGCACTTGCCTTCACTAAGTCAAGAAAAAACCCTCATATTCTGCGAAAATTGGAGTTTCTCTACAATAAGGCTTTCTGAAAGTACAAAAACCAAGAGAAGGGTGTGAATTTAATTCCCACCTTATTAAATCTTAATTGGTCTAGCCAGTTGACTCACTGGTCCATATTAGTGTCATCACATACAGGAGTTCTGTCAGAAAGTTGTTCTTCAAAAATTGTAATCATAATTGTTGTGTGGAAGTTATGTAAACTTAAAAGGAGAAGAAATCCCTCCCTCTTTTTGGGCAGGATCTGTTTTCAGAAGATGCTGCCTCAAAGGATATTTCTGCATTTATGTAGAGTTTAGGTTACACAGAAGTTACAAATCCTGAGCATTATTTGTCAGTTTGGTAGGCAGACTTAAAATGAAAAGGAGAGATTAAGAGAGCAGCAGCTAAAGTGGCTGCAGATGAGGAATACTTTTCCTTCAAAAGTGTTTCTGTGTGTAAATGTGTGCATGTAGCCAATGGAAAAATCCCTTGGCAGGACACAGAAATAACATTGGTCTCTTTTTCAATCCCTGTTGCCCTTTGCCAGAAATATCAGATGCAAAGTGTTCTCCTGAAGTTCTTGCTCAGGGTAGTAATGCTATCTAGTTTCTACTTCCTGGTGATGTAGTCTGCACTTGCTGTTAACCTTGTGGTAGAGACTAGATGCACAGAACAATGTTGAAACAATTCCTAGATGTTTTTGACTCCTACCCAAGCCAGAGAGAGATTAGAGATCTGTCTTACTCTGTCTGGCTTTTCAGGAACACATTCAGCTTGTATTAACAATGTCAGTATAATAGAGGGCTGGGGCGAGCAGTGAGGGAGATGAGTTAGTTAAACATTCATTATCCCAATCCTTAATGAAAGCTTTTACATTTACAACTTTTTTTTTTTTTGTATCTCATACCTCCACATCATCAAATACACTTGTGCAACTGTGAGCTTTTTGGATTTTGGCAACATTGTTACTTTTTTGGTTACTTTTTAATTACTTTTTGTTACCTTTTTGTGGTTTTTTTTGCAACATTGTTACTATTTTTCTTTTGGCAACATTGTTACTTGTTTTGTTGTCATTCATATATCCTGGAGGAATGAAACTGAGACGTAGATTAGCTGTATCAGGATGCTGTGAACATCACTGCCTGCTAATTGCTGGAATACTAATTTGGTGTCATGAGAAGAAATCCATAAATGTATCTCTGACACAAATTGTAACCAATGAAGGAAGCCATATATTTGTGATTTCATAGAATCATAGAATAGTTTGGATTGGAAGGTACCTTGAAGATCATCTAGTTCCAACCCCCTGACACAGGCAGGGACACCTTTCCACTAGGCCAGGTTGCTCAAATCCTCATCCAACCTGGCCTTCAACACTGCCAGGGAGGGAGCATCCACAGCTTCTCTGGGCAACCTGTTCCAGTGTCTCACCACCCTCACAGTAAAGAATTTCTTCCTAATATCTAATCTAAATCTACCCTCTTTCAGTTTAAAACCATTCTTCCTCATCCTGTCACTTCTTGCCCTTGTAAAAAGCCCCTCTCCCGCTTTCCTGTGGGCCCCCTTCAGGTACTGGAAGGCTGCTAGAAGGTCTCCCCGGAGCCTTCACTTCTCCAGGCTGAACAGTCCCAACTCTCTCAGCCTGTCTTCATAGAAGAGGTGCTCCAGCCCTCTGATCATCTTCATGGCCCTCCTCTGGACTTGTTCCAACAGCTCCGTGTCCTTATGTTGGGGGCCCCAGAGCTGGACACAGTACTGCAGGTGGGGTCTCACGAGAGCAGAGTAGAGGGGCAGAATCACCTCCCTCGACCTGCTGGCCACGCTGCTTTTGATACAGCCCAGGATACAGTTGGCCTTCTGGGCTGCAAGTGCACACTGCCGGCTCATGTTGAGCTTCTCGTCAACCATCACTCCCAAGTCCTTCTCCTCAGGGCTGCTCTCAATCCATTCTCTGCCCAGCCTGTATTTGTGCTTGGGATTGCCCCAACCCACATGCAGGACCTTGCACTTGGCCTTGTTGAACATCATGCGGTTTGCACAGGCCCAGCTCTCAAGCCTGTCAAGGTCCCTCTAGATGGCATCCCTTCCCTCCAGCATGTCGACCGCACCACACAGCTTGGTGTTGTTGGCAAACTTGCTGAGGGCGCACTCAATCCCACTGTCCATGTCGCTGACAAAGGTGTTAAACAGGACCAGTCCCAATACTGACCCCTGAGGAACGCCACTCGTCACTGGTGTCCACTTGGACATTGAGGCATTGACCGTAACTCTTTCACAGAATCACAGAATCAACCAGGTTGGAAGAGACCTCAGGGATCATCGAGTCCAACCGTTGCCCTGACACCACCCTGTCAACTAGACCATGTCACTAAATGCCATGTCCAGTCTTTTCTTAAACACATCCAGAGATGGTGACTCCACCACCTCCCTGGTCAGCCCATTCCAATGTCTAATAACCCTTTCTGAGGAGAAATTCTTCCTAATGTCCAACCTGAAGCTCCCCTGGCAAAGCTTGAGGCTGTGTCCTCTTGTCCTTTGAGTGCAACCATCCAGCCAATTCTTTATCCACCGAGTGGTCCATCTGTCAAGTCCATGTCTCTCCAATTTAGAGACAAAGATGTCATGCGGGACAGTGTCAAATGCTTTGCACGAGTCCAGGTAGATGACATCAGTTGCTCTTCCCCTATCCACCAGTGCTGTAACCCCATTGTAGAAGGCCACCAAATTTGTCAGGCATGATTTGCCCTTAGTGAAGCCATGTTGACTGTCACCAATCTGTCAAGAACCGATAAGGTTCCACCAGAGGGGGAGGTTCTACAGCTATGATTGATCAGATCGCAACCCTCCTCGGTCAGCCCTGCCCAGCCGGCAAGGGTCAGAGCCCCCTAAAAACTCCACGGTCAGCCCCACCCATATGGGTTAGAGCCCCCTTAAAAATAATTTCCCCCTCCTTTCCCTCCTGATGCACTCGGGAGCAGCAAAGGATTCCCCTCCCCTATGAAAGGGTTCTTAGCTGATCCTTGAGACGAAGATAAAGCACAAAAGAGGCACGGTATTGATTCACAATGGGCTATGTTTACTTGGAGAAAGATGAGTGGATAATGAAATTTTGTGAAAGAGGAGGAAAGACACAGAAATGAAACCAAGAGACAGAAGGAAAAATAGGCTGAGATTACAGACAGTATAGCAAGGATAGGATAGTCACCACCCAGGATCCACTGGCGTCCCTCAGGTCCTCTGTTTGTCTTCAGTGTTCAGTCTTTTGGTGGTGGTCCGGCCACGTGTGTCGGTGGTGGTCTTCCTTTATACCTTGCAGGCAAGGAGGTGGGTTTCATCATCTTGACAACGGTGTCTTGACAACAGCGTGGCTCCAGTTTTGCATATGCGCATACTTCTCATGCTCTGTTAACGTGCCTTAGGCCTCACTTATCACTCAGAGTAAACAGGATGTTCTTGGTGGGCTGCTTGCTCAGCCCGGACAAATGGTCAGTGACTGATAAGCAGAAGAGTGGTATACAGCATCAACAAGCTTGTGGACTCCACAGCCCCCGCTGTCTCACCAGTCAAGCCGGCACCACAAGCAAACTTTGAGACAATAAATCACTTTACATTTCAGTCTCTCACACCAATCACCTCCTTGATTTCCGTGTGCCTCAGTATAGTTTCCAGGAGGATCTGCTCTATGATCTTGCCAGGCACAGAGGTGAGACTGACTGGCCTGTAGTTCCCCAGCTCTTCCTTTTTTCCCTTCTTGAAGATGGAGGTTATGCTTCCCCTTTTCCAGTCAGTGGGAACTTCACCAGACTGCCACAACTTCTCAAAAATGATGGATAGCGGCTTAGCAACTTCATCCACCAGTTCCCTCAGGACCCATGGATGCACCTCATCAGGTCCCATGGACTTGTGCACCTTCAGGTTCCTTAGATGGTTTTGAAACTGATCTTCTCTTACAGTGGGCGGTTCTTCATCCTTCCAGTCCCTGCCTCTGCCTTCTGCAACTTGGGTGGTGAGGCTAGAGCACTTGCTGGTGAAGACAAAGAAGTCATTGAGCACCTCAGCCTTCTCCATATCCCGGGTAACCAGGTCTCCCGTTTCCTTCCGGAGAGGGCCCACATTTTCCCTAGCCTTCCTTTTATCACTATAGAAGCATTTCTTATTGTCCTTGACGTCCCTGGCCAGACTTAATTCGATCAGGGCTTTAGCTTTCCTAACCTGGTCCCTGGCTGCTTGGACAATTTCTCTGTATTCCTCCCAGGCTACCTACCCTTGCTTCCACCCTCTGTAGGCTTCCTTCTTGTGCCTGAGTTTATCCAGGAGCTCCTTGTTCATCCATGCAGGCCTCCTGGTGTTTTTGCCTGCCTTCCTCTTTGTCGGGATGCATTGCTCCTGAGCCTGAAGGAGGTGGTCCTTGAATACTAACCAGCTTTTTTTGGCCCCTCTTCCCTCCAGGGCTTTATCCCAAGGGACTCTCCCAAGCAGGTCCCTGAAGAGGCCAAAGTCTACTCTCCTGAAGTCACAGAATCACAGAATCAACCAGGTTGGAAGAGACCTCAGGGATCATCGAGTCCAACCGTTGCCCTGACACCACCCTGTCAGCTAGACCATGGCACTAAGTGCCATGTCCAGTCTTTTCTTAAACACATCCAGAGGTGGTGACTCCACCACCTCCCTGGTCAGCCCATTCCAATGTCTAATAACCCTTTCTGAGGAGAAATTCTTCCTAATGTCCAACCTGAAGCTCCCCTGGCGAAGCTTGAGGCTGTGTCCTCTTGTCCTATCGCTAGTTGCCCGTGAGAAGAGGCCAACTCCCACTTCACTATAACCTCCCTTCAGGTAGTTGTAGACTGCAATAAGGTCACCTCTGAGCCTCCTCTTCTCCAGTCCAGGATGGTGAGCTGGCTGCGTGCCCTCCTTGCTGCCTTATGGATCTTGAACTCCACCATTTCATGGTCGCTGCAGCCAAGGCTGCCCTTGAGCTTCACGTCCCCCACCAGCTCCTCCTTGTTGGTGAGAACAAAGTCCAGCATGGCACCTCTCCTCGTCAGCTCCTCTATCACTTGGAGAAGGAAGTTGTCATCCACGCATTCCAGGAACCTCCTGGATTGCTTGTGCCCAGCTGTGCTGTCCTTCCAACAGATATCAGGGTGGTTGAAGTCTCCCATGAGGACCAGGGCCTGTGAATGTGAGGCTACATCTGTCTGTCTGTAGAGGGCCTCATCTGCTCGGTCTTCCTGGTCAGGTGGCCTGTAACAGACGCCCACTATAATGTCTCCTCTCCCTGCCCTCCTGTTAATCCTGACCCATAAGCTCTCTGTCAGCTCCTCCTCCATCTCCAGTAATCATCCTAACAAGGCAACAGAGAGGTGAAATTTCAGGATGCAGTAAATATTTCCTTGTACTTAAAAACAGAAGCAATCTCTGACCGTCCTGTGTGAGATGCTTTTCATGTGTTTTTTTCAGTTGCTGAGAATGATCTACCTTGACATTTAAAGATGAAAAAATTGGAAGATATTAGCCTTATACTTGAAGGAAGGTAATCTGATTCTAGAAATGAGAATGCCACCTAATTGAACTATGCCAAGTGTACCAAATTTCCAAAATGGTTGTCCAGACACTTCAAGTCAAACACAGCCGTGGGTGTTGCTTGTTTCTTTTCAGCAAGTGGCATTTGTGAAGCGATCGATGCGACTGTCAGATACTTCACAGAATCACGGAATCACAGAATCACAGAATGTTCGGGATTGGAAGAGACCTCAAAAGATCATCTAGTCCAATCCCCCTGCTGGAGCAGGATTGCCTAGATCATATCACACAGGAACGCGTCCAGGCGGGTTTTGAATGTCTCCAGAGAAGGGGACTCCACAACCTCTCTGGGCAGCCTGTTCCAGTGTTCGGTCACCCTCACCGTAAAGAAGTTTTTCCTCATATTTATGTGGAACCTCCTGTGTTCCAGCTTGCAGCCATTGCCCCTTGTCCTGTCAAGGGATGTCACTGAGAAGAGCCTGGCTCCATCCTCATGACACTTGCCCTTTACATATTTAGAAACATTAATGAGGTCACCCCTCAGTCTCCTCTTCTCTAAGCTAAAGAGACCCAGCTCCCTCAGCCTCTCCTCATAAGGGAGATGTTCCACCCCCTTAATCATCTTCGTGGCTCTGCGCTGGACTCTCTCTAGCAGTTCCCTGTCCTTCTTGAACTGAGGGGCCCAGAACTGGACACAATACTCCAGATGCGGCCTCACCAGGGCAGAGTAGAGGGGGAGGAGAACCTCTCTCGACCTGCTGACCACACCCCGTCTAATACACCCCAGGATGCCATTGGCCTTCTTGGCCACAAGGGCACACTGCTGGCTCATGGTCATCCTGTTGTCCACTAGGACCCCCAGGTCCCTTTCCCCTACGCTGCTCTCCAACAGGTCTGCCCCCAACTTGTACTCATACATGGGGTTGTTCTTGCCCAGATGCAGGACTCTACACTTGCCCTTGTTATATTTCATTGAATTTCTCCCCGCCCAACTCTCCAGCCTGTCCATGTCTCTCTGAATGGCTGCGCAGCCTTCCGGCATCTCAGCCACTCCTCCCAGTTTGGTGTCATCAGCGAACTTGCTGACAGTGCACTCTATTCCCTCATCCAAGTCATTAATGAATATATTGAATAGAACTGGTCCCAGTACCGACCCTTGAGGGACTCCGCTAGACACAGGCCTCCAGCTGGGCTCTGTCCCATTGACCACCGCTCTCTGGCTTCTTTCCTTCAGCCAGTTCACAATCCACCTCACTACCCGATCATCCAGACCACACTTCCTCAGTTTAGCTGCGAGGATGCTGTGGGAGACCGTGTCAAACGCTTTACTGAAATCGAGATAGACCACATCCACAGCTTTACCACCATCTATCCACCGGGTTATGTCCTCATAAAAGGCTATCAAGTTGGTTAAGCATGACTTCCCCTTGGTGAAGCCATGCTGAGTGCCCCTAATGATCCCCCTATCCTTGATGTGCCTAGAGACAGCACCAAGGACAAGTTGTTCCATCACCTTTCCGGGGATGGAGGTGAGGCTGACCGGTCTATAGTTACCCGGGTCCTCCTTCTTGCCCTTTTTGAAGACTGGAGTGACATTCGCTTTCCTCCAGTCCTCAGGCACCTCTCCCGTTGCCCACGACTTAGCAAAGATGATGGAGAGTGGCCTAGCAATGACTTCCGCCAGCTCCCTCAGCACCCGCGGGTGCATCCCATCAGGGCCCATGGATTTATGGACGTCCAGGTTGCTTAATTGGTCCCTGACACAGCCCTCATCTACCAAGACAGATTCCTCCTCTATCCTGACTTCTTCTGGGGCCTCAGGGGTCCGGGGCTCCTCAGGACAGCCTCCAGCAGTATAGACAAAGGCAAAGAAGGCATTCAGTAACTCCGCCTTCTTTTTATCCTCTGTCTCCAGGGCCCCCACCTCATTCATCAGTGGGCCTACATTGCCTCTAGTGTTGGTTTTACCTGCAATGTATTTGAAGAAGCCCTTTCTGTTGTCCTTGACCTCTCTTGCAAGGTTTAATTCCAAGGAGGCCTTAGCTTTCCTAGTTGCCTCCCTACATCCTCTGACAACAGACTTATATTCCTCCCAAGTGGCCAGCCCCTCCTTCCATGATCTGTACACCAGATCTGTACTTTTTCAGCTCATGGGATTTCCTCATCCTGATGTGTTTTGCACTTTTCATACTGTTGCATCTGTATTCCAAATACTTTTCCATCCTTACCTCAGACCCCTCTGGAGTTCTTGCATTCCTAACATCCTTTGGCAATTAGTTCCTTATATCTGGTACCTGTTGTACAAAGAATCGCCTCCTTTTGTTTCGTTGTAGCTTGACTCCCACTGGTTTCATTTGATGAACCCCAATTCTTGTACTCGAAGAGCTGGTGAACAGTCAACCTGTAACCACTTTCCTTATGTCATTTATCATTTTATAGATTTCTGTTATATTTTTACTTAAGTCATCTCTTTTCCAGGCTGAAGACTCCTACCCTGTTCTGCTGGGTTTTTCTACGGAAGGCATTCATTCGTTTCATTATCTTCTTGTCCTTCTCCGAACTTTTCTCAGTATGTATATGCTCATTTTAAGATAAGGGGAAGTGGTATTCAAGATGTAGGTCAACTGTGGATTTATAGTCATCCAGTTATGTTTTCTACTTGTGATTTCCTAAAATCTTGCTTCTGATTTGCTATTTTGCATTGCTGCTGAGCATTGTTTGCTCATTGAAGTTTTCTCTAGGAAAAAATAATAATGGTATCACTTAAAAATATTAATAGCTTACCCCTAAATTCTGTATTGCTGTGGCCTTGCTGGCTTCCTTTCCAACTTCAGGTATTAAAATTCCCGCTTAGTTTCCTTTCTCTTGCTGATCTTTTAATCCTTTTTCACCTCTTTATGATGTCTTTCTACTGGATCGAATACACTTCCTCTCTGATTTTTCTGTTTAAAATAGTTTACTTCTTCACCTTATATAATTCTCTAAGAGTTACACTTCTGTCACCTTTCCTACAGTTCTTAAAGGACTAAGATGCCAAAGCAATGAATGAAGTGCAGATATTTGAATGGATAGACAGATAAGAGTATTTTGTGCTGGCTAAACCAATGGAATGGACCATGTCATACCTCACGTGTCTGTATAAATATCATTAACATGATTTTATTGCCAGAGTGATGCCAGGTATTAAATCAAACTCTGTCTCCTTTATTTCTTCTGAAAGCATATGGTGCTCATGGAGTGTTTGTGCAGGCGTTTATGAGAGTTTAAGACTTCCACAGCATGAAACCTTAACCTTGTTCTAGGAATTCAGCCCACAGAAAAGTCATGTCTTTACAGTGGGAGGGTTAGTACTAATAGATCATCTTGGCAAATTTCCTGAGGGGGAATTTCAGACATTGATTCCTGAGGAAGAGAGAACACTAGGCAGTAGATTCAATTCAGCTTCCTCAGTTCTTTTTTTTATTTTTTTTTATGACCATGTGTAGTGTTAAATGAAAAGTACTTGGCAATAGTATCAGAAAGCTACTTCTGACTTAACAGAAGTGTTAGCTATAGTGTTAACTATAATATAGTGTTAACTGTAACACTAATATATCACACTTATAAAGGATTTCTGAGATGACTAACTGTTGATCAGTAAACTGCATAGTATTATTTCCATGTTCCATGTGATGCAAAGTGAAAACATTTTATTTGATCATCTTAATTTTTTTAAAAAATGGTAACACAATGAAAATAAGTTTCACAAAACTGTGAATGGAGGACATGTGACAGTCTTTTGCCTAGAAAGCAGAAGTAAAGTTCCGCTGGTAGAGATCTTATCAGATGCAGTTCTTGCATCCAAGAACGTGTGCTGCTTCCCAGGTTTTTAGCATACTTTGAGTCAGGCTGTCTAACCAGCTGGCATAGCTTTGTTTTGTAAAAAATAATGAATTGAGTTTTATCTGGACTGAAACCCAAGTGTCCCCTTAGCTTAGGATCATTCTCATCTTCTTGCTTTTCTGTCTCATGCACAGTTAGTATTTGGTAGTGAGTAGTAATGGGAACAGACAACAAGCTCCTTAGACAAATGGTGCTTATTAGTAAAGATCTTTCCACTGAAATCAATAACCTTTGGATCAGATCTTTCGTTAAGACTGTTTGTCTCATTTAATTCAATGTTCCACCACTTCAGTGGTTAAACAGTCACTGATGAACGTTCTGGATCATGTCATACTTTGTTCTCCCTATTGGTCTTGGTTTATATTTTGTTTGCTTCCCTTCCCTCCCCCACCTTCTGGCTACAGCAGCTTCAGGAAGTCTTATGGTCAAGCCGTAGTTTTGGATATCGTCTTTTTGTGTATGATTGGTCTCAGTGAAATGACTGTGATAACTTCTACTTGTGAGTCTCCTTTTTTGAGTGTTTTGAAAGCATAACTTTTAGCCTAAAAAGTTACTTGTTTCTTTTTCTAGAAGGAATAGAATATGGTTTTTCTTCAGGAATTCTGGCACATAAGCTTTCTACTGGTCCAAAATTTCCAGTTAGAACAACCGTGCAAGAAACAGTTTACAAAAAGAAATAAAGCAGATTTGAGGTTTGGACAAAGATCCAGGTCCAGTTCATTATGTTGCTTTGTGGTTTTTGTCCTTTTTTTTTATTTGACTTAGTAAAACTAAACTTGAGTAGCTAATCTGAGGGGAAAAAAAAAGACAATTAACAAATGACTGCCAAATAAATGGATATGTTTTACATATTCCATGTACACAATGCTATATTGCATCACTAATATAGAATTGTTAACATTTCCTGATTTCCTAATATTCATTCATAGATATGTAAAAGGACAAAATAAAGTAAGCCTTTGACATATGTGCTCAATATCACAGGAGAATTTTGAAAACATCTAGAATTTAATTGAAGACAACTTTAAATTATTTTATTATGCAGGATAAGAATAGTCTTTGCAATAATTTGTTCAAATCTTGCACAACTAATCTTGCAAGTCAGTAATTTTATAATTGCATTGTAGCAATATTCACTGTTAATGTTTGCTTGAGAAAAGGAAAACCTAACTAGTATTTTTAAGTTGATAGTTCATACTGAACTTGAGTTTCTGATATTTAATATTATAGAAATGAAGAGTGGATATAAAATGTATAATGTATTTTAAAATTATGCACCAAGAGAAAACAACTGTGGAAAACTACATATAAGTAGTACAACAGTCTCCCATTGTTGTAAAAACAAGAGGAAGGATATTCACTGGTACATTTCTGTGGGCCAAGTTCGAATGAAAGTTTCTTTTGTGTAGTTAGTCAGACAGTCCACTTTTCTATCTTGGCATGTCTTCTGTCCCTGTGCAGAAATTCATGTTGTAATTTCTACCATTTCTGGAAAAAAAGAAAAGCTGATTAATCATATGAATCATAAGACTTAAAAAGTACTAAAGTTGTAATATACAAAGTACATACTATACAGAGCAGTCTTTCGGTTTGAAGTTGAGTCAAATTGATTAGATGATTTACCTTTTTTGTTTAGCATTCATCATTTATTGATCGCAGTGCTTACTGAAAAGAGATGAGTGTGGCACATCTTTATATAAATCTATGGTAGTTTTTCCAAATCATAAAAGGGGGACTCGTGCCTGTAAATGTAGTTTATAACTCAACATACTCTCTTTTACTATTGGAAAGGGAAATGGTACACCTAAGTCTTGGTATTTACTTGTAATGTCCCAAACCTGTCGTCTTTTTGGGTCTGGTAGCTGATTTTTGGACAGCAGTAGGTTTCACTCTGGCAGCAAAACAAGAACACTGGGTACTTGGTAACTTGGCAAGTTTCTTTCTCTTTTTCTGCTTGATTAGGGGAACTGAAGATCCTGAGCCAGTCGTTGTTTTAGTGGTGGGGGAACTGACACTTGAAGATCTTACCCACACAACTGGGGTGTGTGTTCACTTAATAGAAAATTTTGCTTAAATGAAATACTACTTGTAATCACTTTCCACTAAGAGGTAAAACCACAAACATTTATTTACTTTGGATATCACATTTTATGTAGGGTTATTGTTTTGCGAGGAGAAAATTATAACACAACTTTCTAAGGGTTTTTTTAAATCTTTTTTTTTTTGAGTAGTTGCTAACAGTCATGAATAATTACTGGGAGAAAGAATAGCTTAATTCTTGTTTTTAATGGGTCTGGTGGCGAAAGGCATAGAAGGGCTTGCAGACATGGTAAGGATGATAAGCAGCTGAAAGATGCAGAGATGAGAGAGGAAAAAGCAGTAAAGGTTATAAGGTAATTTAAAACCAGGGGCTGGGAGAAATCTAGTGAGTGTCTAGTTCAAGACGAATCATTCTTTAATGTTTAAATAATAAAACTCTGTATTGTCAAAAAAAGAATAATTTTTTTTCAAGGTAGAATTGTTAAAATCCAGGTGGGCTACATGGAGGACTAATTCTCATCAATAAAATCTCACTGAAGCAGGGACATACAAATAGGTCAGCCTGAGGCCAGGTGTAGGTATGCTTTAATGTCAGTTCAGAGGAGTCTTATGTAAAAGAAAATCAAAACCAAACAGCATATTTTACCTGGAGTTTTTAGTTCAAATGGTAATTGTCTCAGAAAATCAATAGAAGGAAAGTCAGTCAATGAGACACTGTAATACCAATATACAAACTCTGTGATTGAGATCTAGACTCTAGATCACATGAATGAAGAAAGCATAGAACCAAGTTGGGTAAGTAGACAAATTGTGTCAGCAGACAACACTGTGTATGAGAAAATCGGTATTTCATGCCTAAGTAAGAATAGAAAAAGTTAGGACTGCAGTACCACTTAATCAAGGTGGTGAAACTAAGGAGGCTTTGAAGGCAAAAATAAACACCATAGTGAAAAAGTAAGCTACAGTTAGCTTCTCTTAGGCTGGCTAACTATCATAAGTAGAGGCTGATTTTTGAGTGTCCTTAAATGTTCTTCCAAGAAGCAGTCTAATTGGAGAAGTTAGAATAACAGAAACAACTAAAAATTATTTGAGAAGAGTGCAAGACAGGCTAGTTCAAAATACTGTTATTTACAGACTGCTGTAGAGTGGGAATAATATTCTCACTATTTGATGTGCTCCTAGGAAAATTTAGAAAGACAGTCAGAAAGGTAAAGTGGTCTCTCAAGGTGGAAATATATTTTTATATGTTTTTTTTCTTAAATATGTAGGAGCTTATGCATGCTACTTATAAAAAAACATAAACCTTAGAGTATCCAAAAAGCTATCAGGATAAAACACCAGAGTATATAATAGGCATTAGAAACCAAAAGACATCACATACATAAACAATCTTGTCCTAGCCAGGAAAGTAAGAATTTTGTAAATTAACAAAATCACAGTAAGGCAAAAGAAAGAGCAATGCTGAAGGCCTAAAAAACAATATAAGAAGCTTTTTCAAGCGCATCAGAATAATAAAGCTGATGATAGGCAATTCTGATATAATAGGAGTGCCAAGGACAATAAGTCCATAGCAGGTGAGTACTATGCCTTGAGCTCCCTATGGAGGGGCATAAAGAAGTAGCCACGGTAGAGCTTTTTGTTTCAGAAGACATTGGAGGAACTTCTGAAGGAAGAACAATTTTAAAAGAACAGTTTAATAGCTCTGGCAAACTTGCTCCCCAGCTTTTATTGCTGAGCACAGTCTGCTATGGTAGGGAATATCCCTTTTGTTAGTTGGGATCAGCTGTCCCAGCTGTGTCCCCTCCTAACCCCTTGTGCACCTCCAGCCTACTCACTGCGGGGGAAAGTGTGAGAAGCAGAAGAGACCTTGATGCTGTGCAAGCACTGCCCAGCAATAGCTGGAACATCCCTGTGTTATCAACACTGTTTTCATCACAGAACCCAAAACACAGCCCCATACAAGATACTATGAAGAAAATTAACTATATCCCAGCCAAAACCAATACACTAGCTTACTACACATGTAATATTATTTTATATCATATATCATAAATGAAATCTGAAAACCCCGAACAGTTGAGAGTTTGACAAAACCCTGCCAAGTTTAGTTTTTGTAGCCAAAGTAAGCACTACTATTTTTGTAGCTTTACAACAATTGATGATAGGAGCAAAGAACAAAAGGTTGTTTTCATGTACATAATTCTTTAATCTCCTGTGTTTTACAGAAGATTTATGATACCCTTCCTGGCCTGGGCTGTTCATTCTGTGCTACTTAGAAATAGAATTTTTTTCTTGATTTTTTCTCATATTAGTCCCTGTAAAATAGCTCCAAGTTTGAAAAGATCAGGTTCAGAGTGGGAGAGGGATCAAAGCTGCTGGTATTCTACAGACAAGTGTCCTATTTCTTCTTTCTTTTTAAAGCATTATAAATGGTTTTAAAGGCATTGAGCACTTACTATTCAAAGAGATCTCATCTGTTTTTCAAAAGCATTCATTAGTGCATGTTCCAAATTATATGACACAGGTTTTGCTAGAACTTAGACTCTGACACTGTACAGTAATTGTAATGGGCTTTTCCACATATGGGTCTGCAGAGCACAAAAACACAACAAGTTTTGTTGGAATTACCCCAGTTCAAAACTCTTCAGAGTTGTAGTTCAAAACAAGAATTCTGCAGTAATGTAAAGTATATTACTGCAGTTTATTTAATGATAACATTCAGGATCAGATGTACTTGTTTACTGTTTGAACAGCTTAAATCCTCACATTCTCCCTCTTTTACATCAGCAGTTGTGTTTGGCAGCCCTTTGCAACTGCTTACAGCTGGACAAGTTCCTGTGGATTTTCTTTCTACTGGTCACCATTCTGTTCTGGCAGTAATTTGTTTGTAATTCTACAGTGGACTCCACAGTACATCTCATGCAGGAAAAAAATCTAGTGGAAAGTTCCATGAGTTTTTAGAATAATAAAATAATGAATAAGGGAAATCATAATATCTTAATAGGGAAGAGGGGAATGTGGTGTTTTTTTTTAAAAAATATTGTTTGTTTTGGCATAGTTAGAGGCCCTTTAGTTAAATTTTGGGATCAGAATGCTTTTTATTATAATCTGCAAGAAAACATAACTTTCCTGTTTTAGTCATTCATTTGGAATTAGTTGATCATTGACCAAAAAGAAGTGTACTACTTTCAAAAGCAGTAATGAAAAGATATCATCTCTTAAGATAATGTGCCATCTCACTTTAGTACTTTTTTAAAAAATAGCATAGTTTAGATTTTTCTGTTATGTTTTTTTGAGTACTTATGAAGAATGTGTTTGACAGACCGCTATATTTTTTCCTTTAAGCAGATAGGCGATATTGTTTAACTCAGTAATGCCAGCGTGTTTCACCTTTGCTTGATCGGAACCCAGACTAACACAATTTTCAGAATTGCTTTGTACCTAGAGTTGCCATCAGCATCAGCTGTTGAGATCATGTGGCTTCTTTTCTTGGTCTAATCTGCTTGCTTAAGGGCCACTAGGTTAGGCAGGAACTGTATGACACCGACAAAATGTAAACCGGAATGACAGTGGTTGTACATGTTTTCAGACATCAGAGGTCAGACCACTGTTGTGTACAGTGAAATTTAAAATATCTGTCATTTGATGATTTAAAATCATAAGTCACCTGTGGTGTTATGTGTTAGAACCTATAGCACATTGCCAATGCACCTGGTTGTAGATAACTCAGAAAAATACTGCTTCAGTGTTTTTCATCTTTGAGATTGTTGCTGTAAGAGCCAAGCCTTTAACTTATTCTTCAGCTATCTTGTTAGTTATTACTAAGCACAAAATACCTTTTTACTGTGTTAAGAAAGGGAGTCTCACTTGCAAGTACACTTTGAAGAGCCAGCAGAACATAAACAATCATTGCTGTCTTAAAGTACAGTATTCCAGGCCTTGCATCTTGTCTGAATCCCTTATTGATTGAGGTGTGCATAACTGTTGCTGAAACTACAGCATGGTGTAGTGTTTCCACTTAATTCAGACAGTAACAAAAGGAAAATAAAAACTTGAAATGACAAATATGCTTTCAAGGTAATCAAATTCCTTATTATTCTGTGATTTATTAATAACTATTACTCTGACAATGAGCAGTCTGTTTAAAAGTATGCAAGTTGATGTCTTTGATAAATTGTTTCTTGTCTAAAAATGACAAGCATGAGAATTACAAGAACCATAGAAAAGCAGTGGCTAGAATAAGCAATTTAAGTTTCAGGTGAAATTGGAAAGAGAAAAATGACAAAAGCAAGTTAATCAGAACTGAAGAGATGAAGCCTTATTTAGCTTAAGCTGTAGGGTATAGTTGTCAATGACACAATAGTATTTGCTAAACAGTTCGTTAAGCTGACATTTGCCTGTATTCTTAGGGGGAATGAGTTAGTTGAGATAGAGCTTGACATGCATAGCCCTTGACATTTTAATGCAAGTTTAAGCACTGCATTTCAAGCAGCTCTTGTACTCATTAGCAAGGCACAGAAGGGAGTTGTGCTTTCACTTACTAAACCATTAATTTATTAAGATAGTGAGATATTTATTAGAAATACAGCAAACCTTGCCAAATACACTATTTCATATATACGATTATCATAAATATATATTTATGATGAAAAATTGGATGCTGAGTTCTGGCATATGCTTCCATCTACTACTCTAGTTTTGAAACCAACTCTATTGATAGGTTAGGGTTTGCACTAAGAAAATTCACAGAACTTTTGTCTTTAGGGATTAAATGTGAGATGTCAAGAGATTAATTAATCAACAGTAATTTTACATCTGCTGCAAATGAGCTATTTGCAACAGATAATTAAAACTGGTATTGGGTAGGAGAATTATGAGAGCTACTGAATCACCTGTGGAAAAATTGATGTTCAGTGTTGTCTGTCTTCATATTGATGTGCTTGCATAACTTGAGAATGTAAATCATGGAGTACCTTTCTCATTAAATCATCTTAAGACTGGCATATCTGTCTTCTCCACTGCTGATTATCAAGTAGCAAGTCTTTTTGTGCAGGACAGAAGCTTTTCTCTCCTTTATGCTGCTGTCCGAGATTAAATTTTAGTGAGAAATTAACCTTTCTTGACAATATTTTAGGTTCAGACCACTGCCTTACACAGAGCATCAGGCTTAAAGCCCGCAGTCTTGATATGATGTCCAAAACAAACTACTGAGTACTTGAGCAAAGTGAGTTCTTTACCACTACTAGCCAAAATTATTGTAGAGTGATGTTTCTGCTCCATCCTTGTGACGAATTACACTAAGTAACCTTCACTTTTTATGAAATAATTAAGTCTTTCAGTTTATCTAACATTCAGTATATAGGTATGCATCAGTGAAAAGCATACTGTTTAGCGATGCTGTTTTCTTGAAAGGAAAGTGAACACAAAAACTCCACGCCACATAGCCAAACATAGCTTTTTTGTAACCTACAAACAGCTTGAGATTACATTCAAGTTGCTTGGCAAAATAACTAACTTCAAATACCAAAGATCTAAGCAGAAAAATACACCACTTGGATTCATATATGGATATCTTAAATTTGAATGAGAACATTGTACATACTTGAAACTCTTGAAAACTTTGTTGAATTTTAAGTAACTTAGCAGTTGATAATATACTGTCATGCAAAGCAGCAACATTTTTACTGTTGCATTAATGCAACAACAGAGGCAACTAACATGCTGCATGTTTGCATGTCAGTTCACACAGAAACGTGCACAGAAGCAGAGGCAGAAAGAGTGGGTTTGTGCTTAGCAGTGGTGGTGAGGCACAGTCTGGGCACAGTCCTCAGCACTGGACTGGAGCAACTACCCCAGTACAGCAGAGCTCTCAACTCAGGCTCAGTTCCAGAGGAAGCATGCATCTCTTCACCTCTGAGGCTGCAAGAACTGTCTGGGACCTTGCTGAGGTTGAGGCAGAAAGAGATGGTGTCCTGTCCTGCAGAATGTTTGCCGTGGTTGAGGATTCATGTTGCCAAGTAAAGAACTGCAGGAGGATGTCAGCAGATTGCGCAACATCAGAGGTGACAGGAAAGACATTAATTGACTTTTCTCTGGGACTCTGCAGCCTGAAGTCACAATTGTACCAAAATAGGGGCAGGCAGAGTCTGTGCCTGTTGGTTCAGAAATGGAGACTCCCATGATGGTGAAGACTGCAAACTAATGACTTCTAACACCAGGAGGAAGGCTCCTTCTCTGCCTGCAGATGGGTAGCTACATGATAGTTCAGTGCCTGGTAGCAGATAATGAGCTGAGAGCTCTGTTCAATGAGACATGTGAGCCAGCTATGCCTAAATCACCTGGGAGCATCAGGAGGAAACAACAAGTGACAGCAGAGCTGTACACCAAGTTGAACATAAGCCAGCAATGTGCCCTTAGAGCAAAGAAAGCCAACAGTATTCTGGGCTGCATTAGTTAAAGTGTCACCAGGAGGCTGAGGGAGGTGATCCTTCCCCATCTGCTCAGCAGTGATGAGAGCACAGCTGGAGACCTGTGTCCAGTTCTGGGCTCCTCAGTACAAGAGAGACGTGGACATTTTGGGGCAAGTGCAGGAAATGGCTGGGAAGATGATTAAGGACTTGGAGCCTCTATCCTCTAAATAGAGGCTGAGAGGGCTGGGGTTGCTTAGCCTTGAGAAGAGAAGTCTCAGGGAGATTATGTGTATGAATATGTGGTGGGGTGTAGGGTGATATTTTTCTCTGTTCTGAAGAGGCATTACAAGTACAGTCTAAATAAGTCCATGTTCATCAGTATATGAGACTTGTCTAATGCCAAAAATGGCAGAACATTTCTTAGGCTACATCTGTCACTTCTCAGTAGCAGAAACTCAATGAAATGTGTTGTGAAATTCTAGTCATCTGGCTGGATGGTCTGATGGTCATCTGGCTGGAGCACATCACAAGTCCTCTCAGGTGTCTTTCTTACAGAAGCTAGGATTGGATGCATCCAGGTATTGCCCCAGTATCTGCAAAAGTATTCATACCCAGCAGCTGAGAAGGGTTACCTACTCTGCTAATACCTACCCTTAAAAAGTGTTGGAAAGAGGTGACACAACAGGCATGTCAGAAACAAGAAGTTGTTTAGGAATGACTGAGTGGTTTGTGGAGGAGAGGCACTATGGATTTAAGAATAACATAAAATAAAATAAGAAAGTCAACAGAAATAAAATGGTATGAGATCTCTATGAAATAAAATTCAGCACCTAAACTGGGACAGCATAGCTGTAATGTTATATCAGCAACTGCCCAAAAAGAAGTGTGGAAGTGAGGAGGTCTTGCCAAAAGAAGGGTAATAATATAAGATTAGTCTTCTGTAACCCTTTGGCAGACTGTGTAGGTATCAGAATAGAATGTAATTCAAAAGAGTATTTCTTAAACACCTGAATGTTCTTGGTGCAGCTAGTAAAGGAACCCACAGTTTAGTCCAAAACAGTGTACTCCTGGTCAGGAGTATTAACTATTGAATCATTGTTATGTAAAAATAACCAGAAAATAATCAAAATGCAACATCTCAGGGGAATAAAATCTGCCAAAGTACAATTTAAAAATAGAAAAGATGGTTAAACAGCTAAAAAAATTTCAGCCAGACTAGAGTTCATTTAAAGATAGCATTACACACACGCATGCTACATTTAAGAATAGTATCAAAAATCCTACATGTTTAAACCATAAACTAAGGAAAGATAGATATTAAAAGGAAACTAGCATCATTTATGAATGTAAGTCATGTCTTCCTCCAAATGAGGAAAAGAGGTAGGAAAATAAGCTCCAGCAAGTGAAATGTTAAACCGCAATAAAGATGTGAAAAAGATTCTGAGTGACTGAGTATGAAGTTGAAATAAACCTTTTCTCAAACACATCAGATTCAAGAAGTCTGCCAGAGAATTGGTGGGCTGAGAGATGATCAGAGAGCATTCAAGAAAGATAAGGTCATTGCTGAAAAACTAAATTAATGATTTGAATCAGTTTTTGCTATAGAGACTGTCAGGAGGGTTTCTGCACTGGAAACATTATTTGCAGGAGATGAGTTGGAGAAGCAGTCACAAACTAGGTTGTTAACTGAAGAGGCACAGAAATAATTGATAAATTGGATAGTGAAAAGGAACTCAAGGCTATAATAGGTGAATTACAAGAGTTATTATTTAACCCCTCACTTAAAAATATTCTCAGTAACCAGGGAACACCATTTTTTTAAAAACATTTCTTAGGAATCCAAGGAAACTACAGATCTGTAAGCTTGATACCTGTGCCAAACTAATTAGTAGTAAAGAAATGTAATGAAGAATAGAGCTGGTAGAAAGATATATCTCTTGGTTCCAATTAAAGAACTAGGAAGTATTAAGTGAATTTAGTAGGAGGCAAGTTTAAAACAAGCAAAAGAAGAATCTTTTTCTGCTATGACATGTAAATGAGGTGAAAAAATGCTTATTACGTGATGGGTGTACATTTTAAAGTCTGGATTTAAGGTGTGACTAAGTTTGTGGAAATCCTTTAAGGCTTACCAAATGTATAGAAACTACCTATAGCTCAGGAAATCCCTGAGGAAGTACTATGTATTCTTGCCTTCATCTTATTGTTAGTGTGCTGTTTTCGCTGCTGTATGAGGCAGGCTGCCACGCTAGATCACAGAATCACAGAATCACAGAATGTTAGGGATTGGAAGGGACCTTGAAAGATCATCTAGTCCAATCCCCCTGCCGGAGCAGGACCACCTAGACCATCTCACACAGGAACGCGTCCAAGCGGGTTTTGAATGTCTCCAGAGAAGGGAGACTCCACAACCTCTCTGGGCAGCCCGTTCCAGTGTTCGGTCACCCTCACCGTAAAGAAGTTTTTCCTCATATTTATGCGGAACCTCCTGTGTTCCAGCTTGCAGCCATTGCCCCTTGTCCTGTCAAGGGATGTCACTGAGAAGAGCCTGGCTCCATCCTCATGACACTTGCCCTTTACATATTTATAAACATGAATGAGGTCACCCCTCAGTCTCCTCTTCTCTAAGCTAAAGAGACCCAGCTCCCTCAGCCTCTCCTCCTAAGGGAGATGTTCCACTCCCTTAATCATCTTCATGGCTCTGCGCTGGACTCTCTCTAGCAGTTCCCTGTCCTTCTTGAACTGAGGGGCCCAGAACTGGTTCTAACACGGTCTAGATGTTCTAATGTACTGAGATGTCCTTTGAATATCTTTAGTAGTGACTATGTTGTTCAACATACTTGTGGGCAATCTGTAAAATCAGAAAACTCTGCAATAGCAGTATTTGTTGGTAATGCAAAATTTAAGATAATTTCTTCTATTAGCAGCTTATGATGCTAAATGAAAAATAGTGTATGAAAATTAGTGTTGCTAAAAAAGTAATACATGTAAGAGAAAAAACAATTATGCATGAGTGCTGATAGGCTAATGTTGGACTAAATTCTCTTTAGTAGAGAACTTGTAGCATTCTCAACAGTTCTCTGAAAAAAAAGAGTTTATTTAACATCATACTGAAGTTCAAAAATGAAAAGATGTTGACTACTCAGAATTTCCTCAAATGAAAAAATAGAACACTGTCACTGAAATGATTCATGATCTGAGTTCCAGGTGTAAAAGGAAAAAAAAAAACCCAACCCCACCAGAACCAGTTATTTTTGTTGTTTTTCTAAAAGAAAGAAGTTTCCTCCCATTGGGACTAGTGTCTGTAGCAATGAAAAACATAATGGTAGAAAAAGGGAGTAGACTAATAATAGAGAAAAGGGCAGTTGGTAGACATTAAACATTATGACTCAGATTCACTCTGTACCTCAGGAAACATTTAGACTGTTCAGTCAGAGGAAATGATGATATTGTATCAGAGGGATCACTCTCGCAATGTCTTGTTTCTTATATTCCTTCCTAATAGTTTCCTACTGGCCTCTGCTGGAAACAAGACATTGAATTAGGCAGATCTTTGGTGTTACAAAATGGCTTTTCTGTTTTTCCTTTTAACTAGTGTATAGATTTTTTCAATAACTGTTAGAAGTTCTGGTTCCAAAACAAATACAAAAGATTTTTGAGAAGTCGTGGCAGTCTGGTGAAGTTCCCACTGACTGGAAAAGGGGAAACGTAACCTCCATCTTCAAGAAGGGGAAAAAGGAAGACCCGGGGAACTACAGGCCAGTCAGTCTCACCTCTGTGCCTGGCAAGATCATAGAGCAGATCCTCCTGGAAACTATACTGAGGCACATGAAAATCAAGGAGGTGATTGGTGACAGCCAACATCGCTTCACTAAGGGCAAATCATGCCTGACAGATTTGGTGGCCTTCTACGATGGGGTTACAGCACTGGTGGATAGGGGAAGAGCAACTGATGTCATCTACCTGGACTTGTGCAAAGCATTTGACACTGTCCCGCATTACATCCTTGTCTCTAAATTGGAGAGACATGGACTTGATGGATGGACCACTCGGTGGATAAAGAATTGGCTGGATGGTCACACTCAAAGAGTTACAGTCAACGGCTCAATGTCCAAGTGAACACCAGTGACGAGTGGCGTTCCTCAGGGGTCGGTATTGGGATCAGTCCTGTTTAACATCTTTGTCGGTGACATGGACAGTGGGATTGAGTGCGCCCTCAGCAAGTTTGCCAACAACACCAAGCTGTGCGGTGTGGTCGACAGGCTGGAGGGAAGGGATGCCATCCAGAGGGACCTTGGCAGGCTTGAGAGCTGGGCCTGTGTGAACCGCATGAAGTTCAACAAGGCCAAGTGCAAGGTCCTGCATGTGGGTTGGTGCAACCCCAAGCACAAATACAGGCTGGGTGGAGAATGGATTGAGAGCAGCCCTGAGGAGAAGGACTTGGGAGTGATGGTTGACGAGAAGCTCAACATGAGCCGACAATGCATGCTTGCAACCCAGAAGGCCAAGGATCTCCTGGGCTGCATGAAAAGCAGCGTGGCCAGCAGGTCGAGGGAGGTGATTCTGCCCTTCTACTCTGCCCTCATGAGACCCCACCTGGAGTACTGCGTCAGGTACTCCAGGAAAGCGGGAGAGGAACTTTTTTACAAGGGCAAGTAGTGACAGGACGAGGGGGAATGGTTTTAAACTGAAAGAGGGTAGATTTAGATTAAATATTAGGAAGAAATTCTTTACTGTGAAGGTGGTGAGACACTGGAACAGGTTGCCCAGAGATGCTGTGGCTGCCCCCTCCCTGGCAGTGTTTAAGGCCAGGTTGGATGAGGCTTTGAGCAACCTGGTCTAGAGGAAAGGTGTCCCTGCCTGTGTCAGGGGGGTTGGAACTAGATGATCTTTAAGGTCCCTTCCAACCCAAACCATTCTATGATTCTATGATAGATGACTGGGTAACTAAACTAACTTGAATATATACTACTGAGTCCAATCTTGTTTAACATCTTCATTCATGGTTTGGATGATGGGGCAGAGTGTACCCTCAGCAAGTTTGCTGATGACACCATACTGGGAGGAGTGGCTGATAATGCCAGAGGGTCATGCTGCCATCCTGAGGGACCCCTACAGACTGGAGGAATGAGCTGATAGGAACCTCATGAGGTTTAACAAGGAGAAGTGCAAAGTCCTGTACCTGGGAAGGAACAACCCCAAGCACCAGCATGTGCTGGGGGCCACCCAGCTAGAAAGCATCTTGGCAGAAAAGGATTCAGGGGTCCTGGTGAACACCAAGTTGAACATAAACCAGCAATGTGCCCCTGTGACAAAGAAGGCTAATGATGTCCTGTGCTGTATAAGCCAAAGTTTGCCGGTGAGTTGAGGGAGATGATCCTTCTCCTCTACTCAGCACTGGTGAGGCCACTCCTGGAGTGCTGGGATCCATTTCTGGGCTCCTCAGTACGAAAGCGACATGGACACACTGGAGAGAGTACAGTGAAGGGATGGAGCATCTCTTCTATGAGGAAAAGCTGAGAGAGCTGGGACTGGTCAGCCTGGAGAAGAGAAGGCTCAGGGGTGATTGCATCAGTGTGTATAAATACCTGAAGGGAGAGTGAAATGAAGATGGAGCCAGGCTCTTTTCCATGGTGCCTAGTAACTGGAGGCAATGGGCACAAACTGAAACACAGGAGGTTCCGTCTAAACATCAGGAAACAATTTTTCACTGTGAGGGTGACTGAGCATTGGCACAGGTTGCTCAGGGAGGTTGTGGAGTCTCCATCCTTGGAGATTCAAAAGCCACCTGGATGTGGTCCTGGGCAACTGACTCTAGGTGGCCCTGCTTGAGCAGAGGGATTAGATCAGATAACCCTCAGAGGTGCCTTCCAACCTCAACCATTCTGTGATTCTGTGATATAATATTTTTGAACATATATTTGTGAATGCGGCTACAGGAAAAGGTCATCATAACCTTTTGCTTGAATAGTTCTGACTATTGAACTGGTTGACAAATCAGATACCGTTCAAAATGATTTTACAAAATGAGAATTTGGCTTTCATTGTGGTGACATTTAGATGTTTTGTAAGGGAGTTCTCATTTCCCCCAAAGATCCCATTTTTTGGAATATAGTCCTGGAAAAATCCTTGCTAAGGGAAAATTTTCTAGGGTTGAAATCTACATAGCTTTCATTTGGTATCCAAAATGGTGATTAGCTCAATCTTAAAATTGGTAAATAAAAGTTGTCCATAAAACCTGAGGAAAATTTGAGATTGTTCCCTCATGGGGACTTGGATTATCCAAACTGTAGCAGCCCAATGGGTGGATTAAAGTATTAATGTTTTCCTGGTAGACTCAGCTTTGGATCATAGCTCTGCTGTAAAACTCCCGTGTGGCTCATACTGCAATCTGTGTACAGCTAGTGCAGGACATCAGCATCTTAGTTGCCTGTGTGATAATGGTTCTAGTCTTTGCAGGACTCAGAGCTATATGTGAAGTACTATGATGATCTCAGATGGCATAACGGTAGACGGATGTTGAGGACTGTGTTCACTGGAACAGTTTTCAGATCTGATTCAGAAATATTTGGAGGGTAGGGGTCACGTTAGTGTCTTGACTGAAAGTCTGCTATCATGCGAGCGGTGTCTTACAAATAGGTGCAAGATTGTGGAGGGAAATGAAAAGAGACAGTGTGCTCTGGAAAAACACAGTGATGTCTCATTGTGAGAGTCATATTAAAAATATTGTAAGTCTGATTTGTACTTCTTTAAAAAAAGTTATTTAAAATTGTGATTGTTTATTCCTGATTAATGCCAGATGTTCCCAAAGTACTCTTAGTTTCTTCCTTATTTTCTTTTCAAGGAGTAGGAATAACTTAGTTGGACACTCTTCAAGTTGATTCTGAATGTTTCTAGGGAGAAATTAATGATTTCATCACAGATGTTGAGAAGAGGAGAAATAACTTAGAGTCGTTCGTTTTGCCTGTGTACAATTTTCCTTTCAGGTTCATTTTGATAAAACTATCCAGTTTTAATTTCCTAGTTTCAGTGTCATTTTGGTGTACATGTTTGAACAGGTGCCACATTTCACGCAGGACATAGCTGCATTTCAGTAATTATGAGAAATTATTTGTTTGTTGTTTTAAAATGAAATTGTGAAACATTTAAACACAAGCATGAAAGACAATATAGATGGAAGTCATCATCTCTGCTAGTTTAGCTTTGCCAAATAGATGTGCTGCTGGCAAATAGATCCATGAAACCTTTTAAAAAGGGGGTCTGTTCTGAAAACGATGCCTTTTGCTTTATTTTGCTAATTTACATTTTAATCCTGTAAACCTACCACTCCAAGGTGATGGGTTTTTTTCCCCATCAGTGTCTTAGGACTAAATTTGTTCTTTTTAAAAAAACATAAATCAAAAGAGATGACTGCTATTTCTCATCTGTGTCATTTGGGGTCAAGTTGTGTCTGTGATTCGTACTTTTAACTCACTGTGGGCATTTGCTTATTCTAATACATGGGCTTTTACCTGCATCTTTCTCCTCCTCACCTCCAAAAGCTTAATTTTTTTCTTTTTGATGAGATAGTCAGACTGCCATGCTGATTATAGCCATGGTGCTGTTGCTGTTTCAGGGTGAGCTAGGGGATGTTTTCAGCACTATTTTAGATGTATTTCTTCTTTATCTCTGGAATATCAAAGTTCAGTATTCTACTGCTTTAAACTGTAACCCATGTATATGTTCGATGCCTGTAAGAAAGAAATCTCTTGGATTGTGTTTAAAGGAAGGAGGTGACAGTGTGAAACAACACTCGAAAGAAAGGTATTTCCTTGCTCACAGGTAAATATTACACAAAGAAGTCTTCAGGCTCGTACTCTTACTAAAATCTTGCTTCTTTTGGAAAGATCTATCAATTTCCACTGGACCTATTGCCACTATCTCCAGGCTTCTTTTGAAGTTTACTCTCCACACTTTCTCTCTTTTCACTGGGGACTTGAGCAGTTTACTATCTCTGGTCATGAGTTTTTGTCCTGCTTGTTGCCAGACGTTTCTCATTCAGGAGCTCCTCCTTGCTCTCTCTGGGTTTTTTATTATCATCTTTTGTTTGTACTCTGTCTTTTTCATAGCATTTTATTCTGTTTGTTTCCAGCCAACTGTCTCCTTTACTTTAATTACTTGTAGTCAGGAGCAAAATTGAGTCTGAGCTCAAAGTGAGAATGGTGTTAATGATCTCAGGAGGAGGTGGCAATATCACCTATTCCTGGAGATAATGTGGCAGAAGCCTAGAGGTGCTGATTCATACTTAGGCAAGATATGACTGATAGTTGTTTCTGGCAGAGTGGCTCCCAGTGACTGTGTGTTACGTGTGGATACAATGGAGCAGGATGCTGGATGTGATGAGGTTTAGGATTTTCCTGTTGTTAGTGAAAATAAGTGAATAGTATCACGTAGCCAGTGCAAGACAGCAGTTGTTCAATAAGTTGTTCAATCCAGCACCTACAAAAACTCCAGGAAAGGAAGAGCTACTGCTTTACTGGGAGCAGTAGGTTTGCTGTCTCTTTCCTCGGTGTGAGGCAGCCACTGCTGAGTGAGTGCCAGCTGGCATTCTGAGTGTAGCTGTTTGCCTAAAACAGTGGTAATATGATCAAGTTCAATGACAAAAAAATGACTATTTGGCCTGACCTCTCAGAGCACTGAGGTAAGGTGCACAACATGTTCATTGCAAAGAATAAATAATTCTCTTCTTCATTCTAATGTTCTGCACATTTGGCTCAGTATCTGAACATTCTTTCAGTGTACCAGCCTGTAATAAAAATGCCCCAATTAAAATTTAACACTTCAGAATACAGGAAAATTAATGGTTTCCTCCCTACCCCTAGGTGCTCATTAACAATATTTTGCTATACCTGCCATTCTTCTTCTTGTAGGCCTTTTCCGAGAACAATTTTGTAGCAGCCCATCTGTTTTATTTTGTTGATTCACAGCTAATGTATGCCATGATCAGCTAAAAAGACAAGAGGGAAAGAAGGTTGCTTATTTTTGTTGCATTGCCCTTGATGCTGCAATTAGGGTCAGAGAGTCTCTTCACGAAAGAGCCACAGAACACACTTACCTAGAAGTTTTCTAGACTTTAGGGTGGGGCAGGCAGAGAAAGGGGGCAATCTTTACAGAAACCACAGTGTAAGCAGAGGTTGGTAGCATCTTTGGAAAAACAAAGGCTGAACAGAGTTCTCAGAAGCGATAAAGGCTTTCCTTAGGGACCAGGTAAAAACAGTTGCAACCCAGGAAATTGCTTCAGCTTGCTGAGAACAAGATTCAAAGGAAATTATGTATTGTGTAAAGAGACAGTGAGAAAGGGGAGATGCTTATGAATACTTATTTTGTCTCATCTAGCTATTGTAGTTTTCAGTATTTCATAAGTTACCTTATCCTGGCTTTAGAAAACACGTAGTTCAAAAGTCTTCTGATGATGACTGCTCTAAGAGGTGCAAAGTAACCCCTGGTGAATTATGAGCCCCATTCCAAGTATCTATTCCTTTAACTCAAAATTTTTGAGCCCTTTCGTTGTTCGCTAACTTGAAAATATGTATTTTAGACTAGAGGAGGAGAAATGGGTTGCCTGCACCATGGACGCTATTGTAGGGCCTTGGTACACGTATGCAGTTTGTGCTACAGTCTTTCTGTAACTGATGACTTTCCTTTGCTCAAAATGTTGTTACTGTAAAGACTCTCCATAACTGAGGTCTTTGGGTACATGGAATATTTTTTGGGGAAATCTGCTTTCTAAAGAAAGAAGGTATTTTACATCTACAAAGGCATTCACACAGTGCCTGTAATGATATTTGTCGGCATAATCATGGCAGCGTTGCTGTAATCTTAATTCCATATTGCTTTAATAATTCTCTCTTCAGATTCACACTTCTCTAATTAATGGACGGCCTAGTGCTGATGATCCTTCACGCGCATTACTAGAATTCACCTCTGCTCGCTTTATTCGCCTGAGATTTCAGAGAATACGGACACTAAATGCTGATTTAATGATGTTCGCACACAAAGATCCGAATGAAATTGATCCAATTGTTACAAGGAGGGTAAGTTCTGGCAAAGCAGTAGAAATGCACGTGTAGAAGTTCTCTTATACTTGTAAATGCTGTACGTGCATTTGTTTGCCATAGGAAATTTTGGGAGAAGATGAATACCTGTTGTTATCTGTCAAAATCCTGGTGCTAGAGAATTCCCTCTTCACAGTGATTTGTTATCTTCTCTATAGCAGAAGTAACAATTTTATCTTTCCTGCTTAATGGCATTATTAACGTACATAACATGCTTATTAGCATAAGCATACATCTCCTTTGGCTGCAAGCATTCAGATGCAGGTAAATGGCAAGTGGTTGCTGTTAATGTCCTCTTGCCTCTTCTGCTGCTCAATCCTTTGCTACCTGTAACATTCCTTGAACACTTACTTTGAGTATAATTTCTGCTAGTGGTACTATAAGTAGTGGCAGGGCCTGAATGCAACACTTTTAGCATTATTATATGATTGTTGCTGACAGTAAAAATTTTACGTTGTGCTTTAGCTTAAAAGAATGGATGCAGCACTCAAACTCGTACCATATCCTCATCTTCTCCACTGCTCCTTGTGTGTGCACACCCCTACCTGTTCTTTCCGCAATCTGTACTTTCTTCCTATGCCACATCTCCCTGTTTTCCTGCTGCTCAAATCTTGTGTGTTATTCTAATTTTCCTCTGATTTTTCTGCTAAGCATTCTTAAAACTGTTTTGGGGGATGTATACCTTTCCATATTTTTTCTTTCTGCTCACTTCCTCTTTCCATTGTCTACCTTGACTTCAAGCAAGGCTTTTGACACTGTCTCCCATAACATCCTCATAGGGAAGCTCAGGAAGTGTAGGTTAGATGAGTGGACCATGAGGTGGATTGAGAAATGGCTGAATGTTAGAGCTCAGAGGGTTGTGATCAGCGGCACAGAGTCTAGTTGGAGGCCCGTAGCTAGCAGTGTTCCCCAGGGGTCAGTACTGGATCCAGTCTTATTCAACTTATTCATCAATGACCTGGACGAAGGGACAGAGTGTACCCTCAGCAAGTTTGCTGATGACACAGAACTGGGAGGAGTGGCCGATACACCAGTAGGCTGTGCTGCCATTCAGCGAGACCTGGACAGGCTGGAGAGCTGGGTGAAGAGGAACCTCGTGAAGTTCAACAGAGGCAAGTGTAGGGTCCTGCACCTAGGGAGGAATAACCCCATGCACCAGTGCAGGTTGGGGATTGACCTGCTGGAAAGCAGCTCTGCAGAGGAAGACCTGGGAGTTCTCGTGGACAACAAGTTTAGCATGAGCCAGCAGTGTGCCCTTGTGGCCAGGAAGGCCAGTGGTATCCTGGGGTGCTTTAGGAAGAGTGTGGCCAGCAGGTCGAGGGAGGTTATCCTCCCCCTCTACACTGCCCTAGTGAGGCCACACCTGGAGTACTATGTCCAGTTCTGGTCTCCCAAGTTCGAGAAAGACAGGGAGCTACTGGAGAGAGTCCAGTGGAGGGCTACAAAGATGATTAGAGGACTGGAGCATCTTTCTTCTGAGGAAAGGCTGAGAGAGCTGAGTCTGTTCAGCCTGGAGAAGAGAAGACTGAGGGGGGATCTTATCAATGCTTACAAATACCTTAGGTGCAGGTGTCAAGAGGATGGGGCCAGACTCTTAGTGGTGCCCAGCAAAAGGACAAGGGACAATGGGCCCAAACTGAAACATGGGAAGTTCCACCTCAATATGAGGAAAAACTTTACTTTGAGGGTGGCAGAGCACTGGAACAGGCTGCCCAGGGAGGTTGTGGAGTCTCCTTCTCTGGGGTTATTCAAAACCCACCTGGACACGACCCTGTGCAACGTGCTGTAGGTGAACCTGCTTTGGCAGGGGCTTGGACTAGATGATCTCCAGAGGTCCCTTCCAACTCCAACCATTCTGTGATTCTGTGATCTTATTTTTCTTTTTGAAATTTTAGGGTACCACTATAGTAAGCCCTGTTACAAAGGGCGGGTATTGTTACTCTTGGCTTTGGTTAGTATCATTTATCAATGGTGGATAACTGCATAGAAAATGTGCTTCTTCTGTTCCCCATTTCTGGTTTCCATTTCTTCCTCTAAATACATAGAGTGCTGGCTATTTATGAAAGTTTGGAATGTGCCATTCTGTTTTGTATTCAAACCCAGCAACCCTTGCAGTTGAGTGCAGTTATTGCAGACTTGCTAATCATAGAAACTGTGTTTACATAAGAGTGCACATTTAATAATCTGATTCTAAGTGAACAGAAACACAAAATTGAATTCACACTTTAAAAATCAGTGTATACTCATGAAAACCTAGTGCAGGACGATCCACAGATTTCTCAAACCAACAAAGAACAATAACTGCTCTATGGCACCTCTCCATGAGGCTGTCCTCAAAGGAACAAGGAGCAACTGAAACTTGCCATCCTTGTCTGGCTTTCCGTATAGAAGACATTAGACAAGCCACTATTCCACAAAACAGGAAACAAAGGGTAGCCACAAATGAGACATTTTCTGTATGGTAGAAGGTTAACTGTGAGTTATATGAGTTCCCATTTTGTTTGATGTATTTCTTAATGATCTGAAGAAGAGGTTGAATGCAGAAACAACAAAATTTGCAAATAGCATATGTTTGTTTTGATTAGCCAGTGGTTAGGATTTACAGGACCCTTGCCAAACCAGATGAAAACGGACAAGATGGCAAGTGAGATTCACTTTTCACATATGTCATAATACATGACTATAAATATCTTTACATCCTTCTTTCTGGTTAGGGCTATTAATCCCCACCAAAGAAAAAATAGAAATGATCAAATGGCAGAGCACCAGGTCAAAAGTTATTTAAATCTCAGTAAAGAAGGGTATTCCATAGTCATTCAAAAGTCCAATAGTGAAAAACAGTTCTTTCCACAATCCAGTGAATGCCCAAGTAAGACCCAGCTAAGATGAACAAAGGTGTTTCTTTCTTAGTTTTTGTTCCAGCCTTTCTCTTCTCCCCATCATCATGCCTTTTCCTTTTCATGTTTTCTGAAGGGAATAAATTTTATAGTATTTGACTTTTCTTTATCCAGTGTGCATATAGCCTTTTCCTATTCTCATGTTTGGTGTATTCTGTGTATAAATTGGCATGGCTCTTGTGACTTCAAACAAATGGAACTGTGCCAGTTTATACCTTTTCTTTCACTAAGCCTGAATCTGTTGATCAAGACGCAGCTATATTCGTCTGCTATATTTGTAATAGATCAAAAAAGAAATAAAACAGGACCTGACAGTTTTGTCACCAGAAATGAATTCTGCAGTTTGGCACCTGCATTTTACAATTCACTTAGCAATTCAATTTCTGTTTTGTCTTACAGTATTACTATTCTATAAAAGATATCTCTGTTGGAGGCATGTGTATATGTTCAGGCCATGCGAAGGCTTGTCCACTGGATCCAGCGACCAATGTATGTATTTTTCTTTTTTTTTTTTTATATGCCTTATTCGTAGGGTGGGCCATGGGAAAAAATCTTGATATTCCTCAGAGTTCTGTGAATTTATGTCTGTTCTTCGCCTAGAAGAACAGTCAGAAGCAGTGCCAGGATGAAACAGTGCTGGCAATCAGAATAATAAACAGTTATACAATGTCAGCGGAGGCTTTCTCTGAAATGAAAGAATAGGTTTCAGATAATTCAGTCCATATTGAAAGTTTCCTAGGAACAAAAGAAATTTGGGTTACGTTACGTAGCTGTAGAGATGAGCACTAACAGTCAGTCTTTCTTTTCCCTGTGGATATTAATCAAGGTGTTTCCTAAATGACTGTCAAGTATTTAATCGATACTTGCAAACAAATGATGGCTCTAGAATGGCGCGTTTACTATGTGGGACATATTAATTGAGTGATCAGTCAAGCTAGTCTAGAAAATCATGAGCTGTTTATAATGTCTTCCAACTTGTAGGTTTCTTCTTGTGCCATTAATAAACACATAACTATTATAATTGAAATATAGAAATATAATTTGTTATTGATGGTCCAAATCTATGCACACATTATCACTAATACAGAATTTCCAATCTACTAGTATTACTAATGTGCCACAATGTGGGATCTCTTCATATACTATTCACTTAAGTAGGAGCTTTGTTGGATTTAACAGAAAATCTTGTTTGTATATGACATTAAGCCATTGTGTAGGAACTGATACAAAAAAAAAAGCAAGCTGGAAGAAATCTTACAGAGAATGCATTTACAGTTGTAAGCAGTTTCCATGGATCCTTGTAAAAATGTTACAAACCCCTTGGTTTAATCCTTCTATGCCTTTTCTGTGATGATGTGTATAGCAAGTGTTGAATTATTGTTTCAGATGGCCTTAGTTATCAAACTGCAGCATTGTCTCAGTGCCATCTTTTAGAATTGGGCCTACCTCAGAAAATCCGTGCTGTTACTGCGATTAATACATACTTCAGTTCAGATAGTGAGACTACTAGATAAAATAAAGGCATTTTGACAAGTGTGGTGTCTTGTTCTGCAGGATGACAAATATGTATTTGTTGTCTGACCAGTATAAAAAATAGCATAAGTGAGACAACTCAAGCCAGGGATACTCTTTAGACAAAGCCATACCAAAATAGGTGGGCTTTGGATTATAAACATCATGACGGTAGTTGTTAGCACAATGAACCTTTCCTCTAGCATTACAAAGAATAAACTTACTTGAATTTACTGCCTTGCTTTTCTGAAGAATTCCTTAACTTAACCTTGTTCTGCAACATTTATGCTTTGTCCTGTGAGCCATAGAATTTCTCCAGGTTAGCTTGCTGCTTTGACCTTGAGTAGCTTCACAAAGACCACAGAGAATCCCCTCCACTGAAGAACTATTGGGAAGGCCATTTTTGCTCCTCATTTCTCCAAATGACAGTTTCTTTTATCTTTTCCAAGCTGCTTCTGTGTCTCAGAGAGTTTGGGTGTTCCCTACAGCAATATTTTCATGCTGTGAGTAAGCTGGGACTAAGGTGGTCTGCTGAGGAACTGAGAACTGACTGAAAGGCTGGTCCTGCTCTCATCTCTTATTAGTTTAAAAACTCCTGCTGTCCCTCACATAGAATTAGTTATGCAGTTAGAAGGTTGCATGATGAGTTAACTCATCCAGTAAAAAATAATGCTAAAGTTAAAAGAAAAACCAGTTTTTATAGGATCAGCCACCAGAATTGATTTCCGTCTGCAGCTGCAGGTTTGCTACATCTAAGGGAAGGGTGGAGAGTGGCTCACTCCTTGTAGTGTAAGCTAGCTATCAGATCAGTTTTCCTGTAATGTGAAGCTGTATCTGAGGACTACCAGCACTTTGGCCTATTTGCTGTATTGGAGAACTTTCATTCTCCCATCCTCCTTTGTTCACACAGTTGGAATTTGATTCTCCTACGTTCTTAGATTCTGCTTAGATTCTCTGGCCACCTGTCTTCCTTTGCATCGTGACTGTTTTCTTAAAATAGAGCTATAGAAATTAAACATTCACTTTTGTCTCTCACTTGGTGAATGTAGGATACATAAATGAATAAAAATGAATAAACAGAGGAATTAGAGAATATAGCCTTTCTTAATGTTTTCATAATTTGAACTGGAATGCAGATTATGTACATGGGCAGATTCTTCAAATCATCACATTGTGTAAATATTTATTTTTCTTTTAAATTAGAAATCCATCTGTCAGTGTGAGCACAACACATGCGGAGAGACATGTGATCGATGTTGTCCTGGTTTCAATCAAAAGCCTTGGCATGCGGGCACTTTCCTGGTTAAGCATGAATGTGAACGTAAGTTGAAAGCAGTACAGAAGAGAAAGTTTATTGCAACTGCTGGTGAAAACTGAAATTGGGTCCTACATGATTTTGCAATTAATTTTATTTCTAACCACATTTGTGAATGAGTAGTTGTTCACTTATTTAGACTGGCTCAAAAGAGTTAACAGAAAAATTACATGTAGAATCGTGGTTTTATTGAACTCAGAATATTTTATTGTAATGCGCTGATATTAGTGGAATACTGTATAAAAAAATCATTTTGACTTGATTAATTTTTATAATTATGTTGGTTTTGTTTTGATAAAATAACAGGACTCTATCCTGATAAGTAAAAAATCTTTTTTCACAGATTTTTCATTATATTAAACTTTAATGGCATGATTTTTGTATAAATGGCACTTTTATATATTATAATGTTCAGCCTAGCTGAAACAAAATATTTCTACATGATGAAAATGCAATTTGTGTTTCTGATTTTTTTAATGGAGAAAACAATGTATCTGGTTTTCCAGCATGGAATGAAAACATACCTTGAAATATCACCTTCCAACAGGGTGAGAATTTCATTTTCAGATTTGCTGTAGTAAAGTTAGTTACAATTGAACTTTAATATCTTACTTCCAAAGGTCACATACCATCTATATTTCTGAGCATAATAAACTCTAGTGCTCCATTACATGTAAGTTTTTATTCAATGGTAAGATTGCATCTATAGTTTTACCATGAATGATTAAAAATAAATAAAAAGAAACAGATATCCCCATATTAAAAGTAGTAATTGCTTATTTGTGTCCTGTAAACTTTGGTCACAGAGGTCTTTGTTTCAGTAGGGACTGTGTCTGCCCTGGGGAATGCATTCTGGAATGAAATCAGGGTACATTTATTTCCATGTTTAATTTTTGAGAGACACTTCTTATGCCCTGTTCAGCCCTCAGTGAATTGTTGTGCTTTCGTGGTGGAAACAGTTCCCTGGGATTTGGTTCAGATGTGAGGAGAATGACCCCCTACAATGTTGATGAGCTTTGAATTTCTCTTTATGTGGAAATGAATCTTTTAATACCACAGGGGATGGGAGAGAGAGAGCTACCTCATTGTCACAGCAACAGATTATTAGGTTAGCTCTCCTGCATGTGGACCTGAAGCCTAAGAGTTCAAATCTGAACTTCTAAAGAGGTTTTAAGATTGGGAATCCCTTTGTTCTGACCTAGTTCTTGTATGCATATATGCAAATAAAGTGTTTATTTGCATATATGCATATATAGTGTTTTTAGGATGTATTTCAGCTTTCATGGAAATTATTTTAATTTACTCATACCATTCTACTGCTTTCCTTATAATTCCTTTTGTATTTTAAATTAGCTGACTCTTTCATGAACCATATGTGTGTGCAACCACCAAAAGGTTTCTGGACTATCAATTTAAACAGAAAAAAAACACTAAAACAAAACAGGAAGAACCTAATTAGGCTATATGTGTCAACTTCCATACTCCCCCAGACAAAACATCGAGAAAAAAAATACAATATACAGAATTCCAGGCTGTGTTTGTGATGGGACCAGGTTACTTTTCACAGCTGAAGTAGTAAATTAACGCTCAGATGTGCTGTCGGTTACAATGTACACAGCACCAATGAGAAGATTTTGAACGACTCTTTTTAATACCTTAATAACAGTGTGGCATCTCCAGCTGCAAAGTGTTCGCTAACACAGTTCCTTCTCTTTTAGCATGCAACTGTCATGGGAAGACTGAGGAGTGTTACTATGATCAGGATGTTGCAGACAGAAATCAGAGCTTGAATGTCCATGGAGAATACATTGGGGGCGGCGTGTGTGTGAATTGTACGAGCCACACTGGTGGCATAAACTGCGAGACCTGCGTCGACGGTTACTTCAGACCTAAAGGGGTAAATACGTGTTCTATTGTCACTTCGCTGTAAAGCTCAACATTCAAACCATCACTTCAGCATGGGCAATCAAGTTATTAAAAAGAGATGACACAGTTTGAACTGCCATTTTGTGAAGGTTAACTTCTAATTCTGATGGTGTAGGAGTTGCTTTTCACAGCTGGAAATCTGTAAATTTAACGCTCACAGAAATATGGAAATGAATTGTGTTGATATGTAGGAATGCGCTTGAATCCAGTTTGTATTTCAATTTAATTTAAAGGAGGATGTGCTCCTGTAAACAGAACTTTGGTGTCAGTAATGAATGTCAAGATTTGTTAACAAAGATCAAGGAAGTATTACTATATTTGATATTGGAGAGAAAGATTCTGTACTTTTTATTTTTTAAATGTAATGTAGAATTAATAACCACTGAAATTCTATAGTTTCCCATGAATGCCTTTCATTTTCAGTGCAGTGGGAATTGCTTTTTGTGTTTCATCATATAAAGCTGTATTTTCATCTAAGTTGAAGCTGTCAGAAGGTGAATCTTATATTAGGTTGTATTGCCAATATGGGCTGCGCCTGTGCTTTAGATAGCTACAATGTTAGTGTGTGCTTAAATTCCTGATATTTTGTCTGTGTAGTTTCAGTTGGGTAAATCATGGCCTTTAGTGTGATTGGTTTTCAACCCTCAAACACAGAAAATATCAGCAAATAACAATAATTACATTCTCCCTAATATATTGGTTTTAGCCTTAGAGCTTGAGAAAAGGAGTACTGATCTCTTCAACACTTGATTTTTTCCTCTGAATCAGGTTATCATCCAACTATTAGGGATTTTATATATGTCTCTGTGTGTAGTGTATTATCTATAGTATGTGTATATACCTAGTTCATGCAGAACTTCTAGTTCATATTCCCAGTGTGATATTAGACTAAGGTTTAAGTTTGGTTGAGGTAATCTTTTCAAGAACAAAAGGAAATTGTTCCATTGTCTAATGTTCACTTTTTTTTCACTTAGCCTTTTTGTTCAGTTAAAACTAACTTTAGTTAGTTTTTTGAATCATTGACCAGAACAACTGATCTATTTGTCAATATTACTTTAGGTAGTGAATGCTTAAAATCTACATCATTACATTTATTGATTTTAATTATACAAGGGCCTGTTTTTATCTCTGCACCTGTTTTTTTAGTTGAAAACATATTTGTATATAAATCACTTACATGTTTCTAAATAAAAATCCAAAATGTAACTTTTAATGCATAGACTACATGGGCTAAGTTTGACAACCATCTAATTTTTGTTAAAGTGCAAGCTGCCTACACAGAAGTTGTACTCTCCTTCTTGTTTAAGAAGTAAATAAACGTTTCCAATTATTAAAGGTAAGATTTTTTGTAATCTCTTTGTTTTTATAGGTATTGCCAGATAGCCCATATCCATGCCAGCAGTGTTCCTGTGATCCAAATGGGTCTTTACATGATACCTGTGTCAAAGACGAGAAACATGCAGAAGGAGGTAAGACACATAAAAGATAGTAATGTTAAAGCTTGAGTTCAGCAATGGTCAAAGAAATACTGAATAACATTTGTGATATCTTGTAAAAAAAAAAAATCTTGTTTAAGTTTACTCATGCGAACAATAATCCACCTGCATTCTTATGATACTTTTCTTTGGAAACTCATATTTTATATTCCCAGTTTAGCTGAGGATTCTTTCAGATTCATGACTTACAAACTTGGGTATATTTGGAAGAGTATTCCCCATGGAATATATTGGAGAATATTGGCTTTAAAGAGCTTGCTTCTTGTACAGCAGAGATTAAAACTAGTACAACCATAATGTTTTAATCTCTTTTCCTCTCTAAGCATATTTCCATTTGAAACCTAGACAAAAATCTGTTTGAAAGGTGTCATATTTATGTGCCATATATATCATTAATGTAGGATTGCAAGCTGTTTACCATAGCCCTGTAAAAGCTATCTTCAAATAGAGAATAAATTGCTTCCTTGTGCTTTGGACACAAAAGTCAAGATCAGTTCTTAAGAGATGTTTTAATTGGGCTAATTATGATCTATTGACAAGTGATTTTGTAGCAATCTTTTTTGAAATAGAGATCAATGGAATGTAAAAGCAGCATAGCAGAGATGCAAATACAGGGCCCAGAGGTGTCAAATTTACTGTGACAACCATGTACTGATCACATCAGTTCAATAAAATGATACTGATTACTGTCACAGTGGTATATATGGTGGGTTGACCTTGGCCAGCTGCAACTGCCCACCCAGCCGCTCTCTCACTGCCCTCAGTAGGACAGGGGGAGAAAATAAGATGAAGCAGCTTGCAGCTCGAGGTGGAGACCAGGAGATTGCTTGCCAATTACTGTCATGGGCAAAACAAACTCAACTTGGGGAAAATTAATTTAGCTTACTGCCAATTTAAATAGATGAAGATTTTTTTTTTCTCCCTCAAATTTATGTTCAATACCCTGATAAAATTATTTTTACTGTACACTGCTGACCCTGGGCAGCAGCTGGGTTTGAAGCACTGGGGAGCCTTGATAAAGGAAAGGCTGGAAAGCATGATCTGTCTGAAGGACTCATCTATTCACCTGTGAACCAGAATGAATACACACTGGGTAGGTTGAAATACATCTGAGTTTGCTGGCTAGTTGTTTAAGGATAAATTGTTTGCTTGGTGTAAGATGGGAATATACTTCTTAAATGTGCGGTAAGCAAATGAGTTGGGAAGATTGAAAACATTAAACTAAAATGGAAATATAATAATAAGGAAAATCACTGGGGATATAAAGTCACTGTGAACAGTTCTCAAGGAAAATAAAGCTGGAGGCTGTACGTTCTTTGTGTGCTTGAATACTGTAGGTAAGCAACAATTAAAATGGAAAATTGTAGCGAATACCGTAATAACTGGTACATTGATGAAGTGCAACAAGATGATTTAAATGACTGCATCATGTAGTCGTCATTGGGTTTTGGTAGATAAGAGGAGGGCATGAATGAGTTGCTTCATAATTGTCCACGCATTGTTTCAGGAGAAAAAAGAAGTATTTTTTAATATTTTTATATATTAAGCATATATATTTTCAATTTTGATCAGCCTAGTATAACTTTGTCCTTGTATGTTTCACTTGCCATTCTGAAATTAAATATTATTATTCTATCTTGGTATATTATATTTTTGGTTTTGAATCAAGAATGCTTTTCAAATATTCTTTCATAGCAACATTATATGATATGTCCATCAGCAATATAGAAAAGATAGAGCCAGAAACTTATAATAAATCATAGTATGTTTGCAAATTGTAGTATTGATAAAATAAACTGATGAAAATGTCTTTAGGTTTTGTAACTGAAAGACAATAATTTTAAAACTGAACTTGTCCACCTATGTCCAATCTGTCCTATTAATAGGTAAACTTGACCATCACTGATATTGTCATCACTTGCAATTGTCCATACAGAAGCGAAGGTGGAACCTATACATTCAGAACTACTCTGTACTCCAGTAATTAGGCTTTCTCAGTGAATCAGTACTCTTGTTTCAAGCTGTAGTGGCTAGATTTTAACAAATAGCTATTTTACTTGGCTTTCAAGCACCTGCAAGAGCTGTGAGATTTGGAAACCGGAAGAGTTTGTGACTCAGTCTTCACTGCATGCTATCATGCATGAAGTTTTTTTCCCTGTTGCCTCTTTATATACAATATAAAACAGAACAGAATAGCTAGCAAAATCACAACCCTGGACTTCAGGAGGGCCAACTTTGGCCTTTTCAGGCAATTGCTAGGGGAAATCCCATGGGACAGGGTACTAGAAGGTAAGGGGGCCCAAGATAAGTTGGTTAGCATTCAAGGACTGCTTCTTCTGAGCTCAAGATCAGAGCATCCCAGCAGGTAGGAAGTCAAGGAAGGGTACCAGGAGACCTGCATGGTTGAACAGGGAACTGCTGGGCAAACTCAAGTGGAAGAAGAGGGTGTACAGATCATGGAAGGAGAGGCTGGCCACTTGGGGGAATATAAGTCTGTTGTCAGAGGATGTAGGGAGGCAACTAGGAAAGCTAAGGCGTCCTTGGAATTAAACCTTGCAAGAGAGGTCAACAGAAAGGGCTTCTTCAAATACATTGCAGGTAAAAGCAACACTAGAGGCAATGTAGGCCCACTGGTGAATGAGGTGGGGGCCCTGGAGACAGAGGATAAAAAGAAGGCGGAGTTACTGAATGCCTTCTTTGCCTCTGTCTATACTGCTGGAGGCTGTCCTGAGGAGCCCCGGACCCCTGCAGCCCCAGAAGAAGTCAGGATAGAGGAGGAATCTGTCTTGGTAGATGAGGGCTGGGTCAGGGACCAATTAAGCAATCTGGACGTCCATAAATCCATGGGCCCTGATGGGATGCACCCGCGGGTGCTGAGGGAGCTGGCGGAAGTCATTGCTAGGCCACTCTCCATCATCTTTGCTAAGTCGTGGGCAACGGGAGAGGTGCCTGAGGACTGGAGGAAAGCGAATGTCACTCCAGTCTTCAAAAAGGGCAAGAAGGAGGACCCGGGGAACTATAGACCGGTCAGCCTCACCTCCATCCCCGGAAAGGTGATGGAACAACTTGTCCTTGGTGCTGTCTCTAGGCACATCAAGGATAGGGGGATCATTAGGGGCAGTCAACATGGCTTCACCAAGGGGAAGTCATGCTCAACCAACTTGATAGCCTTTTATGAGGACATAACCCGGTGGATAGATGATGGTAAAGCTGTGGATGTGGTCTATCTCGATTTCAGTAAAGCGTTTGACACGGTCTCGCACAGCATCCTCGCAGCTAAACTGAGGAAGTGTGGTCTGGATGATCGGGTAGTGAGGTGGATTGTGAAGTGGCTGAAGGAAAGAAGCCAGAGAGTGGTGGTCAATGGGACAGAGTCCAGTTGGAGGCCTGTGTCTAGCGGAGTCCCTCAAGGGTCGGTACTGGGACCAGTTCTATTCAATATATTCATTAATGACTTGGATGAGGGAATAGAGTGCACTGTCAGCAAGTTCGCTGATGACACCGAACTGGGAGGAGTGGCTGACACACCGGAAGGCTGTGCAGCCATTCAGAGAGACCTGGACAGGCTGGAGAGTTGGGCGGGGAGAAATTTAATGAAATATAACAAGGGCAAGTGTAGAGTCCTGCGTCTGGGCAAGAACAACCCCATGTATGAGTACAAGTTGGGGACAGACCTGTTGGAGAGCAGCGTAGGGGAAAGGGACCTGGGGGTCCTAGTGGACAACAGGATGACCATGAGCCAGCAGTGTGCCCTTGTGGCCAAGAAGGCCAATGGCATCCTGGGGTGTATTAGAAGGGGTGTGGTTAGCAGGTCAAGAGAGGTTCTCCTCCCCCTCTACTCTGCCCTGGTGAGGCCACATCTGGAATATTGTGTCCAGTTCTGGGCCCCTCAGTTCAAGAAGGACAGGGAACTGCTAGAGAGAATCCAGCGCAGAGCCACGAAGATGATTAAGGGAGTGGAACATCTCCCTTAGGAGGAGAGGCTGAGGGAGCTGGGTCTCTTTAGCTTAGAGAAGAGGAGACTGAGGGGTGACCTCATTAATGTTTATAAATATGTAAAGGGCAAGTGTCATGAGGATGGAGCCAGGCTCTTCTCAGTGACATCCCTTGACAGGACAAGGGGCAATGGCTGCAAGCTGGAACACAGGAGGTTCCACATAAATATGAGGAAAAACTTCTTTACGGTGAGGGTGACCGAACACTGGAACAGGCTGCCCAGAGAGGTTGTGGAGTCTCCTTCTCTGGCGACATTCAAAACCCGCCTGGACGCGTTCCTGTGTGATATGGTCTAGGTAATCCTGCTCCGGCAGGGGGATTGGACTAGATGATCTTTCAAGGTCCCTTCCAATCCCTAACATTCTGTGATTCTGTGGTTCTGTGAATATAATCCCAATGACAGGTGTTTATTTTTGCTGAAAAACTTTCTCAGACATTTTAGGATAAATAAGGTCCAGACATCAGTAGCAAAAAGAAGACTAGGGAAAATGTGGGGCCACTGCTGAATGAGGTGAGTACCCTGGTGATGGAGGATACAGAGAAGGCAGAGTTGCTGAATGCCGCCTTTGCTTCAGTCTTTACGGCTAAGGCTAGCCCTCAGGAATCCTGGGCCCTGGAGGCAAGAGAGAAAGTCTGGAGAAAGGAGGACTTTCCCTTGGTCAAGGAGGATCGGGTTAGGCAAACTGGACACCCACAAATCTATGGGCGCTGATGGGATGCACCCACAAGTGCTGAGGGAGCTGGCAGATGTTATTGCCAAGCTACTCTCCATCATCTTTGAAAGGTCATGGAGAACAGGAAAGGTGCCTGAGGACTGGAGGAAAGCCAATGCCACTCCTGTCTTCAAAAAGGGCATGAAGGAGGACCCAGGAAACTACAGGCCAGTCAGCCTCACCTCCATCCCTGGAAAGGTGATGGAACAGCTCATTCTGAATGTCATCTCTAAGCACGTAGAGGAAAAGGCCGCTATCAGGAGTAGTCAACATGGATTCACCAAGGGGAAATCATGCTTGACCAATCTGATGGCCTTCTGTGATGGCATGACTGGCTGGGTAGATGAGTGGAGAGCAGTGGATGTTATCTACAACATGGGAAGTTCCATCTGAATATGAGGAAACACTTCTTTACTTTGAGGGTGACAGAGCACTGGAACAGGCTGCCCAGGGAGGTTGTGGAGTCTCCTTCTCTGGAATTATTCAAAACCCACCTGGACACGACCCTGTGCAACGTGCTGTAAGTGAACCTGCTTTAGCAGTGGGTTGGACTAGATGATCTCCAGAGGTTGCTTCTAACCCCAACCATTCTGTGATTCTGTGACATCTTGATCTTTATTCAGGCTTCATAGCACTTTGCTCAGCAAACAATCCCACTGACTTCCATGAGATCATTTTTGGAATTTATACACTGTTGAACAGCAGTGAAAATGGCAGAGGCCAGTCCTGGGATTGCAGTTTTTTTTGAAGTGTCTGGTGCGTGCTTTTGCATGCATTTATTTTTGTGTGATTTTGAAAGACTGGTAGGCTGGGAGAAAACTGACTGATAAAACTCATACTTCAAGATGACTCATCCTCTAGGATGAACTTTCAAAGCCTCTGTACACTCAAAGGTAGGACAGAAACTGATAATATCCAGATAGAAAACAGGGAATAACAGCTTCAACAAATAGAGCCCCATTCAAACAAGGCCTGTAAAATAATGGATGAAAAGCAAACGAAGATGTGCTTCTGCTGAAATGTTAGCTCATTACAACAACAACAAAAGACAGACCTGAAACATCTGCCCTAAATCGAAATGTAATTAGGCTGTTGACATAATAGGCACTACATATGCATTACAGAAGCCTGGTCAAAGGTAGCCAGTAGGACACTGACAGGAATTTACATACTGTGTAATACAATGAGAACCTAGCTCTTGCAAGTGCTGTAAATGGAAGAAAGCATTGAGCCAAATAAAATACAAAGGCTAACAATATCAACAAGTGTAAGAGCTGGAAGAATATATGACAGTTAGTAGTCTCTATGCCTTCCTCTCTCTGTTGTGGAGTCCGAGGTCTCTTGGTAAATGGTAGGCTGAAGGTTATCCACTACTGTGTATACCGCATAAGAAAGGGGTTTCCTGAGCTGGTGACAGTGGAGTTTCCAGTCGTGGTCTCACTTAACTGTAGAGAAAGAGCAGGAGAAGGTTCTTGATGGGGAACTAAAAAAATGGAGTGACTGGGCAGTGGAAGAGAGACTGTAGATTTAAATGAGTATTTGGGAGTTGTTCCATACTGAGACATTTAATTGAATTTGAGTTTGCTGAGACTTAACTTGTGAACCTAAGACTGAGTTCTCGAAACTTTCAAGTATGACTGGCTCATTTCTAAAGAGTTAGACTCGCCCGTGTCTTTTACTGCTGAACCCTGGTGTACAGCAGGGTATTTTCATCTGGAAGGAACAGAAGTTCCTCTGGTAAGACAAGGTTTGTCTGGCTAGGATGCATTGACCCCGATTACAAAAGAGCCTGAGGCCTGCTGCGCTGTGGGGCCTTGCCAGTGGCTAGTTGAGAGGGGTGTAACTCAGAAATTTGAGAATCAGCTGGGCCACAGGCATCAAAACCCATGGAGCACATGGTTTCATGATAGTAAGTAACACAGAAATTTCATGCACTGAAATTCTGTATATAATTAGGACAGATCAAGAAGGTGACAGTCAATATGAAATGCTACAGGAGATCAAAGAGGCTGCAAGGTTAGAGAAGACAGGCTGAATTTCATCTCTGTATAGATTAACAGATAAATTAATTTAAAACTCCTGTAGGTGACTGCTGCTTCAAACAGCTAGTTAGAGAAACCATAAAAAAAGAGAAGCACCTCTGGATTTATGCATGAGGAACTGGTTTAAAACTGTCCTCTTGAAGGGCAGTCAAATTCAACATTCTTGTAGGAATGAGAAGGCCTCCCTAAAAAACAACTTAAAACAAGAAAACTTTTAAAAAGAAAATCAGAATTAATAATCCAGGATTGCTAATGGCAAGCACAGGGTTTATAGACTGCATATTAGACATTCAGAGAAGATGCATTCCTCTAGTTCAAAATAATTCAAGCAACGCAGTTATGCTAGGAAAAAAAAAATCTATTTAAACAATAAAAAGAAGCTCCCTGAAAAAGCAGAAGTTATATCCAATTGAGGATAATAGAAAAGGACATAAATTGTGACAGATTCTGGAAAGTCATACTCTTAATAACACGTACACGTATTTTAAGGAATAATTTGCTAAATGCTTAAATGTTGCTAAGAAGTGCTTCTTCAGATAAATCAGAATCAAAAAGACTGCTAGAGATTCAAATTCAGTAGGAGTTAAATATGATTAAGGTTTAATCAAGTTATAACCGGAGATCTCAAGAAGGAAAAGAACACAGCAGAAAAGCTAGATTAATTCTTTGTGAATTCGTTCTGTGAATTCATTCTGTGAATTCTTTGTGTCAGTGAATAGAAGAGCTCAGAGAATTTCTCACTTGGGAGTCTTTGTTCATGGGGACAAGTCAGAAGAACTGTCTCAAACAGAAGTGTCAGGTTTCGAGCAAGCTGATAAATGAAGAATAAAAATTCATCAGGCATATATCATATTTATCCATGGCTTCTGGATGTAGTTAAAAATGGAGTTGCTTGAAGCACTAAATATAGTGTATAATATGTTTAAAAACTTACATTAATATTACATAAATAGAAACTGTTTATCCAATTTGTAAGAGAAAGGCAGAGAGTTCCAGGAAGCTATAATCAGAAGGTCTGGTTTCTGTATGAAGCAAATCAGTAGAACAACAATAAATTATTTATACCATTTCTGAACTGTGGCAAAAACGGGCAAAACTCAAGATCACTTTTTTTTTTGTAGAGGACAGTGTGCCTTATTAATCTGTTTGAAGGATTCAATGAACATGTGAACAAAGGCTTATTCGATTAATATTGTATTTTGATTGTCAAAAAGTTTTGACAAGATCCTTCACCGAAGACCTTGACAGGAAGTGTAATAGAATGAGGAGGAAAGGTTCTTTCATGGATTAGTACTTGGTTAAAAGAATAAATGGACCATTTTCACAGTGATGATCAATATGAACTGTTGAAAATATTCATATTTAACCTGGAAAAGGGATGAGTAGGAAGGTGGCAAAGTTAGCAAGTACAAAATCTTTCAGCATAGAAAAATGAAAGAACTGCAAAATGTTGAGAAAGATCTCAAGATAGTCAGTGGCTGGGTAGTAAAATAACTGATGAATTTCTGTAGCAATTGAAGGAAAAGTAGAACACAGAGAAAAGTAGTTCTACTTGTACCTTGATTACGATTTCTGAATTAGCCACTACCTGTTGTGAAACAGCTCTTAGAATTACCTTGGACTGTGCCCTTGATGTATCAGCTCAGTGTTGGCTCAGCAGTAGTCAGAAAGGTCAACAGGGCCTTAGAAAATATTACTGATGTTTAAAAAACAAAACTGAAGAAAACATCAAACCATTTATAGGTCCACACTATGCACTCCCTTCTCCTTAAATAATTTATTAGAACTGGAAACAGTGCAGGGAAGGACAGTAGAGATTTTCAGCCATACAAAGCCATTTCTGTGTAAAGAGATATTAAACAGGCTTAGGAGTTTTTGGCATATGAAACAAAAATGTCATGTGGGATATGATAGAGGTATATTGAAATCACAGATGACACGGAGAAAGTCCATGGGGAATGGTTAACTTGCTGTTTTCTATGATAGGAGAAATAGAGGGCAATAAATACAGGTTTAACACACATCAGTGTTTTCTTTCACACTACACATGGCTAAATGTGGAACTTACTGCTAGGGAGCTTTATGGCTTCTGAAAGCAAAAGCATGTTCAAAGATGGTTAGGTGAATTAATGGAAGAGAAGTTTTCCACGGACTGTTAGATGCAAGGAAGTAGGGATAAGTTGCAGTCTAGAAGATCTCTAATATGTGGATTTCTGGAAACTCAAAATTCAAATCTCTATATACTTGCTCTATTCTTACATGCTTTATTCTAGGCTCTCTCAGATAGGATACTGAGTTAAATAGACGTATGGTCTGACCCACAGTAAATGCCCTTATGTTACACCTACCAAAGGTGTTGCTTTGCGCACTCTAAAACACATATCTGATAATAATAATAATGATAAATTAAATATGTCTCATGTTTTCTCCCTCTTCCCATAGATATGTTGCCTGGTTTCTGTCACTGCAAGACTGGCTATGCGGGAGAGAGCTGCAATAGATGTGCCTTGGGTTATACAGGATATCCTGAGTGCCTGCCCTGCAACTGCTCACTGAAAGGCAGTGTGAATGCTGACCCTTGCATAGGTCCCTGCATCTGCAAGGTATGGATGTCAAATTCTTCTGAGCCATAGGAAGATACTAATGATATTGAAAGATTGCTATTAATGGTTTTCTATCATACAATAGTGTTCCACTCTCCTACCTAGCTATGTTAGTATCTGTGTTAGTTGCTTCTCATAAAATACTTGTTCTTGGTCCTGAAAGGTCTTAGATTGTCTGGTGTAATCTCAGTACTCACTGCAATTAACATACGCACCCAGGAGCCTGCTGCCAGTCATATAAATCCTTAGAAACCTGTAATGAAGGGATACTGAAGAAGCCTGTGAATCATTTGTTACAAACTCGCATCCTCATCTACTCAGAAACTATATGCTTGAAGTATTGTGGGCTCTGCAACTAACCTGTAATATGACTTCAAAAGAGAAAATGACATGAACTGATCATGTATTAAAACAAACAAAAAAGTTGCCTTTTAAGAGTTGTCATTAGAGATATAATCCTCTTCTCTTGCTAAGTTCCAAACTGAGAGCATTCTTTCCTGCCTTGGGGTGGTTGTTTAGAAATCTCAAACATATTTAAAAAAATAATAATCCATCCTTTCTCTAGGATGAATTTTTTAATTTCTAGGAAGAAAATTTAAGAATTATTTTCTTTGTGTGCCTTCATGTACTTCCAGCAAATTATATTGATATTACATTGAAATAAAAAACTTCTAAAAGCACATGAATCCACATCTTATAAAGTACCTAGAACTATAGGTACCAGAACTGCTTTAGAAATGGTGGTGCTCTGTAAGTCACAGTTTAGTAAGTGACCATGAATAGGCCCAAAGGACAATTTACTGTACTGTGGGTCAATTTTTCTGTGTTGTTTCTGTGGGAGTTTCCTTCCAGCATTTAGTTAACAGAATTAGTCAAAAGTGTCATTTTAAAATACTTACATTACGTCCTGAAACACAAGAATGTACAAAAAAAGGAACGTAAAAAAAAAAGCTATCAGCTCATGCTGCATACACACATAAAGCTCTGGTGTGACAGCTGAATAGCACTGAAATCTACTCAGAGAATTAACCTTATCCTCACTTTATGTAACAGTTACATACTTTCTGTCAGAAATAAAATCTATCCATATCACAGTTCTAATTCCTTAGGTATCAAGTGTAGAACATCAGAAAAGGGGTGCTTTTGCTATATTCTGAGTTGAAAGGGAGCTTTGATGAAGGTGTCATACGCAAAATAGAAGATAACCACTGCTGAATGATTCTTATTATTATGACGTTATTTGTGCAATGCCAAACTGCCCTGTTAGTACAATCAGACCAAAATGAACAAATATGGAGTAGAGATAATTGTTCCTCTCCCAGAGAGTCCACACTATATACACTTTTTTCTCGCTGTTCATCCTTTGTTTCCTTTCTGCTCCTCTAATCGCCTTTTAAGTGCTTGTGGGAGAAAAATGATACCCTTTGCAGGTAGCTGAGATACAGATACATACACGTTTATTTTCACTAGCAATCTTCAAATTCAGATAAAAGCAGATTATGGTCAAAGGGACACTGAAATCATCAGATTAGTTATGCTCCATATAAAGAATAAAGTGGGATGTCTGGACAAGTTAATAGCAGGTCTTAGGAAGAATGCTTCCCTTCTTTTAATCACATCTTTCAATTACATACGATGAGCTCTAAATTTACTAAAGATAGTTTTCTTGTAAAGGAAATTGACTGCTGAAGAACAGTTCTAACTGTAAGCAGCAAAATGCAACAAAGTGGGCATTAGATTGTTATCTTTACCACATTAGCCAGAGTAAATTAAAGTACAGAAAGGTGAGGGACAAGTATAAATGACTGTTTTATCACTAATTATCTTAGAGAGCTTTCTGTATGTATATGGTCAAAGTCTTGTTTTTGCATAATTTAAAACTGGACTGAACACAGTATTCAGAAATAGATGAGGCTGTAGAAACATTGCTTCACTGGCTGAAGGATAGGTTAGGTCTCCTTTCCAACTTCGAGTTTTATATATCTATTATCCACTGAATTTGCTGCCTACTCAATAGAATTATACAGGTTTTACTCGCTGACATGCTTGTGACTGTGGAGTAGGACGACTTTTCATTTAAGTGCATGCTTTTGCTTTGCAGCTCTTTTTTTGTTTTACCCTTCCCACTTGTCATGGTTTAAAGCTGGGCTGGCTATTAAACCTGCGGCAGATGCCCTCTGTTATCCCCTCCCCCTCCCCCCAGAGGGAAAGGGAAAGGCAAAAGGGAGAGAGACTTCTGGGTTGGAAAATTAAAACAGTTTTAATAAACTATAATAATGAAAAAAAAAGTATAATAATAATAATAGAAATAATCAAATATATACAAATATATATACAAAACCAAGATTGAGCTCCCCTGAAGTCAGCCACGTCACCACCGGCACTGCAGGGCAGGCTCCGGGAAGGCCCAGCCTGGGCCTAGCAACGGTCGAGAGCTGGATTCAGGAACGCACGGATCGGGATCGGGGGCAGCAGGAAAACAGACGGAGTCCTCCCTGGACACCGGCCGTAGCAGAGAGAGGGCGAGACCCTCGTGATCCCCCCGCTTTATACTGAGAATGACGTGTATGGGATGGAATACCCTCGTTGGTCAATTTTGGGTCACCTGCCCTGTCCGCTCCCCCCTGCAGCTGCGACCCCCCTTCGGCTCTTCACTCGTAAGCAGTGAGGAATTCAGCAGTGACCTTGGTTTCTCTCAAGAATAAGTACAGCAAGAGCCTTTCTGCACAACATCCCTACCGGTGCCTCAGTGATAACTACAAACTTCGAGCGTTATCAGTCCTGGAAGCAGACACTGTCTGCAAAAACATGCAGTTAGTTTCAGAAAGTGCAGTTACTTAGAGGAGACTTAGCTGAAAGTAAAAATCACTGAAAGGAAAATCGGCCTGGTTTAGGCCAAACCAGGACACCACTCTGCACACAGTAAGCACATCAGCAAGGTCTGGAACTTTTAGGACCTGCGTTCATAATTCTAGTTAGTAGAATTGTGCATGAGAGAATTTGGGTGCCTGTGAGTTTCCCGTTGTTACCCACATTATCTTTCATATGACGCATGAGTAGCTGGATAGTAGGTATGATTTCAGCATATCTATGGCAACAATAGGCATTGATTAATGCTGAGATTGCTAGCGAAAGTGTAAAAATACCATTCTTTAAATTAATGAGATTTTGAAGTTAAAAGTAATTAGTAGCCTTGAGTTGTATTAAAGAGAATTTTTGATTGTTGAACACAGTCTATATGATGTTGAAGGGGAGCATAGATACAGCACAGCAACAGAGATAGCACAAAGATATTTTGCTACGCATGTTGTTACTGTATGGTGGTGAAAACCTGTTTACGTTTTTGTTTTATCTCCTTCTTTACCTGTCCTTACCCCTTTCCCCTCATTGTCCCTATTTTATCTTAATCTGTGTGTGCTATCCTTTCTCCCCATACCTCCCCATGCTTTGCCCTCCTTTTTCCATCTTTGCTAGATCTTAACCAGAAGGCTATCAAATGGCTTTTGGTGAACTTAAGTCAGAGATGTGTATTTCAAGCAAACACAGACTACACAGCGTGGACAGACTTTTTATAATATGTTCATTCTCTGCTGACGCGGAGCCAATAATTTGGTCCTGTGTGCATACCATAGAGCACTGTCTCCTGGATTAAAGAGACTGTATATAACACTTTTGAAAGGAAAATAATTTTCTGGGCTATCTTGAGAAAAATATTGAATTACTAAGCCAGCACCATAGCGTGGGCCTTTTGCAACATACTCCTTGTAGAAAGCTAGCTTTATATTTGCCTATAGGACAAATTAACCTAACAACCACTAAACAATATCCCTAAACAATATCCCTGAGCACTACATCTACTCGTCTTTTAAATACCTCCAGGGATGGTGACTCCACCACTTCCCTGGGCAGCCTGTTCCAATGTTTGATAACCCTTTCCGTGAAGAAATTTTTCCTGATATCCAATCTAAACCTCCCCTGGCGCAACTTGAGGCCGTTTCCTCTCGTAGAATTCTCATGTATGTTTAGTGCCTGGCTTTCTGCAGGGGAAGAGTTCGCAGACCTGGCTGCGCAGCTGGCAAACACATGTAGTTACGGAAAGAAGAAATGCAGCCATTTTAACACTTGGATTTAGCCTGAATTCAGCTATTACAGAATCACAGAATCAACCAGGTCTATTAATGATAGACCACTGAAAAACTGATATACTGAATGACTGGTACAACTAATACTATGTACCTGTAGTTTGCATCAGTTGAGCATGAACAGATTTTATCATCAGCCATACCTACAAACGGCAGTTGTTGAGGCTGTAGCATTGTGTCCCATATTTCCTTTCCCTCTGACACTTTTCTGTGTAAAGAAAATAAATTAGATTATTCCCTGAAATCAGGTATGTCCATTCATGTAGAAGAAAAATTAAAAATCTTATAATGTCCGAATTCCTTGTCCTGTTATTTACATGCAGCTATAGTAACTTTCATTGTGTAGAGGATTTGCTACTAATATTCACAAATAAGAATAGTCTTTCCTACAAATGTCTTTATAGTCCTGCATTTATACTATCCTGCAGAGTATAAAGCTGGTGATCTCAAGTTCTAATCTATGACAACTGAGGTAATACTCTAATGTGCATTTCCAGGAGCATGTTGAAGGAGAAAACTGTGATCGTTGCAAACCAGGTTTCTTCAATCTGCAGCAAAATAATCCGAAAGGCTGCGAGGAATGTTTCTGCTCCGGGAAAACAAACGTCTGCACACAGTCGCACCTTACCTACAGAGCTGTAAGAAAAATCATGCCATATCAGTACATGTCATTGGTTTTGTTTTTCTGTGTGTTGTCACTGTCCATTGTCACCAGAGTGCATCTTATTATAAAATCATGCATGTTCTTTTATGCCCCATATATTTTTCATTTATCCAAAAGAAAATGCTTATAAGCTTTGTTTCTCTTCCTTGTGAGAAGGTTCTGAAAAAGTGCAGTTGGACAGTGAGAAGTGCAAAAGAAGTTATAACAGTCAAAAATGAAACCATGTGCATAAACACAATCCTGGAATGTGCATACATAATCAGTCCTGAGTTAAATGCAACATATCCATAGGGCAACCTCTTTGTGAGGTCATTATTAAATTTCTAGACCTGAAACAATTAAGAATTTTGAAACATTAAATGTACAACACACAGCTTATGTAAGAAAAAGAGATGCCCTACAGGGGGCATTTTGAGTGAAATTCTTTTGCATACTGCATTCCTAGGAAAGGATATGAAAGGGAGATGAACCTACTGTTCTTATTTGTGCTGTAGAAAAATATCTTTAGCCTGCAAATATACTCTAAATTAGTTCTCAAAGCTCAGACACTGATTCTACTCTAACGATGTATGCTACATATTCATGTCTGTAGATTGAGTTTGGGAAATGTGTTCCAGGTCTACTAGCTCCTGGTTTTGTCTGTATTGATATGCTGGAAGTCTGCAAGTAAAATCATATATGCCTAGTGTGCTCATTTACATGCCAGCATCTGGAAAATTTTCCATCCCATGTCTGACCTAATTTATTGTTCTGCTTGTATCCAGGCTCCAGAAGCTGTCCTTGTATGAATAGTGTGCTCTTCTCTGATGATTCATTTCTAGTTATGAAATTTCAGAAATTCAAGTTCTGGTGCCATCCAGCTTTGATTTGGCTTTCTAAAAAAAGTATATTTGAACTTGCAAGTTGTAAGGCTTTAGAACTACAAATTATGCTGTCAACCACAATCAGAAAATGTATATCCATTTGACAACTCATCTTCTGTACCCTCTGTGACTGATATTATTTACTGAAAACTTCTATAACATTGGAGATATTCTTATGCATATGCTTGTATGGTAGAATTTCCTGCTCGCTGTGGGCCATATGAAGCAGAGAAAGCAAATACTTGTGGTTACTTCAAACTACTCAGAAGTTATAACTCCCAGTCACATACAATAAGAGAAATTTTTGCTGTTATTACTTTGGTGTTTCCTTTGTTCCTAAACTGCTATTGATCATATAAATCCAATCAGTTGTTCTAAAATGGAAGAATGAGAGGCTGTGACTGTTGAAATGACTGATGTCCTGATTCTCATTGTAATGTGTTTTGGTTTGGTGTTTTTTTCATGTCATTATAGATAGAAGACATGAATGGCTGGTATCTGACTGGCTTACCTGGTCTCATCAGAGTTACCCCCAAGCACAAGAGATTTGGTGGGCATCCGCAGTTTAGCATCAGCAACGTGGCTGCACGAAAAGTACTGCCACAGACTTATTATTGGAGTGCACCCAGTTCTTATTTGGGCAACAAAGTAAGTGAAGATGGTACTTGCCTAAACGCTAATTTGATTTATTGAGAAAAGAAGCAAGGCTTTCAAGTGGGATGGAACTGAGGAAAGGTTCAGTTGGACAGCTATTTGACCAGCAAGATTGCAAGCAGAAAAGAATCAGGTGTATGGAGTATCCTTGTGAGGCAAAAAGTTAAGTTGAGCCCTCATCAGGCTTCTGCTGTCAGGTATTAGAGAAGTCTATGTAGTTCGCAGCATTGTTTTTTGAATGAATTAGCTGGTGTGTGGTTCTCTTCCCACCTTGTCCTCAGCTTTGAAAACCAGTTCCCTTGTCTGCTTTTCAGAGATGCAAGTTGTGTATCAGATGTTGTGGGGGTGTGTTACAAAACTTTAATGTTTGGCAAGAAACTTGTGTGTGGGGAGCTCTCTGCCCTAGAACTCAGGAAATGCTGTTGTGAGCTCTGTGCCTGTTCTAATGCCTGTATTTATCCAATCTGCATGTGTCCATGTGTGCACGTACACACATATTCAAGCCCTGCAGGTTAATACCAAGTATTTGCTTTCTAAAGTCATGGATGCTTTAGTGGTCTGACTATCAGGCTTCTCACCGTTAGACTTTCTGCTATCATACATGATACCTTCATGAAAATCTCTTTTTTTTTTTTTTTTCCAGAGAGTAGAATTGAGGACTGAATGAGTCCTAAAATGTGAAGAAAGCTAAACAGCTTTCCATTTACTCTAACCTCGATTATGCTAAAACTTATCGAAAATGCTAAGACTAATACACTTGAGCACATTTTCCTCTGTAGTCTCTTCAGACTAGTTAGCCTTTTATTTATTTATTTTCTTCCTGCTGGCTGAAAATCAATATGACAGAAAGTAAGTGAGCATGTTGAAACTAAATAGCATCATTCCAAAGAACTGGGCATCCTGTTCATGGCTATAAATTGTTAAAGATAATCAGGCTCATTTAGCTGGGCAAGGGAGAGTTTCTTCTATAATCTTCCATGTCTGGTGAGCTTACCCTGAGATATGAACTGATACTTTTCCAGACAGAATTTTATCCTGCTTCTATTCAGTGAGCAAAATAATGGTAAGAATCTGCACAAATTATTTGAATGTGGAAGATATTTTTTCAGTGTAATTTGGAGGTCCTTTGTGGTTACTGTCAGATATCTCTGTATGAATGAAGCGATTTACTTTAATAACTGAACCATATACATTTTTGATACTACAATAATACTCACAAATTACCACAGTACATCTTAACTGTCATGTGCATCATGTAAATTATAGTCATAATGACATGCTTAGGCGATATGATTTGTGCTATGGAAAGAGAAATAGAAACAGAATATTGAGAGTCCTTATTTGTAAACTCTATAAAACATTTCTCTAAATAGCTGAAAGTGGATAAAACCAAATAGCTGAAACCAGATAAAAACATCTTTACTTGAGAGTGATTGCTAGCTGTGTTACAGTAGAATAATTGGTATCTTGGAGCAGGCAAGCTTCTTTAAGAATCTTTGTCTTAGGAAATGTAGAGAGCGATTTAGGAAATCTTATATCAAGATGAACACTTCTATTGTAATTTATAAACCTTGTGTCACAGAAAACTGCCTTTCCTTTTTATTGTTAAAATTATTGCTCTTTAATACTATTCCCCAAAATAAAATTGAGTAGCAAAAGGTAGTAACCATCCTGTATTTCCTAGTTTTCAAATATAGCTCAAAAACCTTATTTAAAATAGTTCTTTTCATATAAAGTTGGCATGCTGTGCATATACCTCCACAGTGTTGACTGCCATATGTGTGCTATCTGCTTCTTTTACATCCATATCCAGATACTTCTTTTGGTTGAAAAAAAGCGTTATAAATAGGATGCTTCTGAGTGTAGAACATGAGCAAATTATTTTAACATTATCATATCCTTTTAGTCTTCTAAATATATATGCTGCTACCAAAACTTAAACTTTGTTGTACAAATACAGATTTTTTTTTTTAAAGCCAGATATTTTACCTGTCTGACTATATAATATGCATTTGAACTGAAAAACTGAACACTCTTCTTGATGCAGAATGCGTTTGGGAATAATCTGGAGGAATTTAATTTCTAGAAATAAAATGTCTAGTGGATAATTTGGGAGAACAGATTTAAAATGGCTAGTATTAAGGTTTTAGTAGGTATCATAAAACAGTTTATCTCCTTGCCTGCCTACCTTATCATAGCCTACTGAACTAAGAATTAGAGCAATCATGAGGTCTTGTGGTCTGTTAGAGCTTCTAGTTACTGAAAAATTGTCTTATTCTATCATCAACTCTAATTACATTTTAGGTATTTGAAAGCCCCATTTGTTTTTTGTTAGCAGTTTCTTAAATTGTTTTGACAATGGATCTATAAGTTTATTTCAAACTTTTGTCCATGCTAAAATATTTTCTAAATTTGTCCGAGAGTGTTATGAGTGACATTCTGATAATGTTTGACCAGAGCACTGAAAGGAATGTATAAAATTAATTTAAAATTAGATACCAAACTCAGCAGGATGGGGTGAAACACTTGTTTCTTTAAAGTCAATGTGGAAGGGTTAGGTGTCTGCGATGTTTCAGAAGTCTGATGTTATATATATACACTCTGCCTCTTTGATACTTCGGCAAAAAGTAATTTGATAATTTGTATGCTGAGTAGAAGCCATTTACAATGAGCTGAAAGAAAACCTGATATGGAGCGTATCTAAATAAACATATGACCCCCCCCCCCATGACACACACACGAGGGGCAGCTGAGGCCACTTGAGATTCCATGAGGAAACATCCATCTTTGGTTAGAGAAAGTCTCTCTGCTTTATTTTCTCTCTGCTGCTGCAAATTTTATGTTCCTTTCTCTGCTAGGGGCCAGCTTTAACCATGGAGATCTACTCTGCCTCTTTCAGATGGTACGGGCACTGCCCTTGGTCAGCTGTCACGGATTAGTTCAGCCTTTAGGTGGAGGCCATCCTAGAATCCAGGTCTCTCAACATCGTTAGGTCTCAACACCCAGCAGTCATACAGAAAATAGATAATACATCCCCTCTAACTCCTCTGTCTGGATTTTGACCAGATGTTAATGCTACCATTACTCAGACTGCCAACAGCGTGATAGAAACCCTAAAACACCTCTGCTCAAAACCACTATTTGCCTCCTGACAGATTTTACTCAGATTAAGAAGTTTCTTGCATCCAATGTTGTTTTACAGGAGTCATTTGAACTAGTTGTACAGCATGATCCCATTCAGTGTAAGTAAAGTTGATATAATTTAGTCCTTCATGAAGTCAGAGCATATTAAAAATTAAAGCAAAAGATATTTGAATAAAAGGCTTTGTTATCTCTTGGAAAAATTCTAGCACATCATGTTTGTCAACTCTGTAGACTTAAGCAGCCATATGGTGGATACATTGTTCTTTCTCTGACCTTGAGTTGAAACCAACGCAAGAGCTGAAAGTTTTGTGTAGAGTCTGTGCGTACAGAACAGGAAGGGGACTTGTTTGGCTTAACACTGTCACTTCATTTATTTTGCCTGTTCTTTTATAATTAGCTGTGTAACCTATTTGTTGACTTACAGAAGTCAATATTTCTGAGTCTAGAAATGAAGACACTGTAATAAGCCTGTAGTCAATACATACAAACTTTAAAAATCTGTCAGCCTTTTAAAAGTACTCTAATGCGGAAGGCTAAAGATTGGGATGGAGTGAGCAGTTTGTTTTGTGACATAGTATCTATTGCAGACTGCCCAGAATACCTCACAGGATTAAATACTGAATTATAAAATAACTATAAGCTAGGTCCTTGTGGCTCTTATGTTTATTTCCTTCCATTTGTTTTCATTTCTTAGGCAATTCTTATGCAAAAGGCAAAATAATGCAAAGCAAATTGCAGTCTACAGCTCCCAGAGGGGAGGGGAGGGAATTGAAACCCAAAATATAAAGAAGCGTAAATAATACAATAATCAGCTGGAACAGAAATGCCAGGATCAATTGTCCTGAATTATTAATGCATCTAAACCCAGAAAGCTTCATCTAGTATTATCATGGTTTCAGATCTCAAGACTTTCTTGTTCATAGAACATAATAGAGTTAGATAGATCCACAACTCTTTTTCTTGCTTTTACTGCCTGCCTCAAAAAGGAGAAGAATCTAACTTAACACCTTTTGGTATAAATGGATGAGATGCAAATTAAATTGTTGTTGGAAGCTACTTTTTTCTACAATCAGTTTGTTTTGAAATTCATTGGCCTCATGAAAAGCAGCAAGTGACCTAGCCTACATAATTCCAACACTGAGCTGTGTCTTAAATTTAGCCAGCAGACTGATTTTTTTGAGCATGTGCCCGTATTGCTTTTATTGTCAGGGAAGCAAAGTAGTGAAATTTAGGTGGGTTGATGTGATCTCTCTTTGTGCGCCTTTATAAGATACTTCTTTCTTTCAGTTGGTTATATGGACAGTTTAGGCCCTCACGTAGAAGATTTGGTTCCCTAGTGCACAGGAGTTGTCCAAGTCCAAGCAGGCCACCATTTAGAATCATAGAATCATAGATTCATAGCGTAGTTTTGCTTGGAAAAGACCTTTAAGATCATCAAGTCCAACTGTTAACCTAGCACTGCCAAGTCACATAATGGCAGTGCTTGAAGTATCTGCTAAGTGTGTGAGGGATTTTTCCACAGTGATGGTAAGTCCAATACTTCATGATGAATTTGCCTTTTTTATACCCTCTCCACAGAAATGAGTTTCAGCCCCAGATCTGAATGTGTAACAAAGAACACCTCCAAGCTTGGAAAAGGAAATTGGAGATGGAGCAGGGAATGTGATCGTCAAGTATAAGGCATAACATATAAAAAACAATTTCGTACAGACATTTATTGATTCTTAATGTCTTGTAAGTTTGAGTGGGATGAACTAGTTAAGTTATATGCAAGTTATCCATATTTGTAAAAGAAACAGTAATAGGCATCAGCAGCACATAATATGCAAGAAATCTCTGTTCACCTTAACGCCCCTGAAGTTATTCACAGTTGCTGCAGATATTCAGATTTTTTTAAGTAGTGTCAACAGACAACACATGGCAGAAAATAAAAATGATTCATTTGAACCTAAAGAAAAATATCTTTTGTAAAGACAGCTACTTCAGTATCTTGTCTTTCATATTTGAATGCATTCTTCTGATGAAAAGCTGGTTTACTTTATTGATATGTTTTTATTTATTAAGAAGTAAACCTGAAACTAATACAAATAATGTAATTTTATTTTAAATCACAATCTAAATTGCCTTGACTGAAATTAAGTCACCATGGTAATCAGACTCAGTCAACAGTATGAAGATGTCTTCAACTTACACCAAATGTGCTGTTTTATTAGCACCTACTTCACTGTAGCTTCTAAAAATTGAGATAATAGGCAAATTCATATACTGAAAGGATGAAACAAACATAGCAGGAATACAAGTGAAAAGCAAAACATTTTAAAGATCTGAACCACAGCTGACTGATGCTTCCTTTAAGTTTGCTTAATTTGTATTACATGTTTGGGTTTCGATTCTTTATCTTTGCTGAAATATTGTCTCAGTGAGGCACCCCAAAATGAAGCAGGGGTAGATCTCTGCATTCTTTCACAGCTGTGGCTAGCCAAATTTTGCTTGATCCCCAGTACAAATTGAAACAGTATCAGGACTGTCCTATTCGGGGTTCATCTATCCATGACTGTAAAGAACCACCAAGACATAAGTAAATTTTGCACACTTTGTGCCTCATTAATGCTTTTAATGATGCTTGGATAGCCTGTCGGGACAGTTCAAGTACAGCCATTATTGTGATTGCAAGGAAAACTAAGGATGCCCAGTAGACTGTTACAGCCTCTTTGTGCCTCGGAAGTGAGTTGAAACAGGGCTCAGAATCTGGCTAGCTGGGTTCACTGACTGCAGTATTTCATGTATCCCAAGATACATTTAATTTCTTTGTGCTAAAATCATCTTATACGACTGTAGAGAAAAGAAGAAATTTATTGTTGGTGAAATTATTTCATAAATCTCATTACCTGCTTACCCAAGTCTGCCTTGAAGGCAAGGGTTTTAATCAATAGTGGCAGTTGAAACATGGAGGAACAAGCAGGAAATAAAAGTAGTTTCACAAAAGAAGGTATGTGAATGCTAGAGCGAGAATACTGAGGGGTGTTAGGAAATAATGAAGAAGAAAGTAAATTGGGGAAATATGCTTGCCAGATTGAAAAGTCTTACTCTTCTTATCTTTGATCCCAAATACTAAAATACTGAATGATCAAACAAAGCAGAAGAAAAAAAAAAAAAAAAAAAAAAAAAAAAAAAAAGTCTTTTACTTTGAAAGAATTAATATATCTGGCGATTTGTACTGAGTGCTAATCAACATGCAGCAAAGCATGGTGATGGCAATTCCTAAGCTAGAGACAGCTAAATTGAACAGTGGTTACTTAAGACTGCAAAGGAAAACTGAAGTTTATGAAAGAGAGGATATGTGGGGGTTTTGTTACTCTTGTATGCCTTTGCATGCTAAGTACTTCTTCAGCAAATAAGCATTTCCTTTGAAAATTGTATATGGAGTTCCTTGCTGATCACAGGTTACCCGGGAGTAAAGGGTTTAATGGAGTTTTACGCAACTTTTCCACTTATATTAATCTGACAGAATTTATAGTCCAGGCATCTAGTTGATACTGGGTTGCACAGGAGTGTGATGAAGGAATCTACACCCATCACCAAAAGGGTATACATCAGAGCTCCTGGAAAGGTCATTCTGAAGATATGAGAGCCACAAAGAGATAGTGTTCAGTTCAGTTTCCAGATGTCCCTTTGTGAATAACTGGGTTGCTATTTCTGTTTGATTTACCTGCCTCCCCCCCAATTTACTTTGAATTTAAATGAATTACTAAAACATGAAGTAGAATGTAATTGAAATTCTTGAGTTTAGAACTCATTAGTAACACTGCATGATGCTACTGAGCTTTAGTATTGTAATTTTGTGGTGTTCAACTTTTGTTTTCCACATCAAAAAGGCAGTACAGAAGAAGGGCAAAAGTACTGAGAATTTCTGATGATGCACAAGAGAAACAGCCTTTTCTGCAAACCGTTTGTGGAACTTTCAATGTGTTCTATATTGTTTTTGAAGTCTGGCATGCTCAGTAGCATATGACAATCTCAAAATGTTCTTGACTTGCAGCTTCTCTACAAGATGGATAAATTCCATTATTTCCATTTTACGTATAGTAATTAGCATTGCTTTTCTTCTCGTATTATCTTCAGAAACTAAGTTTTTATGTCTAAACCTGGTTGACTAACTTTACCTTGTGTCATTGAAAGTTTTAAGACTAAGCAGTTAGCACCGGGCCCAAATCCAAGTGCTAGTCGCCTGTATACAGATGCAATTAAGAGGTATATGCATGTGAATTTCTGTGATACGTATTTCACTGTATGGGTGCCATATGAATCTGAATCAGTTCGTAAGTCTGAGAGACCTAACCCAACTAACTTTGTTAATGGCATTTTACATCCATTATCATTAACAAAAAGGTTGCATATTTGTACAACAAAATCAGGAGTCACTCATTTTTAACACATAAAGCACCGTTGCTAACTAAAGTATGGAAGAAGGGAGAGTGGTTTATCAATGGCTGAAAATGGTACAAATTCAATTAAGTTATCACTAGTGAACGAAAATTCAAACTGATACTCAAAGTGTATGCAAAGAGCTGCTTTTTATTTTATTTTATGTTTGTTTATGGGGAGAAGTAACCAGTTCCACAACTAATTGTAATAAAAATTAAATTAGTAATTTTGTAAATTCTATATATCCTTGACTTTTTTATAAGTGATTGGTGAGTGGTAGGGCCATTATGCTCTGAGTGCCTTACAAACTCTAATTTTCAGAGGATTATATTCCATACTTAGTAAATTTCCAGTCAGACATCCAGTAAGCATCAAAATTATCACTTTTGTATATTTCAGTTTAATAAGAAAAAGACAGAGAAAGGCAGACCATCAGATAGTTTGCTATGAACATAATATTTTAACATCTGTAATATGGCTGGCTGGAGTTAACTTTCTTCATTGCAGCCTGTATGGTGCTGTGCTTTGCATTTGTGGCTAAAACAGTGTTGGTAACACACCAGTCTTTTGGCTTTTGCTGAACAGAGATTGCACAGCATCAAGGTTTTCTCTCCAACTCTTCCCACTGGTCCATAAGTCTTTTCACCTTCCTTCTATTTTCTCCCCATCCCATGGGAGAAAGGACTGAGTGAGAGGTAGGTGAGTGTTTGGCTGCTGGCTGGGGTCAACCCACCACAGGACAGCATTGAAGGTGATGGAAGAAATAGAACCTTAAAGCCTTTGACAATGCAGCAGTTGTAAAGGAAGTTTTCAGTATAGCTGCAATATACTGACAAATAATTGAACAATGAAATGGTAACAAGAACCGACAAGAAAGTAGCACAATAGTCATCGGAAGCTTGAATTATTGGTTTAGTTTTAACTTGTCTTTTCATAGGGTCATTATTCTAAACATTTTAATATTGTGAGTGACTCATGCTTTGATCTGATGTCTGAACAGAGTATGAAGCATCCTTTAAATCCTGTAGGTCCTGTGTCTCATGTACGCTAATTCCCTCTGTCTCATCTACCCTATCATTACCTGATTGCTAAAGATTTCTGGATGGACCCATACTGCTTCGTTAAATCTCCAGAAGGCAAAACGAGCTCCATTACTTTATGTTCCTATTAAGTTTACATACTGTAAGCTGATCTTTAGCAGGAGAGAATGATGAGGGGCAAAGATTTTATTTTCCAGAGAGAGACTCTAGCTAGCTACAACAAATTTCTTTAGAAAGCAAACCTCAGTGGAAATTTTAAATATTCAGTAAGTTTCTAGAAGTAAGGCTTACTTCACTACAGAATGAATCTGCTTTTGTCTTCCTGGATCTAAGAGACAAAAGGGTTAAGACTATTTGGCATATTGAAGGGATAATCATGTGCTAGAACCCCAATCTGAACTGTGATGAATTATTAAACAAGTGGTTTGTTGGGTGATTGAATATTACCTGCAAAGCGCTGCTTGTCTCCTTGAGGCACATCCAGAGCTAACTGAATTGAGCCAATTAGACTGACTGTCTCTTCAATGAGTTGTGACCTATCAATGGTAATAGGTTATTATGATGATAAATGAACCCATCTCTCAAACTGAAGCCTGAGTACACACTTCAGCAGTTTCCCTGAATCACAGGGCCATTACCTATCAACTTCAGACTGACAGGAGTGACAGCAATAAGAGCAGATAGCATGCATGAGTAGACACAGATGATTGTTTTACCCAAATGAATATATTTGCACTTATTTTGGGGGAGGTTGTTTTGTGGGTTTTGGGTTTTTTTTAATGGGCCTGCCTGAACATTCCATATTTCGCTAGAGGTACCTAACGTTTCTCACAATATGTGCAGTACCACCCCTGTCTCCTGAGATGGCTGGATGAATTTCTGATTGGTATCTACATGCCTTTTCAGTCTCAAAGGCACTCTGTGTTGTGATACAGGAGAATCCTTTTTTCTAATTGAAGAGTTTGTTTTATGTATTTGGCCCTCTTAGCCCTATCAATTTATTTTCCAGAGGTAATTGCCCCAGAAAAATGAGCAAAATAGAGCAACTGTAACATTACCAATATTTTTCATTATTTTATTATAAGCTTTTGAAACCTTTAAGTATCAAATATCATGAAATACTTAGAACACTTCTGGACCAGTTCCTTGGTTAGTTTAACTCTTTTTGGAGACAGGAAAATTTTCCACAGTGAAGGCAGTTGTTTTAACAACCTTCTGTGTCAGTTTTCTTCTGGGCTTTTTTGGTGTCATTCCTCACTGCGCCCCCCCCCCCCCCCCCCCCCAAGTTAAGGGTTTCAGTGTATTTGTTTAATTAAAAATAACAGTGCCAGAGATACATACCTTGAATTTACTGTCCTGAAAGAAGATTTTGGTTATGGCTCAATTTTAAAAATGAAATTCCATTTAAAAATAAAATCCTGACTAGCCAGTCAGGACAGCGATCCTATCTGTATCCATGCCTCTTGTACGCAGTAGGCTTTGTAACAGAAGGTTTCCTGTAGTGTCTCCTAGTGAGCCGTGCCTCACTGCAGCGCATACTGTGCTGTGCAGTTAATAAGGCAAAACCTAAACAATTCCAAGTTTGATTTGCTGTGAACTGGGTAGCACGTTTGCAGCAATATTAATGGATATAAATACAGTGAATAGTAATCCAAAGTTTTCCATCAATATTGCATCTTCCATGCTCCAGAAAACCATAGCACAGTATTTCATTTACTGTGAAGTGTTTTTGAAGCTCAGATGATCAAAGTATGTCATTAGAGATGAACTTTTTCTTCTTACGTATTTTAAATTAAATGCAACAATACAGAGCTATACATACATCTAGTCATTTTAAATGTTTGTCAAGTTAAAAAAAAACAGATGGAAAAGTAAAAAAAAAAGTAAAATGAAAAAGAAAACGAATAGATCAGTGTTCTGTTGTCATTAGCTATGGAAACAAGATTTCCTAACTTAATAAACAGAGACAGTCTAAACAAATAAAACTGGTGGACTGAAACTGCATTTTTTAACTTACAAAGTAGATTTGTAACAACAGATGCCTTTAAAGCTAATCAAATAAATAGATACGTTGTTTGGTCAGCTGTGTCTTATTACTTAAATGTGTGAGCTAATTCTGTTTAGTCTGCTGTGATGAAAAGTCCTTTTGAGAAAGAATTTTCTACAGTTTTGTTGCTGCGATGCATTTTATGTGATGTGCAGTCCGGTAAATAATTCCTCTCTTTCATAGGTGGTGTATTAGTTCAGTTTAGGTAGATGCACAGAAATCCAGTTTTGTCACCATCCTGTGTTAAATGTTTTATGTCAAATATATGATAGATATACACATACGTTTGAATACAAATAGCTTTATACATTTGTCTAATCTGTTGAATGAAAATATGAATGTATGAACAAAAGGATGAATGTGTGAACAAAGGATGCAACAGAATAAAACTAGCCACATGAGATTAAAATCTTAGAAACTTAAATATAGGAATGAGCAAGGCAAACTTTCTTAAACAAAGCTCAAGCTTTTATATTAAAGCTAGCCGACAGTTCATTAAAATACTAGTTTGACTTTTTCCACCAAACAATTTTCAAATTTTCTATTAGGAAAATTGCAGTGAGATACTTTGTTTCAGATTTTGGATAGTGGCATTGCCAGATCAAACCTTCTGAGCCTGTCTGGCATTTAATGGAGCTTTTCTGAGCTACCACAGTGTGCCTTTGCTGATCTGTCACTCCTATTTCCTTTCTTTGTTACTGAAAAGGGGCTAGCAGTAGTAGAAAAGTTTTAACATTTGGTAACAAATACTGCAACTCAAAATCTCTTATTCCCACAATGAATAGAATCAAGTAGATGACCTGGGATAGTAGATTCTCCTGGAATATTCAAGGAGGTAAACGATAGCTGAAAGATTTGGGAGAGTCAAAAAAGCTGTCCAGATCTCAGAGTATATTCTGACTGTCCCCAATTCCAAATTAAATAGAAGTGCTTACACTGTTTAGTGGTGGTCTTGTCAAACTGCGAAACCTGTATTAAAATGTGTGACAAAACACGGTTGTTAATACAATTTACAGAGTTGCAAATCTTAATGTTTTTCTGAAAGTTACAGACAAAAGTAAAATGAAATAACAAAAAAGCTTCCAAATTTTCAATGCAAGAAAAAAAACCTTTGATGAAGTGCACATGCTTTATTTAAAATAAGGAAAGCAGCAGGTTTCCCCTTAAGTTGTATTTGTTTATAAATATTTTTACTGACTCTAGTATACTTTCAGTCTACCGTCTATATATTTGGCTTGTAGCCATGGAGAGTATTACTCTAGGCAAATATGAAAAACTTAGCCTTAGCTACTTTTCCTGTAAATCATTATTTAGCTTTCTCTACTTTCTTTCCAGTACTGTGAAGTGTTTTCTGTATTCGCTTTTGAGAAGTAAGATAATTCTGGGCTATGAGCTATAGGTGCATTGTACAGTGTATTAACTTTGTTCTGATCACGTATGGTGTGTTCCAAAAGGTAAGTGCTTTTGCTTCCCTCTCTCAAGATTTTTGTATGATAGCTCTTTCAAACTGTCTTTCAGTATTTTGGATGGCTAAATGCTGCAGATTATTTTTGGAAAATGATTGTTCTATAGATCTATGAAATGTATTCCCACAAGCAAATCTTATTTTTTTCATGGATGCAGCTAAATGCTTACAGTAAATCTATAAGAAAGTATTTTTCTGTTTCCTTCCAAAGACTCCCAGTGTTTTTAACACAGGAAAACTTATTTAATTGTTACGTAGGTTTCCTGTATGTATTTCGCATGTTTTATTTTTTATGTCCACTTAAAATGGACATTTTTATGTCCACTTCTGCATAAAAGATGTGCAGAACGTGTAGCTATGTTCTACTCTGTAACAAAGCAAAAGACTGTATTTTTCAAATACAGAAATTTTTGGCAGTTTGAATATGTCCAGGGCTTTTTGAGTTGAAGATGACAAATTATTTACTTAGTAACATTATGAAATTTTTCTTATGTTTAGAGAGAGGACGTTAGCCTAAACCAATTTTGATCTGACCTACTAAAGTCCTTCTGACATTTTTACAGCACAAATTTAGTTTCATATTCAAATGCCAAAATCTTCAGAGAGCTGAAAAGGCATTTATCACATTCTCTATTTAGGTACCTGAGATTGTTCTGTGATGCTCGAGGTGTAGAGGAGAACCACGGCAGAAATAAGTGTAAAGTGACTGTAGTCAACCATGTCTTTGAAAATAATGTTCCAGAGTTTCTTGCCTGTTAGGAGTGTGCTGTTTTCTGGTGTGGGAAGGCCCAGTTTGCATAAATACTACAGCGTGTATGCCACTGCTGCAGCATTTCATAAAGCGCTGGAAATACTGGTTATTTACTGAAATGCGATCACTTTGCCTGAAGAATATGGTGAATTTAAGCTTCTATTACAAAACAGGATTTATTTTGTTCTAGGCAGGTAGTGACTACCACTTTAAAATAAGTGGATGTTAATTAATGCTTGAATACAGCAGATATTTTATTGGATAATGTGGATACAAATCCACATTATTAATTAAAAGATCCATCATAATATTATCTATAAGGATAAATTACATCTGTTGTAAAACCTAATGGATATCATTATGGTCAGTGTTAAAATAATGAATACCAAATGAATGAGTAATAGGAGGGACACTAACAGTAAATTTTATTCATTAGCTGTGTTGGTAAAAATGTGTAATCAGTATCACAGATCTATGTACACATCTTAGTTGACTATGCATGTGCTTTAAGCAATCTGAGGCCAACAGGAAAATTTGAACGTTGCAGCAAAAAGTTCTTAACCGTTGCACTAGAAGTACCTACATATGTTTTATGTAAAATATTGAAAGTTCAAAGAAAATAGTCTGAACATTGCCCAAAAGGTCTTAAATCTTTTCTTCTTTTCTTTTGTGTACAAAGCAACTTAAATAGAAATCCCAGCAATATGACAATGGAAATTAAGCAGACGTTCTGTAGTTGGCTTTATTATCCTGACTGTGTGGAGTGAACAAAAGCATGAATAGCTAGTGACTTGAGGTGCCCTAGTAAATACATTTGCTTGGAACAGCATTCAGCATCCCATTAAGAGCAAAGATAAAAGCACCCCATAAGGTAGCTCCAACTACGAGTACATAGTGTGTTCCGTGAGCTTCTTAAACATCCCAAGATTCTTAGAGCTGTCCATAAGGGCTTATTTGTCATTGTAAGCTCTATGAGGGCTTCCAATAAGTTCTCCGTATTAATTAATTAATTAACTTATTTATTTATTAGTTCCATATTAGTTTTTGTGCCAGCTGTCCACAGGGGCATTCAAATTGCTACAAGCTTCAGAGACAATTATGTTATTAACAACTGGTCTAGAAATACCACGTGATCCCACTGAGTTCTTGTTTTTAGGGAGGAGAAAAGGAAAAAGTGATGTTCGTGAGGGCATTGTATCTAGGAAGAGTGTGGATGCATGCTTGCATATGGCCTAATTCTCATCTGGATGGCTAGGAAGAAAATGAATTATAATATTTCGGGAGAGGTACAGGACATTTTTATGGGGAATTTTTTGTATTTTGAAATAACTAAGGCAAAAATTCTCCCATTTGGTCTCAATCTGTATTGTGTGTACTAACATATATTAGCTATTCTATCACAGATCTTTGATCTGGATGCATATTGGGTGTTGCGTTCAGTGGCTCTACCAACCTGTAGCCTGGGTACCTCTGAACTGATGAAAGTGTCTTTGTATTTAGTGGTCTTCGTTCATCCTAACTACACTTTAAAACCTTTATCACATGAAGATCTAGCAATAAATGAAGGTCTTGTTTGGGACAGCAAGTCTGGTTCTGTGGCAGCCCACTCTGTTTCCTGCCCTCTGCCATTGTTATTTGATTTTGAATTGTCCCTGAAATATTGTTTGTATGGGAAAATCCAGGAGATCAAAATGTTTTCTCTCTAGCTTCAGTTGCACTATTAAATTTTCTTTTATTTTTTTAAGCAAAAACACAGTGGTTTTGTACTAGGTCTTAGTGCTGCTTTACTGTGTCCATTTACACTGGCAAGTCAGATAAGTGGTCTGGAGGCAAAATTATCTACACTTTGTAAAGAAACACAGTTATTTGCCATGACGTCAAAGCACAAACTATTATATTTGCTTCTCATCTCTCTGTGCTGTAAGTTGATGTCTGTTACATTTGATGCTGATCAGAAAGAAGAAAAATATTTTGAGATTGTATCATAGGAGAATCCTTTTAAATGTCTGTTCTTTTCAGGGATGAGTTATTTCTCCCTTCGCATTATAATCTTCTGCTAATTAGTTAAAACAGTTATGTTAGCAGTGATTAGAATCTGTATGTCCTCGGTGTTATTGTGTTCTGTGACTTTGATTCTATAAAGACTTTTAGAATTTTTAATCCTCTCTTTGATTCAGGTTAGTATCAAAATAAATGAAGGAACAACATATTTTTATTGCTCTTCTAATTTATGTGAGTGTATCGCACACTACATTTCTGTAGTGGAGTATATAAAGAGCAGTGAGCCCTGGAAAGTGATCTGAGCCAGTACTAAAATAGCTGAATAAGGCGGAAGAAGGGGAAGCAATAAATCAGATCAAATAGAATCATAGGAGGATATGGAAAAGAAGAATTAGTGTAACTACTTTTCAAGGCATATTCAGGCTTTTCTTGAGTAGGCCCATGCAAGAGAAGTAGTGGTCGAAAAATATCTTTCCCAGCTGATGTTATCTCATTCAAATAAATGAGATATTTTAATAAAGTCAATACGGCATTCTCCAAAACTTGCTTTGCTGACCAAGAACTTGAGTTTTGTGGGACAGTTAGTTGTATAAAAGTACTTGTGATCATATCCTCATCCTTTTTACTTATCAGCTCTTCAGCTGTGGTAGTGCTCTCTGTACTCCCTTAAAGATGCACCAATTCATGATATTTTGCACACTATCTACATCAGCTATGAGACAGAGAAGATGTACTTCATTTCCTAATGTCCTGTCTTAAACCTTAAACATCTTTCAGGAGGCCATAAGAATGAAAGTGTGTGTCCTCAAAGTGGAGTTGAGATTTTTATTCTTAACTGTATACTAGTTCAGTAGCTACTCTGCATTGGTACTGTCTTTTCTATTCTTGTAGACACCACAAATTGCAGATGGCCAGTTTTCTGTATAGCGGGATCCAGGCTAAAACATATAAATGTCTAACCATTAATGTAACGTTGAAACGTTGTTAGTCATATCTTGTTTCACATATGTGTTAATTAAGCCTTTTAGATATTAAACCACTATGAACTTGAAAACAAAATCCTCCACAGTAGAAATTATTGCTAGAGCACTACGACTAGATATAAAGCCCTTACAAAAATGTTTGAAGGGAATTGTGGAGTTCAAGCACTTTGTGTTATGACTTTGGGAAGCAAGTAAGCAAATAATTGTACAAAAATACATGACACAGGCACCATAGCAAGTTAATCACTTCAGAGTTCCTCCTCCTTCCCAAAAGTGAGCTGCATTAGGAGATTAGAGCTATAAAAACAATCTGATCTGAGAGATTCTCGTGCTGTAGGGACTGAGGATTAGGTACACCTCCAACAGTCAATTCATTTAATAACTTCTTATGTCTGAAGTTACATTATCCACTTTTCTATGTTTTATAGAATCCAGCTAAGCTAGATGAATATCCTGAGGAAATGTGGCTTTCTATTTTAGGATGACATTTTCCTACTTGGCAGGATATTATCGTCATATAACATGTGTACAATATGGTACTAATTTATGTCTGTATATTAGTCTGGGAAAAGTTGCCTTGCGCAATGTATTAGGACTTACAACTATTACTTTAGACATTTTTAAATGTTCTTAAAATGTCATAAACTTCCTCATTTTGCTGTAAAATGATACTGTATTGAGCAGAGTCTAGAGTTATAACTGTACTGAAATGAAGGCCTAATAATTTAATAATAATTTTCATCATTAACTTCTCATTCCAGTAGGCTGAAACTAGGGTAGTAAAATGATGCTTGGGCCAAAACTCAACACACAAACTTCTGTATTCAACCATAAGATGGCATTTGGATGGAATGAGTTTTAAATACACAGATTACCAAAAATGAAGAAAAAAGTTTGTGAAGTGGTTTTTGAACTACACGGTCAGAAGTATTGTTCATATGGGTACTTTAAGGACATATCTGTATTAATAAACTAAGAATTGCCGGGACCTATTCTCTAGTTTTGAGGCCACTGGTATGGGCGTACTGTTGAAACACTATGCTGTTGAATCAGTAGCAACTATTTAAAGTAGTAGTAGTATAGTGTAACTAATAAAATTATTACATTACCTTACACTACTTAAATCTCTCATCCTCCAAAAGAGAATTGTCCCATCCAAACTATAATTTGAGAATGGCTTCTAGCCCATACTGCCTCCCAGACTATTGCCAGGAGATTTTAGGAGAGACTCCTAGAGACTCCTTTTGTTATTATTTTCTCTTCCCTCTGTGCTGATATTTTGAGCTTCTCCAGAATTAAGCAGAACTACATACATCTAGTTGAGCATAGAAAAACTTCAAACCACACTGATTGTTTGGAAAGATGAAAATCACTAGAGAAAACAGTTTTAAGCAGTTTGAACAGCTGTGATTTGCTGCCTCATCATGCAGTTTATCAAATGAACTTCCTAAATGGGAAATACAGAAACCTTGCCAAGCAGTTAGTTCTATTCTGATGTATTAAGTTCACAAGCCAATCTTGATGGCTCCCTATGTAACCAGAGGAGAGAGACAAGTTCCCCTAAAGGGCAATTCATACCACTAACTTATGCTCTATGTGAATTTAGGGATATCCTCTCCTTCTCCACTGACAGTGGAGGGAGACTAGGAATATCATCTCTAAAACTTAATAAGGCATCCAACATTAACTGGAGTTAGGGTCCCTGCAGTTCCCAGTTTTAATTTGATGGAGGCACATGAGAAGAACCCTGAGTAAAAACAGGGTCATCCCGTGCCTAGATAGATTTCCAGGAAAACATAGTTACTTAACTTCTGTGGGAATGAATTTAAATTAAATGTGCTGAAAGCTGCATAAATATTTGTGCCACCCAAGAGAGTGTGAATGTAACAGCAGTTCATGTCCTGATGGATAGTCAGTGCTTTCATACCCTGCTTTGAACTTTAGCAGAGACTCTGCAATGTCTTGGGGGCGTGCCCTTACCGAGCAGAAACTCTTGTTTTCTTAGAAAAAGGCAAATAATACTGCACCCTGGAGACACCTGTGGTTTATGGTTAAGTAGCCAAACCAACAGTCAGTTGTAGACCCACTTAAATTATCTAGCTCAAATGTATGTTCCGCACTTTGATGTTCTCACAGTCTCTTCTTCTCTGCAGCAGCTAGATTTTTAATCTGAGAAAGGATAGTCATAGTTTGCACTGCAAATAAATCATATGCACTGGAATTAGGCAGCATTGCTTTTAATGGTGAGAATATGTAACTATGAAAGAAGACCAGGGATTCTAGAAATATGAGAATCATTCTCAAGTGTGTCTCAGTGAATATTCCATCTTTCATTGGGCCATGAAATAAAAAAATTGGGGCAAGGGGTAGTGGGAATTTGTTTGGATCAACTCGTGATGATAAAAACTTTTTTTTTGCCAAGCTAAAATGAAAACCTGAAGGATTTCTTTTTTCTTCCAGCTAAAATGAGAAACTGAAGGATTTCATTACAGGTCAAAGGTTTAATTTGACCTGGAGCAGATTTTTTTGGTTTGCAGGCTTTTATTAAAATGAAGAGGATTAACAGCACAGCAGTGGAATACTGGTAAATACTGTTTGTCAGTTTAGAACTGGTAAATTCTCTTCTGTCAGTTTAGCCTCTGAAATATTTTTCAGATGAAACTGTCAGGTAAACTTCCTCAGGTTTTCTGAATAGTTCCAGGACAAACAAAATAGCATTTTTAAAAATTAAATTACTTAATTATTAAAATGCAACAAAGCCCCTCAGATCTACTTAACTCCAAGTAATTTCATGGTGTCAATGTTATATTTTTTATGTGCTCCTTCTCCTTCCTTCTTATGAGGAATAATGGAGGCAATAGGGAATTTTTTTAAAAACCTCCTTTAATTATCTAACGATATTGGCATCTTTTTCTCTTTTCTTTTGCATTCCCACAAAAAGAAGTTAGAAGTTCTACAACTATCTGAAGGGAGGTTGTAGCGGAGTGGGAGTCGGCCTCTTCTCCCAAGCAACTAGCAATAGGGCAAGAGGACATAGCCTCAAGCTTCGCTTCAGGTTGGACATTAGGAAGCATTTCTTCTCAGAAAGGGTCATTAGACATTGGAACGGGCTGCCCAGGGAGGTGGTGGAGTCACCATCTCTGGATGTGTTTAAGAAAAGACTGGACATGGCACTTAGTGCCATGGTCTAATTGACATGGTGGTGTCAGGGCAATGGTTGGACTCAATCCCAGAGGTCTCTTCCAACCTGATTGATTCTGTGATTCTGTGTGATTCTTTGCTATTTCAGAGGACACTAAACTGTTCAAGAGCAGTGTGGTCAGAATGGTGTATTAGAACACTGTTTCTAGCCATACGTACTAGCAGTTTGACTCCTTCTTCCCAGACAAGGCTAAGTCCATTTAAATGTGTATCTCATTTAAAATAAATGTTCATCTAAATTTTTGTTTGGATTTAGGGGTTGGACTAGATGATCTTCAGAAGTCCCTTCCAACTTCAACCGTTTTATGATTCTGTTCTATGATTAAGCACAGTCCCACAAGCAGTGAAGTACTAGTAATTACTTTAAAATTAAAATTATTAAAATAATTACAATTAAAATTATAGAAATTAAAAGTTTTTGCAACTTCCTGTGTATCACAGAGATACAGTTGACTATTTGGAAATCACTGTATTGTAAATTATTGCGTTCTGCTATTGTTTTTTAATCTCAGATGTTACTTTCTGGTGAAGTACAGTACCATGACCTATTCCAGAGATTACAAATCATACTAGAAATGCTAAATGCCACTGAGTCTCCTCAGTGCCTGAGTTCACAGTAGTTAAATGGCAGTAGAGAGATGCACAGAGACTAAAATACAATGAGAAACTGTCTGTGTCACATCTTGCATATGGACTTTGGTGAAGATAGTTTTTCTTTAAAGAGTTGAGTGGCTGACACACTAGAAGTTAAGAGTTCTTTTAGTTGCAGTACCTGAAACTTAGTGTTCATTTTAGTCAATTCAGTCAGGAGGTAAATAAACTGAGACTGATCTAACTGGTTAAATGTAAAGCAATATGTTAATATGGGTAAACTGTTTTAAATACTTGAATAAGCTGCAAGTTAAAGTCTTTACAGAGCCTGAGTCTGATCACGCCATATTGAGTTTTACACTAAAAGCAAAATCCTGTATTGAAAACTGTTGAACAAATAATGTCACACAGAATTTACCATTTGCTGTTCACCAGAGAGAGATCAATCCTCCAGAATGCTTGCCTATTTGTTTGAGTCTTCATTTCTAATGAATATTTTGTGTTGTAGTATATTTTGTCCCTTTCTAATTACATTTTTAGTGGTACATCCATAAAGTGCTAGGCAACCTTAGACACCATAACTTCAATTCAGATTCTTGAAATTCGTCTCCCTGCATTGACTTCAGTGAGACCTTAAATTTCTTGGATTTTAAAAGCATTGTATTCCTTGCCTTCAGGTATTTCTCAGACACTTCTTATATAAACACCGAGTGTTTTCCACAGGCTGTAACTAAAAATATCATTGAGACATTTTCTTCTGTTTCTAGTAAGCATATCTTGATGTTTGTAAACTTTACAAGATAATCTCAAATCAACTGTTCCAGAATGAAAAGTAGATGGTATGTTGGGTTAACCTTGGCCAAGGGCCAAAATCCCATCCAGCCGCTCTCTCACTCCCCCTTCTCAGCAGGACAGAGGGAGGAAATAGGATGAGAAATCTCGTGGGTAGAGATTTAAGACAGAGAGATTGCTTACCAGTTACTGTTGTGTGCAAAACAGACTCAACTTGGGGAAAATTAATTTAATTTGTTGCCAATTAAAATATATTCGGGTAGTGAGAATCAAAGGCAAAAATTTTAAAAATACTTTTTCTTCATCCTTGCCTAGGCTCAACTTCACTCCTTCACACTGATTTCTCTACCCCTACCTGAGTGCTGCAGGGGAGATTGAGGGGTATGATCAGTACGTAACAGTTCTTCTCTGCTGCCTCTTCCCTCTCACACTTTTTCCCCTGCTCTGGCATGGGCTGCAGTCCTTCAGGAAAAATCCACTCCAGTATGGGCTCTCCATGGGCTGCAGTTCCCATCAGGAAAATCTGCACCATCATTCCATCCCATTTTTTTTCCCCTTTCTTAAATATATTTCCACAGAAGCACCACCAACTTGGCTGATGGGCCTGTGGTGGGTCCACCGCAGAGCCAGATGGACCATGCTTTGCCTGGCACAGGGCAGCCCTTGACCGCTTCTCAGAGATCACTCCTACAGTCCCCCTGCTATGAAAATCTCAACCACTTATACCCAATACACTAAAATACACTGTATTACAGAAGACATTGAGGAATGAATCATTAAGTCAATAGTCAGGCAGAAATCCCTATGATAATTTTTTGAGTGTGTGAGGATTGAATTAGGCCTTGAGGACTTGACTTTCTCAAAAGATGCAGCTGATGTATTATATGCCTTCCATGCATACCAGTAAAACGCTTTCTCATGACCATATTTTGTTAAATTCTTGGTTGCAGAAACATAACGGATTTTTTGTGTCTCCAGTGTTAATGGTTTTGTGTGTTGCTTTTGGTTCCATGCCTTCCCTCCTCATACCTGGCAGGAATGATTTGGATGTGAAGGGTATTGCGGGATATCACTATTAGTCATCCGATAACCTAGTATTTTGGTGGTTTTCAGCACAATAATCCTAAAGTAACTGATATTACACTTAATGCCATTTATCCTGAAGCACATTTAAAGGGAAGTATAAACAGGAAATTTGACCTTCAGTTGAAACGCATTTCAAATTCTGTACAGAAAGATCTGAAAAATATGCATAACTGAGGCTTATGATGATTCAGGTTGCAGTCCAAGTAAGCTGAAAGTTTTATGAAGATCACTTACTGGTGGCTGGAATGCTGAAGGAATTAGTGGATCTGAAATTTTTATTACACACTAAATGCAGGTTTTAAAAAAACTGTTTACCATTTTACCATTTACAGGTTTACCATTTCATTGAAGACAGAATTAGACCAGCCCTGCTCACATCTGAATATTTCAAAATAGAACGCCTACATATAGCAAATGACAGGCCCTGATACTTCTGTCTGAGCAGCATTATTTGTACAGATAGCTATGCACCTGATGTTACTCTTCACTATGGAAAAGTATTTTGAAAAAAAAATTTCTTAATCTAAGCTAAAATCTTTTAGAATCATGTTGAGAATGCGATGGAATTCAATACACATTGTACAGGACTGTAAAATTTGACAATCCTCCCAAATATGCATAAACAAATATATTTTCCTTCTAATAACTTTATTAATGGTATAAGAGTAGTTGTTGAGAGTTTTACGTACAAAGTTTAGTACAAGACCATGACAGTGACAAAGACAATGAAATAGGCATGTGCGTGAGTACGCCGGTTGTCTGTTAAGCATGTCACACAGGACCTGCATGCTTTTCTAAGTTTATTTCCCAAGCACAGCACACTTATGTTTTAAAAACAAAACCTGATGGGCTGCATGTGTGGGTTTGTACAGGTTTAGTATATAGCAATTTGCTCCCTGTTGTTTCACATTCTGTTCTTTCTTTTACCTAATATAAGATGTTTAAATGTTTTGTTTTGAACTTCAGCTACCTGCTTTCTGTTCTACATTCAAATATTTATTAATGAAAGACATTGACCACAAAATTCTTAACAGACTTAAGTGGATTCAGCACAGTACACATCTTCTGTGAAAATTAGTGGAAAGAGGCATTTTTTCAAGTGTTAAGTAATAGTAATTCTTGCTAGCTGGCCTTGGACACTCATTCACTCCCCAGAGATTGTTACCATTATCTTTAGCTCTTCAGAAGTGAGATATCAACACCCTCGTTGGCACTTGGTGCTACAGGAAAAGATAGATCCCCTGTTAGCAGAAATTTTCAGAAATCAGATAAGTTCATGGAGCTACAGCAGTTTCTATCAGCAGGAGATCAGTTCTGAAACATCTATGAGAAAGTAAGAGCAGCTGTAGTTAATCAGAGGGAAGGCCTGTCTAGCCTAGGAAGTGGTCTCCAACAGTGACCAATACTGCATGCATATGGGATAGTATAAGCAAGCAAGCACACATCAATGCTGTCTTGCACACCAACCCAGTATACAGCAATTTGTGCACATTTCCTGAGCTAGAGAATAGCTCTGTTACAGTCTGAGGTAAGAGAATGAAATGCTGAATGGATTAGAAAATACACAGCATTAGATAAAAAGTGATTTACTTAAATTCTTAAACCGTAATTGATAGTTAATGCAAGAGGTTATGAAATAATAGAAAATGGGCCAGTACAACTAGGGGGAGGGTGGGAAGAGGCAGATGAAGAAACAGAATTCATACATTACTAGTGGACATCATGCCAGTGGAGGACTGAAAGACAGTGCTGGATCTAATCTCTGTCCATTCTAAATTTCAAACAACTGTAGCTCTAAGAAATTTTACTGTCAACAGTGGGGGAGGGAGTTTGTCCTACCACCAAGTAAAGTGCAGAACACACTGCTGGGTCAAAACAATGACTTGCAACCTGTAGATAGATGGTATGGCAAAAAAAACCTCCAACGCTCCCTGATTATGTGTGATTAACTTAATACATGAGTATTATTTAAATATAGATTAGCATTTGTAAAAGAGTTTATGGTGTGTTCTCACTGTATCTGGAAACTTGTATAACTGTGTAGGTCACAGTCCTCATCTAACACATATTTTAAACAGCATGAAGTTAAGCTCAACATTTTTAATTGTTTTTTCTCCTAATGCTATTGTGAAGTAATAGCTCTTTTATCCACATTTTATCTTCCAGCTATAAAGTTAATTGTCACTTCAGACTGCACCATTTGCATTAAATCTAAGGTGGCATGAAACCCTGCTAAATATTAAAGAGTTTGAGATTGAAGCAGAAAATTTACATTGTTAGTCAAAACTTGTTTTATTAGGACCTAGCAGCCTGGCTTACATTAGAACTGAGCAGAAAATATACAATGCCAACAGAAACAAGGAAAGAAGGAATACATTCAATTAAAGGAAATTTATGTAGGTATATAAATCTCTTTAATCACACTCAGAAGACCTTGTTTTTTTATATTATATATGAACTACATACCAGGATGTTGATTCTTTGTGAGGTTTATAGCTATTTGTTACATCAGGAATTCAAAAGATATTGAAGGGAAGTTAAAAGTTGGTATCCTGGCTAAAATATAAAATGAAGTTGAGGTTTTCCAACCTATCTGTTGAAAGTCAGGATAACTTTTTGAAAAGCTATTGAAACAGAGTGAATAGTAATGAAGAACAAAATTTCCTAGATTTCATTAGATCAATATTCATATGCTGTTATTTAGCTTTAAAGATCTGGAGCATGTGATGAAAATCTGTAGTGAGGCTTTAGTATTTGAGGTTGCAAAATTACACTTATTCTTTGAACAGTTGCTTATAACACCAAAACTCAAAATTATTTCATCATTCTTCTTCTGGTCTCTGATACTATCATTCTCCATTCTCCAAGGATATAAATGAGGAAACATGAATCAATCAGTTGCTAGAAACTAAACTTACGTTGAGAGAAATTGATATCTAGCTTAAACTGATTTTTTATGCTTTTTATAAATAATACTTCATTATTGGAGTATTATAGCTGTTACGCTTTAAATATGTTTATCCTGACATTAGAATTGGGAGTGCTTTCTTGTTTAGAAAATTAAGATATGAGAATTTTTACTGGCATAAAGTGGGATATCTTCTGAGAGATTCTGAAGCACCTGATTTTAGGGTCTGTGTGTCTTCTCTATGGAGGGTATCTCAAACATAGATACGCTCACTGTATACTTAAAACCACATACATTTGCATGCACACACATATATACACACACACTCATTCTTCTTCCCTTCTCTCAAGGTGAGACTTTTGGTGTGTCAAACATTGTTTTAATGTTCTACATCTAACCTTTTCTCTCTACAAAAGACACTGTTGCATTTCCAACTTTATAAAGGATCTTTGGTCTTCATTAAAGGATATTGATGTGTCTGGGACTCTATTGTCAACTGAAGATAGACCAAAGAAGAGTAAGACTTAAAGAAAAACAGGAAGAACTGGTTTTGTTTAATGACAAACACACATAAATAAAATCAATAAGGACTGAAGCAGATGCCTTAAAGTACCTAAAAGGCAGCAGCTGTGTGCAGGGAAGGAACAATTTTTTCTTCATGTCCATGTTGAATGGGACAAAAAAGAGGTAGCTGAAATAATGGCAACAAAGGTAAAAGTTATACATTAGGAAAACTTTTCACCAATAAATGTTAAAAATTAAAATACATTGGGGAAGTTATTGCAGCTTCATCATGGATGTGTTTGAGAACATTCCCAGTGGTACATACTCCTCTAATATTAATGTATTCCATAGAAACTCATTTGTCTTTCAGCATCATACATGTTTTTTTTTTTCTGGTATTGGCAGACTTGACTGTATCAGATTTATAATCCCATACTCTTACTGAAAAATCAAGATCTGCTGTACCAAATCAGCACTAGTTTTAATATCAAGTTCACCCAAGAAATGAACTGCTGGATCCTTACTACTTTCAAAACACTATTATGAGAGAAAAGGAATACACCATGTTGAGCTAAGAATTTATTGTTAGTCCAGTTAGTGCTTTAAGAGTTTAAAGGTCTAAATTATCTAGTTAATATAGAAAAGCATCATTAATAACACAGTAAAAAATTGCTATATGAGAAAGCTTTCTGATATCTACCCTTTTTCTCTGCTCTTATCCTTCCAAACAAGGGCCCTAAGGGGTCCTAAGGAAGAATTGGATTTAAGTCTCCCTCAGGAAGAAATGAGGAAATTGTCCATCATTTTGGTTTTTAGGTGGACATCAGCCGTGGGGATATTGGGCTTCATGGACTCTCTGCTGTGCAAGGCATCTGGAATCTTTCATTGTTCTAAAGTGAAGCCTCTCTTGTTAATGAAGTCTGTATTGGATTTATGTGATAAGGTTTTGATAGCAGGGGGCTGTAAGGGTGGCCTCTGTGAGAAGAGATCAGGGGCTGCCCTGTGACGGACACAGTTGATTCAAGACAGTTGTAAAATGGACCTCTTGCTGAGCCCATCAGTGAAGCTGGTGGCCCCTCTGTGCTAACATATTTAAGAAAGGGTAAAAAATGCTGTGTAGCAGCTGTGAGAGAGAGGAGTGAGAAATATGTGAGATAAACAACCTTGCAGACACCAAGGTCAGAGAAGAAGGAGGGAGAGGAGGTGCTCCAAGTGCTTGAGCAAATTCACTTGCCATCTGTGGGGAAGACCATGGTGAAGCAGGTTGTTCCCCTACAGCCCGTGGAGGACCATTTCAGAGCAGATATCCACACTGCAGCCCATGGAGAACCCACACCAAAGCAGGTGGATATGTCCTGAAGGAAGCTGCAGCTCATAGGAGAGTCCATGCAGGAGCAGGTTTTTGGCAGGAACTGCGTCCTGTGGGGGACCCACACAGAAGTCTGTTTCCTGAATGACTGTACCCCATGGAGAGGACCCACACTTGAGCAGTGGTTGAACTGCAGCCTGTGGGAAGGACCCAGGTTGGAGAAGTTCATGAAAGGCTGTATCCAGTGGGAGGGACCCCACACTGGAGCAGGGGAACAGCGTGAGGAGGCAGGAGCAGCAGAGACAAAGTGTTATGGATCAACCACAATCCCCTATTCCCCATCTCCTGCGCCGCTTGTGGGGAAGAGGTAGAAGAGCCAGGAGTGAAGCTGAGCCTGGTAAGAAGGGGAGGGTGGGGAGAAGGTGGTTTTGTTACTGGTTTTGTTTCCCACTATCCTCTGTTTTTAATTGGCAATAAATTAATCTTCCCCAAGTCAAGGCTGTTTTTTCCCATGATGGTAATCAGTGAGCGATCTCCCCATCCTTATCTCGACCCATGAGCTTTTCATCTTACTCTCTTCCCCTGTCCTGCTAAGGAGGGGTAGTGAGAGAGTGGCTTGGTGGGCACCTGACAGCCAACCAATTTCAACACACCACAAAATCTCACAAACTTAGAGAATACCTTCAGTCTCAATATTCCAATCAGTAGCTTTAACAGCACCAAACTTTTGAGATCAAGCATCATATCCAGACTCATTGTGGTGGTATTAGTTCATCCTTCCTTATTAACACCTCAGTTGATCATCTTTAGGTAAGCTCTTCTAGCTGAACATCATTAAATAAACTATAGAAAAAGTGTTCTTGCTTTTAGGTAGACTCAAGAAAAGAACTGAAGTCCATCACTTAACTTTTGGCTTTTGATTATTGGTCTGTTGAAACATCAGTATCTCCCTCCTTTAACTTGGTTTGCTCTTTGAGGATCTCTGTGTAGATTTTTTTCTTTTAATTATGCCAATGGCCTTCTCTGCATCCTAATAATTTTTCAGTCTAAGCAGATCTGAATTTGAGTCGGAGTTTTCTGAAAGATGGTGGATCTATCTTTTCTTCTTTCATACTCAGAAAGAGTGAAGTTTGAAATGTATCTTTTCAAGAAGGCATGGTCGAAGAAAGAAGCTGCCAGTCATCGAAGGTGAGAAGTATCCACACCTATAATAACAGCAACCAGACATAACATACCCAGTGCCCATGTACTATAACGCAAGGAATTTCTTTATAAAAAGTCCCCATAAAATTGAAAAGTGTCATCATTCATAGAGAAAGCGAAGTGAAGGGATCTCTTTTAGCTGGTAAGGTCAAGTATATCTTCTGGAAAGGTACAAAAGATACAGTATTGAGTTAGATAAGTAGTGTGGATGTGCAGAAGATAATTTTTCAGTAGAAATAATTTTTTCACATTTTTTTTCATTGCTGTGTGTGGATACTTACTGTGTACTCATCCTGTACATTCATTATGATCATATTGGATATAATTTTTAGATAACTAGACTTTGTGTATTTATTCTTTCTCTAAGCTGTGAGGGTTGTATTAGTTTTTAGGTGCCTCTGATATTTTCAGATGATTAAAATAAGGTGTATATAGGACAATACTATCACACAGTTTTCATGCTCTATTTGTTGTGCACTATATTCTGTCACCAAAGGTAAAGGAATTTCTGACATTTTGTAAGGTGAATTTGTCAAGAAAATAAGACGCTTTCTTTGAAGTACGTGACTTTCACTTAAATCCACATAGCACTTTCTGTTAAAAAATTTGCAAAATATCCACAGGATTGAGTGTATGAAGTCAGCAGGCCTGAGAACATTTCAATTCAGTAGAACTTTTCCCTACCTGTGTGAATTCAAATTCATGTTATATTAATCACACTCTCTGTTAACATACCTCATGGAACTACAATGTTTTTTGATGATGAATCCTTCAAATGGGACTTGGTATATGACTTCATAGAGCTTATGCCAGTGTAAGATTGATGTTGATTCTTTCAGCACATTTAACCCTTGGGCAGTATACTTGCCCTTTTTCTGGACAGTTTTTAATTCGTCCAAAGCAAATTTTCTCCATCATTCTGCCTTTAAAGCAGCGGTAATGCATGAATATAAGGGTCCTTTTTTTTTTTTTCAGTAAAAAATACAGTATATAAGTTAAAATTGGTAGAAAAAATATTCCTTCAAGTGTGTAAATGGAAGGCACTGCACCTGTAGGAGCAAATGGTAACAAGAAGTGTCAACCTGTGTTCTCTTGCTGTAAAACAATGTAATTTTTCTAATCAGGATAATTTATGGAGAACAGATATTTGTTATGTTTTTCCTTTAAGGAAATAAAAAAATAAAGTAATGTTAAAAATAACAGAACTAGATTGCCCTCACAACTAAAGGATTATCCTCATAACTAAAGGATTTCTTTTTTGTCAGCTACCATTAAGGCAAATTGAAGTTGAAAGAATAAATTCTCTTATGGAGGTCTTATAAAGCTGTGCCATTTCTCCTTTCTCACACTTGGGCATCAGTTCACTTGTCTTCTGTCTTTCTTTTTGCTCTATCCAATCTCATTAGCTTGATTGATTGCTCACCATCCCTCCAGCCTTTTAGAAGAAATACAGGTTTTTTTTCGTGGAAGATAAAAAAAGCATGAGAGGGGCTTTTTACAAGGGCGAAGTAGGTGACAGGACGAGGTGGGGGGAATGGTTTTAAACTAAAAGTGGGTAGATTTAGATTAGATATTAGGAAGAAATTCTTGACTGGGAGGGTGGTGAGACACAGGAACAGGTTGCCCAGAGAAGTTGTGGCTGCCCCCTCCCTGGCAGTGTTTAAGGCCAGATTGGATGGGGCTTTGTGCAACCTGGTCTAGGGGAAAGGTGTCCCTGCCTGTGTCAGGGGGGTTGGAACTAGATGATCTTTAAGGTCCCTTTCAACCCAAACCATTCTATGATTCTATGATAAGATCATGTCTAAGAAAGATAAAGACTTCGAACTTTAAGAAAAAAAGTTTTACCTACAAAGATTTTCAGAAGGGACATTTTCTTCAAGATTATTTTGAAATGAACTTTTTTTTTTCTTACCTTTTTAAACAGCAGCACAGTTTTGTAGCTTTCAAAGATAAGTGTATATCAAGTTTTGATTTTACTGTCTGTGCATATGCATATATATATTGTGTGTGTGTGTGTATCTGTGCACGTGCAGTGTTCATATGTATGAGTGCATTGCCTCACGTAAGAATCATCTATGTATTACCCTGATGGTGATATCAAGTGCGGACTTGCTTTCTTGAGTACAATAAAGAATGGAATGACAGATTTTATCTACACTGATTTTTTTTTTAATTCTGTCTTAAAGCATATTTATTAATTAAGTGCTGTCTATACTATTCTGAAAAATCTTTGTTCCTGGAGTAAAACAGTATTAAAATTCAGGTTTTGTGTAACACATGCATATATTTAGTTACTATTAACTAACATGCATTTCAAATAACATCAAACACAAGTTTCTTTCTCTAAAAGAAAACATAGGTTTTTTTCAAAACTATGTTAGCTTGTCATGAATAAGGTTAGTGGAAGAAAGGCTAAAAAACTAACAAGCCAGGAAAGTGGCCATGAATTTAATCACGAGAAGGCATTGGCTCCAGAGGCAAAGTAATTCAAAACATGGTTTACGCTACTGAAAACAGAGGAAGAATCATAGGAGTTCACTGCTTTGTTTTCCCCTGCCCTGAAAAATGAAATAAAAACGCAAGGAGTTTTTGGGGGATTTTTTATAATTAGTGTCAGTGAATTATAGTACACAGAGACATGTTTATACAGATCTGTATCTTTGTTTAATGGAAATACATGTTTATTTTTACTGCTTTTATTTTGATATGTGATCCTGAGAGGTCTCCATGATATGCATAAAATACTAAATAAGAATGTATTATTGTTGCATTTGTTATATCAAAAGAAAAGCCACTTCTGAAGAGCAGAGATTTGGGCTTTGGATATCCTTGAATTTTTGTTAGAAAAGAAGGAATTTTCTTGAAAATATTGATGTATTTACATGCCATTTCATTCAAAATCTCCCACTTTAAAAGTTAAGAACACTGACAGATATTAAAAACAGTATATCCTTCCTGTCAGAATAATTTTGTGCAGCAGATACTGCAGTTACACAACTCTTGCATGCTTGAAACATTATGTTTCAATTTCCTAAAGGATCCCAAAGTGCTAGTTATGTCATACTTTGCTTTGAATTACTTGTGCATCCATCGTTGTGGTACAATATTGTCCATAGTAATGTTGCAAAACAGTTAAGTAGAAGGAGCTAGGAAAATTACTTTTGGCTGGCTAGAAGTTAAGGGTTTTTTTCATTTTCTGTTGTGGCAAAGTTTAGGAATAACATTCCTGCGGTATTTTGCTTAGTGCTTTACAAACACAGAAACAGAAGAGCCTAAGATCAAGAATATTTACAGTCAAACTTGGTGAACTGTACTAACAAAGAAATAGAATTCAACTATTTCTTGTTGCTACTTACACTGTTTAAGCTTTTTCAGTAGCAAGTCAACACTTTAGGAAGTATTCATGGATTTTGATTTTAAGATCATCACACAGTGGGATGTCCTCAACAATATTGGATGCAAATATTGATTACCCCTAAATGCAATAGCAACTCTGAAGGAAATATTTTTACTAAGAACAGCTTTTAATTTGGACTTGAACAGTTGCTCTTGTTTTATAGTCCTGCATTTTTGTTTTTAATAATCCTTGCATGCTGGGATTTTGTTGCCATAGAAATATGAGCTTTTTTAGTTTCATAATATTATGTAAATTCTTTTTCTTGTTAAAATATTCATGAACCAGTACAGCCAGAGATGGGAGGGTAAGTATCGGTTCTTGTGTCTTAATGGAATTGAACATTGACATAAATGTTCTAGTTAGTGTTTCATTCTAATATTACAGGAAGGCATTTATTGATATGTCTACTGTAATTATGGTTTGTCCCTTTGGAACCAAAGACCGTGGAACTGGGAGATAAACATTTAATCAGTAAAATTAAGAATTACTTTCAGTTATGTGGTTGTTGACAGCTACAAGACCAGCAGTAAACAGTTTTTATTTAGAAACATTTGATATGTTATTTAAAAGCATGACTCAGAGTTGATGCTCAAATAGTGAGTTTGATTTCCACATCACTAGTAGTCTGAAACATCTTCACAGTTAAAGTGGTATTTTTATCCTGACCTACACCCTTCAGCCACTCTGGCCCTGCTAAATTGGTGCTTATAAAGATCAGAGCAGCTGTTGCAAAAAACTAGTCAGCAACTGGTGAGTTTGTATTAGATGTTTTTTTTCTTCTCTGAAGTTTAACTGTATTCAGTCAGGGAAAAATGTCTGCAATTTTGTTGACATACAAGGTTAATTTTTTAAAATATCCCTCTGTGACGAGTGCTTGACGTATTACGCTACAGTGTCGCAGCTTCTGGCATATTTTTGCCAGACTGGGAGACTTCCAAAGACTGAGATTTACTTGCCACCACAGTAATAGGCATGGGCAGTAACTGTACGTGAATTACAGTTACCACATCACTACTGGAAGAATATATACCTACTTTATATTTTTGATTCCTTGATCTAGTTAAAGCAGCTTGGGGAACAGTGGTTGTGAAAGCACAGTCACAGAAGGACTTTGATCATATGGAAGGCAAAGGAGGAAGAAAGTGAGTAACCATACTAAGGTTATGTGCTATGGTTGCTATGGTTAAGTAACTATAACAAAATAATCATATATTCTAAATTTTGTAAAGGCTTATCGTTAGCAAAGTGCATTTTAGACTTCAGGAGTGGTTGGCCAGACAATTCTATTTCTCTTCTCCAGTGAGAGGAAATGACAGCTGGGAATGATGGTAGAGATTTGAGAATACGTAGAGTAAATGTCTGCGTTCATAAGAACATTGCAGGAAACAGCATATAATCTTATTGTGCAAATTTTTTAATCAGTCACCGATTCCATTAATTTTTCAGTGCTAAGTTCAGAAAGAGCAACTACTCAATATAAGTAGGAGTGGCAGCACATGGCTCACTGGAGAGCTGATGTCCTTCAGTTCCCATCTTCCTTAGGAACTGAGATTTATTCCATTTTTCCTTTTAGAGTTCCATGATATCATTGAATGTTTCGATATTATGTATTAAACACCATGAATTGGTGCATTTTATTTAGACATCCAATTTTTCTTTGCTTCCAAATGATGCAGTCTAGTTCATCCAAGGAGGAAGAGAACCAGGGTTATGAAATGGTGATGTTAATACAGTATCTCAGTAACAGTGAGACTGATCTGAGTTTATGGGTATAATTTAGAAAATCCACAAATAAGAAGCTTGTTATTGAATTCTTTAATATTTTCCATTTAAATGTTTCTTATTATAACATATACATTGAATTAAAATAATTCTGTAACATTTTAATTGGTCTACATTGTGTGTGATAAACCATTTTAAATATGAAGGGCCTGGAAATAAGCATCAGATTGTCATGCTCAGGATGGCAAGAGTTATCAACCACTTTACAAAAATTATGCCTTGGTTCTTCTGGAGCAGGAAGGAAAAGGCAGAAGGACCAAAAATCAAAAAGCTTTAGATTGTCTGATTACACTTGATTTACTGGTATTCTAGCAAAAAGCAAGGGATACTTGCAAGGGATGATTAAGGAGATAACTTACTAGAATATAATGCCTTCCCGCTTTTTGATATTCTTCCTTCACTCAAGTTCCTATTGCGTTTGAATCTAAGTGCATGATATTTCTCTGGTAGGTGCCAGGGTAGTCTTTCTAATGCCTAGTGATCAGATGCAGTGTACAGAGAGACTTTGCTGTAACTGAGACTAATATGTGTTCTGAAAGGGATTCCAGTTGCTCAACTATTGATAGAAAATATATGAGAGAGACATGGTCGAGGTACCTATGAAGTACAATTTGGCAGTGTTTTGGTCACTCCTTATCAGTTGTTCTTGCTCTGTGGACAAGTGTTATTTGTCTCTGAATCAGAAAACTTTCACTTATGGGGAAAAAAATAAAGCCATAGATTTGGCGGTTCTTTTCATTGCTGAGAAACTTTAAAATATTCAGATTTATTGTGAATGTGCTGTTCCATTATTCCATGTATGAAGGAATAAGGTCTTACGCAGTGAGTTTGTAAGGGGTTTTTTTGAGTTTTCCATAAAGGTCATTCGAGGTAGAGCAAATAAATGTTTTCTTACTGGTATGCTTTATATCTTGCACTTTGATTTCTTATCATAAGCATATAGCTTAGACATTGGAGAACATTTTGTGATCAAATGAGTGCCTACCTTGAATAAAACTCCTTTATCTTTGACTCAACTCTTTACATAGGATCAGCAGAGGAAATACTAAAAATTAAAGAGGCTGTATCATAACATTCTTGATAAGATTCCAGAAAATAATGACTTGGAAATCTTCTTATAGTGTGACTTTAAGGCCAGACTGGATGAGGCTTTGAGCAACTTGGTCTAGTGGAAAGGTGTCACTGCCTGTGGCAGGGAGGTTGGAACTAGATGATCTTTAAGGTCCCTTCCAACCCAAACCATTCTATGATTCTATGATTCTATGACTTGTTTATTGGAGTGGTCTGTATCAAGAAGCTGAAGGTGACAGTGAATGGTTTGAAATGCTCAGTTTCCCCTTTGAGTGGTTCAGTGTTGTAGAAAAACACGGAAAGCAACTGAACTAAGCAATATAGTAGTCAGGCTACTTTATATAAGCTTATTCCATCCTTGTTCCATTAACTTCTCTAGAGTAGTATTCTGACTAAGTGAATTTAAGTAGAATGTAGCATCAATTTATACAATTTATATAGAAGAATTTTGAATGTACTTAAGCAGGGAAACTGTAAGATTCTGAACTAGCTGGGATAGAGTTAGGGGAACTCTAGGTAGTAGAGAGTTGGGGGAAAGAGCCCATTCTTTCAGGGGAAAAATTTAACTTCATATGACGAAAATTCTGGCATTTTTTTAAAGCTAGCCAGAACTATACTGTCATTTAAATGGAACATGATTATTCTGCTCCCTGCTTTATCTGAGATATTACTATGATGCCTCATGAGAGCTTTTATATCCTATCTAAATTCAAGTCTATCTAAGAGAGGAGAGCCTATTTAATCTCTAATTGGATCTTGAGTAGAACTAAAACATGCAATCTTTACTGAGAGCTATTACTAAATGAATAAAAGTTTGATGTTTTCTTGGTGATGGTTCTATTGGAATTCCCTGCCCTCCCTCACTCTACGACCAGAATGAAGACTGGATCAGAAAGACCCAATTAAATATCATAAATTTACAGCTGGTACTTTTTTGTAAAGAAGATAATAATCTAGATGAGAGCTGGATTAACAATGGAGTATTTCCTTAAACATAAGTAAATTAAGTTAGGCGAAGCAGCCCTTTGTCCATTCCCTTCTGCATTGAGTGGGCTGGCTGGAAGAACGTATATACACTTAGCCATCGGTTAAGGTGGTACATTGTTCAGTGCCTTGTCAAATGTCACAACTGCATAGACATAAATAAATTAGGGACTAAGTTGGTCACCACTAATAAACTGGAAGCACTCTTATTTTTTTTTAAAGTATTTCCTTCGCATAGTTAGTGCTGATGTTCTGGTGGCAGATATCTCTATATTTGCTGAAATCTGTGTCATGAAATAAACGTGTGCCTAGAGAGTTTGTGAAGGTGAAAGAGTCCAAATAAACTTCAACATATTATTGCAGCTCTATTTCATGGAAATTCAAGAAGGCTAGCAGGGAATGTTAAGCTGTATGTAATATGATTTCATTACCTTCAAGCACTGTGTCTTGTAGTAGATATTGCCACCAGGAATATGACAGAGCCACTGGAAAACGGAGTGAGCATCTGTGTCATTTCTCATAATCATGGCAGCAAACAAAAGAATGGTCACAGGCATATCAGGAAACAAATGGGTTTTTCCGTTTGTTTTCGGGATGTCTTCTGGAATAGGAGAACATTTATTATCTTTTAGAACCTTGAGTTACTATCAGCACCTTGCTGTGAGACTGCTCCTTAGTCTTGTATTCAGCGGTATGTGTATTAGCTTTCTCCACTGGAATGTTCTGCCCATTCATGTTTGTAAGCTTTTTATTTTTATTTTTTTTTCTTTTTCTGGTAGCATTTGTTCACTTGATGTAGTTCTAATTGTATGTCTCTGTATACAATAATGTAATAGCAAGCAGGGTTCATGCTTCCAAAAGCATGTAACCTTTCTGTAGTTGTATTGCAACTATATTGGTCTAATAAAAATATTAACTCTCTCTGTAACCCTTATATCTATAATACAACATGTCAGTGACTATATTTCTGCTAGAACCACTAACAGTGAAGAGGGAAAAGTTTGTCCAACTTCTTGATATTTGTTGATGCCTTTTATTCCACTCATTTCTAAAGTCCGATGTTGTATGAGTATTGGTCTAAATCTAGTTTAATGCAGTAATATATTTTTGCTTTTGAAGGTGTCACGTTCTCTTGGATTAGGCCTGAGATCAAAGCCTCTCTGAGATAAATCCATTCTGATATAGATTTTACTACTAAACATACGAGCAAGGTGCATGTGTTTTATTTCAATAATACACTTACTGTGTAATACATTACTCATTTGTGAAATGTATTTTGTCTTCTAAGTTATTTTTAAAATATAAATACAAAGTGAAGTGATCCATTGGTGGGGAAACCATAGACCAGACACTTTCTACATTCCATTGACTATACAAAGGACTTCTTTTAGTTGTCTGCATGTAGCCACATAGTGCCATATCAGATGCTCCAGTATATTCCATCTGTCACGGTCATCTAATTCACAAACCGGCAACTATATTTAGGTGCTTTAATCACAAACTGACTCTCTTTCTAGCTGACAGAAGAGCATTTTACTGCTTAATGAGATAAGGGATTGTAAACAGCACCCTGTTTAGTGGAGGTAGCTCCTGATCTTCTGAAGTTACACTTGATAGATGTTGTTCAGAAGAAACGAGGCAGCCTCTAGTATAGTGGAGTAAGTGCTAGAACTTTACAGGCGGAGTTACAAGAGGCATTGGAGAGGGAAAGTGTGAATCACCAAATGATTCAAGAATAAGATGGGTTATGAAAGCTATATAAGAAAGAGGTACTCTCCAATGACATTAGTAGGAGAGATCCTGACAGCTTGCCTCAGAAAAGCATTGGCAGCAGACTAAGTGGAGGAAGAGAAGGACTTCTAGAATTTGATTTCCATATAAAGAGATGCAAGCTTTCCTCATCTATGGCTTTGCAAATATTTGCAGCAATGCTGTTTGTTGTCAAAGCTGTAAATATTTGTGGTTTACTATCACTTGTCTTGACCTAAAAGTGATTTTAGTGTGACAGGCATAACATAAAAGCATGCTTTACACAAAGTAGTACTCAGTGCTTCTTCCTACCCTCCAGCTTTCTCCCTGTTGAGCATGGCCATTTGTTCACAGGAAAGGAGCCGTCTCTCCTAATTCAGAGGGTTTTGACTGACGTAGAATGCAACCTGTCAGGATGTCATAACCAGTCTTGTCTGCTTTCTGGTTATATCCTTTAAGAATATGTAACATAATAGCAGAAGTACAGTTAACTGTAAACAACCAAAAAAATTAACTATCTGCCAGAAACTTGGTGCATTAGAATTAAGACAGCTGGGATTTCTTTCTCCTACACCTGTACTTCTTGGGGAGTCTGTGACTTTTGTTGAACTCGTAGATTCTGCCTCCTGAGCTGGGAAGAAATATTTGATGTATTAATCTAAAACCAGGTGGGAGAGATAAAGGAAAGTCTGTGGAACTTCCTTGATGTTTTTAGTCAGCTCTTCTTGTCTCCGCAATATATGCCTTTGTCACCAGCAAGACAAACTTTTATGCTGTGTTCGCTTTGGTGTTATGGCCTCGGATGACAATCCTTGAGGCAGAACTCTAACTCTTCGGGTGATACAGATAATGTTAAAATGAAGGGATCTCACAGGTGCCCAACTTCTGTATCGCCTTGTATTCAAAATTCAGTGAAAAGTATTTTTTTGCACTAGATGAGACATAATTGTTCATGTAGCACATGGATTGACCTCTGAATTCTTTTGCCTGTGAGTGAAATTGTAGTTTAAATATACAGAGGAAGGAAATTACCTTTATAAAAAATGGCAGAAGGAAGTAGTACTTTCTGGTTTAAGTAAGTTTGTTTTTTTTCTAATCTACATTGGTATCATACAGCACACAAGTTAAATTTATATTCTGAACTACCAACTACTCTCTCCGATAAGTGCCATTTTGGGACCTTGACTTCAATGTGCGATCCTGTTTGTGATGTGCAAATCTTGCCATTTGCAGCCGTGAAACTCAGACTGCTGTGGCTAGCAGAGGCCTTAGGAGACTTCTTAGTCATATTCCAACTCTTAGACATCATACCCAGAGTATCTCTGACATGTTTGACCTGCTGTTAAACATTTAATGAAGGAATTCAATGGCATTTTCAAGTAGCTTGATACTGTTTTGATCATCCTTACAGTCAGAAAGCTTTCTGTATACTCAAGCGGAATCTTCTTCATTACTTCCCTGTGGTTACCACAGGAAAATAAAAATGGCAATTTCATTTTTTCAGTCTTTTATGTTTTGGTAAACTATTTTCCTATTCTCTCTTAGCATTCTCTTTTCTGGACTAGCCAAACCCACACGTTTCCTCTAGTGTTTCCTGTTGGTTGCATTTTAGAAGTCCCTAATCCATTCTGGATGCTTTCTCTAAACTATTATCTGTTTGTCTACTCTTCTCTAAGAGATTTTTGGTCAAAGTTTTCATTGTTAACTGCTTTTCTCTCTGCATTGATTTTAAATCAGAACCTTTCCTTTAATTTTTTTTTTTTCTGTATGACCTATCAATTCCCTCTGTTGGATTTTCATTTATTAAGGTAAAGGTTTTGCATTTGGGAAAAAGTAAAACCTGTGTTGGTATGTATTTTTTGTAGGTTACCTAACACCACACAATCTTTGTTTTCCCATTATTTTCACTTTCTTGAATCCTTGTAGTTAGTCTGAACTGGAAACAGAAATTATAAAATTCTGCAAAAGTTACTCTTTTTAAATGTTGGTCTAAAGCTGAAAGCAATTCTGGGTACTTCTTGCAGCATTTCAGATACCTAGATTTTCTACATTCTTCTTACAGTTATAAACCAGTGTTTAGCCTTGACCACAGGCAAAACAAAAATGCTGTAAAAAGTGTGTCTAAGGAAAAAAAGTCTTTTTGTGTTGTTACGGTCAAGGCTGAATGTAGTTGCATTGGTCCTAACAGGTTTGGATACTATGTATATAAACATCCAATGCAAATGTTTGCCGATGATACTAAACTAGGAGGAGCTGTGGACTCCCTTGAGGATAGAGAGGCCTTACAGAGAGATCTGGATAGACCAGAGAGCTGGGCAACCACCAACTCTATGGAATTTAACAAGAGCAAGTGCTGGATTCTGCATCTGGGACGGGGTAATCCTGCTTATACATACAAACTGGGGGACAAGGTGCTGGAGAGCAGCCCTGCAGAAAGACATCTGAGGGTTTGGGTTGATGGCAAGTTGAATATGAGTCAACAGTGTGCCCTGTCAGCCAAAAGGGCTAACCATGTTCTGGGGTGCATCAAACACAGCATAGCTAGCCAGTCGAGGGAGGTGATTGTCCCACCCTACACTGCACTGGTGCGGCCCCAGCTCAAGTACTGTGTGGAGTTTTGTGTGCCTCAATATAAGAAGGACATCAGACTATCAGAGTGTGTCCAGAGGAGGGTGACCAAGATAGTGAAAGGTCTTGAGGGCAAGACTTAGGAGGAGCAGATGAGGTCACTAGTTTTGTTCAGCTTGGAGAAGAGAAGGCAGAGGGGTGACCTTATCGCAGTCTACAACTTCCTCAAGGTGGGCAGTGAAGGGAGAGGTGCTCATCTCCTCTCTCTGGTGACCAGCGATAGGACATGAGGAAATGGAATGAAGCTGCATCATGGGAAGTTCAGATCAGACATTAGGAAAAGGTTCTTCACTGAGAGGGTGGTCAGCCACTGAAACAGGCTTCCAGGGAAGCGGTCACGGCACCAAGCCTGTCAGAGTTCACGAAGCATCTGGACAATGCTCTTAGTTATATGGTTTAGTTTTAGGTAGTCCTGGAAGGAGCAGGGAGTTGAACTCGATGATCCTTATGGGTCCCTTTCAACTTGAGATATTATATGATCCTATGATTCTATGATCCAAGCTTTGGGTTACAAATTGGCGTGAATTCTCTGGCTTTAATCTAGCAATTAGCTGTACAGCCTCAGATGCAGTTTATGGATTTTTATACCTTTGTGGATAATTCAAAATCAGTTTATTTCCATGCCTTAAATACTAGGACTTTTTTTCTCCCCTTATATTAGTTGCATCATAAAATAATGAAGTTGATGACTTTCACTGTTTTGTGTTACTCTGTGCAAAACCATCTACTATAATGGACAAGAGAGAGCACATTGTGTCCTTGAGAATAATCAGATTATTCTCTTTTTAGAAGACTCATGAGTACACTCTGTGGTCAGCAGTATGCACTGGAAGGGCAGAAGGATCCTTATGATTTTAATAGTCTCTGAGAGGAGGCTCACATTGCACTGAAGTATGCGGCAGATGCATTTAAAAAACAAAATGTAGCTCTTGCAACCTCTGATTTACTTATGCTGCTTCCAAACAATTAACAAAAAGCACTGGTTTTGTACTGAACTCTGTCATTCAAGTCTGCAGCTTTTGATTTTCATCCTAGAACTGATCTACTTTTTCCATTTTTTCATGAATAAGCTAGGGTCAGTGACATGGTTTTGGGGGCTAAAAGAGCATAGAAAAAATATATTTGCGTGACACAAGAGCCTGGTTATTGACTTCTCACATTGAAGGCTGAGTCAAACTGAGAGAAAGGGCTGGAGCATTCTTTTAATTAAATTTATTTGACTCCATGAGGGAAAATTCTTACTTTATTTTAGGTTACAGTTTATTCTAAGAAAAATATCACTGGCCTTTTTTTCCGTTTTAGTAGTTTGTCCCATCAACAAAACTGAAGTTATTGAATCTTCTAAAGGTCACTAAAGCTGCTGATGTAGCGGCCCAGCCTAAATGAGGACCATATAACTCAGATACACTGAAAACCTAATGTCAGTATCAAGTGGAAATTTGTATAGATTTCAGATTGTTTCTGATTACTTTGTTAGTCCATGTGTTTAAGGAATTTGCAGCCTTCGACAGGCATAGAAGAAAAATGACTAAGCATGATTTCTAAATGGTTGACCAAGAAGGGAATGGTCCATAGAGCTGTAGTCCCCAGGCATCTGCATATGGTTTTGCAACAATAGAAGTCTGTTTCCGGGAAATACTGATGCTGGAGAAAACTGCCCCCAAATGGTTAAGGCCTGTTTTCTTTCACTTAATTGCATTTTTTTTCTCTTTTTTCTTCCCAGGTAGCAGCTGCTGGAGGACATCTGAAATTTACAGTCTCCTATGACTTCACAGAGGAAGAAGAGACAGGTCAATTGATGGTTCAGTCCGATGTCATCATAGAGGTAACGTGATCATCTTTTCAGCCACCAAAAAAAAAAGAATTGCCTACTTCTTCAGATGTTCAGTGCGAAGCTTGGCGGTTGAGGACACAAAACAGCAGGGTACACGTGCTTTCAGCTAATTTATAGTATCAGAGGATACTATAGTATCAGAGGAGCCTCTGGCAATATCGCAGTAGCTTACAAAACCGTATTCTTCCTGTTCATCAGGAAGGATGAAGAAATAAAATAATTGGTTGTTTGAGGTAACACTTTCACATTCTTTCAGCAGACCTCTTCTTGTGCAGCTCGGCATTGTATGAATTTGCTTTTGCCCATGCAAAGCATGACACTAGGTTTTAGCTGAATAACCTAAACTTTCTCTTGCACTGACTTTCAACTTTATCAGGCAAGCCTATTTCAGGGCTATGAGAGGTGAATGTTATTCCTCATATTTATTATTCTTGTAAAACATATTATTCAATAAATCCAGTTCCCCCAACTGGCTACAGATAGAGCTTTTCTCCTGACTTTTTTCATATTTACATTTCTCTCTCTCATGGCTCTATCTAGGGAGGTGACTTGAGAATCAGCACTCCAAAAGCAGGGATCCACCTACAGCCTTCTGAAGAGCACACTGAAGAAATTGTGCTGAAACCAGAATCTTTCTTTGTGCATGGCACTGATGTTCCAGTCAGCAGGAGGGAGTTCATGACTATCCTTGCAAATGTAAAGAGGATCCTCATAAGAGCCACATACAGCTATGGGATGAATGCCATCTACAGGTGAATGTGGGAAACCTGTTTGTCTGCTACAGGCAGCTTCTCAAAATACTTGTTTTCTCTCTTCAGAGAACTAAGCTGGTGTAATTTAAAGCACGCTAATTTATTATCATGAAATCCATATCATTCATTTACACTTTCAAAGAGTTGTTAGGTTTTTTTTTTCGTTTTGGGTAGGCAGGAGGAGGAGAGGCAAGAGAAAGAAGCAGCCTTGTAAGAAAATTAAATCATATGGACTATTAAGGCATGAATGACAGTTCTATAAATATGTCTATTTTGTGAACACTGTAATTCCCATGTATATGGTGAATCATAGAGTGCAGTAATGACATGGTGAAGTAAGAGATCATATATTGCTTATATATTGTTTTCCACATTTAATGAGCATACAGGGCCACATTAACAGTGGACTAAAGAATAATATCCTAAGTCTGTAAGCTGGAAAAGTGGCTTGAGGGGAGTTTTCTATGTTTTTAATCAGTACCACGCACAGAACTGGCTAATCCCAAAGCCTTTCCCTTGATTTATGTCAGGTTGCTTCCTGGACTGCTTAAAACCACTGATTTCATGTGAACTCAGACGAGGAGTCTGATAAAATGAAAGACATGTTATATGAGATGACACAGTTGTTCTATCTCAGTGGCTGCAGTGTGGTTGAACCTGTAAAGCTCATCTTGCGTTTAAATTTTCATAAGTGCATGAGCAAATACTCCAGGTGGGCTAGAAGACAGCCTCTCTCCTGGTACTGTATGATTGCACTCTGTCTATACATTAATAGTTAGGTGGCATAAATAATGTTTTTTAAATGTGCAATGGAATTGATTGCATAGTAGTTTTCTACTCACAAGGCATGAAACCTGAAATGTTCTCTAACCTACACATCACTTGATTCAGCAGCATAGGCCAATTTGGAATGGAGGAAGCTGATAGCACATTAGTGATTATTTGCTGAGAGCATAGATACAGTTTTTGTTACTGTGACATTTCTTAAGCAATCCAACCATTATTTGAATACTTAGGTAATTAAAATATATCCTAAATTGAAAGGCAGGTTGTGTCAATAGCATGCGGTTTTCTGATTTGAGCTTTGCCAGTGTACATTTTTTCCCTGCAAAAAGGAATTTGTGTTTCTTCAATCTCTTTCTCTTTCTGTGGTTAATTAGTATGTATTGTGTCTCTGTAAATAACTTCGTGAATCATAACTAGCTTGAGTTTCAGCCAAACTATTTTCTAATTTGTTCATTTGATCATCAGTCTTGCATCTCCTTGCATCCAGTTTGAAAACCTTTCATGGCCTGTCACCTTCCCACTGTGGTGTTAGAGGAGGGTCAAACCACCAGGCCAGAGCTTATCTCTTATGCACTATGAGCAGATCATGAGAAGCTGCTAATCCATACCTTACAGCTGAGACTAGTGGGAGCTCAGTGAATGCTGTTCCTCCACTCTGTTCTTATTCAAATAAAATAAAAAAAACCCCCGTTAGTCAGAATTTTCCAAACTAAAGGAGTGCGGAGCAATGTTGGGGTGAACAACAGGGGCTTTTATGCTGTGCTGTTTTAAAGGACCTATGTAGGATTGACTTTCTTTGGACCAAAGGTCTTACTAAGTATTATTGGAAATGCAGACTTTAGCTGTCAGTGGTTTACATACATTTGTGTACTGACATTTGCACTAGAATGAGAAGAGCTTTCCTACAAAAGCACTTTGGCTAGGCAGTTGAAATCTGTGAAGAAAGTCCATTGCTGGACATGTACTGGCTCCATCTTGCCTCGTGAGGGTGGAACGGATCAGATCCCCTCTGGGCAACAACATAGAGCTCAGGTCAGCACACGCATATAGAACTGGCACTGTCTATAGTTTGTGCCTTCTAGGCAAGAAGTGGCAGATCCGCCAGTGTCATGTTTGGAAGACTACGTATCGCCACCTACATCTCACATTGCTGCTTTAGCCATTTGGCTGCATGTGGTGCCTCACTGGTTTGTAGTCTGGTTCATATTTAGCCTTTGGAACATTTTAGTCGTGCGTTATAGATAACTTGCCGAAAACATGTCTTGGAAATATTCTTCAAGAATAGCTCCAGGACAAACGTATAATTTATGCTTCGCAGCTTAGTAGCCACCATCTTCTAGATGTAGTACATTACAGTTAGGAAGGTTGGTCCCTTAAAAACAATGATTTAAAAGGGGGTTAGGGGAAGGGACTGAAGTAATTTCAGAGAGTACCTTTTTTTGCTAGAAATGGGTTTGTATTACTGGCACATCTCTAGCTGTCCCTATGATGTCTCTTACCAGAGAAGAATGCAATGGTTACTGTGTTACTGTGATTACCATCAGAATATCCAGAAGTCTCCGAAAATCACAGAATCACAGAATCACAGAATCAACCAGGTTGGAAGAGACCTCAGGGATCATCGAGTCCAACCGTTGCCCTGACACCACCCTATCAACTAGACCCTGACACCACCCTATCAACTAGACCATGGCACATGGCAGTTTGCTCTGCCATGTCCAGAGCAAAATAGTTTGCTCTAAAGGAAACGCATTTTACTGAGTGCTGTTGGGGTGGTCATTTTAGTTTTGTATGACAGAAGAGAGGGTGTGACATTCGAATCACAATTAAATGAATTTGATTTTTCATCTTTGATTTAACTGAAGGAATCGTAGTTTCACCCATCAGGGTGGGATTTACTGGGTGGAGTTAAATGTTCTCAGAACAGTGCATGCTCCCGCTCACATGATGTAGCAGCAATAGCATCTACTGTCATCCAGCCCATCTTATAATCTGTCATTGTAGGCATATTGCTGATGTTTAGGGTATGCCTGAGTTCTGACTTCTCTTTGACATTCACTCATGCTAAAACATACTAGATGCAAAGCTGTGCTCCTAAGTCTAAGATCATGCAAAACAACTCTTTTCTGCCCCTTTAGTACTGCAGGGAAAATGTCCAGACCCAATGAAGAGGATATTCTTTGTGGTATCTTGGGCTGATAAGGGACTACTGTTGATGGGCTCCAAAGGAATACATTTTTGCCAAAGAAATAGTGTAGAGCTAAGGCTTAGTAGATAAGCAGTTATGAACTAAGAGTTTTTTATTGTCTTTTAAACAGGTATGTGTGGTGGACAGATGGATATTCCTCTGAAAGAGTAAAGAGGGTCTGGCAGAGAGACAGAAATATTACAGGGTTATTAGATCCTTCATGAATGACAATTTCTGCCTCAAAGCATCAGCAGAATTATGCAACATACTAATTAGAGATTGCTGTATTAAGCAACCTGTTCATTTAAATACTGTAAGTTTTGAAAATGGATAATGACACCACATGTGTAAGGATCTCCAAGGGTGCTATTATAATCTGTTCTTGAGAAGAGGCCAGAATGGAAGCATCCTAAGATTAAGCAACTTTCTTGCAGTCATGTAGAAAGAGACTTAAAAATTCAATGGAGTTGTCTCCAGTTAGCAAGAGCTTTAACTTAAAGATTATATTTTTCACCCTTGTTTAGTTTAACCTACTAGAAACATTAGTTCATCAAGTTACTGACTTAAGCATGTTTTTGAGAACATATTTTGGGTCATTTTAAGCTTAAAATGTTGTTATTGCTCTATGGCATAATTAGTAAGCTTCCTCAAATGAGTGGGCTTACATTTAGATGATCAAGTAGGATTAAAAAATGAGAACAGAAATGCAGCAATCAATTTGAAAGTGATTACAGCTTCTGGGTTTAAATCAAGATCCTGCTCTAACTCAACAGATCTTCCAAACTATTGCAGTTAAGTTCATCTGTGGTAGAATCAACAGGCCAGGAACAGACAGCTCTCTCTTATCATTTTGTTTAATCTAATGTTGCTAGCTTGTGCTTCAAAGAAAGTTTAGTAGCACTGTTTCTTCAGTTTTAATATTCAGAGTGGCCACTGATGGTAAATGTTGTAGACACTCAGATGGGCATTGGAAGTTGTGATGCTAAAGATAATGGATTGCTTGCAACCACATATAGGATCAGTGCTAGATGCAAGGAGAATGAGGGAAGAAAAGGCTGAGGGTTTTTTTCCATATGCAGAATTGGCTTCAAGACAAATGAGCAATGATTGGGTCAGTACTTCGTGTGCCTTATGTAGCTGATGTGATTCAGATGCCTGGCATAGCAGATAGTAAACTATGCTGATACTGCCTGAAACGTCCCCTTCCCTTTTAATCTTGTTTGTTTTTAGAAGTCAACAGTTGCCTGCTGACAGCAATAGTCAGCTTAAATATTTGGTCTCGATGTTGAATCTCAAATTGTTCATGCACCTCCAGGATCCAGTGCCCCATTACTGCCAGCATTATGTATTTTAATGAATGCAGAATGGCATCGAGGAATCAAAATCGCAGCATCAAAATGGGAGAAAAAAAAAATCAGTGCAGCTTTCTTCACTGAGTAACTGTTAATGCTAAAAACTGTTAAACACATTAGAATCCCATTTAGCAAATAGCAGAATGTAATGAAAATTGGAACATTTCAGTGAATACAAATGTGGGATAATACTGGGTGCTGTTTCTATGTATAAGTGCTTCTCTTTGTTCCAAGATCTGTGCTGAGAGGGAACTAGCTGTAGTTCAAAGGATAAATACAACTTGGTCTTCTACTAGCAATTTCTTTCTTCATTTACAGATTTTTCTCCAGAAATTGTTAGATTTTTTACTGTTAAAGTCATCACCAATTGATATCTAATGTCCTAGAGACTGGTTATCTTATTGTAAGGAAAACTCAAAAGGATGATTGCAAAATAAGCATGCAGCAATGGAGTGAAGGGGAAATAATGAAAAGTGATTGAGATCTTGATAGGAACATGCATCCTTCTCTTAAAGCAATTTCAAGAACCTTTTACAGAGGTTCTAGTATCACCAAATTATATTCAAGTTTCTGACTGCATAATCTGCAATGGTAGTCTCTCCAAAGTCCAGTCATATCCCCAGTGATGGTATAATTTCTGTTTTTTTGAAGCTCCCATCCTAATTTTGGAAATCTTCCTTTTTTCCCCTTATCTTTCATGTCTGTCTTATTGAGAGTAGCCGTAAAATTGAGTGGGAAAATATCTTCTTAACCTTTCCTCCAGCTGCTGCAGTAACAACAAAATATTTTTCTTGGATGTTTTCTTATCCAAAGTCATCCAAATAATTTTCAGGATTTTTTGGCAGCCAAAAGATAAATGCTTCAGCATGGAGGAAAAAAAAAGTTAAGTTTACATTTTCCAAAGGAAATTGATTATTTTTTAACAAAATGAATGTCATGATGGAAAGGTGTTTTCTGCTTAAAAGGACTTCAGAAGAAGCTTTTCAGGTAGCTCTAGTAATCAAACACTCTGTTAAGATTGCTGGGTGAAAACAGAAGTCATTGAGCCTCTATAATGCCTTAATGTTCTTTCTAAATTCTCATAAGAATTAAATCCCCAAATCCCAATTTCTTTTCCCAAATAGATACTGCTGAGGTAAACTAAATCTGTTTCGTATATTACCTGTAAGACTATCAAAAGACTTTTGCTGTCTCTCTCGTCATACTTATGTATTTTTTTTAATAAAAATCATGTTCAGTGTTTGGCTAAACAATGGATGTTTAGCCAATGTCTAGCATTTATTTTTTAAGGGTAATTGTGCATGGAACAGAAAATTCTCCAACGCTGTCTTCTCTGTCATTGGGGAAACTAAGGTACATGGTAGAAGATTTCCTTTTTCTTTCATGTACATGATACTTAGATCCTCCTGGACAGAGCTGAAATCTTTTTCAGAGGTCAAATCTCCAGAGTAAAAATACCCTATAACCAAAACTTAGTAATGTAATGCTGTAGAAAGCTGGAGTTTTGAAGACACTGCTTAGTGTCAAATTTTCTATATATACAGCTGCAATGCAAGTGGCTTGCAGGCCAGGAATAGCCTTCCATCTACTGATACAGTGCTGCGAGACTTTTAAAAACTATTTTTATCAATGTGTGTCTGACTATAGTCTCCCTTGCATGAGGGACAAAAGTAGTAACAAGCCTACAGACATGTAGTTTAGGAAAAAATAGATTAATCTGAAAAACTCCTTATTTTTAAACAGGAAAACATGAACAAGCCACTGAATGTCACTATATACTGTTTGTGGCATCCAGCTGCACATATGTTTCCATGTAATTTGCTACGTTAACTGTTTCATTTCTGTTACATTCAGACTAAGAAGCGTTAGCATTGAAGCTGCTGATCACACTTCAACTGGGAGAAAGGTGGCGTCTGCAGTGGAGTTATGTGACTGTCCCCCGGGGTATGACGGTACCTCGTGTGAGGTGAGTATCACGATACAGTCTAGATCAATTGTGCTAACACTGTGATAGTTGTAAGCAACCAGTGGCCCTGTGTTGGTAGAAAATAGTAAGAGAGCTGTCCATTCCTGTTAGGAATTTGGTATAGCTTGTCTAGTTACCTTTATTTCTAGGTGGTGGTTCATTATATTTGATAATATTTGAAATCTGAAGTTTTACACCTCTAAGTTAAGAAAAGACATTTCTCTTAAAAAGAAAATGAAAGCAGTATTTGTACTCTTCAGCCAATTGATATTACAAATGCATGAAACTATCACAATTAGAAGGAAAATGACCTGTGCACAACAAAGCCAGATCAAATTATCTGAGTTAATGTGGCTGAGTTCCCTCTTATGTTTTCCCAGGGCTCTGCCATTTGCCTTTGAGTCTTTGAGGATTGTGTGTGTGTTCTTGTGAGGATTGTTTCACTTTAGTTTGGTCCTGTTACAGATAATAACATACACACATGCTCAGAAAATACCCACTTTCCTAACAAATTCATTAGTTCACAGAGAATGTGTTCATACAAGTATATGGATGATTAACTAGCTCATGTGGGCATAGCTTGCGGTAAATAGAAGCCAAAAAAAATTCTTCAAAAGCTTTGCCTTTAAGGAAATAGTTTCAAACACCAAGATGCTCTGCTTCACAAAACTACAAACAGTATGCCATTTACACAGGCACTCTAGGCATTTGCTTGTCAGCTCTCTTTTTCTTTAAAATCTTCCATGCTTATATGTGATATTTAGGGCTTAAAGTCTAGTTTCATGCCAAATGTGGTTGCTTGTTGCTGGGGCTAAATAAACTATTGTAGAAAGAAAGCCTGAAGGAATTAATGGATATTCCTATTCCAAAATGGTATAGACAGAAAAAAAAAATGGAGAAGAATATTGCCTACCTTGGCTGAGAAATAATTTTTAAGTATGACCATTGTCTGTCCAATTATTTGAAGAAAAAAGCTGGATGAATTGTCATTGTGCTTCACGCTTTTTTTTTTTACTTCTCAGTTTCTCCTCTCAATTCAGATTTAGGTGTAGTTTCCCAGAAAGCAGTTGGAAAGGCTGTGATTGCAGATGATTCAATATCTGCTTTTGTTGTAGAACTGAAGGACATGGGTAGAATTCCTGCCCTTGGCGTTGATGAAATTCTCTGCCCAGTGTTGTGTCCTTCAATGCTAAACCTTCTCTCCAGTTCAAAACAGTCCCTGAAATTTCATGTATACATGAGATCATATTCCTCAATAGAAACTACATATATAGATAGCTGCAAATGTAAAGTCTCTATGCACACTGGCAGGCATGGACACTCTTTGATTCCTGCCCTGGCTGAGTGCTAACCACAGACCTATTGAACTAAACCATATTGTAGTCCCTACCTGTATGTTGGTTTTCCTCCCAAGACTGAAGGCCAAGAAGATATGATAGACTTCTGGATGAGCACACTTTTCCTGTGTCCCCTCACTGAATTTCAGAGCATTGTACACAGCTCAGAAATGCCATTTGACAAAGCTGGCCTATCTTATGATAACAATGATACGGGTAAAAGTTTTAGTTTCCATGCCTTTATTCACTGAATTCATTTTTCATGAGTCTTTTGTAGCAGAAGTTCAACGTATGATATGCATTGAATGGTTGTGCTTGATAGAAAACAATGGGGAAGTATTTTAGTGTTCTGAGTAGATGGTTGTGCTTTTTATAACAAGGACAAGCAAGAAATAAAAAAAATAAAAAAAAAAAAAGATGTTTTAGATTTCCAGGCAAACTAGCAGTTGAGAAAGTACAGAAAGATAAATTCAAAATGTTCATTCTTTCAGAATAGTATATTTGTTTCTTCTGAATAATTTTGGCCCTGTCCAACACTTTGCTTCTTAGAGTTTCAACCTAGCAGAATTTCATTTTTATTGATTTTGTGCAGGTTTTCGGTTTCATTTTCTCTTCTTCATTTAATAATGTATGTGTTGTTGCCTGCATAATGATGTTGTGGTACCTGGCATAGATGCTGCAGCACTAAAACCAACCATTATTTACTTATTTTCTTGCTGTGAATGTTTTGGCACGATCAGTCTTCAGAAGACAACCAATCCCATTTAAAATATGCTGTCTCTTATGTGATTGTTCCGTTACACAAATTTGGAATTAATTTTCTACAAGATTCTAGTCAAAGAAAATTGTTATGTTTATGCTAGTATATCTGAGAAATGAACACAGAATTCTGTGAGCATAGGTAAAGCAGATCAAATTTAAATTTCAAATAAAAATTGGACTCATTTGTGATAGTTACTTTGCTCTACTCATGTGAATCTTGTGGCCTTTATTTGTCAACATCTTCACATCTAGTTGCTCTTCTCCACCAGATTTGTTCCCTTTCTATAGACTCTTTTACTTCCACTGTGGAAGAAGTTGTGTTTAACTTGCATCACTATGATGGTCAAGAACTTCCCTGACTTTTGAATGTTACATAATTTCTTTTCTTAAGATCCCAATCTACAATCTTTTCTTTTAGTTCTGTTCTAAGCCTAGCTGTTAATATTCCATGTCCTTAGAATTAGCGACTTTTGGAGCTTTACCTTGTGCAATATCATGTATATGATATTGCACAAGGTCGGGGGGCTATGATTTAGTGGCAATTACAGAGACTTGGTGGGATGCCTCGCATGACTGGAATGTGGTCATGGATGGCTATGTCCTATTCAGGAAAGACAGGCCACTAAGGAGAGGTGGTGGAGTTGCTCTTTATGTGAGTGAGCAGCTAGAATGTATTGAGTTCTGTCCAGGGGCGGATCAGGAGCGAGTTGAGAGCTTGTGGGTGCGAATTAAGGGGCAGGCTGGCAGGGGTGATACTGTTGTGGGTGTCTATTTGAGGCCACCGGATCAGGATGAGGAGGGTGATGAGGCCTTCTACAGGCAGCTGAGAGCAGTCTCTCAATTACAGGGCCTGGTTGTCATGGGGGATTTCAACTACCCTAATATTTGCTGGGAGGCCTACTCAGCCAGCCATCCTCAGTCCAGGAGGTTCCTCCAGTGCATTGATGATAACTTTCTGATGCAAATGGTGGATGAGCCAACTAGGAGAGGAGCACTGCTGGATCTTATCCTCACTAACAAGGAGGGTCTGGTTGAAGAGGTGAAGGTTGAGGGCAGCCTTGGTTGTAGTGACCATGAGATGGTAGAGTTCAGGATCTCATGTGGCAGGAAGAGAATAGCTAGCAGAATCACAACCCTGGACTTCAGGAGGGCCAACTTTGGCCTTTTCAAGCAATTGCTAGGGGAAATCCCATGGGACAGGGTACTAGAAGGTAAGGGGGCCCAAGATAGTTGGTTAGCATTCAAGGACTGCTTCTTCCGAGCTCAAGATCAGAGCATCCCAGCAGGTAGGAAGTCAAGGAAGGGTACCAGGAGACCTGCATGGTTAAACAGGGAACTGCTGGGCAAACTCAAGTGGAAGAAGAGGGTGTACAGATCATGGAAGGAGGGGCTGGCCACTTGGGAGGAATATAAGTCTGTTGTCAGAGGATGTAGGGAAGCAACTAGGAAAGCTAAGGCCTCCTTGGAATTAAACCTTGCAAGAGAGGTCAAAGACAACAGAAAGGGCTTCTTCAAATACATTGCAGGTAAAAGCAACACTAGAGGCAATGTAGGCCCACTGGTGAATGAGGTGGGGGCCCTGGAGACAGAGGATAAAAAGAAGGCGGAGTTACTGAATGCCTTCTTTGCCTCTGTCTATACTGCTGGAGGCTGTCCTGAGGAGCCCCGGACCCCTGCGGCCCCAGAAGAAGTCAGGATAGAGGAGGAATCTGTCTTGGTAGATGAGGGCTGGGTCAGGGACCAATTAAGCAAGCTGGACGTCCATAAATCCATGGGCCCTGATGGGATGCACCCGCGGGTGCTGAGGGAGCTGGCGGAAGTCATTGCTAGGCCACTCTCCATCATCTTTGCTAAGTCGTGGGCAACGGGAGAGGTGCCTGAGGACTGGAGGAAAGCGAATGTCACTCCAGTCTTCAAAAAGGGCAAGAAGGAGGACCCGGGTAACTATAGACCGGTCAGCCTCACCTCCATCCCCGGAAAGGTGATGGAACAACTTGTCCTTGGTGCTGTCTCTAGGCACATCAAGGATAGGGGGATCATTAGGGGCAGTCAACATGGCTTCACCAAGGGGAAGTCATGCTTAACCAACTTGATAGCCTTTTATGAGGACGTAACCAGGTGGATAGATGGTGGTAAAGCTGTGGATGTGGTCTATCTCGATTTCAGTAAAGCGTTTGACACGGTCTCCCACAGCATCCTCACAGCTAAACTGAGGAAGTGTGGTCTGGATGATTGGGTAGTGAGGTGGATTGTGAAGTGGCTGAAGGAAAGAAGCCAGAGAGTGGTTCAGCAAGCCAGCAAGTTCGCTGATGACACCAAACTGGGAGGAGTGGCTGACACACCGGAAGGCTGTGCAGCCATTCAGAGAGACCTAGACAGGCTGGAGAGTTGGGCGGGGAGAAATTTAATGAAATATAACAAGGGCAAGTGTAGAGTCCTGCATCTGGGCAAGAACAACCCCATGTATGAGTACAAGTTGGGGACAGACATGTTGGAGAGCAGCGTAGGGGAAAGGGACCTGGGGGTCCTAGTGGACAACAGGATGACCATGAGCCAGCAGTGTGCCCTTGTGGCCAAGAAGGCCAATGGCATCCTGGGGTGTATTAGAAGGGGTGTGGTTAGCAGGTCAAGAGAGGTTCTCCTCCCCCTCTACTCTGCCCTGGTGAGGCCGCATCTGGAATATTGTGTCCAGTTCTGGGCCCCTCAGTTCAAGAAGGACAGGGAACTGCTAGAGAGAATCCAGCGCAGAGCCACGAAGATGATTAAGGGAGTGGAACATCTCCCTTAGGAGGAGAGGCTGAGGGAGCTGGGTCTCTTTAGCTTAGAGAAGAGGAGACTGAGGGGTGACCTCATTCATGTTTATAAATATGTAAAGGGCAAGTGTCATGAGGATGGAGCCAGGCTCTTCTCAGTGACATCCCTTGACAGGACAAGGGGCAATGGCTGCAAGCTGGAACACAGGAGGTTCCACATAAATATGAGGAAAAACTTCTTTACGGTGAGGGTGACCGAACACTGGAACAGGCTGCCCAGAGAGGTTGTGGAGTCTCCTTCTCTGGAGACATTCAAAACCCGCCTGGACGCATTCCTGTGTGATATGGTCTAGGCAATCCTGCTCCGGCAGGGGAATTGGACTAGATGATCTTTCAAGGTCCCTTCCAATCCCTTACATTCTGTGATTCTGTGATTCTGTGATTCTGTGATATCTGTGCACGTGATCATTCTTTTCAGAATCACTGAAAGAGGAAAAAGATTTATAGATTTATACAGAAGCAGCTTAGGCAGTTGCATCTCATGCCACAGAAAAAAAAATAGGGCATTTTCTTTTAACCTGTTTTTCTTTTCTAGATTTTATAACACTGATTTTTAATTTTTAGTATATATGGGTTTTGTTAGAACTAAAAGAAATAAAAATAAGGATAATGTCTCAGGGTTTTTTTTAAAGAATAATTTCAATTAATCTTCAAATTACTTTCACATTTTGCAGGAGTAAGACAGAAAGGGACATTGTCTTTTTTTTTTATAAAGGAGAATCTTGTTACCTTTTTGGAGAGTATAGGTGAAGGGGAAGGGATTTTCTTTATTAAATGATACTTGTAGTATTCTATCATTACAAAACTTTCTCTTTGTATTAGCCAGGTGCTTTTGAAGGTCAACACTCTGTCATGCACTTTTTTATGTTATGCAAAATCCTTGGATGATAAAAGCAGTCTTACTGAGGAAAGATAGTTTGCAGAAACTATAAAGCCATTTGTGAGATATATAGTGAGGAAGACTGCTGCTTGATATCTTATTATGAAGAAATGTAATAGCTGAATTTTCGCTGATGAATCACAGTTGTATGATGTCACCTTTCCTAAGACAAAACTGGCTATACATTTAATATTGATCTGAATTTAACATTAAAAAAAAAAATCAGAGCACCTTCTTAAAGGGAAATGACTATACTTCATATTTAAGAAGTACAATTTGTAAATAAAAGGATGGCTTTGTTTTCAGCCTACGCTTTAGTTCAAGTGTAGCCTTTTGTTAGACTCCAAACAAGAAAGACTAAATGGTATTTTAATTGCTCTTTGCAGCTGAACTTCTCAGGAAAGGTGTTTGTTGTTTGGGGTTTTCTTCCTGCCTTCTCTCTCCTTCAGTATTTTGCCTTCTGGCTATTTTTCAGTCTGTACCTCTTGCTTTGATGCTGTCATATTTCAGTTCTTCATTTCTCTGCTTTATTTTACCATTTCAGAAGAATGATCAAGTTAAGGCTTCCTCTATCTCACACCTGCTGATAAGGCTAAAGTCAGTGCAAAGCCATAGCACCAGGAAGAACAACTCTGTAGAGAAATCTAGGTGTTGTTTATTAATTTGACAAGTATGTTTTTGTGTGTGCAAGTATCAAATTCAACAATATTTTAAAAATCCCATTCCTTTCCCTATTCAAGTGAGAATTTAACTTTTTATCTAATTTATCTTGCAGTCTTGCTGGCCTCGACACAGGCGTGTGAATGGCACAATTTTTGGTGGAGTCTGTGCACCATGTACATGCTTTGGTCATGCAGAATTGTGTGATGATATCACAGGAGAATGCCTGGTAAGTGTCACTACAGGAAACTTGATGGATATGGCCAATGTCAATTCAATATACCTGTGCAACTGAATTAACGACCTCTGAGACCTGAAGTACTCAAGAAGAAAAAAAACAGCGATTAACAGAAGAGATCTTTATGTTGAACTGTTGCTGAAGTTAAGGATCCCCTCATACCAAGATATGGTAGCTTCTACAGTTAAACAAAAGGAATTTTTTATTCACATAGGATTTATGTTTTGAAATAGAATCAATAGTATAAGGTATGGCATGCAGAAAGCAGCAAATATATCAACATTCTTCCATGCAAGATTTATCTCCCCCTCCCATCTGTCTCCTGCAGTGTATTTAATTTATAGTATGTAGCAGGTAAATTTGTATATTCTGTTCCAGTATGGCAAGAAGATATTGTTAATGACTTTCTTCATCTAAATTCCTACTAAACCTTGAAGAAACATTTAATAAATTGTCTTTTAAAAAATAACAAAAGCATATGATTTTGACTAAATCATCTTTTTTTCTCATAAGTTATGGAGATTTTATATAGTTACCTACTAATTCATCAATTAAATCTCTGATATTATCCGTAGCAAGCCTACCAGCATACCACTATTTCCAGCACATTCAGTAGCCTTTTGGAATGGGTGAATTATGCTGAATAGACTGTTCTGATTAACTCAAGGGCATTTTTAGTTTTATATTGTCTGACGTGGCATGAAGCTTGAAACAACATTTCTTATTTCATTAGTCTTGCAGAAACACAATTTGAGCCAGTGCCAGTTTAGTGGGATATCATACTCTCATTTCCCTGCAGAATTTCAAGCAGACTCTCTATTGTGCATGTTTCTAAATGTTCCCATTTATTTCCTTAAGAAAAAGCTTCTGGGAAAAATCCAAAATGAAAATTCAGGCTTTCTGCAATGTAATTTGGCACTTAGAATTATCACTGATCTTCCTGTTTTGCCCATAAAAGATGTTTAATTGCATTGCCGTGCAAAACAAGATATCCTTAATGTGTGGATCAGTGAATTTTTCAGATTGCTTTTTCATGAGTAGAAGCTTAAAATGATTCTCAATTTAATTATACTGTAAGCCTTAAAGTACCTAGGATGCAAAATATGGATGACTTGACAGTCACGTTTTGAATCCTTCACTTCCATGCAATGAAAATATTTATCACTAGAGTAATACAGATTTGTGTTTCTCAACGAAGATAAAATTTATTGCATTAATGTCTGTAGCCTCCAGCTATGATGTCTATAACATCAGTGTGGGATAAAATCAGTTAACAGAAAATAAAGGGAAGGGAGAATCCTGTTTAAGGTATATCATAACTATTGACTGTTTTGCTTAGGGGAGCATAGCCAGATGTGAGTTCTGAGGTTGCTTGCTTCTGTGTCATCAAGGTTTAGCCCTTGCACAATTTCCCTCTTTATTTTTGTCTATAGCACCAGCCCAGATGTGAGAGAAGGCCGTGTAGTTGCATACTGTAGTGCTTTTGCACTTTTCAGCTGATGGCAACTATTGACTGAGACAGTAGAGCTCCCACTTCTGATGTTTCAAGGCTGCTGGTGTAAAGATAACACAGCACTGATAAGGAAGGGGAAAATAACCAGTTGAAAATGCACTTTAATCTCTATGCATTATCAAGTATTCTGTATTTTGTGTGTTCTGTCTGAGCTTATACTAGATCATCCTATAAAGAAGAGACGCACAGGGAACTTAAAATCAGTTCTGGATTTTCTTGCAGCTTGCTTTGAAAACACCATTAAGTGAAGTTAGATTGGTTAGTATCCATGCAGGCTATTAAATGCTGCTATTCAATTTGGATCATAAGCCTTTTGAAGTGAAAGAGAGGAGAAGTCTGAATGCTGAAAAAGAGAAATGTTTCACATCAAAGGCATTCTTTCTATTGAGGTTTCCACAGCCTTTTGGCCGCCTTATTATTATTCATGGTGTTTTTTCAGTAATACAACAGACAATTTAGGCACCTAATTTACTGATATGATACTTCTTTTTACTCTTCCTTAGCTTTGAAATGTAGTTGAAAAGCAGCTGAAATGTGTTTTTGACTCATGATAAAAGCTCAAATCATCTGCTTCGACATAGGCCTGTATAAAAAGCTCATTTTAACACATATCTTGCAGTAACCTGCAAAGCCCTTTGATCCCCACAGCAACCATATAGAGCTTCATGATACATCATTCTTGTTACCATTGTGGTATACATAACTGCTTTGGTATATAGGGCAAGTTCGAACATTCAGAAATACTCTTTTGTAGTGTTATACACACGCATTTACGGTAGCTTTAGGAGATTGGTTAAACCTAAACCTTATGAAAAGCAAACCCATTTCAAGGTGTTTCATTCATTGTAGGATACTATGTTCCCATTAGTAAGCCCAGCGAAAGCAGATCTTTCTCCCCTAAAATATGCTCAAATCACCAAGTGGGCAATCCCCAGTGGCATCCATTTTGTATTTTATTCATTTCTGTGTAAATGGCATATACCATGTAGATTGAGATCAGCGTCAGAGCTAGTGGACATGTGCTTTAGACAGTGTTAATCACAGGAGCAGCAAAATGTCTTCCCCCATCTTCATATACACAGTACAAAATGATATATCCTAAGCTAAACGCAGTATAGGCTATACCACAGATGCAAATTATGTAAAGCCTCTGCAACATCCTGATTGCGTTTGTAACACTAGGAAAGGGAATAGTTCATGTAAGCTTGACATTATGGTAGTTTGAAAATGCCAGAAGAGCATGTTCATGCTTCCAAAGATGTAATGCCATTGTCTGGTTTAGATGGCCAGAGAATATGTTAAAATAGGTACCCAGGCATACCCTTTTGCTTTCTTTAACTAGCTTAAACTAGCAGCTTCCCTGGTTGTCTCTGTGACAGACGTCCTGAGAAAGGGCAGCAGCATGCCAAAGCCACTATCTTGGACTCGGTCATACTCCCTGATTAAAGTTTTATTTTCATCACTAGCCTTCTATTCAGACAGTTGCTTTCCCTATTCATATACGCTCAGCTGCATACGCAGCTAAGCGAGAGTGGTTTTCAGTGTGAATTTAGGGTTCCCTGATAATGGGCATAAAGATGTTCATTTGGTTTCTTCCAAGCAGGAAGAGCCAGGTCAGTAGGAAATGGTGCAAAACACACTCCAGAACATCAGCAATAAAGTCTTTGGGCAACAAGGTCTGAATCATACATGAAATTTTGGACAAAAATAAATTTGCTTACTCAGAGGTTGTCTAAACGAAGTGTAATGGTGTTTGGAGATAAAAGAGGTCCAGAAAATTGATGCATTCAAAATAGTTTGAGATCTAGTACTTGGAATTTGAAAGCATAAAGATTTTGGCATAAAATCATTCCTGGCCACAAAGTCTGTAGATCTATGAAACAAGACATTGATTTTACCAAAACCGCTAGATCAACGTGTTGGAACAAACTATATTTCCAAGGGAATAAATCAATATATTGGAATAAACTATATTTTCAAGGGAATAAAAAGAAAGTGTATATAAGGTACTGAGCAGGTTAGGGACAGTTGATCATGACCTTCTTTATACCCAGTCTCTTTACACAAAAAAAGTAATTAAATGTTCCTACGAACATGAAATTAAGACTTCACAGGCCTGAGCATGTTTTAAGGAAATAATCTCAGTATAATTAGACATTGCTCAAACTAGATGATGCTCAAAACCATTGCTGTACATTTGGCAAGTTTCAAACTGAGATTCAGGAAATTGATACGAAGAAATACAAATTTTTCATGAGTATTTAGAATATCTTTAGAAGCGCTAATAACTCATCTACTTCAGTACTTAAAGTGATTATAAATTTGGCAAATTACTATAAAATTTAATGCATCACTGAAGAGAACAGGCAAATTGTGTCACATCTCTTTACAACATAATCCTTGTTCTTTGTCCTGCAAAATCCAGACTGGCTCAGGGAGAAAAGTATAGGACCACACAAGATAGTTATTTCTCAGCTAAACTCTTAACATATACACAGTGCAACATATGCTCAGATTTTGGTGCTATATGTGGGGGGTTCTTTTCTTTTTTGTTTTTAAATTTATTGATTCATGGTGAGGAAGTAAGCAGATACAGAGATCTGGATTGAGGAGAATTAGACACAGTACATTGAAATGACTGACATTAGAGTTTCAGAAAATAATTCATCAGAGAGAAGAAGGTCAGCTCTTTGTAACATGAATTGTTTTCCTACAAAATGGAAGGTTTCAGGGTTTTTTTACTTAAAAAAAAAGCAGAAGCTGCAAATACCACTCTGTAAGAGATGCATAGCTTTAAAATAGTGTGTTAGCTCCTCTCACTTTAATAACATCCTTGACATATAAGCCATTCATGTTCTTCAAAAACATTAAGATGTGTCTGAGGATATTTAAAGCTAAACTTAACACAAAAGAAGAATCCATTATTTTTCAGAAAAAGTACAAATAATTTGACATGATGCCTTAAAAAAGTTAAATTGCAAAGGATTTTTCTTTTGAAACACTTAAATTATTTTTGTCACATCTTCTTTTAAAAGTGTATCTTAATGTTCCCAGCTACTTTTTCAGTATGGCAAATATATTCTTTTTGAATGACAGCACTTGAAGTAACAATCAAATGGACTTAAACAACCTAATGAAGTAGAGTTTAACCCAGCTGACAGTTCTAAAGCCATAATTTTGTTTGACTAAGTCTCAATAATTGATATTAGCTCACAATCTACCAAATATGTGAAAATGTAATATTGTGACTAATGGTTTCATTTCAAAGATATGCTGATTGTATACAGAATCAATAAGAAGGCACCCTTTAAAACAGCAGACAGTATTTCTGGAGACAGATGCTTTTGACTCCAGTGTGCTCATGACTGAAAAGGGTGTGGTGCTTTTTCAGCTGCCCAAATGTATGGTACTGGCTATGCAGAGCACAATGCAAAAAACTTTCTACAAATCATTGCAATCCTGGAAAGTCCTGAAGAAGAAATCAGTGTTCCATAGAATAGTGTAATTTTCTTCATTCTTTATTGAGAAAACGTTATGTCTTTCAGACAGGAATGCTGTTATCAGTCAGTACCATATGCATGACTTACTGCAAGTGGGAAAACAATTTTGAACTATTCTTAAAAATATTTTAAATTAAATGTTTGGAAATACCTACACCTTTGGAAAAAAAAAAACCCTCAAGGCTTCTTTAGCAGCAACTTGGGTGAAACAGATTCTAGATTTGTTCTGGCCCATTGTCTAAATCAGATCAGAACACAGTCTCTCTCATGGCTTTCATTTTGGCCTTTTCAACTTGCCATATGCTTTTTCAGTCTTTACCCAATCACATCAAGATGGCATTTAAGAGCCAAAAACATTTCTCCTGGTTTCTCTGTTTTCGCACTGTGAAAGGGCTACGCTTGGGTGTCTTGTGGCAAATAGCAGTGAAAGGAATAGTGTGGTGTGCTAAAAATGTGGCAAAAAACTAATTTGCTGGCCCTATCATGGATCCTGCCAAATTTTTTAAAGTTTCTTAATCCTATACAGTGAGGGGGAAGAAGAGTAGAAGAGGTAATTACTTTTTAAAACTTGTTTCTTACAAGTCATCATGGGAAGCCTATTCTCAGAGGACCAATTCCCTTTCTGCCAGAAGATCATTTAATTTGAGACCAGGCCAAAGGTTATATACAAAAGTGAAGATCTAGTGCTGCCATTTTTATGTAGTACGCTTGATGTTTCATATGCTCAGATAAACTGTCTATTGTATTATGAAAGCAATCACATACGGGAACACAAACTGTTGGATAGGGCCCTATATACACTATACTCATCCTTGTTTTTACTCATAAAATAAAGCCTGAATGCTATTCTAGCAAACAAATATTAATTAAGTAATTCAGGCTTTGCTACTGTTCACAAATATATTTAGTACATTACTAGCCATATACCTTGTAAAATGAGCTAATGCGCTGTCTTCTTTTAGCCCACACCCAGGGCTAAACAATAACCAGTGGTTCTATCACCCAAAGTCCCTCCCCAGCTGAAAAAGTGAATTGGGAAAAGGAGGTAGACTCATGGATTGAAGTTTAAACAGATTTAATAAAATAAGAAAACCAATATTGGTGCTAATACAAAAGACACGAAATTATACTTAGCCCATAGAGTGGTTGCAAGTCCCTCCAGGGATCACAACCATTGAAAAGAGATGAGAAGTAAAAAAGAGGGGGGAAAAAAGATCAGAGCAAAAAACTCCCAGCCATCCTACCAAGCTTTCCCGTTTATAGTGAACCTGACATTAATGTTACAGGATACACCTGTGGGCCAGCCTGGGTCAGCTGCCCTGGCTTTCACTGCTCGTGGGCTTGATCACCATACCATGGCTGGCCACAAACTGAAACAAAATGTAACAGAAAATTGATTCTATAAATTTTATCCCTGCAAAACCAGAACATGCACTTAGATGTGAAATGTAATGATTCATTTCTATAAATTATATAGTCTGGGCTGTATTTCTGGGATCAACATCTAAAAACTGTTTGTCACAAAATATGGCCTGTTGCAGGACTGCAATACTAAACCTGTTTTGTGCTGCTGTGAAGGTTGGTTTTATTTAAGTAAGCTAAAACAATAATGCAGCTGCTGTATGGCAGAAAGATAAAGGTCTGCAGTTAAATATTCTTTTTGTTTTACATAGAGAAAAATTATCCAAAACAACACAAATACGTGACACATATGAAGTGCTGATTGTGACAGCTAACCTCTAGAACTGGTTCTCAGCCAGCAGCAGAAAATTAAGATACATGTTGCCAACCTCTTACAATCCTGTTGAGAGGATGGGCTAGGTGAATGACCTTCAGGGACTTTCCATATGTAAGTTCTCTAATTGTGAATTTGTACTTTTTATTTCTGTTTAGGACTGCAAACACAACACGGGTGGTTCATATTGTGATAGATGTCTTCCTGGCTTCTATGGTGAACCTACTAAAGGGACAGCTGAAGACTGTCAGCTGTGTGCTTGCCCCCTAAATCTACCTTCTAACAAGTAAGATGTATATTTGTGTTTTAATCAAATAATATATTCTGCAATATAAACTTTTATTCTCTTTTACAGTTGAATAGAGTGCTTAGCTTTGCTGAGAGGTAAAGATCAAGACAAAAGCTGGATGAGACTGGGCTAGAAAAAAAAACAGAATTTGGATGACTGCTCTTTGAATCAATAACTAGCGTTTGCTTTTTCAGTCTTCCTTAAGAGTAGTTGTTTCTAGTTTTAAAGCTGACTTTACCACTTTGAGGTGTGGGGGTTTTTAATAATTGAATTTAAATTCAATTTATGTTGATCAGATAAAACACTGATTTCTTCTGCCTTTAATTTTCCTTTTCTTCCAGTCAACGTTCAGTAATAATCTTGATTCTTTTGGAGTCTTAATTCAGCCTTAGATCTTGCAAGTGAAAATTTTTTGTCAGCATATCTCAGAATAATCATTATAAATTTGTTTTATTAAATAAAAATAATAGTGAAAAGTTAATCAAAACTCTGATCTGAGAACAAATGTTTCCTTCATTACAAAGCTTGTCCGTGCTACCTGCTACCTACAATTTAACAGACCAAGTGGCTTGAACACTTTTTAATTGGTTTTGTCCCAGTCAGTACCTGGAAAATAACAATACCAAAATCATTTGATGGGATGTAGTTGAAGAAAACTGTTCTGAATCTTGTCTGGTTAGGTTTCTTGTGCATATAAAAAAAAAATGGAAATTACGTGTACTGGTTTGAATTAGCACATTTGGTTTATGCCATCCAGTATGGCTTCAGAGAAAAGGAGCCCTGGTGCAGGTAGCACATGTCCAGATTACACAGAAGAGCTGCGGTGGTGCAACACATACAATAATTGTTCAGGAAGGTCAAGAATTGTTGAGTATGTGTCTGATATATTTGCAGTGGCAATTAATGCTGGCCCAAATTTCAGCCACAAATTGGATGTGGCTCCCTTCTGAAAATAATCACTGTTAGTCCATATAAGCATTTCAGAAGGATTGTAGGATTGTAGGATTGTACTGGAAGATTGGAAACTATGCTCAGAGGCTGCTCCATCCCAAGCTCTTCACACAGCTTAAAAGTTTTAAGTGGCTATAGGAGCTGATAAATCCACTGGAGTAATTTTTTTTCTCCCTTCAGCCCTGCATCTTCTATTTCACCCCATTTTCCCAAAACAGAAGTCAGAGTCTGTCAATGAAATGCACTTTACTATTTAAGAGTATAAAGAGTATTTCTTAAGGTTTACAGGGCCAAATGTGTGGCTACCACCTGCACGGAGCTCTGCAAGATGCAAGTAAGGAAGAGAACATCATCTGAATGGCCGTGTGTCAACATAAGGCACAGATGAACCAGATTTTGCTCTTAAGTAGTTCAAGCTAACTCTGTTGCCTACAGTGGCATTGTGTCCTATTAAAATTGCACTGATCAGGGAAGGAATAATATAACCACTTATCAGCAGAAATTCCAGGGGATTGTAGCATGCAAGTCTGCCTTCCTGTTATCACAGCTCTTCAGTTGGTTTTATTAGATATACATGGGTTTATTATGTCTGCTGCTCAGGCATGGATCCTCTGACGTCCTCATTGCTTTCACATACTTAGTATTTCCTTGCATAGTTAATTAATTCTTCTCTTGCTTGAGCACACTGTACTGACATAGCAGGAAAAACACTATCACATTAATATCTTGCGCAGATGTGCAACAATCCAAGTCAGATAGATTGAATTTATGTTTTTATGGGCAAAATGCCTGGAGACCTCTATTATGTATTCATCAAAGTTCTGGCTGCTTTACTTGCCTTTTTTGAAATTGAACAAGAGAGTCCCCTTTTTAATATTTAGTTTCCTTGAAAAATATAGGTACAAAACAAACACAGAATACGTATGTTCTTGAACTGTGTGAAAATGTGGGAGTCCTGAACCATACAAAGTTTAGCCCAACGTTAGAATTGTGCAGTAGCTTCCTATTTCTAAAATGGCCAAAAGCAAAAGTGAACAACATCCTCAGCTTTGTAGAACTCATTGTAAGTTTCAAGCTCTCATGACTTTACAGTTCTAGACCAATTATTAAATTTGTTTATGAGAAAAAAAAAGAGATTGTTAAAGATTTAATGTGTTACCTGAAGGCTTACTTAGTTGGCAGTGAGTTTGGTATGCTAGGGATAATATATGCAAACAATTCAGATTCCTTCACATGAAAAATAATTTCTACCAAGCTCATGTCACTGTACAGACATAGTATATGTCATGTTATTTCTCACCAACCTATCATGTGACTAATTTAGGTACAAATGATTCTTAATAGCTGTCTATAGATTTTAATTCCTGTAGTATTTAATTCCTAACATGGCATGACAGGGCATCTGTAGGTCTCTAAGCTTAATACTAAGTTCCTGGTGCATATTGTCCATGTAATAAATCTCTGAGATATATTTCTATTAAGAAATCAGTTTTGCCTTTTATAGCAGTGTCTTATTTCTTTATGATGTTTGTAATGGTTCCTATCACTGTTTTCACCGCACTTGAGTCTTTTTCTTTGCAGTGCCACATAAGGTGGAGGAGAACTGTTCTATCCATTTTAGAAATGTGCTGGTAATGGTGTTGTTCTGTAGTTAACTTAAGCTGATTTAACTGCTACTCATTCCCTGTTCTGTTACCTAATGGCAGCAGTTTCCATATGCAATCACTGATGCCAATCATAAAACTGCTTTCTGAAGCACAACAGTGATAAGTGACTTGCCGTACATCAGGAAAGAATGCTTGGCCAAATCAGGAAACTAAAATTAAGTTGTCTAAGCTTGTTTTCTAGATCCTGGGCTATATTCTCCTCTTTTTGCAGATATCTCTATATTTGTACTTACATGATGCAAATGAGATCAATACCACTGTTATACATGGCATATGTAATGCACGCTCGACGACTTTGTCTTATCTCTTCTCACTCTTACAAACTTCTAACACTCTTAATCTTTAAGGAGTTTCACATAAACTGATTTTTTCCATAGAAATTATCAGACATACTACTATATAATTCTTTCTACCAAATGTAGATGTCTGGGATAATTACTGCTTTTGTCTTGAAGTGGTGATAAACTTAACATGAGTAATAAAGACCCTGACAGGAATGTTGTATCACTGGAAATGGGAGATAGAAGATACCTCACTAAGACTGGGAAGGTCACAAGTAAACTCATAGCCTGTGAACTAAGAATTTGTATTGGTCTCAGAAAGTTAATATTTTCTTAAAGAATTAAATAAAATCACAAACTTATTCCCAAGAGATGCGTTCTGTAACATACTTGTAAGCCTTTAGGAAGCTCTGTCTCCCAACATAGACCTATCACATACATACCCATACTGTGTATTCATACTTGTCCCATGTCCTGACTGGTATTAATGTTGTTACCTTATGTAAAAATTGAAAAGAGTGGTGATTAATCAAGAGAGACTAAGATTTTTTGAAGCTTTTTTGATAGATCAATACACACTGTTCATTAGTATTTATCACTAGCGAGTATGAGATTCTAAGTAATCAGGAAGATAAACTCTTCTTTTCTCAGCCTGCTGTCACGTATTTCCTTTATAGTATGCAGATGGGAATTTCTCAATATATTAATATTCAGTGTGGACTGATGATTAAGTCAGAGAAAGAATCAAAGGATGTTAGGTCTGAGCATAACCCTTAAAATATGGAAATTCTGCTATTAATTATTATTGCTTAGTAATAGTAAGTACTTAATTATTATTATCTTTACAATTTATGCAGTTGAATTTAGAGTTCTTGATGGAACTGTGGTACAGTCAATCTTGTGCGATGCTGTAATGAGCTGTGATAGCATCTCCACAAAGTTTCCCATGTAGCTCTTAGAAAGTGTGAGGTTGGGACTGACAAGCAGGATCTTATTTGAAATAAGTCAGGTGCTGCTGATTGGATTCAATGATAATGTATGCCTCAGTTGAAAATTGCTTTCATTGCTATTTAAAAATAGAATGAACAATTATTGTTTCTTCAACTGGCTCCTCATGCATTCGTGAATCTATTCTTAATTGAATGACACTGCAAAATAACACAAACATGACCCTTATGGGAAAGAGGAAAATCCTGATACCTGTCTGTGTTTGCTGGACCAGACCTTCCCACATTTTTCTTACTGATCTCTTTTATGTCTGTGGGATAACTTGCTCTATGACAGATAGGATATTTATGAATGGAAATAATCTATAGCAGAAACAGAATAAGGGGTAACTGAGGTCAGATCATAGGATGGATGACTTATGAGAAGTGAGGTCCAATCACCATCAGGTAATCACATTACATGATACTAATTAAGCATTTCTGTCTTCCCCATGCCTATTATTTTCCTGAAACTTTCATCATATGTCTTGCTTTGATTTACCCAAGGTCGGATTATGTCTATTTGTTGTTATTGTATCATGAACTTTTACCTTGAATATACCTTCCTTCTGATGTCTTTGTTAGAGCAATTATATTCCTTCTCAACTTATATTTTCCTAGGTTAGAAAACATAAGTTTAGTGTCTTGTTTTCAGATAGGTGCTTTGTTTTCCTGTTGTGAATAGTCACTCCACTAGCACCTGCTCCCGTTCTTTTCTTTTTCCTTTTTCTGTTTTACTATTTGGTGGACCAGAATTGATTACTGTTATTTAGACGAGGCCCTGTGTCTCTCTCTTCTGTAATCATTCCAGAATGATAGAAGAACAGGTTGCCTCTTCTGTGCAGTGTCTTTTAGAGTGTCAGGAGGTTTCCTCAAAAAAAGTGTGTTAAGGGAGAAAGATTACAGAAAGCAAAATGCTGAACAGTAAAGGAGCACGGTTCGGAGTTAAACATGAGCATCAAGAGGTGGAGCTTGCAAATGCCTACAGTGTCTCTATTTATTAAAAAAACCCAGCTAAAAATAATAGAGCATAGCAAAGAGGTAAAGCTTTCTACTCTGCAAGCTATTCTTAAACTTCAGCGTGCCCGTCTGGCCTGTTGCTTGAGGTCATCGGCACTCGATATACTCATAAGCACTCTCTGGGAAGCTGCACCAGATATTTCCATTTTTGCACCTCCCGTTTCTTGTTCACTGGATTCCTTTCACAGCTGGTTATACACAAAGTTAACTGAGCTTTCAAATCAGTTGTTCTTCAGAAAGATGTTATATAGTGGCTACATTATGGCATGGATTGTTTTGCCAGGCCCTCAGGGGCACAAACAAACAGCTGTACATTCCTGCCTTTTTAATAGTATCCAGACCACTCAGTGGCAGGCTCAAGTCCCATAATAACAGGCTATTGGGATGCTGCCATCCGTTACTCTATATTCAGTGTCACAGAAATAGCAGAGTCATTCTGAATTCTATTTGCTGGAGTCAGACTTAAGCCCCATGTCCTAGACCAGAATCACTTTTCCTGGGCACTGTTTTGCAAGTTAACAATCTCTGAAGTGGGAAGAGAGCTATGCTGCTAACCATCTTTTCTTTATGTTTCTTCCTTGTCCCTCTTCTTACCCAATATCAACAACACAGCTTTAGCCCGACATGCCATTTTGACCGAAGTCGTGGATTAATATGCGATGAATGTCCAGCTGGGTACGTGGGACCACGCTGTGAAAGGTAAGCAAGCACCATGCTTTTAACCAGACGAGATCTGAAACAAAAATATTGATCACATGGAACTGTTCTGCCTTTTTGTTACTTCCTCTCCTCATCCCCATTCCCGTGTCCTGAAACTCACTGAAGAAATTCCTGTGCATCTTCCTCTGATACCGTGTTCAGGCATTTGCATATTCCTAGTCTTATTACTTTCTGGTAAGGTGCTAAGCTTCCAAGAAGCATTTGCTGAGAAGCAAGAGTGTTTTTTTAAATTATTATTCTAGCTTTTCTGTCGCCTATCTGAGATTTTTAGAATTATTTTGTCTCTTTTGTCATTTGAATGTTTAGAGCATGATGAATCAAATATGCAATAAATTACTGATGCCTCTTTTAGAGAAGGTAATGTGCAGTGAAAATACGGCTCTTCTAATAAGTTATTTGTTGATTTTAAAAATTTTTTAAAAGAATGTTTTACATTTTTGTTGCTTCTAGTTTCCTGTTTCAGTCTTTATTTAGCAAATAGAACAAGCTAAGTTTTAATGACAAAACCAGTAATTTCTTATTGTCAAATACATAGAAAAGCTTAGTATGTATTTCCTACACTTCATTACTACCTATACAAAAGACAAATAAAAAAAATATGTCTAGTCTGTCTTTGGCTATGACAGGTCAGAGTGACATGTTAGTACTGAGAAAGAAAGTTCTTTCCCCTTCTTATATCCTGTTATTCTGAAAGGATCACATAAAGAATTTAAATGAAACAGAAGGCCAGTGTGAGTGCTGGTGCTAAGCTCCCGGGAACCCCCTTCCACAGGAGGTGAGACCGCATAGACAAGGGATATCATCACTGTGTCTGTACGCCTTTCCGTCCCTTGGGATTTCACATGAATGGAACAGCTTTCAAGACCAGTTGGTGTGCCAGGGGACCTCTGCTAGTTGTTCGGAGGTCGTGATGAATCAGCATTGGCTTTGGCTCCATGAACCTAGTCCCCTGTGACCCTGCAAATGACACCTTTTTAAGAGGGGCTGGGGGAGCCAGATAACTGTCTAACACCTGGCTAGACAGTTATGGGGCATGAAAACATGGCACTTCTGTTTCTTAGTAGCCTTTTTGCCATTTGGCACTTCTATGAGCTGCTTGTGGCATTTTCCAATATAAACCCTAAAAAAACATAAGGCCTCTGAATGAAGACTTATAATATTCGGGCTGGGATGAGAAATAGTAGGAATGAACCAAGAGGAAGAGCCAACCAGGAAAGCAGGTACCTGACCATATGCTCTGAATCAGCCCCTAGTCCTGTCTTCCCAATTTACAACTACTTCCTTTTAAATCCCCTGTTGTGCTATATCTGTCCTAAAGTGAGAGTGCAGGCTGTCACCTGTTTCCACCCATCATCACTGAGTCTGCTCCTGCTGCGTGCTATTTCTGCCTGTCTTTTCATGTCTGTCTTGGAAGTCATCACCTTCTTTCAGCTAGTGGGCTGTGAAGTTAATGATGGCAGGAGTAAATCACATCAAGAGCACTCTGGTGGCAGTTTGTCAATGCAGGGTCATTGACAACTTCCATTAGCAACAAGTGCTATTTCTGAGAGGAGCACAGGCTGTAGATGCAGCAGGACAGAATCTGAATAAGTGGCAGGCTTGGATTTTAGCCTGATTTCCTAAGGAAATGAGGCTGGTGTGATCTTCTTGTGCATGTCTGTCTGGCTGCCCACAAAGACATTTGAACTTGTGGGTCAATTTCAACCAAATTTGACAGAATGGTAGGAGGTCTCAGAGATAATAATTGTTCCTGAAGGTTTTGTGAAAAGAAGTGGCTGAATAGAGGTTAATAGATCAGGACATGTCGTAGCTAAGGGGGAGAACACTGTGTGAACTCACACCTGATTAAACAGCAGAGAATACATGAGAGAGGGAGAATGAGAGAGACAGAGAGAGATTATTAAATGTTCTGCCCATAAGAAAACTTTCACAGGGCAAGGAAAAAGCACTGCTGTAGCCTGAGGGATTACTCCCTGCTGAATAGAAACATCCTGCAGCAAATAATCAGCCCTTAGCCTTGTAACCATGAGATATAAATCCATTGGAAATTAGGCCATTAATTCCAATGCTCATAGAATTATTTGCTTTTAATTGTAACAAGTTGCTTGGAAATGCCTGCAGCTGTCAATAATAATGAACAGGAGAAAGTGTGTTGTTTTGCTATTAATAGGGATTGTATAATTGCTAAAAGAGTTTACCTGAAACTCTCTTTCATTTTAGCAACTGCAAAGTGACAAGTGATCTGAGCCACATGATTCATTAACTGAACAGTCCTAAATTATCATGAGGTACCAAGTATCATGAAGGGAGCATATGCAGTACTGTACTTATTTGGCCTCCAAGATAGTCCTCTGCCCTCTAGGGAGATAAGATCTTTTATTTATTTAGTTATATATAAGTTTTTACACCTGAGTTGTAAAATGTCAAAAAAATATTGCTACTACTCTCACTTGAACTTTTCAGGAAAATGTTGCCAAAATTGCTCAACGTTCTGAGGGTTCCAGCTCATAACACCGTCAAAATAATTGCAGATATAAACTGTGTTGGGAGTTACCACCTATCTGTAATTTTAGAGAAAGCCCAGCTTCCTCATTTAATCCTTTTCCCCAGCAAATTAGACTTATGTTCTTCCTTTGCGCACTGCTCACTTTCCCAAGGCGTGGAAGATCATCGGACAGACACTCTCCTAACTCCGTAGAAAGGGTGTATGAGAATGTCAAAAAGCTGTCCTTTGAGCCCAGCACATTTACAGGATGATGATATGCATTTTCCAACCACACAGTCTTGATATAGAGAAGAGCACACAGTTTTAGGGAAAATCAGCAAAATGGATGAGAGTTTAGCCTCTCCTGTAGCACTCCTTCATTTATGAATAGTTCCAGTGACCTTTTCCTCCTAGAAGGAGAGATGAGAGGTCAGTGTAACTTAAGTGGGAGGAGAACAGTGAGGGTCATGTCCTTCCTTCGTCCCCGCTCCCCATTCTTCAGGTGCAGCACAGAGTGCCACCAGCCTCAGTCCCTTGTGAGTCCCTTGGCTTCAACGTGCTGCTCCTTCTAGCTAATGTAATTCTTCCACTAGTCCCAGAAGTGCAAGTCTGTATGGCAGTGCTGATGGGAAAAGAGTCAAACATTCAGGAGATTTGCTACAATAAATGTGCTATGCAGGATTCTTTACAGCTTGTAAAGGTAGACACTCTGACATTAGAAAATGCAAGATTTATAGTTGGTCATACAACAATAACATCTGTGTTGTGCACCTGAATTAAGATTTTTAACTGCATGTTCACAGGCCATTTCTCCACAGGGCTTTTCCCCAATTTCATACACAGATTGAATGCACAGAAGTTTCAAAGCAACTGTAAAAATAGTATTTCCAGACTTTAAAATGTTTGGATGTGCACCCTGAATTAACTCTGTCTGAAGTTTTGGGTTGTTTTTTTTTTTTTCCCCCAGTAAATATAAAGAAATGTATAAAATAGACCTGTGTTTGTGTGCATATGTATGTATATACACAGCACTATACAGGCTGCTATGAAGAAAATTAACTCCATCCTAGCCAGACCCAGTACATAGACACATATATTTATGTCGTAGCCCTGTATTTGGCACCAGTTATGCCAAATAAAAAGTGTCAGTCACAGACATATCTGCATTTGAGGGTAAAGGTGAGCATAGAGGAAGAAAGAAAAATATGGAAACAATCTATTCACTGCTTTTACTCCTATTTTTGTTTATTTTTTTAATCTCAGAGGTGCTCCGTTGTACTTAGCAGTCATTTATTTAGCTGTGTATTTTGTGCAATACATAAATGCAATTTTCCATTCCACATACATTACTGGGTTTTTTTAATATGAACCTTGCCAAACATGTAACGCTTTGAATTTGAGAAGAGTATCTGAAGTAGAAATGTCCTTAAGGGAATAAAGACTGAATTAGTGAAAGTGGATTTTTTAATCTTCCCCTGCAACTTCAGGAGAAGCGGGAGAAAAAGTGGAAGAATTTACACATAGATAAAAGCACACAATTTTCTTTTCAGCTTAGCTGCTTTACCGCTACTTTCAGGATCATCTTAGAATCATAGAATCATAGAACCATTTTGGTTGGAAAGGACCTTTAAGATCATCAAGTGCAACCATTAACCTAACACTGCCAGATATCTTGAATCTGGATTTGAGATTAGGTATGTATCTAAAAGTAGAACATAGCTATGATGGTAGTGGGTTTTGCCAATTTTAATTAGCAAAGTCTAAACTGATGGGAGTACAAAGAGTTATTAAGGTCTTCTGCTATTAATAGAAGGCAATGATGAGCAGTACATGTCTCACAAATCCCTGGAGTATTTTCTTCTGTGAACTACTTGGTAAGTTTCTGTGAATGCTGTCAGATACAGAACTAACCCCTAAATGAAAGTGAAAGAGGAAAATGAATACACATTAAGTGAAGTCAAACAGATTAGTAGTACCAAAAGATACAGATTTATGACAAATAAGCCAGTAGTAAGTGAGAAGTGTCTCAGCAAAGCGTGGGTGAACTTCACGCATCATCTGTTTTAGGTAAAATAAGATATCTTCATAAATTATCCAGTTATTCTTTGGCTTTGATAAAACATGGCTATTAATTGTTACATGTATTAAGAGACATTCCTGGCCTTTGTAACTGAGATATCATCACTGGAAAAAAGCGAACTTGTTTTGGTGAAAGTAAGCTAAAAATAAGTCTTTTGTGGTTGCTGAGATATACTCCATCCAAGGAAAAAATATCCATTTCTTTTCAGGGAATGCAAGGAGGTACAATACGTGGCTACATTCATGACAGGTTCTGAAAATAAAATGCCTGAATTATTCTAATGACAAGATTTTGATGTATTGTTGCTATGAGGAGGTAATTGTGAGAGATGGCTATGCTAAAGGAGTAAAGCACAGTGGGCTAGGTTGTGAAAATTTTACTCGTGTTCTTGAGTGCTTACATGCACCCAAACCACTGGACTATTTATACATATTATTCACTTACGGTCTGCATTGTGGATATATTTAGAGAATGGAAAAATCCTACTTTGTATAATATCTTACTACAAAAAACTGTTCCATTAGATCCAACTATCATTTCCTCCCTAGTTTCAGTTATCCATCTTTATAATCCTTGCTAATGATAGTGCATAATACATAGATGTTTAGATGGCTTTGTTTAGGATCCGGTTGGAAGCTTCATAAAATATTCTGGATGCAAGGAAAAGGATGAGCTTGATGAGCAAAAAGGGACAAGAGTGAAAGCATAGTGGAGCTCTGCATTCCCGTATTAGGATGATACCCAAAATCCTTGCTCAACCATACCATCCAGTGCTATTACAAAGCAGAGAGGGTATCTGTGTACATTAGAATTGCATTCAAACCAACTTTAAAATAGTAGGAAACATTAACTGATGCAATGTGTTTTATGTACTTTCTGCTTTCTTTACACTAATTGGAGTTCATCTGAGATGCACATGAATAACTTCATTAGCTGGAACTAGGCAATTTTTCTTCTTTTTCTTCACTATCTACAAGTTGCTCTTACTGTGAAGTGTGAGCAAATGTAATAGAAAGGGAAAGCAGACCAGAATATGAATAGGAAATAGGCTGTGAGACAAGTAGAAATTTGCTTTAAATACACACTCATGTTAGGTCAGATTCACTAACCTGTTTTACATGGTACTCACAGGAAATTGCTGGTGGACAAGGTGGAAAAAAGGTGATATATTTAAACATCTCTGTTAAAATATGGAAGGTATAGTACACACTAACGTAGTTCCCGTGATAATGAGCAAGCTTTTTGTTACCTGCCTATACACAGAGCTTAGCAATCCATTAACAAAACAAATCTGACCATGCAGTAGATCAGGAGAGGGCTAAGTCAGGGGAGGATCTTGTTAGGTAAACAAATTTATGTCTTTATTACTTTCTAAACCTGTTTTTCTAAACTAAACCAGCTTTTAGGTTAGAGGGAAAAAATCATCAAGCTTGCTGGTAAATGAGTACAGAACATCTAGACATGATGTGCTGAAATACAAAGCATATCTAACATGGGCCTGTATTCCTCTAGTGTGCCAATAGACAGATTTCTTATTATGCTTTGTCTCGTCTTCAGTGCCAGTGACAAGATTTTTCTCCCACTGAAATCTAATTGCTAGCAGAACTGGCAGGATTTCAGCTGGTACTGTATCTACAGTGTTGTTAAAAATGAGGAGGGAGAGAAAAAAGACGCTTAAGAAATATTTGAAAGAAGATCAAATCATTAGTGAGGCAACAAAATTAAATATTTCTAATAAGAGGATTATTTAAGGGTCCTAACTGGTGATGTCTTTTACCTTAGGTGTGCAGAAGGCTATTTTGGACAACCTCTAATACCAGGGGGATCATGCCAGCCATGTCAGTGTAATGACAACCTTGACTTCTCCATTCCTGGCAGCTGTGACAGCTTGTCTGGTGCTTGCCTGATATGTAAGGCAGGTACAACAGGCCAATATTGTGAGAGGTGTGCTGATGGATATTTTGGCGATGCTCTTGATGCAAGGAACTGTCAACGTAAGTCATGAACTTTTACTGCTCCTGACAGTATTGATCTATCCTATATCCATGTTCGTGAGAGGAAGTCTGTGCCTCTGTATGTGTGAGCAGGAGAATGATACAGTGTACTTACACCTTTAATAACAGTGGTGTTTTACTTGCATCTGCATCTGGAAAAGGAGACTTCAAAGTAAATAGAAAGAAGAACCTATTAAAAAACTTCCTGCTGTAATTGAAGGAGTAATGAAGCAGACCTGGAAAAAAACCTGGGAGAGCAAAGCATTGTGTGGGTGCAAAAGGTTATATTAAATGTCAGATCTACAAAAATAAATACAAATAAATGAAAAAGGTTCACTAAAAATGCTATAAGCCATCCAGGGAAATCCCATTAACTAGTAAGATGGGTGCTGAAGTGATATTTCAGTTACTGTAGGGTCCAACTTTGGCAGCACTTGTGACTTCCTTTCCCCCTACATGACCTCGGTAAGAGTTGGGAGCTGCTGCCTCTTACAGGGCAAGATTCTCCCACCTCCTGCAAAGCAGAGTCTAGAATCTCCTGACAAATTTTCTAAGGTGTTCTAGAGGAATATACCCTGCACTGCAGCAAGCTGCCACTTCTCAGCTGAGTGGTGGCATGTTTGAGTATGAGCCCCAGCTCATACTTCCCCATAGTGACTGCAAGAAATTATTGAGAGCAGATGGAAGATTCAGTAGGAGCAGGAGCTTTTACTTCTGTGGTAGGCAGTGGCTCTCTCTCAGCCATTGCTGGCACAATTCAGAATGCAGCTATTAGGCAGAACAAGTGCTTTTAACTTAAAAACATTCTTTACATACCCTTCCACACCATTCTGAGGAACAGAATACAACAGGTTGTAAACTGTCCTGAAAGAGCAGAGTATTTTATTTCACTGTCACAAGGATTTAATTATTTTCTTTCATTGGAATAAACTCAGAGCATCTCTATTGAGTACAAAGGTGTTATGTCAGGATAAAATTATGCAAGTAAAAGAGCTGGGCCGTTGTCTTATCGCTGTGTGTAGGAACACAGGGACAACTCCTGCAGTATGTGTTGCAAGCACTGAAGTCTGAGCCACTGGCATCCATTTCCAGGATTTGCTCTATTAGCGGCTTGCAGTTTGACAGTGAGAATACTAAGTTATATTGGACGACCTAAGACTGCAAGGGAGCCAGCAAGATGCAGAACATCACCAGGTTTCTCTGCTAAGGCTAATAAACACTGACATATGTAAAATCATAGGTAGCCATGAAGACATATATCTATGTAAATGCTTTCTGTACCTGCTTTATACAATGCTGGATAAAAGTTAGACAATCACATATATTCTCTGCACGAGTTAACAGTTCGTGATGAATGATGTCATATGTTAGGATGTAAGTGTGTAATGTGATTTAAAAAGAAGCATGTTTCAAAAATCATAGCTTCCAGTAGCTTGTCACCATTCCTGAGGCATCAAGAGGTCTGTTGCTTTGAACATTTCTACAGTAGTGGCAGCTGCGTGGGAAAGAGGTGTAATAAGAGGAGAATTCAGAAAACATACAATTAAAAAAAAAGTATTAAAAATAAATACATATTTAATGTAGAATTCCAAGCTTTGCTTTTGTTGTTAGTATCACTGACAAGGAGAGACCCCTAATATATTCATAGCCTTGTGCTCACAGTTACCTTGTCTTCATCTACTCTCCGCCTTTCATGTGGGTTTTCTTTTTTGCATATGATTTTTTATTTCCTTTGCAGACTTCATGAAGTTTGCCCTGCAGCTACAATATCAGAAGGACTGTGCCTTTACTTTGTTGTTTTCAATTTCATTCCTTATTAAAAAGCCAAATTCAAGAGTATTGCAAAGCATGAATTTTGCTTTCAAATTATTGTTTGAAATGTTTCTTGCTCTTTCTCTGCACAGTGCTGTTGTCATATGCATTAACCATTTCAAATGACAGTACAACTTTGTATCACTATAACATCTCTGAATTTCTTGGTGTATCTGTACAAAACAACAAATCTAAGAACACTGAGCAAATGTCCCAGGCTTATTTGATTTGATTCCAGTAGGTTGTTTTTTTTGGTGTGAAACAACACAGTGTACGGAAGCAAATACCTGGAGGTTGTGCTGATGGTAGGAGAGCTAAGTGGCATGAGATGAATTAAAGCAAATATTCAAGTGTACCTGTGTGCCAGTGCATAGGTACTACTTTTGGAGATGAATAAGTGTGTAGGTTGATTATAAATACACACGCATAAGTATTTATACAAATCAAGAGAGAATGGGAAGAGTCTTGACCAGTGTCGTTTTGGGAGAAAGTAAGACAAATTTCTCTGACAAGCTGTATTGTATCATAGCAACCATTTGGAGGATTGGACAATAGCTAATTTTCCCAGTAGAAGTGAATGAATGGGAAGGCTTTAGGTGAGATAAATGCAATTTATCAGATTGAGTAACAGTTTAGTAGATGAATAGCCCTGACTGTATGTTTCTTCTGTATGTACGTACTGCCAGAGCCAAGAAAAACAACCAAAGTCTTGACTCCCTAATTCTGCCTTACCACTCTACTGCACTCAGTCATCTGTGGCTAAGTTAAGAATACATGGTATGCCGTTTGTGGTAATATATAATATAAACAGGACAAACTCATCTGTTTATAAAATCAGTGTAAATTTTCTTTTTGATTCTTGCGGTGTCATATGCCTGATAAGCAAAACGATTCGTATAAGACACGCTTTGTTTTTTGAGGTCTGTATAAAAAGGGTGGTGAAATGCTGTTAATTTGCATTGAGAATTGTGGTTTTATGAGTTTGGGCTTACTCATCATCTTTCACTGCTGACCATTTTAATTAGAAGGATACTTGAAACGTATATATGTGATACTCATCACTGTGTACAGTTTGGAATGTCTGCAGTTTTAAAACATAAATATTATGGTAGGAGGGCTGTATGAAAGAGGTAAATTATGGATGCAGTTGGTGTTGAAAAATGAGAGTAAAAGGAAAAGAGAAGCGATGTTAATTACAGCAGAAGTGTTTTTAAATATTTAATTTTTAAATATGTCAAAAAAAGAGAAAGAAAACAAAACCTCTGAAGGTGTTACCACACTGATAAGAGAGCCCAACATGTTTTGTTACTTACTGCAGAATATGAGACACCTTTGCAAACAATTGAGAAATAAAGCCATGAACACACTGGCAAGCCATAAAGTCACTTATATTTAAAAGAAGCAACTTCTGCAGAATACCTTGAAAGTGGGGAGAAGAACAGAAAATATTCCTTTCCATGTACAGTGTAGCAAGTCCAATAAAGTAATGACGAAGCTCCTGTTGTAGTAATCTATATATAGAAAAAATATAACTGCTTTGTCTCAAATGGCACCTTGTGACATGCAAGTATGTGACCACCGTGTGTTCACTGTTGGGACTCTTTAAGTGTTTCTTAAAATGAAGCTGTCACATTGAGAAAAAGACCCAACACATACAGTCAGGGCACTACAGGAAGGCAAAATGTGGATTGGAGCCCTGGTTTACAGAGTACATTGATAATCAATATAGAGATGTGGAAAAAAAAAGATGTGCAGGAACCAGCTCACACTGATGGAATTGGTGACTGCATGGTCATAGTCCCTGTGCCACCCAATCACATCCCTCTTCTCTTCTTTGAACACTAAAGGGATTTTTTCCTAATCTCTGCATGCCAAAAGAATTGTGGTCAAAGAACATAAAGGATGATATAAAGCTTACAAAAAAATTCTCTTCTCCTAAAACATGAGAATTTAGAAGCCAAAAGCATTGTTATTTTCCTCAAGAAACAGCAGTTCCTTTTCATTGCCATTTTAAATCCTTAAGAGAGCGTTGTGAGGAGGTAGGCTAGTCAGTTGGGTTAGGTTTCCTCTGGGAACTGTGATGCTGTTGCTGAGACAGAGGTACCAGAGAGTCACGGGATCAGAGAATCCTCAGTCTCTTTTTTCAGCTGTCCTCCAGCGTGATGCTTATGAGGAAGAGCTTTTGGGGGGGTTATGGAGGTTACTGCCCCCATAGCGAGGTCCCCGAAGGTAAACTTCTTCTGGGTTCTCAGCCTGCCAACATTTCTTGCCTGCCACATTAACACGGACTGGACTCCAGGGCAGCAGGACCAGCATGTAGGGCAGTAGCATTCCCAGCTGCCATAACTAAATCCCCTACACACCCTCTGTAAGGGTCTGTACCCCTTTTTTTTTTTGCTCTCAGTGTCGCCCTGCCCGCTCTCGGTGTTGCCCTGCCCACTCCCAGTTTTGGGGCAATGGCCAGGCTGTTCTGAGGGAGCAGCTTCTGACAGGGAGAGAGCCCTGCCTTCCCCAACACCCCTCCCAGTCCAGAAATTTGGCACTAATTAAAATATAAAGGCAAAGTTTTTACTGCTTTAAAACCTTATTTCTCCATCATCACATACTCAGTAATGTGCCCTAAACATCCTCTTTTGATCCAAGAGGCACATATAAAACAAATTTTTTATGAAGCTAATGCAAAATTTCTCACTGTAGTAATTTGGAGCAAAATTCCATGTTAATATGGGTAGCTTAATGTGCGTTGTCACCGTGTGGGAGTAACACCTTCCTGCTTTACTCAGGCCTGCCTTCTTGGGTTTCTCAGGGTGGCAAAAGCCACTCTGTAAACATTTGTCTATTAAAGGTAGCTTCAGCAGCATAGGTGTTTTAGGAAATACATTGGCAGCTCCTTCTTCTTCCTTTGCAGCGTGTCGCTGTCACATCAATGGCTCCTTCTCAGAGATCTGTGACTCTCGGACAGGCCAGTGCAAGTGTAAAGCCAATGTGATTGGGCGCCGGTGCGACGTCTGCCAGGTAAGTAACTAGAAATGCTGTTTTTCCGTTTTCTTCCCTGTTTCTCATGACTAAATACAGTTTCGGTTTGTATAGTTTTTCTTTTTTGCTCATTTTTCACTTAAAGAACATACATGGGTTGTTCTTATGTAAAGAATGGTAAAATGGCTGTTTTCTAAATGTTTTCCAAAGGTTTTCTAGAACAAAATGCAGAACATTGCATGCAAATACATTTTAAGCCTCACTGTACATACAAGTACGTTTTTATATGTGGTATGTACACTTTATGTTCTGAATGCTTGTTATAAATACATTAGTTAAAATTACTGCAGCTCTGGGGGAAAATTCCTCTATGAAGAGAGTTGCAAAATATCTGATCGCATATGATTTTCAAAAAAAGCAGGATGCTAGTTTACTTCTGCTGTGAATGTTCTGCTTTTATGTTTTTTCTTAGGGGTTCTTCTTGTATTGTCCAAATAGTGTATTCTTTTTTGGTGAAAGTGTCTTTTGCCTTGACATTGTTTTGCTGTCTCAAAAATCACTGCAAAAAACAGTGTTTCATGAACTTTCACAGAGTTTTCTTTAGGCTGCTAAGGAATATGTTATAGCTGGCTGCACATGTCCCTAGCTCAGCATGAGGACTTCTGGGTTAGGCCTGTGTCCTCAGAACACCTCCACATATGTGTAATTTAAAGCACATAAATAATTCTGCAGAAATCACAAGGATCATTTTCACCCTGCATAAACCACGTAATTTCTGAAGAGTTTTACTTGCACTCTATTTTCAACAGTATTTAAAGAGCCTGTTCAAGGAAAAATCGTTGGTATCGATAGAATTTTCACAGATTGCATAACGTACACAGAAAATATGTCAAGCTTGTTGATAAATTATTGGCTGTTGGTTGGAATTAATCTTTGTTTACTACTGTGTTTACTACTATCTCTATTCCTGTACTCTTTTATTTGCTGTTGTTTCATTATCTTCACTTTCTAACAGTGTTCACTTTTCATTCTTAAAGCCCAGCTACTTCTGGGCCCCAGAGAAGCTGTTCTGTGTACCCTGTGGCTGCACTGCTTTAGGATCCATGTCACTACAGTGTGATATGTCAGGAAGATGTATCTGCAAGTCAGGATTCATGGGCAGACACTGTGAAATCAGCAGACAGGTGCCTAAATTGAAAGAAAATGCACGAAGCAGTCAGCAGATCCGAGTCCCCCCTCGGAGATTGGGCGTCAGCAGTGCCAGTGGGTGCCCACGGGGTGCTTACCGGCCTGCTCCTCCGGTAATCAGCAACTGTGTGCATTGCATGAAATTGGCTGAAATCTCATATATGCTTGTATTGGGAGCTCCCGCAGGGTTTTGGTTGTTTTTAAATTTTAAAGACGTGTACTACAATATATGAAATTATCAAGAAACAGACAGGCTCAGAAGACACGCAGCCTTTTAGGATACACCCCCACTCCTAGGGCTGCTCATAGTACAAATGACAATATAGGCCAGAAGTCAAATACAGAATAAGTCCAAAGGCAGCACCATCAACAGCAGTATGCACAAAATGTGTGGGTGATGTACCTACATCACTGGAATCAGTGGGATTTTCATGGCCTTTGGCAGGATAAGACTTCCTCTTCAAGAAGCAAAAGCTTTAAGAATTTGCGAGAAGGATCAGAACCAGAGGCAAAATGTTAAGATCTAATCTTGAAATATCAAACATAACTGGTGTTAAAAGTTCTCATCAGTGAATATTGCCAGTTATCTGAGCCATTTTTAACCAGGTGAAGTGCCTGTTTTTTGAATGTAATGCCCAAAATGACAGAAGTATTCATTGTTTGTCACATACCAACAAAGTAACTTATTTCCTAAAATGAAGTAATTATGATGCAACTGCTTCTAACAGAGCAGTGTTTTAGGAACGTTGGTTTTCTCCCTGCAACTCAAAACCTCCCCAACTTATCATACCCAGTTTGAAAAAAGACCTGGCAGTGTTTTTCCTCCTCAGCCAGACGCCGGGACCCATGCCATATTTGCTCGTATGGATTCCCTTGGAGCACATGAGCTTTTACCCATTTAACATATCTTACGTAACTGTGTTGCCCACACAGACACTCGGCATACACTGATACGAGGACACAATAACATATTCAGAAAATTCATCGTATTTCCTCGTTGTCGTCCAGGTTCTTATCTCTTGTTCAGTAAATGTGATTCTTAGAATTTCTGTGTGTAAACAAGCTTTGCTGGGGGCTCAACTTGGGGGTTCGTCTCGGGGATTTGCATGACTGATCCAAATGCCTTTCACTGTGCAGAGCTCATCACAGAATACAACCCAGCATGCTAGTGATGTTTTCTTCCTTCATGAAGTGTGGAGTGCTAGTATATCAGACCTTTTCTGCCTTTCACCCTTATAAACAGAATTTATGAGATCTTATCAAACTTTCTGTTAAGAACTCAGCTGCATGCTGTGCATTGGTTACTTCACTGCATTAATCTGAGATTTTTGCATATTCGCATTTCTTTGTGTTTCTTCCAGTGGAAAAGAAATCTTTAGGGATAGTCTGTATATTTAATTGAACCTTGGAGTTTAATTACATGAGTTTGAGTATTTCTTTCTCTCTGATACACCATGTTTTGTCATACAGAAGTATGTAATTGGCAAAACATTTCAATATAGAATATGGAAATGAAAATCAGGGTAATTCTTTGTTATATGTATAATCAAGCATTTGCTTAGGTTCATACGATTCTTCAGGCCAAATCCTGACCATAGGTGTGGTCCTGTATTCTGATACCTATCAAGCAGATTCTCTGTGGGAATGTGGAACGTCAATATTAACCTCAGAGATCAGATTTCAGGACTTTTGCATGGAAACCTGCTGAAGTTTCTGGGAATTCACCTACATAAGAGGTTAGGGGTTCCACTGTGGTACAAATCCATGTAAAATGTAAGTCAGTGCAGATCCACTAACTTGAAAAATCTGTGATGATGTGTATTCGGTAAAAATCTTAACACCGCGTCCCTGGGTCACACAGTAGTACGTTGTAAAAGTAAGTATTTTCCACTTTGTTCCATTTATGTTCATTAGCAGTGATCTCTTTAATATCTCATTTTTAACAATTTGCTTTCCTAGCAAAGTCTCTGATAAATTTTTACTATTAAATGTTTTAATATCAATTTCCCGTTAAATTAGTAATATGATTTGGACTTAAATATTCTCTGAAAGTCATCATACCTGGAAAAAAGGTAGACAAGTGCTCACATTTTAAGTCACTCTAGCTCAAGACTGAGTTCAGAATTTGAATATCAAGTATGGTTTGCTCCTAGGGCCCTCTGTTAGCTGCTGCAGTGAAATCCATGGAATCTGTTGCTTAAAAGCTTCGTGCAGAACTCCATATTACAGTATACAAATGAGCATGTGTCTTCCCTTCTTTACAATTATACTTTTTGTACTCCACTAGTGGAGTTAAAAAGGAAATTCGTTACTATAGTTGATAACATCTCTTCTGGTTCTGTCTGAACTTTACAGTACTCAATGCAAAAAAGAAAGCCAAGGATGAAAATAGAGGAGAAACAGAGGCTCATTGATTACTTCTATCTTAGTCTTAGATCTAATGCAAAGACAGTTTTTGTTTTAAAAATAGATAATTCCCATTATTTGCTTGTAATGTAAACAAATACATTATATCTGTGTTCTTCTAAAGTTATTCCTAAGTATCATTCAAAAGAAATGCCCCCGAGTGACAGAATACTGTATACAGACACTGCCTCTGGTCAGAGGAGATAAAATCTAGTTGTTCAGAGACTTTCCAGTTGAATCAATCTCCATTCATAGCTAAGAATTTGAATTCACTCTCGTAGCAACAAACTCTGCCTGACATCATCTTACAACTCAGATACAGGGTATGTATATGGCGCTGACATACATTCCATTTGTCGTGGGAATTGTGTATGGAAACACAACCTGATAGGTAATGCATTACATTGCAGAACATTCATTACAGCATCAGGTAACATTCTGAAATCTTTATTCTTTGTCAGCTGTGTAGGGTATTTAATGCCCTTGCCCCAGTGTTCTACCGCTACAATTCAATCTGTTAAGAGTAGTATTTCAGTGATGAAGAGGAAAGAACTACTCTGATGTCCCTACACTCAACTTTTCCTATTTTCTCCTGGTAATCATTCCGTGTACTAACTGCTCTTCCTCCCTTTGTGGCAGCCTGAAACATTTGGCTTACAGTCTTCAAGAGGATGTGTTCCCTGCAACTGCAACTCTTTTGGTTCCAAGTCCTTTGACTGTGATGGAGATGGACAGTGTTACTGCCAGCCTGGAGTGACAGGAAAGAAGTGTGACCGCTGTGCTCATGGATTTTACAACTTTGAAGAAGGAGGCTGTACTCGTATGTAAATTCTTTGCAGACAATTGCAGATTTATTTATTTATTTATTTATTATTTATTAATAAGATTCTGGTTTAGCTCATTGTGTATTGCCTAACAATTTTCCCTCACAGGTAGGTATTTTCATAGACAGCCCTGTAAATCAGTCAGTTGGCAAGGATAGTCATTGGCAAGAAGAAAAGACCCAAGTAATTCCTGCTATTTTAAGGTCAGTTTATGGCTAATCTACCATGTTTAGAAGGAACAGGAATGTCTTTTTCTCCAAGTACTTTTTTCCAAGAAAGTTCCTATGAAGTTCCTATAATTTAGTTATGGTAAGAGTATGATAGAAGGCTGATTAAGGTGTTTGCCAAATCACATCAGCTTGAAGGCATATGAATGGAAAAAAAAGAATAAAAATCCCTTTGCTTCTAGTTTTATCCCAAACATTTTCACTGTCCTTACATGGTTGATCCTTTTTTATTAAATTTCTGTACAGTAATATTTAGGATCTTGTTTACTTGCATACTTTTTGTGTATAACAAGATCAGATAAAATTCTCTACTTTGTCCCTTGTGTATACACATAAAAGTATGTTTCTCCAGATGCTGAAACTCTAGCATCAGACATAAATATATCCAGCCCCTTCTTTAGATTTACGTTTGTGCTTTCGGACATTAGGTCAAACACTGAAATGAATGCTTCCTGTCCTTAAAGCAGTACAGAGTGCTACATCGAAAAGAACCTAATCTATAGGTCTCTTCACAGGGAAATATCCATCTTTGCTAATAGAACTGTATTTTTAAAGTCTTATAGACTCATTTAGGTGTTATCACAGAAGATGTAGATAATTGTCCAGTGTGGCTGGCTCCTGGGACACCAGCATGGTGATGGCTCTGCAGCATTCTTTGCTGATGGCAGAGTGCCAAGGGTATTGTAGCTGTTATTCTTCAGGCAGAAGCTGTATTCTTTCCAGAAGCTGAAATCACCATGTCTGGTATCCTGTTCCTCCTCTTTTCCATCCAGAATGGCAGCAGAAGCAGCAAGCCTAGCTCTCTGCCTTTTTTTACTCCCGTTTTTTATGGAAGGAGCATCTAGACCTCCAGTCCCACATCTGTGCAGCAAAATTCAGTTTCACCTGTAGTGTTGATAAACCTTGAGCCAGGCTGGATTATAGATCATATTTAAAAAACATTACTCTACAGAATTGTCTCCTATGGGAAAGAAGGGCTAAGAATATGTTTACTACCTTGAAAAGTTCAAACACGTTGGCATCTGGGAAACGGGAAAGTTTGGTTCACAGCCTCACTGATGAGAGAGCTTAAAATAAAATGCACATGATGACTGCAGTCCTAAAGCCCTTAGCACATATATGGAGGGGAAAAAATATAGAATATCTTCATGATTAGTCTCTTATTCTAACATTTCACAGTTTAAAAGCACATCACTATTGTGAAATACTACAAAATGTTGTTAATTTCATACAGTTGGGGAAGGAAAATGAGAGGGCAGTTAAGATTTCACATTAACATTTTAACTGCTCTCTTGGCAAACGTGAAATTACGAAGTTTAAGGAACAGTGATGAAATGGGAAAGTAGTGTAAATCCTAACAATAATTTAAATAGAAATGTATCTGCCTGTGGTCATGAAATACTTTAAATAACCACAGCAGCTAAAGATGTTCAGAAAATTCAGATTTTTAGAAGTTCCAAAGTTAATACAACAGATGGAGAGGAATTCTGTTTTCAAAATGCTGGTTTTTTCCCACTTATTTTTAGTAGGCTTTTTATGTATTCCTTCAAATTACCAAAAAAAAAGGAATTAAATTATAAATCACAGAGAAAAATCAGAAATTTAATAAAAGTGTATCAAATCATGCTAGGAAGAAAGTGCACAAAAATGAATTCCAAAGTGACAGTTAAGTATCGAATAAAATATTGGACCTATTTTATCTAGCATTTATCCCAAAAGAATATAATTTGATTTTTTTTCTTGTGCAATAAAAAACCATAAAGCCTAAAAAAAAAACCCTAAAGCATCATCTATTAGCATTGACATTCTAGCAGCAAAGCTACAAAAGAGATTTCTATTTCACTATTGCTTGTGACAAATGTGTTGTATTTTTTCCATATAATAATAAAAGTAAAAAAGAAAAAAAAAAAAAATCTGTATCGCTTTCCTCCCCTCCATGCCTTTTGAAACAATTTTGTATAAGAACTGGAAGCCCATAGAAGAGCTGTCATGTCCAAAAGCCTCAGTCTCTCAATGAGAGATCTTCAAGCCACAGTGTGTCAAAAGATTTTATGTAGCATGCAAAAGATCTTGTTCCTGGCACAATGGAGGCAAAACTTACTATCTTTTTTGCATCAGTTACCTTATTTTGAAAGCATTGATCGAGAAAAATAAAGGTCACTTCTTATTTGAAGTATAGATTTGAGTTCTATCTTTGAACATCTCTTATTTTCTAGTTTTACTCTGAATTGAAATAGTTCATACAGTAAAGGTGATGAACATAAATACAGCCCTCAGCAATGAACATTATGTTACACTGCCCTATAAATACCCTAAGGAACAGATTGTCACTCAGACAGTCATAGTTGCTTGTGATGCTTTTGGTCTGACCTCAGGGATAATGTTGATGATGGATATAAAAATAACCATGCACCAGTTCTGCTCCTTCAAGCAATTAGGTGTCTTTTGCCCCATAACTACTTATCACTTACATACCTTGAATCTGCATTTGCCGCCAATGAGTTGTTCACTTAAAAATGCTTTAACAGCAAAGATCATTTTTGGAAACGCTTCTAAAACCAAGGTGTTTTTAATTGAATAAAATCTGCCAAGAATCCCAGTTTCCTGTGAAGAGGCACATTGTTGATGTTCTCCCAAGGCAAAATACATGTAATCTGAAAAAAAGGAGTAGAGTGGGAAGAAGAAACTGAAACACTTTTTTTGCCCTTTAAGAAAAGTCTGTTTACAGCGGAAATTTCAGGAGGTTGGCTCAGATTGGTGGAAGAGGTTAAATATGCTGCAGGTTCCCTGTGTAGAGGGCTCAGAGGCAGTCAGGTGGCTTCTAGCACGAGACAGCGTGAGACCAGAAATGATACAGCTATGTCACATGAGTGCACTGTCTCAGAAGTCTCTGAGCTTCTGCAGTCGGTGCCTTTAGTTTTTCCCATTCTGTTCTCATTTCAGTAACTTCAACCTCAGTTAATCTGTATTGCATTGCTCCCGGTTTTGGTTTCCCTGCGTTTTCCCTACCTTTCCTGCCCCACTGTGTCCACAGATAACTGAGAGTTCACTGTATGGTAAAGGCTTTGGTGGAATGATCCTAACCCTGCTAGGGTCTGCTCTCCAGGTGTCACATAAAGGAATAACTTTTCCTGTGCTTTATTTTTTTTCTGTCTCCCATGAAGCTTGTGAGTGTTCACATTTTGGTAACAACTGCGATCCCGTCAGTGGCCGCTGTATCTGCCCTCCCAATACTGTTGGAGAGAGGTGTGACAAATGTGCACCAAATTACTGGGGCCATGACATTGTCAGTGGCTGCAAGGTGAGTGGATCTCTATTTTCTCTGTGTGTGTTACTCCTTTCCCATGGGGTAAATACAGTAATTTGTAGCTGGAACATGATTTTAGGTTTTTAAATGATTTGTCTCCACATTGCGAGTTTTGGTGTCAGACTGTGGTGTTGGCAATCTGTTACTGAGTACTATGGATCCTCTGTCTCAGATGTGCAGCCTGTGGCACCAAACACCTTGTTTATACTGCTGTCATGCTGAGTCAGTGTCCTGCTTGAGCCTGGTTTCTTTTATTATAGCTGTTTAACGTGATTGAGGAGATTACCACAGTATTGTACGATGTATATAGATGTATAGTTACAGGTAACTGACAGTGCCTTTGCAGAACAAGTTTACTTTGGGCCTAATTGTTATACCACTGAGAATTTGTACTTGAAGTTTACTTGAGAAGGGCTTCAACTTGTGCATGAAAGACACTGAAGAGAGAAGAAAAGAAACAGCAACCTTAGCTGTAAAATGTGCTTTCTTCCTGTGTTCTTAAAGGGGAAGTAAACCTTCTCATTAGCCTTTAAATCCTTCTTATTACAGTGTTTGACACAGTTAAAAAAATTCTGAAAAGGAGGGGAGAAGGGAGAAGAAATAGGAAAACAATGATAGTATGTCAAAGAGGCCATGAAAGCTGTTGTTAATGTCCTACTCTTGAGTTAAGGGGAGCAGTATTCAGTTAAGGTCGAAAACTGGTGACAGTGAATATTGTGCAAAGTTCAAATGCCTTCTCTGCTCTGCTGTTCTCATTGATGATAAGGGATTTATACTACTGCTGCAATTACTCCAAAAAAATGTGTCTTGTCTGAACATGGTCGTACACCATTAATGCTCCTTCTTAAAAGGCTGTTTGTCATGTAGCTCAGACTGCAAACTAATTATCAAGAATGATTCCTTTTTTGTATGTATGGAAAACTCCTCTTGTGAAACCTCTGCTGTACTGCTGTGATACAGACTCTTGGCTTCTGAAACCAGCCTAATGAGGTTGAAGACCTCTATTTGAGCTCTGGAGTATATTCTCTGGGTGTCTTTTATGTGAGCGCATTAGTGTGGCAGTTCCATGGCACCATCTAAATTAATAATGATCTATCAGCCCACATCTCTTTCAGTATGTTGCAGCTAATTTCTGCAAAGTGAGATGTGAATCTCCTGCTCGCAGTCTTTGTAGAAGATTTCCAAGGCTGTCGTAACGCAGGGGGATAGAGAGCATTGAATAAAACTGCTTTCTCGCAAAACAAACATAACATGTAATTGTAATTTAGGTTTTGATATTGCACACCAAGCTGTTTCAGTGTGTGATGAGCAAACTGCTTTCTAAGCTTTATGTTCAAATGTATCTGGGAGAATAAGGTTCTTTCTGTCAGAAGGTTTTATTTCTTAGGTTAGGTAGTAGTCTAGCAGTCTAACATTTAACCAGTAGTTAAGTAGTTTGTCTGGCATTCAGTAAAGTTTGAATTTGAATGTTTCCTGTATATAATCACCTCCTTTATAAATGGTCTTTTCAGATCAGAAGAAGGGTGCTGTAAATATTCATGTAATAAACAGTTTACTTAGAAAATGAATCCACATTTTCGTCCTCTCCTTTTCAGCTTTGTGTCCTTAATTTTAGCAAGTCTGTCCATGTCAGTTACTGTGGTAACCTGTACTGCTGACACTGAGTTTGCTTCTGCAAACTGTACTTCTCCATGTGAGATTCTGGTCACGCCAGTGGTCACAGCAAACGTCCTGGGCCAACTTTGAAGTACAGTCACAGTAATAGCACTGAGGGATTCTTCTGTTCTTTGGAAGCCTGCAGCTTTCCCTGCTATTGTACTCAATATCTAGACCCCCTGGCAAATCACCTATTTCTATCCTTACCTGCCTGCGCAAGTCTCATTCTGTGAGCAAGTTTACTTCCCAGTATACCACGTGACTAAATCTCTGTCCCTTACTGTGTAAATTACTGTCATCTTAGAGTCCTGTGTGTACAGAAAAAGATAGTTACCTGTCTGATGGATGAGTAATAAACATTGAACTAGATTCCGCGGGGACCACTGCCCCTGGGCAATTCCAGTTTTAGCAAAGTGGTCTGAAATTGCCCTGCAGAGGGTTTACATAAGAAAGCACTTTTTAGAGAGTACTTACAGTTTTTAAGTTAATTTTGTCTGCAAAGTATCCCAGTGTCTTGACCCTCTTGGATTTATTTGATTTCACTACCTAACTTATCAGTGATAAGTAATATCTGTTCAAAAAGAAAACAGTGTTGTCAATGTATTTAGTGCAATTGCTTGACCCTTGTTGAATAAAGATAAATGCCTAGCCTTATAATTCAGATGTTTTACCTTTGGACCGTGGAAATTCACTGCTGTACTTTATTTATAGATGCTTGAAGGAGGTGAATTGCTCTTTCGGTTTTTTGTTGTTTTTTTTTTTTCCCCCAGAAGCACAATTGCAATTTTCTTCTTGTTTTTCTCCTTTTTAGCCCTGTGACTGCAGCCTCATTGGAGCCCTGAGTTCTCAGTGTGACTTAAATACAGGCTGTTGCTTCTGCCGTCCTGAATTCTCTGGGGATAAATGCACTGAGTGCAGGCTGGGTTACTGGAATTATCCACAATGTGTTGATTGTCAGTGCGTCCTGGCAGGGACTGATCCACAGAGCTGTGATACAGAGTTGGGGAAGTGTTCATGCATTGATCATACTGGCCAATGCAGCTGCAAGGTAGGACAATGAAGGTTGTAAGCTGATCTTATAGCTGCTGAGTTTATTCCAAAATTCATTGACATTTGTACTTGCCTGTTCCAACAATACATGCAAACAAATCCAGTTGGTTTTCGTAGTGCATTTGCTAACTGCTGTGGGACGAGTCTAACATAAAGAAAGACTTGGGTGCTTATCAGTTGCTTTTTCACACACTAACACTTGCCAGAACAGCATTCTCTTAGGCTCTCTTCTCACTTTGTGTTTCTTCCAGTTCTTACAGAACTGTTGCCAATTTAACCCCATTCAATACAATTCTTGTTCAGATATTCAACAAATTAAAAGCAAACACATCAGTAATAACAGTATGTCGCAGTGTTAGTTCTTTATAGTACATTGACTTAAAGGGAGTCAATATTGATCATTTTATGAGTAGAATTCACTGCAATAGTATCTGTTCTTCTGAGCAGACTGCATCCGATTCAGGATCACTAAAGCAAAGACTTTTGGCATCGTTGCCCACAGCATTCTTACTTGGAATTGTTCTTGGAAGAACAGCACACTTAGGTGGTTTGAAAATTGGCTTTATTGCTGGGCTTAAAGGGCAATATCAGTGGTTTGACATGTAGTCAGTAACCAGCAAGCAGAGTACCCCGAGCCAATAACTTCATCAGTGAAACAGATGACAGAATTCACCATCAGCAGATTTGAGAGTATTGCTGATTTGGAGGAGGTAGCGATCGACATGCTGAACAGTGGAACTACAATCTGGAGGGTCCTTGAAAAGCTTGATGATTGAGAATATAGAAAGATCATGAACTGGAGTGGAATAACCTCAAGAATCAGTACAGTTTGGGAGGAAAAAGGCTGAGTAGTAATCCTGCTGCAAAGCACATACGGGCTTTGGGGAATGGCAAACTCAATATAAGCCAACCATGTACTCTCATTGTAAATAAGGCAAACTGCCTAGTGAGCTGGATGCATTGATCATACTGGCCAATGCAGCTGCAAGGTAGGACATCATGAAGAGCATGACCAGCAGAGGAAAGTCTTTATCCCCCTCTACTCAGTGCGGTAAGACTGCACTTGGAAATGGTGTCCAGTTTTAGGACCTGATTCAAGAGTGTTGTTGAGAAACTGGAGAGGATCCAGAAAAGGGCTACAAAGAGATCTGGAGAAGATGATCTGTAAGGATATACTGAGAGAGCTGGACTCTTTTAGTTTGCAAAAAATAGAGGCTAAGAGAAAATGCAATTGCAGCCTACAACCACTTCAAAGAGTAGTTGATGGAGTCTAGTCGTTTCTGATAGTAGCAAAAGATGTGACAAGGGACAACAGCTGCAAATGGCAGCTTGGGAGTTTTGGGTTGGACATTGGGGAAAAAAAAAATCACTGGGAGGGTTATGCAGCACTGGAACAGATTATCCAGAAAGGTTGTGAAATCCCCATTCTTGGAAGTTTTCAAGAATTGGCTAGCAAGAAGTATGAGTAACCTGATGTAGTATTGGTGATAGTCCTGCTTCAAGGAGGAGGTTTTTAAAAGTGACATCTAGAGGTTCCTTCTGTGATTATTTCAGGGACTGTATTGACACAAAGAGCTAGTAAAATGGCAGGATGCATTTAAGTTCTTGAATTGCCAAGTAATTCTTTTGTTAAATCGTTACAAGTCACTTCATTCTAAGTTTAAAGGATAGACTCAATGGAGGAACTGTAGAACAAATCACATTGGAAAGGACCTATGGAGGTCATCTAGTCCAGGGCCTTGTTTGAAAGACGTTGCTGAGGCAGTATTTCCAAGGATGGGGATTTCACAACCTCTTTGTGCAAACTGCTTGACCACCCTCCTGTTTTTCTGGTGTATTTGAACAAAAATATCGTGTTCTATTTCACAAATACTGATTCATTTGATGGTGAGACCATAAGAAAACTGAAGTGAGTTGATCACATGGACTGTCTGAGTAAAACTCAGCCTAATGATGAGTGTTATTTGTCCTATGTCATTCTCTGAATTGGAAAAATAGAACTATCTCAATGCAATGTGCTCCAACCCCTCTAACCATCTTGATGCCTCTTTTCTGGATTAGGTCCAGTATGTCAATGTCTTTCTTGTAGCTCTTGTAAGCATTAAGTAGAAAGGGTTTATGGCATTTTAAAATAGAAATGTTTCTTTGTCGATACTTTTAAGGCTAGTATAGTTACTTCTATGTTTCTGTGAGTGCAAATTAGCAGCATATATTTAGCTGATGATTGATGATAAGAAACTGCAATTGACATGGAACAAAATGCAAAGCAAGTAAAATTCACAATTTATGACAGAAAATGGACAAATAATACTGAATTAAGTCAGCAGATTTTTTTTCCAGAATTTAAATCTAAGGTTGAATTTAAATCTGGGGTTGGTTAACCTTTTGTGTAACTTTTTTGAAAGAGTTATATATTGAAGAAGCTAGATTTTTATAAAATGGTAATTGTTCCCATTTAAACCTGCTGTTATAGCTGCAGAAATGAGCTTTCAAAGGCTCAGGAGCCCCTTTGTCAGCCCTGACAAAAAGCAGCAAAATCTAAGCTAAATACAGTGTAGGCACATTTGCTGATAGAGTTACATGTGGAAATGAGGGTTAAAAATGGTAAATCCTCAGGGATAATGTTGGTTTCCTGTATAAGCTTTGGAAAGTTGAATTAGATTTTTGGATTGGCTTCTTCACATTACTCTCAAGAGAAAAAAAGGGGGGGGAGGAAAAACCAACGAGTTATCAATGATTTTTTTTAAATACCTTGGTCTCAGTATGAAAATGGTTTTAAAAGGCTATGCATAAATTATTGTGTATCTGGCCCTATCTGGTATAGCTTTTTATCTGGCCTAATTGAAAAATGGAAATAAAAGCATTGACATTACAACAGTGAAACATTTCAGCCTTTTTAATACTGTTCAGTGATGTGGAAAACAGTCACGAAGAGGGGAAAGCTTTTCTCCACAGTATTTCCATTAAAATATGTTTCTCAACAAGAACATTTAGTACTGTACCTTAAACATTCTAACTTGTCAAAGCTAATTCCTATTAAACAAAAGGCTTTATTAACCCTGGCAATTTCAGAAGGACATATTTTTTCTTATCTTATCAATCAGTTATTGAGCATGTCATACCCGAAGTGCCATTTCATTTTTCTGTGCTTCCAACTGTCAGTATGAAGCCAGCATCCGTTGCTCAGACCTACTCAGTGGATACAAATGCAAATGCCTCAATTACATTAATTTTATATGTTTGCCTGCACAGAAGCTGGAAAGTTCCTTGAATATTTCCTTGCACTTATTATTATTTCTTTCTGCACTCTGTTATTGTCTTTACTGTATGATTCTTTTTTCTTATTACTACTTTGAAATAAAGCTTGCCTTTTTTTTTTAAAAAAAAAAATATTCTCTCTCTTTCAGGTCAATGTGGAAGGTGTCCACTGTGACAGGTGCAAGTCTGGTACATTTGGTCTCTCTGCCAGAAACCCACTTGGCTGCAGCAGTTGCTATTGCTTTGGCCTGACTACACAGTGCAGTGAGGCAAGGGGGCTGATTCGCATGTGGGTGAGTAGGAAACTGCTGAGCCATGTAATGTGATAATGTTGTTTCCTGCTGGCATCTTTTAGTCAGGCACTGAGAGGTAGCTAGAAAATGGCCAAACATTTAAGCAATCATTTTCCTCTTTATACTCTGAGAAGTGGAGAGAGCGCTGTGTTCCATCAGACAATCATGGTCAAGGCATTAAAAGTAAATAAGTAGATAAGAAAACCAGTGATGGGATAGCTGCTGTCAAGCCAAAATAAGGCTATTAAAGCCTAGGGAAGGGCAAGCTAGTCGTGTGGGGAAATTATGCAGTCCAGTGCATTGTAACATAATCTCTGGTATTTGATACACAGTTTACCCAGGTGTTTTCAAGGGTCACAAATGCTTGTTGTCCAGCATAGATTTCCCATGATTCACATAATCTCTTTATTTTCATTGTTCTGGTTTTTTTTTTTAATTTTAAAAAAATAATTTATTAAAGCTCTATTTACATCCAAGAATGGGAGGGTATAATCCATCAGAGCAAACAACGAGCTCTTCACCTTTTTGTGGAAGAGCACCTTGAGACCTGTGCTGGACTGACAAATAAAGCAGACTGGATGTCTCCATTTGTCTGTAAAATGAGTGCAAAACACACATTGAGACACTGCTGTCCATTGCTGCTGTGCCAGCTTCTCAGTTACATTCTGGAAGAGCTATTTCTAATGGAAAATGACTAGTTCAGTCCCCATGTATGGTCAGTCATATCTCTGCTAGAAAGCATGTCAACCGTAGAGGGAATGTCTGCCTAATGCAAATCAGCCAAAGCCCCTGACTTGTCATGCACAAGCATCAGTTGGATAAAGATACTTTAGGCTGAAATCAAGGTGTCATCTCTTACTAAGGAGTTCATATCTCTTGGTTAAAGTAATATGAATAGCACCCATTCTGCCCTTCATTGTTTAATCCAAGAGCACCTCTTTCCCTTCCCGGTGAATGAAGTGATTTATCATGATCTGACCCAGTTTTTCTCATTATTTCAGTTTTGCCCATCATATGCTGGTAGGCAGGAGATGAAAGGCTAGAAAAGGCTGACAATTTATAAAATTCAATCAAGTTCCATGACAGCAACAGTTCTGGAAAATTGTGCTTTGACCTTTGAGGCAGCACAAAGCAGAAACATAGTTTAAACCTCTTGATTATTTTGTGTCTCTTGATTAATTTCCTTTCCTATTTATGGTCATATCTAAACAAGCATATGTCCACGTCTCACCTAGTTTTTGGTACTATGATCTACTTCAGAATTGATTCAGAGTTGTAAACTGAGTGAGACTGGGTTCTGCCAGCTGCTAGTGACTATTTCAGACACTCTCAGGTGTTTCAAATGGCATTAGACATATTTAAACAAGCATATCCTGTTTTATATGACAATAAGGCAAGGCTGATCTGAAATTCAAATGTGTCGACCACTTTCTTGATGTCTGAAGTAGTAAACACTAAAATATGGTTATGGTAAGAACTCAGGAAATCTCACTTAGGGCTGGTGATGTTAGGAATGCTTCTGTGTATGGTCAGTCCATAGATGCTGCTGTAAATGGAAATACCAAGATGCTTACAGTACAGGGCTTGATTGATTCCTCATTACCTGATCCCTATCTCGTGAACAGCATGTTGATGGGATGAGTGTTAGAAATATAACTCTGCATTTGTTGTCTTTGTTTTCCTCACTCTTTGGGAGGAAGCAATTTTGATAACAGCCTTTTGCATTTGTTCACACACTTCCTGTGATACTTTCATCTGCACAGAATTACTAAGACTCCTATTACAGTTTTTGATCAAAATAATTTCTGTATAATGCTATTGAGACACTTTCAACAAGTCTAAGAAAATTACAAGTATCTAACGGCATCCTTATATTGTTCATTAAATCTGAATTTTGAGTTACAGAAACCCTGAGCCCTCACTCTCTGCATATTGCCTGAAAAACACTTAGCTTGACTATTGTATAAAATTACCAAGGGATCAGGCACCGTGTTCCACAGCCCCAGTGTTGTACAATAAGTGTTGGTGAGGAGTATGCTTCTTCGTAAGGCACGTTTCTCACAAATCTGAACAGAAGAGGCCTGAAACTGAAATAGCACTATGAAAATGGCTTCAGTAAAATTCTTGGGATCACTTGCTGATGAAACTATTTTAACCAGTGCTAGTACATTCTTTGTTAACATGAGGACAAGGTGCAAAAGGCTTGAGGGGAAGTCGTCATTATCACTGTTTATACCTGAAGTAGTGGTAAGACTGTTTTGTGACAAATTGCTCATGATGTGAAATGAAATTACCTAGAAATAATTTTTTAAAGAATTAGAATTTAAAGAGTAGCACTTCATGGGGAAAAATGGACTTGATTTTCCTTTTGATTTTTTTGAACATGTGTAGGTGACCTTGAAGCCAGAGCAAATGATTCTGCCACTGGTGGATGAAAAGCTTCAGCGCAGCACTCTGATAGGGATTGCATTCCAGCCTCCTGAAATAGTAGCAAATATAGAACAGGTGATGCAGGATCTTCGGTCAGAACCTGTTTACTGGCGACTTCCAGAGCAGTTCGAGGGACGAAAGGTAAACATAAAATTCCACTGGTTACCGACATGGATTTTTTTTTTTTTTTAATCTTGTATTTGTATTTTACAGTGCCTTTTTTCCCTTCCAATAAGCATGTCATCACACAGTGGAAGGTACTTCAAAAGAAAATGAATGCCATTCTATTATTAAAAATTATTTGCTCCATTATCATGGAAATTCATAAGTCTGTAACATAAACACTATTTTAAAATATATATTTACAGACAGTAACGTAATATTTTTCTAGAAGATAGATTCTCTCATTAAAATGTTATTTGAAAAAATAAGCTGTATTAATTTAACTCTCTTGTAACTTTTTGTTTCTCCCCATTTAAAAAATAAAGCCTGCTCTTTGTAAGTTACACAGGAGAAAATGATTGAAATAACCCTCCTTTTGGATATTTTTATGCACCAGTGTGATGATTTATTTTGCGCTTTTGATATTTCTTGGTTTGTCTTGGGAAAGTTTAGATGTTCCTTTCTCTAAACACAAACTTTGGGGAGCACCAAGGCACATACGAAGAAATAGATAACGTTTTGATTTCAGTGTAGTACAATAACAAGTTGCTGATGGGTATTTTTGAACACAGCCCTTGTCCCCAAATAGTTTCACAAGCATCTATTGCTATTTTCTACCATATGTACATTCATAAGACTGCACACAGGTGCAGAGTGTATGTAACTCCCACATACGCCCAGGAATTTATTTTTAGCTAACTGAAAATGAGATTTCTTTTTATACTTTGTGTTTTGCTTTGTTAGCTGACTGCTTATGGAGGGAAACTGAAATATGCAATCTACTTTGAAGCACGAGAAGAGACAGGTTTTACTACTTACTACCCACAAGTCATCATAAGAGGTGGGCCTCCCACCCATACAAGAATTATTGTCCGGCATATGGCTGCCCCTCTGATTGGGCAGCTGACAAGGCATGAGATAGAGATGACAGAGGTAACGTTTCCACCTGCTTTTTTTCCCAGAACTTACGCACCTGGTTCTTTTTAATACTGTTAATAATCTGCTTTTCTATTACTGTATTTCAGCATGAATGGGAATATTATGGTGACGACCAAAGAGTCAGAAACACTGTGTCCTGGGAATACTATCATGATGACCCAGCTGTCAACAGGACGGTGTCCCAGGCAGATTTCACATGGAAGCATTATGGCGATGACTCAAGACCAAGTAGAGCTGTATCGCGGGAAGACTTCCTGAATGTGTTGTATGATGTTCATTACATTCTTATTAAGGCTACTCATGGCAATATCATGAGGCAGAGCAGGTAACTATTTCAAGCAGTGGTCTGAAATAGTGCAGTAGTCAAAGATAACATGATAGAGCTTCCCAGCAGAATTCTTATTCATAATATAAGCTATAAGCAGTTGCTGAGAAGAACAGGAGGAGTTAGCATTCAGCACAGCAGAAAATGCAGGAAAGTGAAATTTTATTCAATAGAAAATTTAAATCACAATAGGCAAATGAAATCCTTATTTTCAGGATCCTAGAACAGAAAACACATGTAAGCACAAGCATCCTGAAACAAACCCAAAGTTTTTTTTGAATAAATGTCTACTTTATGAAAATATGGTGCTGTAATTAAATATAAATGTTAGCGTATTAAGGAATTTTGTCTTGCAAGTGGGAAATGAGTTAAAAAGTCAAAGATGAAAGAGTACTCCTTTAATGAAATGCTACTTAATCCAATATATTAGGGGCAGATACATTCAATGTTTTCTCTTCAGTTTATTCATTAATAAGTTGGATGATGAAATAAAGAGAATGCTTACTAAATTTGAAGTGGACATCAGGCAGCAAGATGAGAAAAATAATACAAAAATCTGCTGCAATCTAAAGGTCAACTATAAGATTTTACACTTTGAAAGGAGTAGTCAATTGAGCAAACAAGGAACAACTGCTTAGTTACCTATTCTTCAAAGAGGGGTCTGTTGTTTACAACATATCACCAAGTGCACATGATTCAGTAATGATATTCTTGTTCAGAAATGCTAATATTCTAGCTGCATGTATAAACAGGTATGGCCTGCAAAGTGTAAAAAAAAAGAAAATCTATTACTTCCACCCAACACTAGTGAAGCCTAAGCTTCAAGTTTTGGCTACTGGAATTCGAGAAAAAATTATTAAAGTATTCAAAGGATAACAGTGAACATCATCACAGGTCAGAAAGTATGACCTGTGAGAGAAGATGTAAAGAACCAGATTTATTTAGAAATTAGAAATTGCCTTAAGATCCATAAAATGTTGTCAGAAAGAGAAAGAAAAGAAACAGTTCTCTGTTGCCATGGTGGGTAAGTCAAAAAAGAAATGAGCTTAAACTTCATCAGGAAAGATTCACATTAGACATGAGAGAAAAAATCCTGGGGGTAAAGAAGTTCTGGAATAGATTACATAAACTGTTCCTAAAAGTTTTTGCTCATGAATTCGCAGTATCCTTTGCAAGCAAAATTTATTAGCAAGGACACAGGAATAATTGGAGATAAATTCCAAAGGTCTCCAGAGGTCCTTTCTATGATTCTGTCATACAAGTGACAGGCTAAAATTATTTCTGTATTTCTAGGTGACAAATAGGTCGGTAAGAACATGACCTTTGGAGTTTATGAGTGTGAATAGTAGGGGCAGATACAATGCAACGTTGCAGCATTGTGTGACAGAAAACATAGTAATTGTTTGCTGCTATTGTCTCTATTTAAAGTATATAATTTACAGAAAGCATTCATCCAACTTGCACTGTCTAGATGGTAAATATTAACAACAGATGCCATAAATGTTTTACATTGGTTTCATTTATTTTTGGCATAGTCAGTTTAGGATATTGTATTACGAGCACAGGGAATTCCCGTGGAAAGAGATAGGAAAGTAACTCCAGTATGACATGGAAAATTTGAGAAGTGTATCCATGTTTTGTCTCTGCTTCTTCTTCCCTTCCCTTTGTGCACTACAGATCCTAGTTCAGCTGTGGAAGCAAAAACTGAATACTATCTCAGCTCAAGCCACAGAACTTATGGACGTTAACCTCCATTTTCATGATTTTGTTCTGAGATGCATATGACCATTGTGACTGAACTAGACCTGCATTGTAATACACCACCGTTTTATCCAGGCTACTTAGTAATGAGGCATATAACAGAACAGAGGAGGACTTTTCAGTTTCAGGGCAGGTTTGCAAGGTGGCACTTAAGGAACCAAAATGTATTTTTACAGCATCACATTTCAGAATGTGACATTTTATATGACAGTAGAACTCAGCGAAGAGTTTATCTGTTCTTTCTGGTAACTCTCCATCTGAAGTCATAACCTTGCATATCATACCATATTTGATTTTGGAAGTGGTTATGTTACAATAGATTTTTATGATCTGTCTAGTTACATAGGTAGCATTCATCACATGGCATCTGAGACTTTAAGTAGAAGATAAACAGCAGGAATACGTTATTATTTTTTTCAAGTTAGCACCTTGAATGATTTCAGAGGAAGTTTTGCTTAAGATCACAAAATAAATCCCCCAAAATGTTTTTAAAGGTTAGTGGAATATCGGCTTGCATAAGAATTGAAGGCTTTTATTAAAAATAGTCTGAGACCCTCTAAAGGACAGTATTTATGCTCAACTTTAAACCTATGTTTGAATTAAGTGACTTATAATACAGCATTTGTTTAAATAGAATGTGTTGTGCTTTCTAAAGAAGGGCCTTGTTCTAAACTAGCAAAGCTTCTCTTTCTACCTGAGTGTGCATGGTAGAAAAGTATAAAGCAAAGGAAACTGTAGATGGGAGTAGGAAAATATTATATATGAAGTCTTTTTAAATTTTTTGAGGTTTTTAATAGTGCCGTAATTTCAATTGCAGTTTAAAAGCTGCAGATAAGTGATAAACTACAGGAAAAGTATTTCAAAATAAAGTCAAAGCAGCAGCAGCAGTTGGAAGCATAAAAATAGCCTAATTCTAGCATTAGCACTGTATTAGCTGTATAGTTTAGCAGCAACGCTAATGTTGTTTCTGCTTCAAAGCTGCGTTACTAGTGATATAGAGATTTCTGCTCAGAATCCAAAGCCAAACATTTTTCTCCTATATTGTTCATTTTGTTGCCCTCATTTTCACATTCACCACTCTAAATTGAAACATTTCTTATATTAGATTTTGTTTTGCTTTTCAGACAACTGGGCTGTGATAATAAATTAGTTTGAATTGGAAGTATGCTTTCAATTTGACTGTGAATTATTACAATATCCCTGACACTGATCAGGTAGCAGTTGTTGGACTGCTACCTATTTAGATGTGTTCCAAGAATCAACCAAGCCTGACCTTCCTTAAGTAACATTTTCACACAAACAACAGGTAGCTTTGTGGTCCCAGAGTATATTATGTAAATACAGCTTTCTGACACTAAATAGTTTTTTTGCGGCACACAGACCATTGCCTCAGCCTTGAAGATGATAGGGAGCCAGATTTCATTTTGTTTTTCCATTAAATGTACAGTCTTCAATGTGAGCTTACATTGACATACCCGATCTCAGTGGGTTTGCCCTCTTTATTTTTCAGTCTTCTGTTTTGACCTGGCTTTGATTGCTTGGGTTTTATTGTTCAGTTTCCCTGCTCCACTGAACCTCTTTCTTCAGGTAGTAAGAAGGGAGCACAGGGTTTAAGTTACTAGATGATTTGGGGATCTTGCATTGACACAAGGTATCAAGAGGTGTCAAGAGGTGTGGGTCTGGTCATCTAAGCTCAATCACAAAACTCTCATCTAGTTCAGCAGTGGGCATTTGCTTCTCCTACAGTCATCCTGACTTTGGTGCCTATATGCCAGTGTGCAGAAGGGTATCAGTCAGTCACTCAGTAATCAAGGTTTGGGAGTAGATGAATGGACTAGGAGCATGAGGAGATGAGCAGTTCTGTGCACTCCTCTGCATTAGCCCTAGGCATAGACACTTAATGAATAGACTCTAGCAGCATTAGCGACATTTATGCGGCTAGTTAGTCATATGTTCTTCGACATTTTCTTTTAGGTTGACAATATATTTGAAGCTTTAGAATTTACACTATCTACGCTTTTTGTTTCTCAAAGACAGTAACAAACCCCCAAAATAAAGAAGTAAGCTGAAAGAACAGCATTGTGGTACATTAGGATTAAGTGTATTGCATTAGATATTACATTTGTTGTCTTTGTGATGTACTCAACCCTGTTTCACAGGTCAGCATGCATGCTGGAAAGACAGGGAGTGGCTGAGAGGCAAGGATATTATTATTAATAGAATCAAACAAATGTTTGGACAGTTAACATGTCAGAAGCTCTACCATGAAACATATTCCTTTCTGATACTAGCAGATGCTTCTGTGGTAGGATTTCTTGTTGCTTTAAATTGTTTGTTTATGTGTCTAAATGATCCTAAAGGAAAAAAAAAAGGATATCTGGCTACAGATCTTAAAATTCCTGCTAAAAAGGCAAATGTCCAATGTCTTTGAAGCCTGCTCTAGAGCTTGTTAGGTTGATTTAGTTGCTGAGGATAGATTTTATATTATTTTTTAAATACTTGCCTCATTAAAAGATCATTTAGTGAACAATTTTATTGTCATACCTCTGAGAATCATAAATTGGTACTGCATTTAGTATGTGACTTCAATTTCTTAATGAGTCCCTCCAAATGAAGAATCAGATATGAGCTTTTGTTAATAGTTTGGCTGAAAAGAGATTAAAAAAAGAGACAGAATCAAGCAGGAGAGACAAGTTAGTTATGCTATTGCTAGACATGGAAAATGAGACTGGAGGTGGTGATAGCTTTGTTCTTTCCTTAGGAGAGGCAAAAATAGTGATGTTTGTCTCCTGTGGATCAAGAAGCCTACAAACAGCCAAATAAGACCCGTTTTCTCCCATTCTGGCTGACTATGAACTAACTGGGCTTGAGTTAGTGCTTGACTAATCTCATGAGAGATGTTTGCTCCTTTTTTTCAGGATTTCTGAGATCTCAATGGAAGTTGCTGAAGGCGGCGCTGTGTCTGGGATGACTCCTCAGGCTTACTTGATTGAGAAATGTGACTGCCCATTGGGTTATTCTGGTTTGTCTTGTGAGGTATAGTACTAACCTGACTTCCAGTAAAAGTCTTTATACCTTCTTCGGTCCATTTATTAGTAAGGTGTGATAAGTAATTAGAGTGTGAATTCATTTAACTGGCAACAACTCTCCCTTAATTTAATAACTGTTATTCTTTCTCTCTCAGGTATCTCTCACAAGGAATCTAAGCACTTTGGTTTTTTGCTTTAGGCCAATATGCCAGTGAAACCATGGTGATGACTCAAATACTTAGAATACAGGACAGTGAGATTTACTGGGTCAGCATCTCTGAACCTGAATTATGTGACTGATGCTGACTGATCAAGCCTTTTTGGACAGATGAGGGTATAAGATTGTTGTAATGTACTGTGTACAACAGATTGTACTATGTTACCATGTTATAGTGGGGCCATAATAGAATCATAGAATGGTTTGGGTTGGAAGGGACCTTAAAGATCATCTAGTTTCAACCCCCCTGCCACAGGCAGGGACACCTTTCCTCTAGACCAGGTTGCTCAAAGCCCCATCCAACCTGGCCTTAACACTGCCAGGGAGGGGGCATCCACAGCTTCTCTGGGCAACCTGTGCCAGTGTCTCACCACCCTCACAGTAAAGAATTTCTTCCCAATAGCTAATCTAAATCTACCCTCTTTCAGTTTAAAACCATTCCCCCTCGTCCTGTCACTACATGCCCTCGTAAAAAGCCCCTCTCCCACTTTCCTGTAGGCCCCCTTCAGGTACTGGAAGGCTGCTATGAAGCTGCTAATACACAATACAGTTACGATATCATATCTTCCAAAAGGCTGAACTACATGCATCATTTTCTCATGACCACGATTCACAGAACCTGTGGAGAAAAACACAGGAAACCTCTATGTCAAATAAAAAAAAAACCAACAATTGATTCTATAAATTATTGACAGTTGTAAGTAAACTAAAAATTAACATTTTTAATAATGAATAATTAAAGGTTACATACCACTTATTCCTGAAAAGTTAAAGATCTGTCAGTTGAATGAAATTCACCAAATAAAGTATAAAAACAGATCTGAAAACAAAAAAGTTAAAAGAATGTACTAACATAATTGTAGCCCCAAGCACTCTAAAGAGAGCCATGCAGAATTTTAAAATTCTATTCTGTAAAGGCTTTCCAGATTTTTAAGTTTGCCTTGTTTGATGTTTGGATTCCCATGTAAAGTCTTGATAGCTGTATGATTGATTGAAATATTTTGTTTTGAAAAAAAGCTAAACAGCATTTCAATTTTGATTTCTTAAATGTTTGTATTATAATGAATAACTCAAAATTTAAAAGTAATTTCAAAAGCAAAATGTGAAATAGCGCATTCTGAACACAGTTGGTCAAACAGGCAGTTCATAGTTGAGAACCTGTAGATTCCTCACATTGATCTTTCCTCTTGAAACTGTTCCAACAGCATGTCTTTGTGGACCAGCACTAATAGGATGAAAGTTGCTCATTTTGCTTTTATTTTGCATGCTTGACTACCCAAAATAGCACTGCAAACGCATTAAAAACGTAGACGAGAACCATTCTGTAGCATGTCTGTGCTTGATGAAGGAAGCTTCATGGAAGATGTTTTCAAAGCTTTAGGAAATGCCTACTGCGCATGTTCAAACTGTCAGTTTTCTGAATGTTTACAATTTATCCAAGTGGCTCTATGAAAATACATTGAAAAAGGCCACTGAGTTCTGGCAGATATCTTTCCATTTTACTCCCACACAATTATTGTTCTTCCAGTGCTGGTATAGGTCTCCCATAAGAAGGTCTTGCTCAGTCCATACACAAAAGCTTACCTCCTATCAAAATTCAGTACCGCTTATATATAAGCAATGGAGCTACTTGTAAACAGGAGCAGAAATTCTGGAACATGCTCCAAATAATGTATTTTGCTTTATTCTTAGAAGCAGTCAGATCACTGTGTCTTAAAATAAAATAAAATAGACCTGATACTAATGGAAACTTTTGTCCTGAACCGTTGAAGTTTGGTAAATTTCTAACTCATTGAGCACTGGGAGAAAAGTGTTGGTCAACTAAGCGAGCTTGGTGCTCCTTATACATGTACTATATATTTTTTTTTTGCTTATCTAAATATTTTCATGCTGAAGATTGCATATTTCAAGTGTCCAAGCTTTATAGAAAATCAGCTGACTTGTATCTTTTGTAAAATGTATCTTATGATAGGTACCAGAGAAAGTGTTTAAGATGTAACACTTTGCAGAATAGAAGTTAATAATTTTGACTGTATGTGCTCTTGATGATGAGACTGGCAGTCTTTCTGTGTGCAGAACACCATGTTTCCGTTTTTAAGCAGCACTGGCAATTCCAAATGCCTTTGCTGCGATTGCTAGGTGGAGGTAGCAGGGAACAATGCCTCGAGTATTCGGCAAATCCCTCAGACATCCTGACTAAGTGGGATCTTGTAAAGGGTTCCCTCAAAGTAGTGGTGGCATAAAATTTGGAGTGAGTAGATGAAGGGAGAGATGCCTTGTTATCTGCGAGAACTCTGCTCCCTTCAGATGTTGTCCAGGATTGTGTTACACAGCAAATGAGGCAACATGAACAGTGAGTTCATAGGAAATATGTGCAAGGAAGTGAACAAAGGCATTTTCTTTGTGCAGGATTTCAGTAAGAGCATACACCTGAATGTGTGTAGATACACATATGAGAAATTAATGGTCTCCAACAGTTGCTCAGAAGTACAGATTTTTTTAATTACTGTAACAAATTGCATTTTGGAAGGAAAATACATGATAATGTAATTAGAACATTATTTTAATTCACACCCACCAGGGGCTGGAATAAATGTCTCAGTTGCAACCTTCATACTTCATGCTTAATTGTGCAATCTTCACATGCTCATAACTTAGTTTATTTTTCATGTGCTCAGTGAAGGTTATGGTGTGTTCTGTGAAGGTTTATTTAATTTCAGCAGGAGAAAAAAGTATCTGATACCCAGGCATTTTTTAAGCAAATGCTAACAGGGTGTATGTATCTATTTAATGATTTATCCTGTAATTGCATTGTGAGGACTATGTGCGCAGCAGTTTTTACTAGAAGTGACATTTATATCCTTTTTTTTTTTTTATTAATCCAGTAGGAGGCTGAAAAAGCAGTGGTAAGAATTTCCCTAATGGCTACTTCCAAAAAACTTCCAAACTAGTAATAAAAAATGTAGTCTGCTTCATCTTTTGTCTGTGTCCCATTTCATCTGAGAAATGCTTAGACCAAAACAGATGAAAAGAGTGTCAATAGCATATCAGAAAAAACAGTTAGAGATTAGATTTGTTTGAGGATGTTCCATATATTTATACCCCGATCCTAAAGTTATTCAGAACTTGTAAAGCTGTGCTTTGTACCATTTTATGTTTGGTCAAGGACTCTTCTGGGGATGGAGAGGGAGGAAAAAATTAGGAAATTGTAGTAAGAAAAAAAAATTACTTTCATTTGAGATTATTTATCTAAATTGGAATTCTTTGCAAAGCATGAAAAAGCCGATAGACTCTTTCTGTGCTTCAGGGATCTTAATGTAGTCGAAGTCAAAATAAAAGGGGAAAAGCAGAAGTGAGTTTGATTACTTTCTTTGTGATTCTAAAGAAAATAATTGTGTTTATACTTTTTCCATAACTTAGGCTCCTGGAGGTTTTGGCAATGATTATAAAACTGTCAAGAGTGGTGTCATAAGAATAGAATCTAGCATGTCAGCTAGTGCTTGATGGAAGAATCCTGCTTTTGATCACGAGAAGTTACTTACTCCAGATTTTATTTTGTTTTATTTTGCATCCATTTTATTGCTGTGTGAAAAGTGTACGGTTCACATTCATTCCAAAAAGCAGGAATTATGGTCAACAGTAGGAAGTGACCTCATCAGCCAGCCTTCACAGGCTCCTGGCACCACTAGGTGGTGGGATTTATACATGGGACGAGTGACTTGTCTGTATGCACTTACCCCTAATGGTATGAACTATCAAAATGGTCCTCTTTGTATTTTTATGCTGGCATAGCTGTGTGCTTTCTGGGAGCTATGTAGACACTTTCATACATTTGCATAATAAGCCTGAACTAGAGATCAAGTGCTTGATTTTTCATGTCAGCTTTGCTAGTAATTTGTGGATTGCTCTCAGAATTTTATTGCCAAGCTGGGGTAGAGGAGACCTAGTGATAGATAAATTTGATTTGGGGCTAATAGTCCCAAGACATGTAAAACCTTTAATATTTTGAATTCTTTACTTTTATGGTCTTTAAATTATATAGCTATAAATAATGCAGCCATGCAGCCAGTTTTTTTGATTATTATCATTCAGCTTTTGCTTGTTATCCATCAGGCAGTATGTAGGCAGACATTAGCTTGTCAAACCTGAAAAACTCACCAAGGGCAAAGGAAACAGAATTGTCGTGCCTGGTCTCCACAGTCCATGCAAAAAATTTATTTTAAAAACAAACCTTATTCTTAAGAAATGAAAGAAATGATGCTTGATGCACAGTGAGAACAGCGAGGTGTTCTGCATCTGAATGAAAGGTCTCTCAAGCTGTAATATGAAAAGCCTGGTGCCAGTGGAGTGCTCCAGGGATTTTTCAGCAATGTTTCCAATTAGGGCTGGCTCTTGTTATCTGTAAAGTACTGTATGTTGTTTGTAACACAGCTGGAAGCCTGTCAGGTTCTTTTCACAACTTGTAAAAACTGGTGATCGGAAAGATGAGCTTGCAACGCTCCCCATACCTAGTCCACTCTGTAATGATCTGTTTTCTTCTGCATCTTTTTTATTGCAGTCATGCTCTCCAGGATTTTATAGGCTTCCATCTTCACCTGCAGGAAGGACACCTGCTCAGTCCTTAGGTGCCTGTGTTGTATGTCAGTGTCATGGACACAGTACCATGTGTGACCCTGAAACGTCAGTTTGTCAGGTATTGTATTTCTGAACTTATGCACTAGGTTAATCTTAACGTAAAATGCATGAGTTGTGTAACTAATGTAAAAAAATAGAGGACAATACTTTAATCCAATTTTGCTTCAATACCTTATGTGTTAAAGTTAAAGGGGGGTCAAAAAAGCAAACCATCTAAAGTTTTCCATTCTGATTTTCTAGAGTTCAGATTATGCAGTACTTTATTGCTGCTGAATTACTATTTGTGTAAAAAGAAAAACCAAATATCTGCAAACTAAAGAGGCAATGTACCATGTGTTGTGCAATAAACATAAAACTGCTCTTATAGGTAATAATATGTGTGACCTGATACTGTAAGACTGAATTTTAATTGGTTATTTCTCCTGCTTCAATGGCTGGAACAAAAGAAGGAAGAATGAATGGGATAAGAAATTCTGTAGGATACATCTGGCTAGCTACAGGCCTCCATTCTTTCTCCTTGTAAACCCATATACAACTCAGCAGACGTTTGATAGATGCTTAAAGCAAGCAGTCCCACTGCGAATCATATCAAGGAGAGAGAAATTATGAATCGAAATAAGTTTGAATCCCTGAGGCTGGGAACAAAATGTTGTCTGCTTTCTTGTAGTTATCAAATACAGCTTTCGTTCTGTCTCCTTCCTCTGCAGAATTGTCAGCACAATACTGTTGGTCACCACTGTGAGAGATGTGCTCTGGGATTTTACGGCATTGTCCAAGGCTCCGCGGATGACTGTCAGCCTTGTGCTTGTCCTCTATCCATTTCTAGTAACAAGTAAGTAAGCAAACTCATGATGCAGAACTACCGTTCCAGCAAGCAAGAACTTTGTTTTGGCCTCAGTGTGTCCTTTTTCAGATGGCTACAGGAGAACTGCATCATGTAAGCCATACTAAAAAGTTTCGTACCTACTTTTGCTAATAGATCTTCCTTTAAAAGTCAGAAATTGCTCCCTTGCTAATTTGTGATGAATAAATTAATAAGTGCTAGAAAATGCAATACTCAACAGATAATGAATATGTGTTATAAAGGTATTCTCACAAATGAAGCTAGAGCAGAACTCAACTACAATATAGCCACAAGGGAGCTGTAAAAAAAACTTATGCTCATATATTATGTTGATATAAATGTGTTACAGCGCCTTTCTTGCTCCTCTGTGGAATTTATTGATTCCTTATTTAATGTTACATGAGTTTTAGGCAATTTGTGAAAGATAGAATAATTTAAAAGCAATATAGTTATTGCAGCATAAATTTTTTGGTTACTTTATGATAATGAGCCTTGCCACGATGTCTCTGCATGTGTTCCCAACAGATGATACTTTAGCACTTGAGATTTGTTTGTTGTTTTGCTGAAAAGCTCTTAATGATATTTGGAATCATACCGTACTGAGCATGCTGCTCTGAAAAGGTTTGTGTTTCATGATCATTCTCTTGCAAGGTAGGAAGTGTTCCTTAAAACTATTTTTCTGTGCTTTGTCTGAACTTTAGGTTGTTTTAGTGAATGTTTCAGCCAGTGTATCTGAGAGGTTGGGGTTTTTTTTTTTCCTTCTCATTTTATCATTTTGGGGTGGTCTGGGGTTTATTTTGAAGGAGGAAATCCGTTTCTCGAACCTCAGTAGCTAAAACATCATGATCTTTCATCCACAGCAAGTGTTTTTAAGAAGACTTCCAAACCTCATAAATACCAAACTGAGAACAACCAAAACAATTGTAAAAGGGGCTTAAAGAAATACCCTTTATCTCAGAAAGTTATAATGTGGTCTTAACTGCAAGTTTTTCTGAGTTGTACCCTTTTTCATGAAATGTTTTCTGTTACGACTTGATTACATGTTCTAGTATCAAGAAAGGACATTCAAGTTGCAAAGAACAAGATCAACCAAGCTTCTCAGCTTTGCACATCAGCAAATACACTGAAAAAAACTTACCAACTGCCAGTAGGAAGTGCTGAAAATATAATTCGATCGTATTTTTTTTCTGTGACTTAAGAACCATTGGTTGCCCAGAAATACAGGTGTGAGGTCAGAAAATAAGCAGGATTCTTCCACCTGGGTGGTTATGGCACCCTGCTACTAGAATTTAGATGTATTCTCCACACCATGCTCCAGAAATCACTTAAGTGCCTTATCTACAAGCTAATGTAAAATACAGGAAGTGGATGTTGCGGAAGAGCTCTACAGTTGAGAAATGTGTGGACTCCAGGTAGTACGTGTGTCCTGGGTGTGCACTGAAATGGCTGAGCTGCCTGAGGAATGGAGAGCGAGCAAAGCACCGATACCTCATGCAGCCACACGGCCTGCATAGCTGCGGATGTTGTCGGGGCCTTTTATGTCAGGCTCACATGAAAGTGATCGTGAGGCTTTTTTGTTCAAAAGGCTTCATAGGAGATAAGTGAATAACACCTAGTCTGAAATTAGTAAATACCCTTAATCATGAGACAGTCATCCAATTTCTTAGTGCTGTCGAGAAAGGAGTCAGATCTGAGCATGTCCAGAAACAGAACTGCTTGGATTTTATAGAGCTTAACTCAGATGTCTCTAGATATCATGGCTGGCATTTCTACTTCTGTTAGCTGTAGCGATCAACAATTTTGGTACCTGTATAGTAGATGCAGGGACAGACAACTATACATCTCACCCATGTTAAAACTGAAGGAAACCACCATTGGGGAGAGGGTGGGAGAGAAGATGTTTCAAATGTGTGTATATGCCTGTCTGTGCATCTCCATTGTCCACTGCTGACAGAGGATGCCTGAACAGTTGGCTTAGACCATGTGCCTAACTTTTAGATTGATAGGCCTAGGTGAGATAAATCCATTCCATAAAGCTGCAGAATTAGGTGGAAAATGAGGGTATCACACCTTGGATTTGTCTATGTTGTGCAACTCAGTGAAAGCTCTTCAAGATCCTATCAAGGAAAAAAATCTTAACTACCTGCAGCTATCGTATGGTAGTCAAGTAATCATAATCTGACTGAAATGCAGATAGCTAATGAGCTAGCTCATTAGCTTATTATGTCATGACTGACATGATAATATTCGTGAATGAGTATAGTGCAATTATTTTTATTCATGAAATTTTTAAGAACTCCGCTAAAGTTTCAAATACTGTTTTTATACTCCTGTAAAATCAGCAATCAGCTTCAAACATGATGCACTGAAAAAAAAAAGAACAGAGAGAATGGGGTGCTCCTGGGTGTGTGGATCTATTTTTATAGAGTTGAAAATGTGTTGCATAATGAGTTTGTGAGTAATGGATCAATTTGTTTACATTTTTTGGCAAAGGTGTAATTTTATATACTCCTTCAAGCACTGTTGATTTAATGCATTATACGCAAGATAGAGTAAGATGATGACTGTACTATACCAAGAAGGAGCTCTGGGCCTACTGCTAGCCACCTCTGTGCTTTTCTGATTCTTCTTCCACAAAGATACAGTATTGCACCATTTTAATATTTAGTTGTGTTTCTTTTCCCTTATCTACCCTTTTTGTTTTAACTGTCTGTGCAGGCACTTAATGCACTAATATTCCAGCAACATACTACTTTGCACAGTTCCCATATGTACACACTCCAGTCACTAGTTATCCGCCTATGTTGTGACTTAGTAAAAATAATCTAATGTCTTCTATGGTTAAAATACAACCCCTCCCTGATCATGAAGAAGGTAGCTTTTACGATTTTTTCTTTGTAGCCCAGTCTTTCCTCTTCAATACGTCCTTGAGAAGATTGTCTGATGCAGCCTTTTTGGAAGATTCTACATGGCTATGACTTTGGTTCCCTTTTCCCTCTTTATGTCTTACCTCTGACTAAACTCTTCCTGGCTCATCTCCTTTCATTCAAACTAAAATTAAATCAGACTGGGAAGGCTGGATGTTTGTTAGCTCAGTTTCTTAATCTTTTGTTTCACGTCTTTCCCATTGCTTCCTTTTCTTGATCACTGTGAGTGACAGCACCGTTCAATCACACAAGCCTACAGCATGGGCGTTGTTGACTCCATCCCCTCTGATACAACCCTCGTTGATTCTGCCCTTCCAGCATTTGTCCAAATGGTGCCAGTATCACAGCAAGGCATTCACAAAATTCTGAATAGAAAGGAGGGATCTCCCACAGGTGTTTATAAACAGATAAGAAAATGCTACCATTTACATTAAGAGTGAAGCTTATCATAGGCCCTTCTGCACAGCTGTCTAGAGTGAAATGATGCAGTAGAGTGGAAAAAGTTTTTTATATGCTTTTGTTTTAGTTTTAGCCCTTCTTGTGTTGCGGAAGGACCTAGTGATTACCGGTGTACCTCATGCCCACCTGGATATGAAGGCCAGTACTGTGAAAGGTAGGATGAATGGAAAAAGAAGAAAGAGGGACAATGAAAGGCAGGCAAGACATGAAGGAGAGCAATGTCCTTTGATACTACAAACATATATTTACTAATGTTTAAATACATACCTGTGGATAAGTTATTTCCTCCTTATACATTGTTAAAACTCAGCCATAATAGGCAATTTTTATGTACACCCACTGTAAATTGATAATCAGTGTTATTTATATCACAGATTTTGTCCTAGTCTTACTTTCTGATTTTTGGGTTTTTTTTTCCCCTGGGTCTCAGAAGTTAAACTGAAAAATATGAAATTTATCTAAAATTAGATACCATGCTTCTAGTGTGTCTTGATGTCACTCATACCCTTTGTTCTAGTGACTATTGTGTCCTCATGGGCACTGACTGTGAAAAACACTTACATATAAACATATTAATGACCAAATTGCAAATTAATAACCTAAACAGCAGCTGTTATCCCATCCATAGCAACACTGTGAGATTAAATGATCAAAATTAGCAAGTGTCTACTGTTAGACTTCACTTCTAACACAAAACACAAGTGGCTAGTGGGGAAGAAAAGGTCTCTAGACCAAACATTGCTAGTGTAGAAGCTTTTTTGTCATGGTATAATAGAAGTTTAACTGAAAACTGTTAGGGGTGTGACATCGCTTTTGCATACTCTTTCCATCTAGACTGTTCCATGTCCTGGTTAAAAGTTATTATCAGTTTCTTGGACAGTTTGCAACATTTCTCCCTCTACAAATGCATACTGAGTCATAAAGCACCAAAGATTTTTTTAATGGTTCATGAATGAATGTTCATATACATTTTGTTTACAGTCTTGCCAAGTATTCATTGTAGTACACCATGCATCTCAGCTGGCCAAACCTGGTTTTGTATTTGCAATGTCTAGATGTTCTTCTGGCTACATGGGAAACCCACAAACTCCAGGAGGCTCCTGCCAGGAATGTGAGTGTGATCGATACGGTTCCCTGCCTGTCCCCTGTGACCCTATCACTGGACAGTGCACTTGCAAGCCTGGATTCACAGGGTGGACGTGTGTTGGCTGTGAACATCGGCATGCACGTGATGGCATGAAATGCGTTTGTACGTATACTAATGTAATTTTAGAGAATTTTTGATTGTGTTTGTCATATTTCAGAAATTCAACCCTGCTTGCACACCAGTCAGTTGTGTGAGTTTCTTTGAAAATAGTTGCTAGGTTTCTTACTGCTCTGGCATTCTGGTCCATTTTTTTCACAAGCCTTGAGATGTTAGGAAAACTCTCAATACTTTTTAATATGCTCACTGAAAATTGACAACAAAGCTTTGAAGGATTTCTTTCTGTGGATTCTTGAAGTCTGTAGTTTTGCTAAAGGTTGTCACTGCTGTTGTGACAATATTTGCTCTTAGTGAATTTTTTAGTGTTGTCCTAAACGTTTAACCAGCAATTGCAATGCTCTGTGCCATGAGTCACACAGGAAGTTTTTACCAAGGTTTACTTGGTCATGTTGGTTCAACAACCACCCACTGGAATTTAAAAGACACAAGGAATGACAGTACAATATATCCAGGAACATAGAACTTCCTTTGTTTAAAATAGAAAACTATTAGCCTAAACCACCAAGTTTCATATTACAGTACTGGTATCTTTGCCCTGCCTTCAGTTTTGATAAATACCAAATGTCTTGTCTTTTATCATTGTTTGGAATTTTTTTCCATGAAATTGGATAGTGTTTGTTTTGAGCCCAAAATCTCACTTCCCATGATATTGTATGCTTATTTCTTATGAAAAAAAAAATCTGGTAGCAAAACCTTTCTAGGACACTTAGTAAATCCTGGCTGAAATAAGGCATTTTCCTCTCCGCCATCTCCCCTAGCTGAGTGGGAACTAACTTTATTGTGATCTTCCCCAACCCGCCCTGCCTCAAGGCCATCATTGTTCATTTTAAAGTAGAATACAGATAGGGATCCAGTAGGTCCACAGTATATAATACATCTTAATCTGTGGATCTTTTAATATATTGGCAAGGCACAATGAACTAGTTTTAATGTTTTGCCTGATTTTTATCTGTTGTAGGACTTTAATTGGAGCTTTTTCATTTTGTTTTTGTTTTTTTTTTTTGCCTATGTGAGGGACACGTAACGTCAAGGCAAGTAGATACAAAAAAAGGAGCTTTTTTTTCACAGAATGCATTCAGTCTTTACCTCAATACCCAGAGGTGCACAGCTATCTAATATTAAAATCAGCTAGTACAGCTCAAACAAATTGCAAACATTTTAAAAGCAAATTGGAAAAATAAAGAAACCGAAGAAGTGCTAAAAACGGCTGAAGGTATCATATCAGTCAAGAATGAAATGTGTAGCTTCTTTGAGTGGTTAAAGGGGAAGACATTAGGCATGTAGGGTCGGGGACTGCACAGTGCAGAACATTGTTTCACTTAATCAGCTCTCAGAGAGTGATTGCGACTTAGCAGAACTAAGCTTCTAAATGTGACTGTTGAGTTCAGTGCTTTTGCATTAGTTCTGTTTCCCAGGTACAAGTCGTCTTTGAAAATGAATAGAGAGATTACTGGAAATATAGACATAAATACTTCTATTTCTATATTATTAATAATATGGCATTGGCTCATTGATGAAAAACTTAGTGTACTTAAGGGAAATAAAGTTCTAAAATCCTGCAGTGTAATGTAGTTTAGGACTCAATTCTGAACTATCATATATCTTAAGCTCTATTTTAAACCACAGCAAAATGAATGCAAATAGAGTAAATAATAGCTACTTTGCTGAAATAACTACGCTTTGGATTTCATTTTGTGGCCTACATGTCAAAGAGAATTGTAATCATGAGTTAAGTCCATAAGTGTTACAGCTACAAAATTTTAAAATAAGGACTGTGTTTTCCACAGTGGCATGTAAATGAAAATGACTTATTTTTTCAACATCCTGAATACCTGAGGAGAAGGAACACGCCTCCACAAAATCCAATGTGAATGAAAGTGAAGACCTTTATTAAGCATAAGCTGTCCCTTTTATACATTTTGTACTTTCCCTGGCTGTAAGCATGTGCATTGCTATTCGTTAATATTACTAAACCTACTCTTCTTTGATGTGTTGATTGGTCACTGCTCTGCCACTGGTCCTTCCTTAATTGGCTCCATCAGTTCTTGTTTCTTCTCCTCTGTGTTCGGCTCCCACCGGCTACTCCCTCAATTCTTGTTTGCTCAGCTACTGTTTTTCCTCATCTCTCGAAGGTCGGCTTGTTGACACTAGCTACATGAATCTTCTCACGCAGCTAGGCCTTCACTCCATACTCTCATACTTCTGGCTCATTACATGACCATTCTGCTCCAAAAACCCCTCTACAAATACCTGTTACATTATTTCCGGTACTAGCCAATGTTTTCAATATCTCAGGCATCGCTTAGTATGTTTTTTACTGGTCAAACAGCTTAAGTGCAAGTTTTCATTTGTAATGGTTTTCCAATTTGTTAATCAGACTGTTTCATTGTGTGGATAATAAGGTTAAACATCCTCACTATGAATGGGAAAAGCTGTGTGCAGGCAAATCAAATTTTCCACCTTTTTGCTTTGAAAGATGTGATTTGCTATAATCTCTGATTTAACTGCAACATATTCATGTGCCAGTGCTGAAATGTATCTACACTACCTGTAGCGGCATTTTTACTTTAACTAGGTAATCAATTTTCACCATAAAAACAGTCCTTTGCATGTGCATATGGACATCTCATGTCATTGCTAGAAGTGAGGAATCAAATGAAAAGATTTCTTTCCTTTAGTCATAAAAATAGGAACGACCTATAGGAACAAATTGGGAGGTACTTAAATCTCTCCTACCACAGGAATTCGTCTGTTACTACTGATACCACATCAATAACAACCATGTCATAAATTGCAAAAACTGCAATTAATATTTCAGTAGAGACTTTGTGCCTGTTTGCTCTCACTATATGATTTTTCTGTTGTTTAAAGATTCCTCAACCCACATATTACTCAAAACCTACCTTTGCTAATGCAGGGCCATACCCCAACATGGTAGAAAACCAGCCTGATCAAGAAACCACTTACCTATGTAGCCTGTGGTGGACACAGGGGCTGTGGCAAACAAAAGGAGTGTGGCAAGCATAGACTTGGTGGGAATTTGCCTGTGGTTACCACTGCCTAGTATGTCACGGGCTTCAGAGTACAGCTGTTTTCTTCTGATAGGGATTCGTTGGTGCAGCCCCCGATGTGCTTTAATAGTCATTGTGCTGTCAAAGAACCATTAAAAGCACCTTTTGGGGAAACCCTGAAGCTTTCTTTCCTTACTCCCAGAACATTTATCTGTTCCAGTCTGAGTTTAATGCAGATGAGAATTTGGTCCTGTATACAATGTATTTTTACTTTTGTGTATCAACCACTTCCAAAATACTCAGCAAATTCCCTCTGACTAGCTTCAGTTGTAACAAAACCTTAATAGTAATAATAATAGTGATTAAGTACTCTTAATACACAGAAAATTAATGCCATATACAGAATCCTGTTTGCATTCAATATTTCAAATGAGCTGTATGCATGTATCTACTTTGGCTCATTTTCAGAGTTCCATTTCAAATACTGCAATTGCATTGTACCTGTCAGAAGTGTGAAGAACCCCTAGTTAGGTGGTAAAATGGCCTAGCTTAAAGAAAATACATGCAAATACAATCACCCATATTTGAAAAAAATGTAAATTATATAAAACATAGTGTGATTAAGCTGTCCAACGTTAGTATGTTATAGTTAATATTTAGGAAATTGAAAATAGATTTTGAATATTTAGCAAAGAATTACCATCTGAATAATGAATTTTTGGCAAATTCTACAAAAGGTCACCACACAGTATGACATGAAAGCTAAATAATGCATATTTAAATCCAATTAGAGAGGTATTTTAGCCACAATATTGTAGGTATTGTTGTTTAAATATAACATTTACATTTTAACATATCCCTTATCATAAGCATTCTAAAGATTTTAGAGTGAAAATTTGCAGTGAAAAGACAGAAAAAAATCTGGAGGAGCGTGCATGTGCTTTGAAGTGATCTATTTCTGATATAGCTGAAAATATGTTTTACCAGGTTCTTACTGTTTTTTTCATAACGTGTCATTTTTCAGTTGCTTAGTGCATGCCACTTTTCAGTGCTGTTATAACGGTTATATTTTAGAAAGCTACAGGTAGAATGGAAAGAGAATATATTCTTTAAAAGCCACTGTACAAAGGGGAAGAATTTGTTTACTGCTAAATAACAATGGAAAGATAATTACAGGTGAATGGCACAGATAGAATTCCATTCCCATTATATTCTTAGAACAGAGCAAAGTTGTTTTCTCTAGGATGCCATTAGGGAATGGAAATGACATCCAAAAAGGAGATTTTTTTATAAGTAGTACAAGAGTCTGAATGGTCTACTACACATCATAAAAATTCTAGATTTTTTGCATTGGTAAGGTTAATAACTGGATTATTTCCCCAGCTAAAGTTACCATCTAGATTGGTATGTACAGATACTTGTAATACTCTGCTGAGGAAGACTTCCTTGTGATTTTTTTGGTCTCAAGTAATCCACTTCTTAGGCTCACTTTCCCATCTCTTTTGAAATAGTCAGTAGCCAATAAGAAAATTAGTGATGATTTTGAACTGTTTTTAATAATGCTGCCAACATCCTTATATACTGTCAAATATGACAAAAATTCTCCCAAATCTTCTCTAATGCTTATGGATTTTTATTTTTATTTGTAACTACAAATGAATTGTCCTCTAAATGATTAATGCCCCCTTATGCATCACTCATTTTTACTGTAATAAATATATCTCAGTGTTTATTCTGCTGAAAGTTGTCAACTGGCAATTGCTGACTGGCCTATAATCACTACAGTATTGAAGACATATATTTTCTGTTTTCTTAGTTAAACCTCACCGTTCCAATCCAGAACATGGCTGACTTGTGTGATGAACAGGAGCAGCCTCTCCTCGGTTCATCTGTACCCAGCATGCTCGGGGAGACTGAGATTATTAGTATTTGCTTGATTCATATTTTGCACATACATACCAAAAATATGTAAAGCTAAAGTATGTATTGCTCCCTCTTCATCCTTCCCAAAGACCTTTGACCTTAGCAAGATGAAGTGGAAAGAAGGAGCTACAAGGGGGTTTTGGATCAAGCCAGTAGCAATCGTGCATTTTCTCAGATTAGTAATTCTCTTGTGTATTTTTTGTTATACCTTGTGACATTCCACTTAACTTCAGTTGTAGAGTTTCTAGTATATAAAATGAAGAACCTTAGATTGTAATGTTGGAACAGTGACTGTGCTTGCTACTGTGCAGTGTTTAGGGATAAAAATGTTTCTAGTGAGAACTTCGGGGCTGTATTGTTAAACATCTGGCAAGTCAGAACTCACCTGAATGCTTTGAGGGCACCAGTCATAACTACAATGGGGACTTCAAAAACATTTGGCTTCAACACAAACTGCAAAACCTTTTGTCAGATGTACGCTTCTTCACAAATGTTGCTTGGGGTCAAGCAAAAACTTAAATGTAAAGCAGTTGATGTGGTTCTGCTGTAACAGGGAACATGAAGCAATCATGACACAGAGAGATCAAATATTTCATTGATAGGAATTTTTCTTTAACTCACTCTTGTGAAAAAAAATGGACCTTCAGCCATGCTTCAGTCAGCAAACTTACATCTTCACAAATTTAAATATTCAATGTTGGTGGAAGGAGAAAATTATATAATCAGATTCCTTTAGTACTAGGTCTTGAACACATAAGTATTGTACTCTAAGTAGACTCGTGCTTGCAATGAGAGGGAGTTTTTCCCAGCTGCCACTCAGTTCTACACCCAGGAGAACAAGGGAGCTCCTAGCCACTGGTCCTGGCAGAATCAAGGTTTTCCCTCTAAAATAGGGAGTAGCTCCATGATCTCAGCCCTTCCAAATTCAGAACCAAGCAGTCTCTGTCGGAGGGAGATCTTGAAGAATCTGTGAAAAGCAGCATCTCCTAGCTCCTACACAGTCCTTAATTCAGAAGGAGCTGGGAGCTTCTTATCACAAGCCTTCACAGAGCGAGCTGAAAAGAAAGATACTGTGTGTAACACCAGGTCTATGAAGCTTTGAACTAGCTTTTGTTATGTTCTGAGTTTAACAGAAGTTGTGAGCCCTTATGGCACAGCCATAAGAATTAAACTTTCCTCTGTGCTCGACAACTGCTTCTTTGTCTGCATGAGCTCAATATGGGATGGGCACCCCTACTTGGCCTGGAAGCTGATAAGCTATCAGTTGTTCTCCCTTTTTTTGATGCATGAGCTCCTGCTGAGATCAGACCCGCGCTCCAATGTCTTTCGCCCAACTCAAGCACTATATAAACCTAACTGCTACTGGTATGTATCAGAACCAGCAAATGAGGCTTTCTAAATAACGAAAATCAGAAATAAACTTGAGACAGTACTTTAGGCTGTGATCTGCATCTGAATTTTCCCACATTTTGGAGACATATTGATCACGCAAACTCCCTGAAACCAGCAGCAATGGCAAGGAAGCTAAAGCTTTCAGCTCTCTACTGGGATTCTGTTTTGCAGGGCAGAGGAGGGCTTCTGTATTATTTGGTGCGAGACCAGTGCCGAAATGGGAAAAATGGGGTAATAGCCAACAGGTTAATGAGCCTAGCAATAGTTCAACACTTTATTTGGAAGCAATAGGAAACTAATACTGAAGAGTCGCTGACTATCATAGGATATGACCTTATAGCAGAGATTACATGGCTGACCTTAGACCAAAAATTACCTAGTCATAACAGTCTTCTGGATCTTAACAGCAATGAATATATTAAAGCAAAATTGTGTTAGATAATCACTCAGTTGAAGGGACACATTGTGGCACAGACATGTAATTCCTTTATTGTACATTATCTTCTCTTTGTAAGATGGAATAAGTGGTTAAGATGTCCATAAACTTATAGTGTCTTTTATTACTTGAGCAATTATTTTAAAAAAAAAATTTCTTCAGCATGCATACTTTGGAGGTGCTTCACACAAGAGGTAAATCAAACTCCTTACAGGACTTACTGTGCATGGGAAAGTGTGGTGAAAATGGAAAATGCAGCAATTTGCATTAGTTGGTTGCTGGACTATTGTAATATTGACTGCATGATTTGCCTCTTACATGCTTGCACTGCTGTAATGATCTGAATTTAGTGCTGCATTTGTTAATAGCAAACACAAATTTATCCTGACAGTTTTATAGATAGACACAGAAGTGTTTAGTCTTGCAAAATATAATCATGCTCTTGAAATATTTCCCGTAGCTACAGTACATTTCGGACTGCGTATTGGAGTAGCTTAGTCCTGTCTCATCTACTCAATGTGGTCCTCACTTGATGTAGTTCCTCTTTTCAACCTGATTATCATGCAAGAACTGTTAATTTATTCTGAATGCTCACTTCTCAATTGTTTATTCATTGAGAATACTTCATCTCTTGATAAGCTGTTAATTTTTTACTTATTGGTGTGAACTGAGTTTGTCTTTAACATCTAGCAAATTTTTAGCATTTTATTACCAACCACTCTGACAATTTTGAGGGTGAATAGATTTAGCTTGTGTTGTAAGTGAAATAATGTATCAAAAAGAAAAACCAACGAACAAAACCCAACTCTTTTCAGGTACGAGATCACTTTTTTGCATCCTGCAAAATGATTATCAGGTCTATTTACCTTCTTGACCAGCTACAGAACAGGTGTTTGGTATATAAAACATTCAGTTGGCTGTAAACCTTGCTTATCCTTTAATTCTCTCAGACTTCTAAAAGCAAGCACAAAGATGACAAGAGCTGGGATGGTAATAAGCTTTTTTTTTTTTTTTTAATTTCATGTAGAAACATAAATCGGAATGTATCATGCCCCCAGTTAACAACTGCAGAGACATTCTAGTGCAGTTCAGCTTATGTAACAAAATACTGTGAAATAGGAGGAAGAAGTGAAGGAAGCAATGAAAATGCACAAGGAAGTCTTAAAATAACAGTATCTAGCTTTCTGCACCCACTTCTTACTGCACTAATTCAGCATCTGTCTTGTCTCCTTTTCAATCATCACATGAGTTTCATGGTGTATTAAACTAGTATTCATTATTCTTTTCTCTATATTTGACTCAACTCCTTGCTATATTGAACAGCCAACCGACAGAATAAGAACAACGTTTAGATAACTGTGAAAACTTTAAAGAACAGAAAGTATTTAATCTACATGAAGAATAGATTTCAGGAAAAAAATATAATTCTCTGTTGAAAATTACTCCTTGTTCTCTACAGAAACATACATGTTGTTTAGTGGCCTTTTTAGCCATTTTGCTGCCTAGGAGTGTTACTGAAACAAATAATCACATACATGTAAAACTTTAGGTACAACCCTCCATGTCTCTTATCATCACCAGTTAATTCATTATTTCACAGTTTGCTGCATCTCCTGAGGTGCTGTTTAGGTTTGCCAGTCCTGTGTAGCATCTTTATGCAGGCTAAGAGAAACGCATTCCCACAACTCTGTTCTAAAGGATGAAGAATTTTCCTGTCTGCAGCATAAATGATACAAGACTTTAAGGTTATGAGAATTTCTTGTGATAGTTAATAGAAAACAAGGGGGGGGGAACGCAAACTCCTTTTGGTATATGCAGCACACACCACTATTTTTCATGCTAAAGAGTATTTGCAAGAACAGAAGCATACAGGAAAAACTTATAAGCTGGTTAGTGAAAGAGGCAGGGAAGAGCATTTCTTAAAAGAAAACTGTCAGTATTTTTACCTGGACTCTTTCTGCTGTCTGCATTACAAGTTTAGCATGCGTGGCCATGCTGTTACATGACTATGAAGTATGCAAATTGTAAGATTTCTTTAGTTTTTTCTTATATTCAATTCTACAACCATACTATACTTCTTAAAGCTTATAACTCCTTAGATTTTTCCAAATTACTTGTCCAATTTCTCAAACTTTATCCAAATTGCTTGTCTAATTTAGGATTTTATATTGGCTAGTCCGTAATGGAAAATGTTAATAATTTCCTCTTTTTGGGAGGTAAACCCACCAATTTTGCTCTTCATGTTTTATATTGAACTGTCCCATTACCAAATCCTAAGCAGTAAGGTCTTCCCTGTTCCCTAGTTGTTGTTTCCATTTTTTCTCACACTATGCTTTTGGGGTAAATTACCTGAAATTAGTGTTACCTCTCACAGAATTGTATGTGTGCTGTAAAATTTCTAACTAACTCAAACATATGTCTTAAACATTTAGCAGGAATAAATAAGCTTTGCTGTTCTTACCCCCAGCTTGTGATGATGAATGCACAGGACTCCTTCTCAGTGACCTGGATCGGCTAAACCAGATGATCCTGAGTGTTAACCTCAGTGGTCCACTGCCTGCTCCATATAAAATGTTGCAGGGTTTTGAGAACATGACACAGGAATTAAAGGTATGTTCACAGTATTCACATACATAAATAACAGGGCTTCAGTACGACTGTACTGAAACATACAGCCTTGAGTAGGTTCAGGGAAGAAGAAAAATTAAAAATTTAATTACTTCAAACTTGCTTCGGTTGATAAATAGTTATTACAGTTATTTATTTTGACTTATTTTAATAAATAAATCTTGCAGCAGTAATTTGTGTACATATATGCAAGGAATTATACTGCAGGCACAGAAAAAGTGATGTCGCATACAAATAAAATTATGTTCATGCTGGTGGTCTGTAAAGTGGTTATGGTTATGTATTTTATATAAAGTATGCTCCCTACCATACTTAATAGATTCTCCAGTAAGCTATGTAAAGCTGTCAAGATTCCTGAGAAAAGTATGTTGGGTGTATGTGACACAAGACCAAAAGGGAGTTGCATACTGTAATGAAAAGGAAATTTTTGATGCTTTCTTTTTTACAATATTTGGAAGCGTTGAGATCCATTAAGTACAGGTTTTCACTCTCCCTTCTCTCTTCCCCAACAGCATCTGCTTTCACCTCAGCGAGCACCAGAGAGACTCCTTCAGCTAGCACAAGAAAATCTGGATACTCTGGTGACAGAAATGGATGAACTGCTGACAAGAGTAAGTCTGTGATCACGTTGGGGTCTATGGGTTTGGTTAAGGCTGCATAATGACAGAAATCTTCTGAATATGAATTAAACATGAATGAATAGATGAATTATAAGATGCTTCTCAGTCTCAGTGCTTGAAATGGCAGGAAGTCCTCTAACAACCTCTTTTTGTGGGCCAATACATTGAGATATGTTTTCTGCAGAACTTTGTAAGAAAAGTTTATAATGCTCATACAGAGCACCCAAGAATGATGTTATTTGGCAAAGCTTACACTAAAGGAAAGAGAGTTCTTGGTATAGCATTTATGGAATTTCCCATGACTTCAGCTACAGGTTATGGTACAAACCTAATGGCAACAAAACCATGGGATTACCAAACAGTTTCTCACATGTCTGGAGGGCTTTTTTTGACTGGCTGAGGCTTTCGGAAACTGAACTGTCTGGTTTTCTTCCCTTTCTTCTGAACGTTAGTACTGTCTCTGGTAAGGCTATCTGCTTTCTGCATCACCAGCATCATCTCGTCATATTGCCTTTCAAATCTCCTGAGTCTGACTGTCTCAAGATAGTTCTCAGCCTGTTTCTCTTTTAAGGTTGCCTGTTGCAATACAAGTAGCCTGGCTTCACTCAGAGTTACTTACTGCCCAACCATCTCAAGCACATTATAGGAAAAGTTTTGCAGTTTCATTTTCTGTTTTGGGTTCTCTCTTGTGTTGGCTAGTTTCTCCAGGAGCTGCAGAGCAAATGGTAGCCTAGCCTGGTTCACTTATTTTAAACAAATTTTATACCAAGGCAATGGAAGCGCTGGTTTAACAAATAACAAGTTTTCATTAAGAGTCAATGAATGAAGTAATTGAAATGGGGACAATATTTAAAGGGAGAATTCATATATATGCACAAGATGTGTGTTTATTTAAATATATGTGTTCTATATTTCATTTATGAGGCTAGTGAGAGTCCTCTGGATTTCAATCGATGTGCTGTTTACTCTTCTTATTAGAAAAGTTTTGTTTCAATATAGGCCTTATTTTGGTCAGTAAAAGACATTGATAAGAAAATAATATAAATTATGCCACCTAGTGGAGAAAAAAATAGGGAAATGGATCAGCCACAATAAAAATACAGCTTTCCAAAATATTTTAATATGAAGGACTAGCAAAAGTCATGTTCATGACTTATGCTCCCCTGTATTGAAATGGCTGAATTAGAAAGACATAGATTACTGTACTGATGAATATACACCTGAGAGAATTTACCTAAACCCTATGTAGTTTTAGCATCCTGTCTTAAAATTGTTCATGGCTTACACAACTGAAATCCTGAGAGAAACTGGTTTGTTTGTGTGGATTATATTCAATTTTGAAAAAAACCTGTGAAATCATGAGTAGTGGGTCAAAAAGCATCTGTAGTGTGTTTGCATATGTATGCATGTATGTGTGTGTCTATATACCCACACACACATGCATACACAGGTATCTATCTATACATACTCTCATTGTGAGTGTAAAGAAAGCTTGTTTTTTCACTTCTGTTTGATCTTTCATTTTTCTGCCAGAAATAACTATGGTAGTTTTAAGTCTAGGTGGATTTTTAACTCAACAGCCCTACAAGCAGAGAGGATTATATTTCTAGTATTGAGATTTCTCAGTTTTAGGCTAAGGGTTTTTTTTTTCCTTTGCATAGTTGCTCTTTTTAGTATCCTTTTCCAATTGCCCTCCCCCCCCACCCCCCATTAAATAAATTTTAATCCCCCATGAATATGACCTAAAATAATGTTGCAAAGTCTGACTTTCTGTAGACTAGTCTTGGAAGGAAAAATATTGAAAGCGTGATCTTAGGGGATTTAGTGTGGTGGCCAGATTATTACCACCTCCCTTTCTGCAGTTTTCTGTGATTGCAATGAGTAAGTAGCCTTATGATTTCCAGTTATCCTTACAGAGAGTTGTTAACTGGATTGCAGCTGGATTTTTTAATTTGGGGACTGGCAACAGGTGGCGAGTCCTACCCTTCTCTTTCTATGTTAATAAATAGGAGTAATGTCCCAAAAAGAAGAGTGAGTCCTGATATAGTGTGTTCACGTCTCATTTCCAAATGAGATATAGCTGATGATAACCACATAATGGCTAACACTTGGCACGCACAGTACAACCCTACGTAGCAAAGTTTTTCCCTGTACTTAGTTTGCAGGCTCGCTAAATTTTCAAAGTGAAACCAGTAGTGATGAATAAAAAGGTTGATGAGGATTGGTGAGGATTCTATTTCCAGGAAAAAAAAATATATCCATTTTAAGATAAAATGTAAAAGACAATAGTATTTAGTCACTACAAAACTTTTGGGGTTTTTGCTTCCTTGTGGTCTCTTTTCAACCCAGTGATCTCGTGCATCAGTGCAGCACTCCTTTTTCTTTTTTTCCCCATTGTATTCTTTCCTTCTTTCACTCCGCCATATGGAAGATCCTCACATCTTTCTCACACTAATTACATTCTTACATGTTTGCATGCACATTCCCATATCTACCACCAGAGTCAGACCTCAGACTCTTCACTTCCTTTCACTTCACTACTTTTAGTCAAAACCCCCTCTTCCCTTCTAATTAGATACCTTCAGAGCCTTCAAGAAAGACAGGGATCAGAATCACTCCTCTTGATTGAAATACTTCTTTTGACTTTGTAAACTTTTTCATTTCTCCCATACCACTGAACTTCTCAAGCTCAAAAAGTTCTGGTAGTAGCAAAGGCAACTTAGTTTGCAATAGTTGGAAGCATTTGGAAGGAGAGACAAGAATTTCCATCTGTACAGTGAGGTCTGTGTTTACTCCTCGTTCTGTGGTCTGCAGCTCAGTAGCTGGAGAAGTTCCTGTAGGGCTCCCCTCCAGATGCCATCCAGAGGAGTTTCTTACGGCTTGATTAAGACCTCAGACCAAACACACAAACAAAACCAAAACAGAAATGTGTGTGTAATTGCTAATGCTCGCTAATAGTCCGAGTTGCTAAGTGGCTGACAGCCTTCAGATTGGGACAAGGCCTTCCATGGAACCTTCATCACTAAGTACAAGCTATGAACATCACCAAAGCAGGTTCACTCATCTCAGATACTTTCTTTACTAGATTTCCATGCATAGGGGTTTAACCCCAGCCAGCAACTAAGTCCCACACAGCCGCTTGCTGACTCTGCCTGCCTCCTCGCCCCCCCCCCACCAGCCCCACTGGGATGGGGGAGATAATCAAAAGGGCAAAAGTGAGAAAACTCGTGGGCTGAGATCAAGACAGCTTAATAGGTAAGGCAAAAGCTGCGCATGCAAGCAAAGCAAAACAAGGAATCCATTCACTACTTTCCTTTGGCAGGCAGGTGTTCAGCCATCTCTAGGCAAGCAGGGCTCCATCACACATAACAGTTATTAGGGAAGACAAACGCCATCACTCCAAATGTCCCCCCTTCCTTCTTCTTTCCCGAGCTTTATATGCTGAGCATGATGTCATACGGCATGGGGTATCCCTTTGGTCGGTTGGGCTCAGCTGTCCAGCTGTGTCCCCTCCCAGCTTCTTGTGTACCACCAGCCTACTCACTGGTGGGGTGGTGTGAGAAGAAGAAAAGGCCTCGACTGTGTAAGCACTGCTCAGCAGTAACGAAAACATCTCTGTGTTACCAACACTATTTTCAGCACAAATCCAAAATGCAGCCCCACGTCAGCTACTATGAAGAAAATTAACTCTATCCCAGCCAAAACCAGCACACCATGGTAGGGATCTCCTTTATGCCAGAAAGTCTTATTTGTGTCCGGACTTCTTGAAGATTCATTGCAAACCCTTGCTCTGGGTCCAGTCTATATCTGACCCTTATTGCTCTCCCAGAAAGAGTTTGTTGTGCCTGTTTAAACCGTTAGGAGATGCTGAACACTGACCTTATAAAAATGGTGAACTGTAGTAAACTGAATATATAAAAAAATGAGTAGAACCTTATTAACAAATGGAAACACTTAATTAGCCATAGAATGGCTAGGTACAGTGTGAAGGATGTTTGCCATTTCATTTGGTTTATGGAGTTAAAGCTAGACCAGATAACAAAGCAAAAGGTTATTTTTCAGCAAAGCAAATTATGGCAAAATACAGAAAGCCATCAGTGGAGCTGAATGGGATTTAAGTACTAAAGAAAACTGTCACCGAAAGGAAATGAAAACTGTTCGATGACAGATTAATGTGCACAAAAATGTAGTACATGCCATTCAGTCATAAATATTGAAAGGTTAAAGTGGCCAGTTGGAATTAACACGAATGCGGAAAAAGTAATCAAAACTAAGAAAAGTATATGTAAGTTATAAAACACCATTTCTAGTAAAGGACTTTTTAGAAATATTATAGAATATAATAAAAGTGAATGTGAAAATTCCAAGCAAATAAAACCTAAAGAATAAAAGGCTGATTGTGGAGGATTTCATGCTAAATAATAAGGTAGTTCTCAATTACAAGAAGAATGAAATGATAGCAGAAATGCCAAGCTGGGTTAGAGCAGTGGTCCATCAAGACTGTCTGTATTTTTGCCTTCTTCCTATCCCAATTGCCTCTTAGAGCTCACTGTGACAAGATTTTAGTTTTGTATCCAGGCAGGTAAAGGGGTTTTGTAAATCTTAGAGGAAGTAACCAATAGCATGATTAAAGCTGTATAAATGTGAAAAGCTGTGTTCTTGTACTGATATAGGGATGAAATAGAACCAACTCCCTCCAGTCAATGTGGGTTCTTAATTCTTCCTGCGTAATTCTATTTACCTGAAACATTTTCATATAAATTACTTTCAGAGTAACTACTCTGAAGTAGACCAAAACTGTAAGTGGTGTGATAATGCTGGAGATTTCATTTCAGAAACCTAGCTGTCCTGATGTATCTTGAGGGCTTCCATCTAGAAGCTAATCAGGCAAAAATAAATGTATTAAAATGATACTATTTCTCTTTGACTATTATTGAAATGTGGGGTTTTTTTTTGTAACTGAGGAGACAGTTTATACAGCTCAAGTCAGAGGAGACCTACGCTCATTTTGAATTATTGACCTTCTAGCCATTTCCCAGAGACGGGAAAGATCATCATGCCCTGCTTCGAGACATTTCTTGGGAATGCAATCCCCAAAGAAAAAAAAAATGGGGTGTTTTTGCTTTACAATACAGTTTGACAAGCTTTGTTGCTTGAAATGGTCAGCTTGTCTGTAATAAAAATGTATCCATTTTGTAAACAGGGACCTTGAGAGCTAAGCAGAATGTCTTAAGATGATTCCTTTCCGTAGCGTATTTTTCAGGTCTGCAGCAGACGTCTGTCTTCATCCTGCTACTGCTGCTGTGATTCAATAAAATTATAAAGCATTTAGTTACACAAAGCTAAAATTTTACTGAGCACACCAGTATGTTATAAACAAACAATTTCAAGCGTTAGAGCTGAAAAAAACAACTTTTTTTTTTCTCTCTCTTTATTGGTTTAATTATGTATTGATTTAAAATTCTTCTTGCTTGTTGGCATGAACTGTCTCTTTGAGAATGCCTCTGGGGAGGAAGCAAAGAGGTCATGATATCTGCTGCACTTTGTCAATCAAAAAGTGCACAATTGTGAAACTAAGGAAAGTATTCCCTGAAGAATCTATTAAAAGGTTCCAAACAAAGTTTCTTTAAGCAAATTCAGTGAATAATTTCAGCCTGTCTCCCTTTGTGTGCTGTTGCACACAACTAGGTTTTCTAAGAACCTAAAATAAAGCCTTCCAATTTCCATTTAAAGGAAAAGGTAATAAAATTTAATTGTGTACTTGAACAGAGCATGTCGTTTCACATGCATTTGATCAATAATTCATTGATTGCCTTTTGCCTAAGGAAAGTTTTGTACATAGATTCAGCCAGTAGCAATATCGCATAGTGCAGCCTTGTCCTGTTTATTAATTATACTTTTCCTGAATTTGGCTCACTAGGCTACCAAGGTGACAGCAGATGGTGAGCAAACCAGGCAGGATGCTGAGAGGACTAATGACAGAGCGAAATCTCTTGGACAGTTCGTCAAAGGCATTCTCCAAGCTTCTGAAGGTATTGGAAAAAGAAAAATATGCCAATTGTTTCTTAAGAAAACTGAAGGATCGTGGAGGGTGTGAGAGACAGTGAGGAAGAGTTTATTCACTGAGAAATGTCATGTGCTTTAAATGTTGAGTGAAGAAACTACGGTCAACTATCTTCAGACTTTTTGCAACCTACAGATGCAGTTTATATAAACAGTTAATGCATTGGTAATTATGAACAGAGACTAGCAGAATATTGAGTATGTTCCTTCAGGATTTTTGCAGTTATTTGAAGAAAAGCTATTATGATGAAGTAACTAAAAAGGCTTAGCTTTTTTTTTATTTTCAAAGCAGTTAAAAACATCTATTGGTAAACAAGCTTGATGTAATTTTAGCACTTGGTACATTAACACTTCATCTTAATTCCCCAAAATGACTTAAAAAATACATTACCACTTGCTGTTAATAAACATCTGCTGCTTGGAATTTGCAAGTGACTCCTAATCCTACCTAAGTAGTTGCATAAAGCCAACTCTTTCTTCCACAAGCTGATTCACTGCACTTACATATGCAGTAAAGACTTATAAGCAAAAGTATTGTAGATGGCTTCGAGAAGCAAGACCTATATATTGCATGAAGCTATTTAATAAGATAACGACTGAAAAATATGAAAATTATTGGCAATCACAGGCAGGTTTTTTACTTGAAAAATACTGGTCTGTTCTTTCTTCTTCAAAACTACCACTGCAGTACTGGTTTTAGTAGTTATGCTTCTGAAGACCCATTTCATTGAAAGGGAAAGCTTCCACTTTCGTCCAAGTACTATAAAAATACGTTTTATGTTGCCTTTCATGTAACACATCGCAGTACATGCCCTGTAGCTGAACTGATCAGCAATTTAGGATATCTTTAGGACGTGCAACTTTGACATGAAATAAATATGGGAAAAGCAACAAGAAAAAGTAAGCAAGTTTTCAAGAAGTTTTTTAAACAAAAGACCAGGTTCTTCATATTTCAAGATGAATTTGGGATAACAAGGGCTAAACCAATTTTTTTCTCCACAAAGTTTATGCCTGGTGTTTGCAACCCAAACAAAAGTTTCCTCAAGCAGGTTTAGCAATAGGAAGTACAGAGTTAGCAAACACTGAGGGGGTAAAATAAATTTATGTGGCATCTTAAAGTAGACAAAGACTTTAAAATCAATGTATTTGCCTAGTGGGCAAGTTAACATTTTAAGAACAGATGAAATATAGGAGCACAGGACTGAAAGATACCTGCTGGGTTGCTGCATCCACTCCCTTGCTATCATAAACTTTCTAGCCCTCATCTTCAAAGTAGTTCCCACAAATACGTACAATCTGAGTAGGAGGCAGTTTCAGAACTCTTCATAACTACAAACCTTCTCATTTCTAGCTAAAAATATTCATGTTTAATTTATCATCATGGGTTCTTTTGCCAACATTGTTCTTCAGTTCAAATAGGTTTTTTCCTCTCCCTAGTGCTTCTTCTCCTTCCCCCACCCCCAACTACTATGTTCGTAGAGAGGAATCATATTCCCCTTAGGCCCTTTTTTTCCTAGACTAAAACACCTTAAAGCATATTCTCCCAAATCTCCTGCTCACCTTCATATCATTTCCCTTCCTCTGTTCAAAATTAGGTTCATGTTTCCTGAGCACAGGTAACAAGCATTGAAATGAGGTTGCTTCAGTGTCTTGCATTTCAGTAGCAGTAAAACCTGCCTATTTCAGCTCTCCTAATACACTCTGGGATAGCATTGGCTTTTTTCACAGCTGGGTGCCATTGGAGATTCATAATATAGCTATGTTCTTCTTATTCATACCTTATATCTAACTGACAAAGTCATATTTTACAGCTGAAATTTCTGTTGTTATTTAGTTCACAACCTTATATTTTCTACTATTGAATCTCGTTCTGGTCCGATTACTTCAGTTTTGAAGGTCACCCAGTTCTTTCTGCATAGTATTCCAATCTGTCTTTACTAAGACTGTCTTACAACTTTTCCTTGTAAGCATGTTTTATCAGTAGACTTCCTCCACCCGCCCCTGGATCATTAATGAAAATATTCAACTGGATTTGCTATTAAACCATATAGTCTGATGTGCTACTTTTAGGGGAAAAAAAATAAATACACATTCATTTATTGCACATCCTGTTTTCCACTTACTTCCAAAGCAAGTCCTCAGGCCTTAGTGGAATTCGCATTTCTTCAAAACAGGCACTACATTTGCTTGTTCTCAATCAAATGGTCTTCTTCCTGGATTTGCAATGTCATGCAGCAGATCTTTCGACTTTCTAGAATGGCGGTTCTCTGGCCATTCCAGCTTGAGTTCTACAAAACGTTCTTCCTCTGGTTGTGATAATTTCTATATCCTCACTTGTGATTGCCATCCTCAATTGTCCTCCTGTTCAAGATCACAATCTTTCAAAAACTGAGGACAAACTTTCACCATATGTTGGAACCCTTCCTAGGTTATTTTAAAATTTGATGGCATTTTAACTGCATATTGACCCTATACCTTCTTTGTTTCTGCTCTTTTTCACCTATGAGACATTACTAGATTGTTCCTTAAAGACTTCATGTCTACTCATGATGTTCTGATTGAGATGACCAACCAGTTTAAAGGTATTTTTTATGCCCATTCCTTGTCCCCCATCCCTAGAATACAGATTTCATAGTACTTTGGATCTCTAGGAGTGCAGGCCTGTAACTGTGACCCTGAGCTCCCTAGTACTTGTTGCTGGTAGGCAACAACTTCAGGATGAAATGCCATGAAAGGATCTATTTCTTTCCATTGACTGAAGGTAATTCTTGAGAATGGCAGTGCTCAGAAGTACATGATTATAGATCTGACAGATGCCTCAACATGGATTCACCAAGGGGAAATCATGCTTGACCAATCTGATGGCCTTCTGTGAGGACATGACCAGCTGGGCAGATGAGGGGAGAGCAGTGGATGTTGTCTACCTTGACTTCAGCAAGGCTTTTGACACCATCTCCCACAACGTCCTCATAGGAAAGCTCAGGAAGAGCTGGATTAGATGAGTGGACAGTGAGGTGGATAGAGAACTGACTGAATGGCAGAGCTCAGAGAGTTGTGATCAGCAGGGCTCAGACTAGTTGGAGGCCTGTAGCTAGCAGTGTTCACCAGGGGTCAGTACTGGGTCCAGTCCTGTTTAACTTATTCATCAATGATCATGGAACAGACTGTACCCTCAGCAAGTTTGTTGATGACACAAAACTGGGAGGAGTGGCCGATACACCAGAAGGCTGTGCTGCCATTCAGCGAAACCTGGACAGGCTGGAGAGCTGGGTGAAGAGGAACCTCATGAAATTCAACAAAGGCAAGTTTAGGGTCCTGCACCTAGGGAGGAATAACCCCATGCACCAGTACAGGTTGGGGGTTGACCTGCTGGAAAGCAGCTCTGCAGAGGAGGACCTGAGAGTTCTGGGGGCAACAAGTTCACCATGACCCAGCAATGTGCCCTTGTGGCCAAGAAGGCCAATGGTATCCTGGGGTGCATTAGGAAGTGTGGCCAGCAGGTGAAGGGAAGTTATCCTCCCCCTCTACACTGCCCTAGTGAGGCCACATCTGGAGTACTGTGTCCAGTTCTGGGCCCCACAGTTCAAGAAAAATAAGGAACTACTGGAGAGAGTCCAGTGGAGGGCTACAAAGATGATTAGAGGACTGGAGCATCTCTCTTACGATGAGAGGCTGAGGGAGCTGAGTCTGTTTAGCCTGGAGAAGAGAAGACTGAGGGGATATCTTATCAATGCTTACAAATACCTTAGCGGCGGGTGTCAAGAGGATGGGGCCAGACTCTTCTCAGTGGTGCCCAGTGACAGGACAAGGGGCAATGGGATAAACCGAAACACGGGAAATTCCATCTAAATATGAGGAGGAACTTCTTTACTTTGAGGGTGACAGAGCACTGGAACAGGATGCCCAGGGAGGTTGTGGAGTCTCCTTCTCTGGAGATAATTCAAAACCCACCTGGACACGTCCCTGCGCAACATGCTCTAGGGCAACCTGCTTTGGCAGGGTGTTGGACTAGATGATCTCCAGAGGTCCCTTCCAACTCTAGCCATTCTGTGATTCTGTGAAGAGTAGAAAGTAAAGATTGTTATGAGAAGAGGAGGATGGAAGAGAAAGGTAAAGCTAGGTATAAGTTTTCCTGAACCTAATAAAAGCTGAGATAACATATCCATTTTCTCTTTTAAGGTAAATATTCATGGAGGTTGAATTGCTTTATTTATTCCAGATTTAAAAAAAAAAAAATAATACAAGCCTATTCCTGGCCTGAGGCAACTTAGTAATAATATATAACATAATGCACAGAAGCAATCCATGATCCATTTAAGCAAAGTGTCATCTTTTTCCAGTCCTCGCTACCTCACAGATAACTACTCTTGACTAAAGATCCAAATCTCATTCTCATCAGCAAATTGAAGACATCATTGGATTAGAATTTTCTTCACAATTTGCTCTAAACCTACACAATGAAATAGTCATTTATTTGAATTTTGGAAGACAGATTTTCATTTCTTCAATTAAAGACTTAATTTAAAATATTCAGAAGTACCCATGTGACCAGGAACTCTGTTACTTTGGAGAAATCTGTTACTTGGGAGCCCTGTGCCACTGGAAAGGCAGCAGTACTTTTTAAAATTAAAGATGGAACTGATTGTCGTAAATGACCTAGTTGCTTCTGAAGGTGTGTATTCTAGTATGTTGTGATGATATGATACCACGCGTACAGGTTTATCAGTTAGGAATTCCAAACACATAATAAATTTACAGTGTACCATCATGTATTCCAACCTTCATACCCTTCTTTTCCATTTCTGGATATCTGCTTCTAAACACATGAGTGGGTTTAGGCATCTGTGGGTGTCTTTCACTCCTCTTCTTTCTCCTTTTTCTGAAGTTTCCTAATCATTTATTCTTCCTAGCACTGTTAAGTCTAAATGCTAAAAATTACTTATTTTGAAGTTCTCCAAAAGTACTTTAATTTTCATTGCTTGTACTGCCTGCCCCTTAATTCTATGAGCAAATATACCACATTATCTTCTGCTATTTCGAAGGTTCAGTGCAAGTTCTTTCTTTCACGGGGAGGAGGGGAGCGATATATTTCTTACACTGGATATAAAGACTTCTTCACATTAATTATTGTGCTTAAAAGTGAGCTATAATAAAAGGTTTGATGAAACATATAACATTTTTCTCATTTGTTACTGATCTTTGGTTTAACCATCCTTTATATTTCACAGTGGCAATAACCAGTGCCAGTTGTATTCCACTTGCTGAGAGAGTTGATGGGCAGGTGCTTAAAGCCTCTCTGTCGTTTTTATTTACCAACTCCCTACATAAATATTTTTGGCCCCCGGCAGCTGCAAAGGAAGATGCTGTGAAACTGAACGAGACACTCAGAACCCAAGACGAGACCTTGGAGAAGAGTCTTCCAGAACTGCAGAGTGAAGCTGACAGAATGATCGCAGAGTTGAGAAGGAGAGCGCTGAATACACAAGAAAGAATAGCTCAAGATGAGTTAAAGTGAGTAGAGGGACCTCAGTCTTCAACCTCCCAGTGATAATATCTGACTCTTGTAAATGTGGTTGTCATCTTTTCCAACCAAGTTTTCAAGCTGAGGCTTACAGAAATGTGAAGGAAAGCAAAGTCTAATACTTCATATCTGTTAACGTAGCATTTGCATTTTTGGAAATGCTTACGTATGTGGAAAGCAATCCCTAGGAAATTACTTCTCTGCTCCACAGGTACCATCAACATTTCTAATCAAATTATAAGCAATTTTTCTGGGTTTTTTTTTAGCTTCTGCTTCAGACCTGGTGAATGGCTTTTGTACTAAAAAGTTTGTCTAGAAGCTTGTGTTTTGTTTTTTTTTTTCCTGGAAAACTAATTGGTCTAATAAAAATATTATCTATCTGCAGTTTGTCCGGTAGCATAGACATTCAAAAGAATGTATTTTGCCATATATAAAATAGCATAGATCAGAATATTCCAACTCTGTGGCACAGTTCAGAAGCCCAGGGTTTGGTTATTTAGCTATCTGTAAAGATAAAAACTATATATGTATATATGATTATATTGGCAGCTCTTTATAAAGCATTTTGCAAAATGATGAAAACTTACCTGATCCAGAAAAATACTTGGCTTGAAATTAAAATTCTGTTAGTCCGTTAGTTCTGTATCAGTCAGACCAGGCATATTGCTAGAGCTAGGCTTTGCTTAGCACTTCACCAGAGCAAACATCTAGCAGGTAATCCAACTGAGCAGCTATGTGGTCCATTGAAGCTGTGATGGCTCAGAAAACTGTCTGGGATAGAGCTGTTCAGGCCTGAAAATGTCAGTTATCAGGTGTGTGCATACTGTAAGGAGATGTAAATAGAATAAAAGATTAGCTAAGAATTCCAAGCAGTGTAGAATCAGATTTGCACTTCCTATCTTAGACTTTATAAACCAGATCATTTCTGAAAATCCTACCAGTACAGTATTTCTTCCCATAATTCTGATCTCTTGAGAAAGGATATATTGCAAACTTCTTTTTCAGCAATGTTTAATTGCTTTTTCTTCTGATTCCACTGAGCCTCTTCTATCCCTTCTCCACTCACACATAGAAATAAACCAGGGAAAAGTAGAGATGAGAAAAACTTAGCCAAACCTTTGAAAGTGCTACCTGCAATTTTAGGGCAGACTGGGGGGAGGCCTTTCAAACAAGGTGTTCTTAGTCCTCAAATGCTACAGCCCACATGAAACTGTCAGACTAGCATGAAATAATTTCTTACTCTAGCCCAATAGCTAGAGTAGGAAATGCAGCAGGGCTTTTTTGAGGGAAAGAACTTCTCTCCCTCTTATCATTCTTCCTGAAATGTGCAAAGTGAGTATTTTTGCTTCCTGATAAAGGAATACGTTTTATACTAAGAAATACATTAATATACTCACTGTTTTCAAGCAAAGTTGTATGGTTTATCTTAAGGATAGGATTACCTCTTTATAGGCAGTCACTGAGATCTAAGAAATTTTGGCAGTGAACTCAGAAGGAAAATTAGTCACTGAGGATTACAGGGTGGGGAGGAAAGGTCCCTAGATAAAGTTCTCTGAAACTATATTCTAAAGTACTGCCTCTTAAAGAAAAATATCTTAGAACTGCTTAAATAGTGTAGTAAGATAGTGAATAGGATACGATCTGCAAGGAAAAATGATGAAGAAAAATTAATCTAACTTAAAACAGTGTGTATGTGCACATGTGTGTAGATCACTATGCTCACATGTATTCTTACAGACTGATTTAGAAATATTTACTTTTGAATAGCTCTGCAAGTCTCATGATCACTTTGAAGTAGTTAATCATGTTTACTTTTTGGTGAGGTGTCTTTTGGCAGTGACTGTATTCTGCTTTCAGGATTTCATTCAAGTACAGAATGACAAGAATCAGTGGATTCTTCTTACCTCTCGTATGTTTTCAGTGAATTCTCAAAAGTTAAATGTAGACTAATTAAGTAAAGTCTTCTTGCTTTCATAGATGGCAAAACTTCTTTTACATGTGCAGCTTTTTCCCCTCATTTATTTTCCTTCAAACTTTTCAAATCAAGTCTGTATTCTGATTGCCTTAGTGTACTGAAATGGCACATTAGTCAATAATTTCTCTCTAAAAAGAGTATGTTAAAAATACACCAGTTTCTGTCCTAAACCACCCTGATTTTCATACTTATGAAATAAATCTTTCAATATTTTATAACGTTCCTACACATTTTCTCGGATGCCATTGAGTTACTGTCAAGGGATGCTGTGAGCTGGAATTCCATCTTTCTATTTAGTATGCTGAATAGCTTTTTTTTTTTTTGTGACTTTTTCTTCCATAAATTTGCCTGATGGCTTTTGAGCCACTGTGAACTTCTATCATCCTGTTTCCTATAAGAATGAATTGCTGTCTTCCTTTAGCCCGCACCCAGGGCTAAACAATAGCAGTTGCTCTCTCAACCAATGTCCCTTCCCCCACCGAGGAAAGGAATTGAGAAAAGGAGGGAGACTCATGGGTTTAAAGTTAAACAGATTTAATAAAATAAAGAAACCAATATCAACAATAACACAGAACACACAAAATAATACTTAGCTACAGAGTTGCAGCAGGTTGTTCCAGGAATACCAATTATTGGGAATGAGAAAAAGAGAGGCAAGCAAAACCCCCAAGCCCTCCCTTTATAGTGAGCTTTATATCAATGCTATAGAATACACCTGTGGGCCAGCCTGGATCAGCTGCCCCAGATTTAACTGCTAAGGGCCTTGATCACCATGGCTGGCCACAAACTGAAACAAAATCCCAGTGAAACCAGGACAATTGTATAACTCAGCCACAGTGTTTGAAGAGATGCCTCCTGTGTTTTGACCTTGTTTCCTCATATTTTCATTTTTGTGTTTGGAGAGACATTGGACAGTTGATCACCTTATCTGTGCTACTCATGATGTTATAGTCCTCATTTCTTCTCCAGATAGGACAATTCTAACATGTTTAGACTCTCATATATATAGTCTTTTTTTTTTAATCATTTTGTCATCAGTTTCTAATCTTTCTATTACTCCCTTGTACTCATTTTGAGGATCCAGACCATACAGCATTCCAGGTGTTAGGCCAGACCTGTGATTGTTTCTTTTAACACTTCAAGCATTTTGTACAGTTTTATTCTTTTTCTAGGAAGGTATCCAGTGAAAGTAGCACAGCTTAAATGTACAAGATAGTATTTCAAGAAATGTGGAAGAGGTATGGGAGAAATTCTGAATTCATTTCTACACTTCTGTGACAGGGTGTCAATACTGGGATTTAATTTTTAGTTAAACATTTTGTCCTCAGAAGTTGCAAATTTACAACATGAATAATTTTTTTCATCAAAACCAAAGGCAGGGCAGATAGGGAAAAAAAATCCATCTCAGAAAATCCCAGAGCTAGGGTAACAATTTGTCTTTCCTTGGCACCAGTTCAGATCCTTCATCTAAATTATGCCCAGTGGCAGCATATCTTTCCACCTCTCAGATATTTTGTGTGTGTGCATTTATTTATGTGTTTATTTTTAGGTTTCTGATGGAACTGACCATAGGCAGGCCGAACTGCAGTGTTTTTCAGGAAATACAGTTCTTGTTTTCCACAGAGCTTCATCAGACACTTTGCCATAACGAGACAGGAAGAAAAACTTAATCTGTTCTAGGTGGAAGTGCAATAGATTTCTTCTGTAGGTATTATCTATCCTACAGATTCTTGTTTACTTAGGATTTTTCTTTATCTCTAAAGCATCATTTTGGAAGTGCCTCTTTTTTTTTTTTGTCTTTTTTTTTCTATCCTTGTCATATCATTGCATTAACGCAGTAGTGTTGAATTAGATGAAACTGATTCAATAGCCTGGTATCATGAGGCAAAGAAATGACAGAGGATAAAGACTCCAGTACTCCAGTCCTTTAAAACTGGGTGCAGCAGCTCTGTGATGATCAAGAAATATTGCATCCCCTGCCAAAAACAGGAACTTGTGAACTTTCTGTTTTTGTGTTGCCAAAGCTCGTTAAAAATATCCCAGAATTTATTTTAGATAAGGAAAATTCTTTGGCTACTGGAAGTCATAAATCCAAGGATCTTGGGGGTTGTTTATTTCACATTAAAGTATTTATGATTTTTTACTGTCTAAAGCAGTTTGTCTGCTCCAAGACAGCTTGAAATTAGGCATATCTATGTATCCCACTCAGTTCAAGGTAGGAAACCACTTTGTGTCACGTGTCACATTAATGTGAATGAAGGAAATCTTTTTGACAAATTGAAAAGTTTCAGAAAACCTCTCTTTACTAGTCAGATCTCAAGAATGGCAACTTACCAAGAAAAAAAAAATGACAAAACAGTGTTCAATAGAGAATATTTGAATGTTTTCTACTTCGTAAGCAGGACCTTCATGGCATTTAAAAACCTCTTTAAGAAAGGGCTTAAGAACAACTGTAGTTTCACTTTATTAAGCATGTGTTCTCTTGAAAGTTACTTTGAGATTTAATTTAGAAGTGTATTTCATTTGTATATTATTAAGAATATTCAGATTATTTGGTGTAGGGAATATGAACTCAGTGCCTTCATGGGTGGTGATGTATTGCAGGAATGCTGAAGATCTTTTGGACAAGGTGAAGAAATTATTTGGTGAGCCCAGTGAGAAAAATGAGGATCTCAAAAATGAGATCCGTGACATGCTAGCAGACTACCACACCAAAGTTGATGATGCTCGAGATCTGCTAAGAGAAGCTACGAATAAAATTAGGGAGTCTGATCATTTATCTGCAGTCAACCAAAAAAATATGACCGTGGTGGAGGTGAGTGCTGACAAGTCGTGTCCTTGATTACTTGGAATCTGATCAAAGTTTGAAACTTTGCATGATTAAATCTTGAAACAAAAATATAAGCAAACAAAAAAATATTATTAAAATGAAACTATATCTAATGTAATTAAAAGGAAGCGTGTTCCTCAGAATGAGGAAATGCATTGGCTTTTAAAAGTAGAATTATTCTACAGCTTTATCAAAATAGTATCATCTGCTTTTAAATACTGAGTGGAGGGTGCATTGGATTTCTTATTCTGGGGGAGATTAAATTCATCCCAGTATAAATAGTCATGTAAAATTCAAATCCTGTGCTCAAGATTTAAATGGGAGTTCAGTTAAAATCTTTGCTGCCATACATTTGCTCCTAGAAAATGTCCACTTTCATCTCCCTCTCTAACCCCTGGGAAGAAGACTGAAGGGGGTATGTGGATATTACAGAGTAATAAATCAAACTCTGTCCTCTGTAGTTAGTAGCTGCTATAAATTATCTCCCTCGTAGCAGAAGGGTCTGCTTGTGATGTAATTTAAATTGCAGAGACTTAAAGAGCATATTATACTGTACATTAACAAGCGTTTAACCAAGACATAAAGAGCAGAGTCAACCTAATGAAGATAAATATTTCAACTCTGTTTGTATCTCGATGAGCTTTTGCCTCATGTACAATAATGAGGTTAGAGTTCCAAGACCTCAGTTCTCAGCAGAGATTTGTGGGCTTGATTGAATTAAGGAAATACAGTGCTGTAAAGAAGTTAGGTGATCTCTGTTCTGTTCATTTTCTTCTCAAAGGTGGATGGATAAAGGTTGGAGAAATTACCTGCTATCTCAGTTTTTAAAGTATTCTCTGCATCACAGTATCAGAGTGCCTGAAGGCATCCTTTCCAACAGTCCTGGCCACCTGGTTGTTTTGAGGAGTTGTTTTGCTTTATTTTGACCCTGTTTTGACCAAGGCGCCATCACAGTACTCTTACCATTGGAATGCCATGGTCTCCTATCAAACTATCTGTGATACTCAATCGATCTTGCACAGGAAATTTCCAGTTCCTTATTCAGAAGTCCATCTTTACTACAAAATATGCAGTATTTTTACTAATTGGAAAATCAAGAATCCTAAGGTTGCTCCAAACCATCATCTTTTATTTTACATTCAGTAGTTAGTGAAACAACAGTGGGCATGAATAGGAAAGCAGCAGAATATCTTGATAAATTTTGCCTTCATAGCCAGAGAAGGTAATTGTCAAAATGAGGAACTTGCACATCTGGGTACAGAATGGGATTTCTAACTTCTTTCTGATTCATTTTGCAATAGTACTACAGTCTCTGTAGTAACTAGCTCTGTTGTACAGCAACAAAAAACCTACTGTGTGGGAGGGGGATACAAAGCTGGGGACAGGAGGAGAAGAAAAAGATATCTTACATTATATGTGCTTTATTGTTGTCACTGTCTTTGCTCTGAAAGCTCAGAGAATTCCAGAAGTGGCATTGTGGCATGGTGACAAAATGCAGTCTTGTATTGTGATGCTGGTATTTGAACTGGCATCCCCGCTGTAGTAAACAAATGTTTTCCTTTGTATGAACACATCCTATAGAAAAAGAAGCAAGCTGTAGAAGATGGCAGACAAGATGTTGAGAAGAGCCTACAGGAAGGGAATGATGTCCTTAATGAAGCCAACAAACTTGCAAATAAAATCAGCTTAGCTGTAGAGGTGAGTGTTTTATCATTCTTGTCTGAGAATTAGTACAATGAAGCATCATTATGGAAGCAAAATTGATAATTAAAGTAACACCTGATTTTTCTTTTTATTTATCAATGTTGGAATATTTGAATTGGAATAAATCATTTTTCCATTGCTGTATGGCAGAAAAGCTAATCTGGTATATAAAAAATTATTAACTTAGAGATTTAAATGATTCATTGGATTACATAAAGAGCTAGCTCATAATTTTTCATGGACTCTGCCTTATTTTATTAATATGGTATTGTGATTGTGGTACTGACTTTATCTTTAGAATTGCAGGTGCAGAAGACCCATTCACAATCTCACTGCGACTCTGTGATCTAGATGTAGATTTATCTGCACAAAAATTGTATATGCATATCAGAAGGAAGCTTCAGAAATGATTTGTTGCCTGTGGCAACAATTTTAAGTCTAGATAGATCAGGGAGAGGAGAGGATTGCACTCTCATTTTACTTAATGTTTTTGAAAATTCTGCCTTAGAAGTTTTATCAACAGAGTTTGAGATCAGTGCCTTAACTACAAAAAAAAATAATCTTGAAATATCATTGGTTCTGGAAATATTTCCATCTTACATTGAAAATTGTTATAATGAATGGAATAATGCCTTCTGGAGAAATGGGGAAACACTTTGAGAGGGCTTATTGGAACAGGAATGGCAGGTCTTCAAAAAGTGTAGTTCTTACTAAGATACTTTAATAAGCAAAAATACATTGGAGTCACTCAAAGGGTCCTGAAACGTGAAACTTCTGTCATTGCTTAGTTATTATTGTGGAGCATGACAACAATTTAGTATGACTATGTATGCATCTACATTTAGGAAAGAAATTCAAATTAGAGTTTATAAGCTTTTAAACTGTGCAGTTCCTTAATTGTAAAATAAAAACTTCTACTAAGCTCAAGAGAGGCATGTAGCTCTTGGAATATTGTTTTATCTCCCCTCTGCTCTCCAGTCCAGCCATTCCTTTATTCTTTCCATATTATTTCCCTGAACTCTTAAAGCATGAGTAAGTTACAGGATAATACCTCACAAGGAAAATATATATACACAGGGCTAACGAGTGCTTGCATTCAGCTGCTTAAAGGCCTTTCTTTTGTCATTTTCAGTATGTAGAAGGCGTTGCAGATAAGATACAGCCAATGTCTGATCAGCTGAAAGATAAAATAGATGATTTATCACAAGAAATTCATGACAGGATGCTTCCAGAAAAGGTGTTGCAAGCTGAGAACCATGCAGCCCAGCTGAATGAATCATCTGCAATACTGGATGGGTAAGGCAGTCATTCATTGGTAATGATAAAATCATGAAGCAGGTTTGTAAAATTGCTTGACAGAAATTGAAGGGCATTCTTCTTCGACTTTGACATCTGTCACTGGGAGTATACAAATAACCAGTGTTCTGTATGAGCATACAACTGTCCAGTTGGTTAATTTGTGTGTGTATCTCTTGTAAACCTTTCATACATCTTGTGATGCTTATAGGCTGCCTTAACTGCAAATGGTGCCCTCAGATGCACTCATAACACAGTTTAACTTACCATAAGCTTCCTGCTATGTTGATGTGAAAAAAATTGTACTTTGCCTTAGAGAGCCCACTGTGTGTTTTCATAAACATTTGTTAAAAACAAGTAATATTTTTATTTTTAAGATGACCATTTTAGTAGGAGACCCTTATCATGGTGCTAATTTTACTGTCAGAAATCCCCCATAGTGATAGACAATAATCTCTCTAGTGGTTTCAAAACACTCTCTCAAAATTAGTAGGTGCCATGGGCCAAAATGCTTAAACCTAAATACGGAAACTTCAGTTTCTGTTTACCGCTATCACATTCCTAAATGTAAGTGAGGATTGCAGTGCCCCTTGATTTATATGACCACACCCTTTCAGAAGAATAATAATTACAAACCCTTTCAGATACTTTGTAACTCCTCATGAATATAGTTTCCTGGAAAGAATAGAAGTAAGGGGTTTTTTGTTTTGTTTGTTTCGGTTTGTTGGGTTTTTTGAGGGGAAGAGGGGAGGGAGTCTTTTGGTTTATTGCATTTTTTGCATTTAGGAAAGCAAGCCATAAATAGTAAGTGTGATTTGCAACAGTAATACTCAGAAATAGATCATGGATATTCTGCTTCTTGCACCTGTCCCTAGCATAGCTTCAGAGTTTTATTTTCTGAAAAGCACTGCATGAATAAAAAGAGAGATATTATCCTTTTAATATCAACAATATGCTCCCTTTTTGCTACTTACATCTTTTATATCTACCTGAAGACTTTAATATCCCAAAGACTTGTGAGCAGATGCTTAACACATGTTTTTCTTGACAGCATCTATTATTTTGAGGAAAAGACACAGAATTATGTCTGATAAAGTGTCTGATACTTTACTTGTAAAATTACTGGCTTCTTATACAGTGTAGTCAACCACTCTAGATATTCAGTCTAATTTATATTTTCAGGAGTACATAAAATAATGATCGCTGTGGTTTCCTGAGTAAAAAAGCTTTGAAGAGCATTGTTTCTAGAAAAACGTGGATTTTATAATGGTATGTGTACTGTTCTGGTTAGGACACATCAGTTTTGTGGTGCACCTCCAGGCCCAAACTACATGACTAGTGTCACATCCAACCACAGTACTGGATTTGGATATAAATATCCAAATACATGGAAAGTTGGCACGGAGGAACTAAAAAATAGAGAAAATGTTGACAGAAAAGAATATTTTGCCTCCTTAATGAAATGTTGGCAAGACATATTTTGAGATAGAGGTTTTTAACTATGCTAAATAGACTTTTTTACGGGTGCATACGTGTGCTTCTGTATTAATGCAGGTAGGCAGCTTGGCCTTAAGGAGCTCAGTGTAGTGTTTAAAATCGCATTCTCTGTGATATAGCAGTACCATGTATACATCTATCTGATCCGGACATCAACCTCAGTTTCTCAAGATAAACAATAAAAAATGCAGAATCAAGGACATTAAAAATTACATCTAAAAGCGAATGGTTCAAAATTAAAATTTCTAATGTGGTCAAATAGATACATAATTTCAAAGGAGAAAGAAATACGACGGTGCTATGTAATCCTGCGTCGGGATAAAGCTGTTTACTTCATGCACTGTCATTAAACAGTCATACTTTACAGGAATATGCAGTCTCTATCTGTCTTGGGAATTCAAAAATGTATCTATCTTCACAACTGGCACTTGGGTGTCTTTCAGTTAATACTAAATTTGCTGAAAAATACCATTTCATCTTACAGGAGAAATTGAGGGAGAGCCCTTTCTCTCCAATCACCCCCTAAGTCTTCAAATAGTATATTGATTGATGGTGAGGATGTTCTCTTGAGAGTTAGAACATGGAACAGTTCATTAATTTAACCTAGAAAAAATTGATATTTTTCTTGTATACAAGGAGTTATTAGTATAGGCTTCTCCCTGACAGCTAATTGCCTGCTCATGAGTAAACATCACTGGTATTTGGCAAATTCACTTCAGTTCCCTCCTAACCAGAAGAGATTTGTACCATATTTCTAAGCAGTACCTGAGCTACTAGCTAGATAGCTATTCTGGACTGTGCATTTCTCTAACAGAGCATCACAAAAACTTACTGTAGCCTAGTGAGCTCCACCTGTACCTGAGAAAGGAGATCTGCTTTTCCAGGAGTGATGCAGAGGCAGCTCAGTCATGCTGTTTCTGCAGTAGCCTAAAGGGACTCTCTCTCCCTTTATTAACTACGTGTGGAGTCCAGGGAGTATACGTTCCATCCCCTTTGTTTTTCCTGTTGCATTTTGTAGGAATCATTAAATACTCATTGAAGCAGGGACTGGAGCTCAGCTGTCCCTGTTCCCCAGAGAACGGGTTAATTACTAGGTTAGAGAATGAATTTCTCTTTCTTCCACACACACTGTCTCAATGATTAAGTATTTTATACAAGCTGAACAGGTCCAGCAGGAGTAATCCCTGCCTCCCTTATATTGCCGTGTACCTTGATGGCTAGAACATTTCCCAGAGAGGCAAAAATCCAAGTTCAAATCTGTTCTTGTCCAGTTCAAGCAGGGATTTTAGCCCATTTACCCTTTATTCAGGAAAAGCATCATAGGCATCAGGAATAATGTATTCTGAGACAGATGTCTTCAGGTTAATTCTGTAGGTGCAGTACTTCTTTGTAGAAAATATTTGAATATATCATACAGAGAGAGTGCAAGTAAAATGATTTCTCCAGCCTGCTAGCTAGAAATTCCCCTGGAAGGTGGTTAGCTGAGCTCCAGTCCCTGCACGAAGAAATATTATTTGTTTATAATTACCTTTTAATTTAATTATAGTTACTAGAATGAAGTATTTCATGTAAATGGAACATTCCGTTCAGTATGAAGCATTATTCGTTATGTTTTTCATTTTGTTCAGCAAAATTACCAGTTAGGATTTGGTTTAGACAGTGAGGTCTCCTCCAAACCTGGCATTTTTGTGTTTGGCAGCTAGACCAAGAAATTAGTTGTTCATAGATTTCACTTTAAAGCATGCCTGTTATGATCCCCCTATGTTCATACAGTGCAAAATTCATTGAGTTGTCTGGCTCAACAAATAACCTATAAACCCACATTATGAATATATGTCACCTGTGTAGTATTAAGCACTACACTATCTTTTCTCAGTGTCTCATCAACTTTTATCTCACATAACCTCCTCTTTTAGCAAACATTGGGTTTTTTGTGTGTTTCTACACAGATAAAATGTGAATTCCATTAAACACATGATGCCAGAACTCCTGAAATCTCAAGTGTAGCATTGCTCCCTAAAGAAATGCCTTAGAAATAGCCTTAGAAATACAGGCTGTTGGGTTTGAAAAAGTAGGATATTATGTTCTGTTGAGCTCTGATAGCAGGCTTAATGGTGTGTTTACTTTTCCCATCCCAACAGAATCCTTGCTGAAGCAAAAAACCTCTCTTTCAATGCCACACTTGCTTTCAATGCTTATACTAACATCAAGGATTACACAGATGAAGCTGAAAAAGTTGCCAAGGAAGCCAAGGCTCTTGCAAATGAAGCTATGCAAGCGGTAAGAAAAATAAGTAAATTGGGAAGAAGGCTTAGATTTTTCTGTGAAACTGTGCTATGCCTTATCTCAGATCCATGTTTTGCCATCTTATGACTTCATTTAGAGACCCCTACCACTATAGATTCTTGTGTTGAGATCAGAAAGCGATGCCCCTGTCAGAGCTAGATGTACATTCAGACTACATCCCCATTTCTTCCTAACTCCTGTTCCTTATTTTGCCTTCCCTTTTTGTTTACTGTTCTTCCTCCCTCTGTCTTCTGCCTTTCAGTTTCTGTCTATGGCTCAAGCCAACAGCTGCTTCAGGAAAGCTTTGAGTTAGGAGTGTAGGTCGTTTGATACTCAATAAGCTAGTTTATATTAATGAATGTTTTGTACACATCTAAGGAACTCCATACCTTAATTAACTCCTCACCTTCTAGTTCCATGAAAATTCTCAAGAGGCACTTCTCTGCACACAAGATGAACTGCGTGCACCTAGCACAATTCTAGAAATGGAGAATTGTAGGAGGGAAGCAAAAAGTTTTATTGATAGAAACCATACAGCTTCTTTTGTGAAGTCTGCCATTTTTTGCAGAGAAATGTTATTCTCACTATGAGGTACTGCATGCAAATTTTTGGAGGAAACTGAGAGAACTTTTAAAAATAGGATTGTACGGTAAAGCCTGAGTCATAACGAGGAACTCGGCTCCTTAATGCGTACACTGTGAGTAGAAAACGTTCTGAGCATAGCCAGAATTATTTTTATGTCAAATCAAAGGAGTTAATGGCTAATTTGTGGAAGTTGGTCAGAAAGCAAAACATATGCACTTCACAGGCACACAGAAACACAAGCAAATGACAGTATAATATGAAATTGCCAGACCCTATATTTGATACAGAAACATACAGATGAACAGAAGCAGCTTGTAGTTACAGCACTTGTACACGAATAAAGGTAGCTGGCAGAGAGCTACTTCAGTCAAATGGATGACAAGAATAGCAAAAGAAATCACATGCTGTAAAGGTCTGCAGTTAGGAGCAGGATAAAGTGATCTAGCTGCTGCACAAAAATTTTAATATTTTTAGGCTCTTTACATTGTCAACTTCTGTTTCAAATAACACTAATTACTATATTTCTCTCTTGATGAAAAAACTTCACCTCACACATTAGTATGCACTAGTTCTCTGTAAATAGTTACTTGTTTCACCAGAACTCCTAATTACACTGCAGAAGTAAATAAGGAGCTGTGGATTTTTTTTTCTTCTCGTTAAGATTTAATACAGATAGCTATCTTTTGCTCCTTTGATGACTCTCAGTGAGTGAGGTGAATAGGAAAAAAAGACACATACAGCAGTCAAGAAACAAAGCAAGCAATTACAGAATGGCTACAAAAGAGTATATATCAGATGGTGAACTGGCTGATTATACCATGGAGAGAAAGTGAATAGGTAATTTAAAAGGGATGGAGGTGAAGATGGACAATATGATGTAAATAGAGGCAAGTGAGTAGCAAGGAAAGAGACTAAGATGTTATTAAGGTGAGGTTTTAAGCATCTCCATTGCATGTATTCATTCGAGGGAGCATGTTTTTGTTATGAGCTGTATATGTGTAACAGGGATCTAGTTGATACAAAAGAAAATGGAGGGAGCTGCTGCCTTTTAAATGTAATTGACTTGATGTAGCATAGAGGTAATCAGTGGTTTACCATCAAATTGCTGCAGAGCAAGGTAGATTTTAACCATTATTTGGTAAATGATCATGTGAAAGTTTCAGGCCAGATTTTAAAAATAAGTTAATTGTGAAGTTCAGTCATCATTTTGCTATTCCATTTTTTTTGTTTTTATGTAAAAACTGTTGTATGTTTGCTCATCGTAAGTGAAGAGCTTAACTGCTAACCAGGTAAATCAGGCTCCCTCTTTCTGCAGGCCACAAGGAACTTACTTTTAGCTGAGCTTCAGCATCAGAGCGGGAGTGCACCCTCGCTCAGGGCTGTCTGGAGCACCGTGGTTCAAGCACTCTCCTAGAAGGCAGCATTTGTGGATTTGAGCCCCCTCAGACTGAGAAGCCCCTAGAAACTGTGTCCCCTCCTTCCTGAAAAGGTGCTCCTTGGGGCCCTGTGTAGAAGACAGAGATCATGTCTTTCCCCTCCTTTGAAAAGATGGAGCCATTTTCTCTTCTTTATGAGAGCAATTGTGGGTGCCTGCCTTCTGTAAAAGACTCTGAGCTCTGTATGCTAGCAGATAACAGGGAAAAGTGCTGAAGATCACATGCATCCCTGAGCCTAGCCTTTCTCATTGACCTTAATTATAATGTTGGGGCAGGGAGAGGAAGGTTCCCCAACAGCAGCAAGCTGGTGCATGAACTGGAGATGGTAAGGACAGGATTGAGTTTTAGATTCCACCCTGTATGTCACTGGAGTGAATAATTTACAAGATCCTTAGTGATACCTCAGGGTTTGTTTGGGTTTTGGTTTGTAGTGGGAAAATTACTTTGTTGTCAAATTAAGCTAATGTTGCTAAAAGCAAGAATGAAAAGATGCTTAAAATCCATCATGATTACAGGAAGCCTGATAAATGACTGGAAAAAAATGTATTAAAAATATGACAGAAAAATTCCTCCCGAGCTTTTTATGATGGATTTGCTCTCCCCTTTAAAAGCAAAATAAATTTGTCACAGATGAGAAATCTCTAGCATTCAAGCAGCTTCAACATCCCATTACGTAGCCAAGGCAGTAACTGACTGAAGAGAGGAGTCATGTTAACAGATCTAGCTTGTATCTCACAGATCAGAGTCATAGTTTTACAATACATCTTGAAAAAGTCTGATTATTCTTAGGCTTTTTAGAGAAGGCTTATAGGCTAGTAACTAGAACCACAGGGGATGTTAGGTGTTTAGGGCCCTAATTCCTTCTTTGCTTTTGACTTTCTTTGTAGTGGTATCCCAACTGTTATGTTGGGTGTCTAGGTTTCCTTATGTGCTAATGGCATAAAGCTGCCTAGCCATGCTCGTGGTGAGAATGTCTTGAGGTGCAAATCAGTCATAACATTTTGGTACTTCAGAATGCTCAGCTATCTTCAGGACTGGTAAAAATGAGAGTAGCCCTAACTCTTGCATAGGTGAAAACTTCCCAGAATATAAGTGTATGTAAAAAGAAAAGAATTTAATTTAAGAATAAGGCAGAACTATTTTTAAATGATGTAAATTAGCACTTAGGTCTGTAAAATACCTTGTACGTGTGTAAGTTCAAGTATGTGATCGTCAAAACTGTCCCAGTGCATTTACATCCGTGCTTGGAGCTGATACCTCTGGATGTGACCAAAATCACCAACACGTCAGCAGATCTGGGCAACATGGTGCCTACTTCATGTTTACATCCATTCATGAAACCTCAGAAAAAATTCCTTTCTGCAAAGTCCCCAGCAATTCTCAGTCTGATATGTGTTCAGACCATGCCCAGCATGCACTGTCAGGGCAGGCTTCACAATGCTGTGACTATGGCTGATCTTATTCAAACTTGCAGCACGTAGCACATTTACCTGTTAATGCGGTAAGTCAGTGATTCACACAATCAGCCCTGGGAGATCTGGAGGGATCTCGTCCATCCCAGAAGAGTGCCATAACCTGCCAGGCTATGGGCTGAACTGAAATCTTTCTGCCACTCCTGCAGAAGCTGGGCTGTTTGACAGAGTTCAAGATTCATTGAAATACCAGAAAAAGGAAGACAGAGGGGATATTCTTCCTAAAGTCTTTCCTTACCCAAAAATGTCTGCTAATTATCAATTCATAGAGTTCTTCCTGTAATTTGATAGATGTTTTTCTTTTGCTGTTAAACTTTGTTAAAATTTTTGCTAACCCATGAATAGGAAAAAAACAGACCATTAAGGATGATGTATAGTTTCAGTGGTAGCATTTTGTATTATATTATTATAACAGCACTTATGCCTCTAAACTATCATTGAGATTGCATTGTTGGATACATAATGAGATCCCACTTCTGCCACAAGATGCGACAAGCAGTCAAGCTGCACAGAGTTTGCATGGGGAGAGTAGGGGGCATGAAGGAAGGCACAGGGTGAGGAAGGTACTATCCTCAGATTATGGGTGCTCTGGAAGAGACAGAATTAGAACAAATGAGAATCCTGAGACCCTGCAATTTTCCAATTTATCTTGAATCACAATTTTTAAAATTTTGGTTTCCTTTTTTACAGCAGGTGTCCCAATTTAGAAAATAATATCAAAGACCCTTTGCTGTCAGTCTTTGCTTAAAGGGATTCATCATGACTCAGGCTTGCCACAGGCACACAAACTCACCTCACACAAAGCCAGAAACTGTTTTTTTCATTATTGACTTCATCATAACTTGACGTCTCATGAGCCACAAGAAAAGCTAGCCAAAAAAGCATGTTTTGCTTCAGATGTCTTGATTAATGCTCCCTTACAGAATTATTTTAAAATAAATAAAAAATAAAGCTTTTAATCAGTACAAGTGTATTTGTCTCTGAAGGGGCTTTTCTAGTATTAACTTTATGCTGAAATCTGTTTGTAATTGTCAGCAGATGCCCAGTTATTGTCCATGATTTGATGAACTTCTTGGTTTTGCATTGTAAGTCTGGCCTTCCAACTTCACTGTATTGAATATAAACTGCTTTAACAGCCAGTCAACCATGCCTAGTCAGTTAGTAATAATAACAATCATTATTTTTGAAGTCCATGGTCACAGAGTGATTGTACCCTGCGTTCTGTTGATAATGGGAAAAGGAACGTAAAAGTATTATCTGATTTGACAGGTGCATCTGCCACAAAATCTGGCCAAACATTCTTCCTTCAGGAGCAATCTTTTGCTTAATTGGATAGTCGGGTTTTTTTCTAGGTTTATTTGTATTTTTCTATTACCAGTGCTACTTGTATTATGTGATAAAGAAAATCTATAAGAAACTAATTTTGTTCATCTTTCAAATGTGTAGTTTCTGTTGATGTTTAAAGGGATTTGTGTACACAGCTTAATATTTCAGGTGAGCTTGGAAATATGGCAGTCATGTGGGCCTTACTTCTTAAAATCACTTAGCCTATGATGAAAGTTAGGCATACATTTACATGCCTTATGAATACAAGGAATCTTTAATAGCTATATCAACAAAAAACTTGGTTCTGCATTTTGAAAGTATCCAAAGCATTCCCTAAGGTTTTTAAAAGCAAAAGAAATGGGCAAGTCCAATATATGGTTTTTACAGTGTCGTCGAAAAACAACAAACATTCAGTAGTATGCGAAATATCACCTCTGGGCTTGCTCATTCTATAAATAATGAATAGCAATAATAACTGTGTCATTTAATTGACACAGAGTTAATTTTTGACTATATGTATGTGCCCTGGAAAATGAAAAGTATCTGCTTCTTAATTACATACTAGTTATAAGGCTGTGACCCATGACTAATATAGAATGTTATCTGGCTGTCAGGAGTATTCTCAAAGAAATGTATTCAGTATGATGTGTGACCTGAGTTCAGTCTTACAAACTGAACAGTAAGTGGTTCGGAACCTAGAGCATTTCCTACCAACTGAGAATACTAATCTAATTTAGAAAAATCATTCTATCTGTTGATCAATCTCTGCACTGAAGATAGAGATGAATGTTTTTCAAAAGAAAGATCCTTTAGTAGCATGATATGATGAAGGATGGTTAATTAGTAATAAAAATCTCTCAGATTAACTGTTTTCCCTTCTTTTTAAACTCTATTTCTTTTATATCGTATTTTCTTTACTGACCTAGCAATTACAGTTCCTGAATTTAACCCCAAAGGCATCTCTGTTGTCAATATTAGAATTTGGAACATCAGATCCAGTCTGTCTTCTGAAGGTACTGTAGCTGCTGTTAGGGAGAAATACTGTATTGCATGGTGTTGTGTCCACAGCTGGAGGGAGAAACCAGTGTTCAAGTTGAAATACGTTTTTGTTTCTTTGTTTTGGATGAAGTTTTGCTCCTAGAGTCAAACCTGTTTCTTTAACACTATAAACATTTTCTCTTTTTATTAAAGTCATCACTGGTATTCCAAAGGAGAACAGGCTTCCCATAAAAACAAAAGGAAATTAATTAGAGAAATTATTTTTTTTTGTTTTTTGTAGACCAATAAAATGGTAATGGGATATAATTCAGAGCACACTGATATTCACTTAAAGTTTAGATGACTGTTCACTTAGATCATGTTCATATATGTTTTATGACTTGAGACTTTCCTGTATGTATGACACTGTTTGTTTGTCTACAGACATCTGGTCCTCAAGGATCATTGAAGGATGGCGCCAAGAGCTCTCTTCAGAAAAGCTTCAGGGTCCTTAATGAAGCCAAGATGTTAGAAAATGATGTTAAAGGTATGTTCAGTATATGGCATTCAGACCCATTAAATACAAGAACAAAATTGTGAGACTGCTATGCTTCCAGTATGAAAAGCCATATCAGTAGAAAAAAGTATAATTCGTTATCTGATTTGAAATTGAACAATGTGCCAATGAAAAAGTTTCTCCTGGTTAGGGTCCAGGTGTCACGCAGGGATGCTTTTCCTCTCTGTCTGTTTCTTGGACAGGAAGGCTGAGGAGGATGGAGCCTTGGTCTTCTCTTGCTGACTACAGTAAAGGCAAGAGTAAATGGGGAGGAGAGGGGGATGGAAATACTACTTCTGATTTACTAAATGCTCTAGCAGAAAATTAGTACAAAAAAACATCCCAGCATTAGTTTTTTATTCTTGTCAATACAGAAGCAGGGTTTGCAATGCCAGTCAGAGATACCACATCTCTTCAGGATGCTTATGGGATTGTGCCAGAAAAGGGAAGCATGGGGAGGTAGAATGAAGATGTTTGCCAAACAGAGAGTAATGGGAGGGAATTGCTAAGCGTTTACATGAAAAAATGAAACTAAAAACATGTCTCTAGAGAAAAATTATTTTCACACACACAAAAAATATTTCTTTGTTCCTAAAGCATAAATACATGTCTAAATGCAGCTCAAATCATAAAGTTTATAGATTCCAAATCAAATACATTGGTTTCCTAGTGAAAAATAAAACATCTTTAATTTCTATTCAATATTTTCTACTGGAAGAAAAAAGGCTTTAGAACTACGGTGTTTGGTGAGATGTAAAAGCTGGTAATTCAGATCAGAGTGTGCTTATAATGTCCTTAATATTTTATCCTCAATAAATGAGTGTATTATTTGTGAATGCCATAGTGTGAGAAGGTAGGACAGTAGTCAGTATGGCCACATATGAGGTGTTTCATGCACACATGAAGAATCAGCTGCAGAAATGCAGGATGAGGAGCAATTATCTGGGTAGCACTTCTCTAGAACAAGACTAAAGAGAAGCATGGATCATGTGCTGGGTAGAGATGGAAAAGGCAGATGTCACAAAGGAATGCATGAATAGGAGCATGGCTTTCCAAAATACATGAAAAAACATGAACAAGTCTTATTGTTCAGGAGCAGCTGAGGGAACTGGGGTTGTTTAGCCTGGAGAAAAGGAGGCTCAGGGGAGACCTTATCGCTGTCTACAAGTACCTGAAAGGAGGTTGTAGCGAGGGAGTCACCATCCCTGGAGATATTTAAAAGACGAGTAGATGTGGTACTTAGGGATATTGTTTAGTGGTTGACTTGGTCGTGTTACGTTAATGGTTGGACTCAATGATCTTAAAGGTCCTTTCCAACCAAGATGATTCTGTGATTCTGTAATCCTTCTACTCTGTTCAGGGTTCCTAGTGCTTTATCTAAGTTACTGGCTACAGTCCTGGGCACTAAACTTCATGAGGGCTGAGGTGGTTTACAGAGAGTCCTGAAGACATCCTGAAGACTAATTGGAGATCTACCAGAGGAGAGATGAGGAGAAAAATTGAAATAATTTAAATTTGTAGACTGAAAAAAGGCAATGGAGTAGGGACTTAATATTCCTCAGTTATGTTGTTTCTCCAAAGAAGATGGGACTAACATACCTCAAATGCACTGATACAGATCACATATTAGGAAAATCTTCCTTGTAATTAAAATACAGAAGTGCTGGAATTGATCACTGAGGAAATTAGGGAGATTTGACCTTTGAAAATCTTTGAAAACAGCTTAGACAAACATCAGTGAGGAATGACAGTTGGGTCAGAAGGAGAAAAATTATCTTTGACAAACGTCTGTTCTAAGCCTATGATTCAATGATCTTATGATCATTGCAACCAAAAGCAGTTTATTTCTTGCATCTTTATCCAGACAAATTGTTTTATAGGTCCTCTAAGAAAATACTTATTGCAGCACTAATGAAGCATCTGTTTAACAGTACTCAACACTTTTTTCTCCACAGCACTCTTAGAAAGGAATTGAAAAAATAATTCATTACAACTAAACCTGAGGGGAAATAAGCATGATACAATTATCCACTTTCAAGTGGGCCAACACTGAGTTTCACACATCTGCCTTTGTGAAAAATGTTAAATGTTACTGCTTTAATTGCTTTGTTTTTACATATAACATAAGAAAGCAACTTAAGAGCATACAGCATTTGTGCCCCAGGTATAGTAAATATATTCATTAATGACTTGGATGAGGGAATAGAGTGCACTGTCAGCAAGTTCGCTGATGACACCAAACTGGGAGGAGTGGCTGACACACCAGAAGGCTGCGCAGCCATTCAGAGAGACCTGGACAGGCTGGAGAGTTGGGCGGGGAGAAATTCAATGAAATATAACAAGGGCAAGTGTAGAGTCCTGCATCTGGGCAAGAACAACCCCATGTCTGAGTACAAGTTGGGGACAGACCTGTTGGAGAGCAGCATAGGGGAAAGGGACCTGGGGGTCCTAGTGGACAGCAGGATGACCATGAGCCAGCAGTGTGCCCTTGTGGCCAAGAAGGCCAATGGCATCCTGGGGTGTATTAGAAGAGGTGTGGTTAGTAGGTCAAGAGAGGTTCTCCTCCCCCTCTACTCTGCCCTGGTGAGGCCGCATCTGGAATATTGTGTCCAGTTCTGGGCCCCTCAGTTCAAGAAGGACAGGGAACTGCTAGAGAGAGTCCAGCGCAGAGCCACGAAGATGATTAAGGGGGTGGAACATCTCCCCTATGAGGAGAGGCTGAGGGAGCTGGGTCTCTTTAGCTTAGAGAAGAGGAGACTGAGGGGTGACCTCATTAATGTTTATAAATATGTAAAGGGCAAGTGTCATGAGGATGGAGCCAGGCTCTTCTCAGTGACATCCCTTGACAGGACAAGGGGCAATGGGTGCAAGCTGGAACACAGGAGGTTCCACGTAAATATGAGGAAAAACTTCTTTATGGTGAGGGTAACTGAACACTGGAACAGGCTGCCCAGAGAGGTTGTGGAGTCTCCTTCTCTGGAGACATTCAAAACCCGCCTGGACGCGTTCCTGTGTGATACGATCTAGGCAATCCTACTCCGGCAGGGGAATTGGACTAGATGATCTTTCGAGGTCCCTTCCAATCCCTAACATTCTGTGATTCTGTAAAGTCTGACAGGAGGATCAATTAACTGAGTCCTCCGTACAACTATTTTGAAGGTCTTTCATCCAAATACTGAGTAATATTTTGATTAGTGTGGACAGAATAAGTTCAAGTTGATAACTTCGTGACTTATTCCAGATTAGTACACTGTAATCCCCTTCATTTTGTAATTTGAAATTTTGTTGTGTATATCTTGAGAAGGTTGTGTCCAGTCACCATAGTTTTTGAAAAATTCTTTCATAATAGATACGTTATGGTTTAATCTGATTCAATTGGCTGAGCTATAATAGGGTTAACCTGGACTTAACCACAAGGATGGGAAAAGCATAGCACTTGAAAACCTGTGTGAGAAAACAGATTTAGAATTTGGAAGAAAAAAAGACGCAGAGAGGAAAACAGCTATGATATGATACTTTTTGCTTATCATAGGATCTGAAAATCAAGCTGGGTTTTTTTTTGTTTCATGCATCAGAACTAGAAAAATCACACCCAGTAAATATTTGAAGTTGAGGTTTAAACTGCTTGTCACAGAGATGATGCTTGAATCTTCCCTGTCATGTTACAGTAGTTAAAATACTTTTTATTAGAAACAAGACAGATTTTTATAATAGAGCCCAGTCTTTCAGCTTTTAACATACAAAATTTTCATTAGCCTCCTGGGAGATGCATTACAAAAAGCATACAGCATGAAGGATGTGATCAATTAAGAACTTAGAGTCATCTTTTGGCTATTACTACACTTTGATATAGTTTTGGCAGCTCTAGGATTTCCAACTGCAGAACTAGTTAACAAGTGAACCTAATGTTCTAAGGTCATAAAACATAATGTTTCATAAGAACATTAATTACATTTCACTGTCATACACTGTTTGAAAGTTAAAAACATCATTATTTTCTTGTAGCAGCTCTGAGAAAAAAATGCGTCTGCAGTTACTAGTAAATCTTGGATGTATATTTAGGGTGTTCTTTATTGCAACTCTTTTACTGCCAGATTCAGTACAGATTTAGGGCTGGAGGGGCATATTTCAGGAAATATGTTACAGAAAATCACAAAACTATGAGGGAAGGCCAGTGTGCAATTTAAGTAGCATGGCTGAAGCAGAACGAATAGGGACGCTGTTAGTGCCCCTTTCTGGAATGCAAACTGCTGCAGTTTGCTGTGGCTGGTGTCTAGGAAACACTAAAACACGAACACTCTTCCCTGCCGCCAGAGCGGAGTCCATAGCTTTGTGTGCTCCCCAGGCAGTTATAACAGAGTAATCATGTGTTCCATAGAGCACAGTGCCCTCTTTTCAAGGACAAAATAAAATAGTGTCTGTACTTGGTTATATGTCAGTTCCATGTGCCCACAAGACTGTCCAATTTAACTCTGAGAAAAGATGTATTACAACCTCAATAAGACATTACTTCAGAGATTTTTGAAAAAAAGTATGTTATTCTCCCATTTTAGACCAGTGAGAATTTAAGTTGATAATAGTTTCATAATTCAGAAGTGAAGGTCTAAACAGTCCAAAGATTCATAAAGCAATCCTAATGCAAGCAGGGAGCAGTGCTTAAAATGCACGTATTAGATCTTCGTCTATGTTCATGCCCCATACTGAAGGGTAATGAGATGGAGCTTAATGCTTTCTGATATGTCTTAGATTTAAAGTGCTTCATACAGACAAACATTCTGAACTTTTCACAATACGCCTTTTTGCATCTGATAAAACATGGCCATGCTCCACAGTGTGACCCAAAGAGATCAGTTAACGTTGTGCCCAGAATGTATATCCATAAGAATAAAATACAATGACAGATTTCTTTTTTTCCCCACTCCTCATTTGCTCCAAAGGGGTGATTTTATTAGTATTATGAGCATAATCCCTTCTGGATGTCTTGGTGTTTCCAGGATAGAAAATGAGAGTTGAGTGTAAAAGTATTAGAACAATATTTTCTTATGATTCTTACAAAGCCACCCTGTTCAGAGTCTCAACTGGAAGTGCAGGATGGATGATGGGCACTCTATAAAGATCTGATAGACAGAAGTAATCATTAGTTTAAAATTTCTCTGTCTGTACTACAGGTAGTACATTAGTTAAAGTAATGAAGACCCATAAGCCACTCAACTAATATACACGCCAGAAATTCAGGCTGGGCTGTGATGGAGGTGGGAGTGTTTTCTTGCTACATTATGACATTCCCCTGATTTGTGGCCAATTACCCTAGTTATAAAACGGCTGTTAATCACAGAAATGTTTTATATTAGCACCAAAAACTGCTGAAACAGTCCTTACAAAGCAAAGCTCCTGACAGAAGCTATTAAAATGGAGATTTAGTCATTTCTCTCTCTGTGGGCCTAGGAGTTAGAAGGAATAACCCTGGTGGGAGAAGCACAATCGTATGTAGTGCTCTGGCTAAGAAGGAGTTCACTCACAAATGAGTGAATGCTGCTGCCTGCCAGCTTCATTCTCTCTATGCCTTGAGGGATTTTCAGTTTGCCAGGAGCAATTTTTCTTCCTTCTAATTTTGAATTTACTGTTTTAAAAATATACTTGCCCCAGTGCAGATTTGAGGCTATATACAGACTTTGTCAAAGCTGATCAATGAAAAGTGAAAATAAGATGTATAAACTCCTCTTCAGCTGGAGACTGCTGTCAGGTGGCTACTGAAATTTAGCTCATGTCATTTCTTTTGCTTAAGAATTGACAACTTGAGGGGGACCTGTCTTGTCTGACAACATGTGAATATTTTTAGCTAAAACATTTTCCAGCTGATAGGCACAGCTAAATCCCTTGTTTATGTATTCTCCTCTGCTTTGTATTTTTGCTGACCTGGAATATTGCATTCAGCAAATTATTGCATTAGTTTGATGACCAACATAATATTCATACAAAAACTGCAGTCAGTGCTGAAAGTAGTCTTTTTAAAAAGTTAACCATCATTAGCTGCATTTCTCTGGTTATATGTCTTTCCCCAATTTGTTCCTAATGCCAGTTTCTAAGTCATGCTTGTTTTAGGGAAAAATATTTAGTTTGCAACCCATCTTCCTCTTTATAGGATGAGACTGTGAGGAACAAGAATGCTATTTGGAAGAAGCAAAACAAAGATAACAGAAAGGGATGTGTGTAACTGCCAGTTCATTTGTCAGTATCCAGTCAATAAAGCCAGCTGCTTATGTTGCTCCTTGATAGATTTCCACCTTTATTCTGGTTTTGGGGGATATGCATTGGCATAGCCCTATGATATCTTCTTGGACCGTTTCGCATGGAAAACTGAATTCGGTCATACTATCAGAAGACATCTGTTTCCACTAACATTGCAATGGTGGCACATCATCAGTAATTAACCAGTGCCACCTATGTATGTGATCTGCAGACACTTGTAAATACTTTTCTCTTCTAAAAATAGATCACTGCATATAAACAGTAATTAACTAAGTTCTTAATTAAGTGATTTCTTAGTGAAACATATGAGTGTAGGGATTTTTTTTTATTTTCATTTGACTTATTTCAGTTTATTCACTTAGAGGAAAAAGGGATCATGCTTTATTCTGTAATGCTGTGTTTAACCATGGAAATATAAACAGAAATTGAAAATCTTTGTTCATGTAAACCAAGCCAAAAAAACCTAATGGTCCATACGTCCTTCAGGATCCTGCTTACTCCTTAGGATTTAGTTTCAGCGATGCATGAATAGTTTTGTTGATTTGAACAATAAACAGTGCATTGATTGGCATCCTGTGCCATGTCCATGCAGAGCTGATCAAGTGGAAACAGGATTGAGAGAAATTTCTCAAGATACTCCTCAACCTACACTTTGAATTGAAACTGTGAATTGACATGCCTGACATCTTTCAATGCAGACCCACTAACTTCTTTCAAGTTAGCTAAGCTATGTAGTTTGCTAAGCTATGTAGTTTGGAAAAACTTAGATTGTGGCTGCCTGGATTTGTCTAGTCTCTGTGATTAACTGGAGGTTCTCAGGCCTTCAAATCATAGCTCCAGCATTTTTCATAAATGCTAATAATTAGAAGATGGGGAAGAGCTGAAGTGAAGTCAGTTCAGTTCGTAATTCATACACAAAATTAGCTCAGTGTTTAGTGAAGAGGCCATCTGGATTACAGGATGGGAAGTTACTTCAAAATATAACTTCATGTTAATATCACTGTGCAAAATGAACAATTTCCTTGAAACGCTGACACAGGCCTTAGTATCTCATAGAATCATAGAATCATAAAATGGTTTGTGTTAGAACGGACCTTAAAGATCATCTAGTTCCAACCCCCCCTGCCATAGGCAGGGGACACCTTTCCACTAGACCAGGTTGCTCAAAGCCTCATCCAACCTGGCCTTAAACACTGCCAGGGAGGGGGCAGCCACAACTTCTCTGGGCAACCTGTTGCAGTGTCTCACTACCTTCACAGCATAGAATTTCTTCCTAATACCTAATCTAAATCTGTCCTCTTTCAGTTTCAAACTGTTCCCCCTCGTCCTATCACTACATGCCCTTGTGAAAGTCCCTATCCATCTTTCCTGTAGGCTCCCTTCAGGTACTGGAAGGCTGCTAGCAGGTCTCCCCAGAGCCTTCTCTTCTTCCGGCTGAACAAGCCCAACTCTCTACAATCAATCTCCTCACATCTCTTTGTGTAAGAGCCTCCCTCTGGGCACTTATTTATGGCTTTATTATTGTAATATTTTACAGTTAAAATGTATGTGAGGAATTAAAAGAAAAAATATTAAACAGGTGGAGTCTCAGTATTCAATTTCAGGAGTTCTAGGGAAACTTTCCTTACTAAAATCCATAAAAATCAGTTTGCTGCTATGGTTACAAAGCTGAAAACAGAAGTCTGGAAACATGATTCTTCAGAAATATAACAGGGGGATAATTAGCGTAATGTTGGATCTGGCAGAGTAAAGAGGAGAAAAAGAGATAATTTAAGACTATGCAACAAAGTTAGTACACCACCACCAGAAATGAATCAAATATCTCAGAAATATTAACACACTTTATAAGCACTAACATTCCAAAAGGCATTAGAGGCACCAAGGAAATATCAGGCAGACCATAATTTCAGAATTAAATGGAGGAAATTAAAACAGTTTTGTTGGTATTGCTGCTTAACAAGAAATTAACTCAGCTAAAGTCTCAGAGCATTTAAGACCAGAATCTCATGAGTTCATCTTAGTTTAACAACATCACATTACCAGTAGCCTCATTCATCAGTGGAGACAAACCCTGTCATTTAAAAATAAAGGTGTTTTTGGGGATAAAGGTAGTCTTATAATTTATGTGATTCTTCCCAACTTTAGTGTTAACTGTGCCTCTTACAGTCCACACAAATGTCCTGTTCCTCTGCAGGACATTTTGCAGGAATGAAGGCTTACCTCCAGGCACTCCTGCAGTCCTGTGTGTTGCTCTAATTTAAATAAAGCAAACAGATTTCTTCCTGAATGACATTTCAAAGGGTCTAACAACAAAAGTATAATTCTCATTTAAATTCCATCCACTATTTCAGTCGTGCTATAGTCTTGGAAAATTTAGTTAATGATTTCTTGTACGTAATATAAGTTTTGCTTGATTTTTCTCATTACAAATTGCTTCTTGCACATCTCGTTTTAATGAGCCTTACATTTTAGAATTTGTGGAACGTGAACCACAATCTTTCATTTTAGTCTGTTATTCTGTTTATTCTCTCACAAAAGGTTACAGCCCTGATGCTGTTGGAGATGCTGGAGTACCAATTATACATCTAAATATTGTCCCTTAATAAAAAGAGATGCTTTTTGGTTTTGACAAGTATGTGACTATAATTCACCGAGAAACCTAACTTCCAGTATGTTTTCCAGTATCTGCTTAACCAAGTACCCAAAAACTAGGTGTTTATTTTCAATAACCTGTCACATATATGAAGGTCACAGTCATACTTTGTATCTTGAACTCCATTTCTACAAACTATTCTCCTCTTCCTGCTGTCAAGCACAGTGATGTTGAATTAGTTTCCCAATAGGGCATGACTTTAAGGTAAGAAATTGCCATCTGTCTTTTTCAAAAAGTTCCATATTGATATGAAGAAATGATGAAAAATGCCCCCTAGTTTAAGCAATAACTGGCATTTTCTGTGCCAAACTTTACTTCTAAATTTTGAAATAATGTCTGTTTAAAAAGCCATAAAGCTTAGCTGGGATCTCACTTTTGAGAGTTTGAAATATAATTGGTATGCTGGATACTGTCAAAAAAACTCCATAATTTTTATTCAAAGCAACAGCGGAAGAATAGGAACTTACCTGTAAAGGATAACACCCGTGCGTTTGATTTGTACCAGTTCTTCAGTTTGAACAAATTCTTAGCTTTAAGTTTTATTTACCAGGCAGGCTTTTCCCCAAAAAATTTTCTATGTTTATTTCATAATCACCTGTTGTTAGTGTAGTCTCCTCGTATTGATGATCAGTGCTAGGGTGATCTCACGTGTTTTCCCCAGATGTTATGTCAATATTGCTTAACTTTGAGAAAATCCAAGAGAACTGGGCTCAATGAACCCTACAACCAGTTTTACTGGACTTCCTCATTTACACAATATAATATCTTAATGATAAATGGCTTGCTCATTATTATGCGTTTTAAATTATGTGCAAAGAAAGTATAGCAGAAACAAAGAGTTAAACCTTCTGTACTATGTGCACTTTTTCTAGAAAAGGGGGATAACCTGGACAGCATGCAGAACAGGCTGAAAGATGCTGATGAGAAGAGTTCCATTCTCCTGAGAGCTCTGAACGAAACCTTCGGAAAGTTGTCAGCCATTCCTAACGGTAAGCTGGAAAAGTGCTGCAACACTTGACTCATCCCTGTTCTTTTGTTTCATTTTCCATCACTTAACATCTGTCTGATTAAACTTTGCCTGTGTCCACTTTGACCATTGGCCACTGTAATAAGATAAAGATGAGCAATGGGAGAGAGAACTGAACTGAAAAGAGATACCTGGTATCAGTTTGTATTTTGGCACACTAAAAGGTACCATGCTACTGCAGTTTGCGAAAAAGTTTCAGAAAGGAAAGAATCATAATATCAGGAATTATGATACAATCTGAGACAAATAGTCTTTTCTTTAAACATGAAAAGTCTTTTTACGAAACTACTGTTTAATGAACCATTATAATTTATCCAGTATCATTGGACCTCAGAAGAAGAAAGACTTAGCTGAACTTACAGAATGAAGGATGAAATTTGCTGGGTTTTGTCTTACCTTTCTACCACAGTCTCATTGATTTATGCTGCAGTATCATTTCCAGTCACCGTTTGGTGTTGTCTACCTTTTTTAGACTGTAAATTGCTTAGAACTGGAACAGGCTTTCCTCAATGAACTCTGAAGTGCTATGCATGTTTGTAATTCTATATAGCCAAAAAAGATTTTTAAAAAATCTGTAACTCATTAAAATCACAGAGGCTGGGATGTTAGCTGCTTTGTGTTGTGATAGCGAGATACAGGGAGCGACAGCATAGTTTCATTATAATGGACAGTGATAAACTGAATATTTGTTTTAGAAAATAAAAAGGTTTTTTTCAATGTAATTTGTGATGACTTTTCTCTCCAAGGAGCACTTTATAAACTGAAGATATGCCTTAAGAAAAATCTCTAAAGAAAATCTATATTCTGACTGATTTGTGATGGTCTGGAAGGTTCAGACTGCAAGTAAACATGAAAAACAATTTACTATTCATCTTGCATTTTTGTGGCTTTAAGATTCCAGTTAACTGAAGTTTTGTTTTAGATTTAGTGATCCTTGAAATCAGGCACTCACAAAAATTTGTTTTAATGTGCCATGCTCATCTTATTCCACTTCCCGGGTTTTGGCCACAGGTATTGACATGACTGTTTCTCTTCTCATGCACAGATAGATATCTCAGTCAAACAAAATGTACCTCTTAAGGCCAGTTGACCTTAGGACACAGAATACTAAATATGAAATAAGTAGAAGAAATATGAAATATGCAACCATTAGCAATGTAATAAACTCTTGTCAGATTGGAGTTACAGGGTGCTTGCTCTTGGGACAAGGACGTTCATACAAACAAGTGGATGTGTGTTAAGAATGAAATTCAGCGAAAATAAATGGCATGGATAAGAAAATGCAGTAAATTAGTTGTCCAACAGGGAAATAACCAATGAGGATGGGGGAGGCAATGACCTTGTCATATATCTTGTTCTTCAAGGATTCAAGAAAGCAGAGAGCAGCTTAAACTAATAATTCTTGTGTCCCTGCTATACTAATAGCCAAATAAAAGCAGAAAGATTCAAAATGGGATAGACGGGTAGACCACTTTAGGATGAGGACCCACATGTGCAGGGATAGGGATAAGTTAAAGTGTGGCTGAAAATCAATATAATTGGTGTGATCAATAGAAGGAAGTAACACAGTAACTCCAACTTTTACTCTGCTGAAAAAGTGCATGACCTCTAATAATGGCCTCAAAAAGAGATACTTAGATATGTTGAAAAAAGGAAGTGAAAAAAGGCAATCAGAGCTCTCTGTTCTTTCACTTGTCAGTATTGATGATGATAATGGTTTATTAAAGGTTCAGTTGTATTTTCAAGGTGCTCTTGTATTTTGGGGGCCTTTTCAGAGCCAAAACTTCAGAAATAAGGGTGAAGTTGTTTGGAGCACAGGTATAATATATCTTTACTCAATAAAGTCAAAAGGGTCATGTAACTCTCCAGTGTGCAGGACAAACCCATCAATTCTCTATGGCCTTAGGAAGCATCACGTGCTCCCCAGGCCACAGGCTTGATTGCATCAGATGTTCCACAGAAGGAGAAGGACCTACCTAGGAGACCATTCGGAAACCTATACTGTTTATCCCTTGAAATGGAGAAAGTGTCCATGTTTCCCATGTCTTCACACAGTCATAGAATCAGGAATGTGCAATCTGCTTTATGCAAATGCTGGTATAAACTAACTCTCATCAACTATCTCTTAGCCAGAAATGGGAAGAAAACACAACCTCCTGTGCTTTCCCCACTACTGCAATCAGTCTGTTAACTTCATGGACTACCACAGGAAGCCCCAGTCAGTATGACAAGTGGCACTGTCTCTACATAGTTGTTTCAGAGGTGTCCAAACTTCTGAGTTGCACTCCAAAATTCTCATATGATTGAGGGACATGAGGATACCTTGGAGAACACAAGGGGAAAGCAACTCCGAGAACAGTTTCACAGGAAGCAGGTGGCAAAGTAGGTTCTTGCAGGTCCCACAACTCCACTGTGGTGGAGGTAGGGTGCAAGTTCACATGTATTCCCTTGAAAGCTGGAGTGTCCACTGCAACATTTTCTGCTTGCTCACTTACTCCCATCTGTGAGAATTCAGAAAATTTGGCAGCTCCCTAGCCCAGCACAACCTGTGCTGCTGGCTCATCGTGTGATGTAATCCCAGCATGGCAACAGCACCCGAGCTGCTCAACAGCTGCATAACAAGTTTTAAAGCAATCCAATTTACTAACACAGTATTTGAATAAATACCTACTTGAATATCTAGCTGTCTGTTTTATTATTTTTCAATAGCAGAATCAAAAACATTCCAGACTTGAATGTTTTCACCCCAAAGAACAGTCATTTCCATTTTGCAGGCAGAGAGGTGGGCCAGCATTAGACTAATTGTTTTGCTCGAGGTCACCAAGGATGTCTATGGATGTATGTGATTAATTCAGTCAATGAACCCTTGGTCTCCTGATTCACAAGATTATTTGTCACAGTTTCAGCTGAAACACATGGAGTTATATTTCTGTACTCTGTACATAAGAACATTGAAAGTCCTTTTTCTATTGTAAGTATCAAATATTATATCTGACTCTTAATCAGAGGTTAACCAGCAAGACAACAGCAACAACAAAATAGCACAGAAGTTTACCTAATAGAAATGATTTGTCCTTTACATACAAATGGAGCTGGAGCATTTTCTCTTTCTCAGGTTCATTTGATGTCTCAAAAAAGACATAAAGGGACAGATTCTGCAATCCACACTTACAATTAGTGATGTCTTACTACATGTGAAGTAGAAGCTCTCAAAGAACTACACAACACAATTTAAGATGGTAGAATTTTGACCCAACTTTATTCTTAAGATGTGTGAAGGAAACTTCTGTACTCTATACAATCATTTCATTATCTCCTTCTACCTACAGATACAGCTATAAAGGTACAGGCAGCCAAAGACAAAGCAAGACAAGCAAATGATACTGCAAATGATGTCCTGGCCCAGATTAAAGACCTCAACCAGAACCTCCTGGGCTTGAGAAACAACTACAGTAAACTTGCAGACGACGTGGCGAAAACAAATGCTGTTGTGAAGGATCCTATCAAGAACAGTAAGATCTTCTTTGGATTGTTTGGTGGTGTTTTTTTTCAGCTTGTGATTTTAATGTCACATGTCAAAATGAAACAGAGACACTCCAGAATTTCACTCACATAGCTTTACTACAGTATGCTGGGATAAAAGGAATCTCTATCACTTCTATTTTCTGGACTTTATATATAAAAAGAATTTTAAATCTTAAGGACTGCTGCTAGTACTTGGTAAAAAGCTAATGTCAGCAGGATGAGCATATAGTGGATAGATTTGTTCTGCAGACTACTTTTTAAAGTATTTAGGATGTGAATAATCAAAGATTCTGACTGGTAATTCACCCCTTGATTCAAGCAAAATTCCACGCACTAACCCTGTCTTCAATCAGTCAGATAATCAGTTCTGGGAGAAATGCATAACTTCTTTCGTTACTATTTTTGGTAGAACACTGAAGACACTTAAGAAGAAAGAGAAAAAGGAGATTCTGAGAATGTTTTTTTTTGGATGCTTTGTTTTGACAGTGAATTCTGTTATCAAATGTGACAATTGCTTTAGCATTTCCCTTTGGTTATGATGGGTAAAATTGAATTCTAAATTACAACACATTTTATGGTAGATTACTAGAGCATATCATATAGGAGTATACAGCCAGGTCTGACCACACAGCCAGAGTGTCTTTACAAAATTACGGAAGGACTAATTTCTCAGCTAACCTGGGCTCCCCAGATTGTCGTCAGCTTGATGAAGCTGGGCACCTAAAAACATCCAGTTTAGGAGGTTGTCATTCTCATTCCATGGACAAATATCCTATTCAAATTGTAGCTGTTCCAGTGAAAGAAGTTAATCCCACTGGCAGTTTGTCACTGCCTGCCAACTGCAAGTTCCTGATCTCTCATCAACAGAGACACATGTGTGAGCCCCGGCTAAAATCCCCAACAGGGAGACTGATCCATACTAGTTTAGACAATATGAAAAGTAGTTATTGATTGAAATAGTGTGCTTAGACTACGGCAGGTTATGGAACAAGCAGATCTATGAGGTAATGACCTCTGGCAGGGTAGTGATGAACAACTGAGAAGTGGCCTAAAAGCAGTAATTTCTTGGCACTGCTGGATCTAGACTAGGCCATCTGTCCCAGCCCAAGTTTTCT